>NC_133554.1:20632666-21245333 GCF_048773025.1 Camelus bactrianus
CACTCCTTATCTATATATGGGGATGTACTTGCTCCAAATCGTTTTTAAAGTGAAAATTGCAGGAACTTCAAACGGGCACTAGAAAACAGACTGAGAAACAAGAGTAAAAATTTCTCTTGCAACACGTCTTTTGTGCTAGATGAATGAACATCTTTCCACATGCTCATTTCGGAGAGATAAGTGTTTGTGAAAGCCGTCCTTCACCTAGCTCTTTGGGAACACAAAGATTTCTTCCAGTTGCAAAATACACTCCATACATATATATGGGGAGGTATTTCCTCCAACACGTTTTTACAGTGAAAACTGCAGGTACTTCAAACCGGCACTAGGAAACAGACTTAGAAAACAGAGTAAATGTTACTCCTGTCAACAGATCCATTTGTGCTAGATGAACGAACGTCTCTCAAAATGCTCATTTCTGAGAGATAAGTGTGTTTGAAAGCCATCCTTCACCTATCTTGTTGGGAACACAAAATTTCTTCTCAATTGCAAACTACACTCAATATATATATATGGGGAGGTACTTGCTCCAACTAGATTTTACAGTGAAAACTGCAGGAATTTCAAACCGGCACTAGGAAACACACTGAGAAACCAGAGTAAAATTTCTCCTGAAACATGATCTTTTGTGCTAGATGAAAGAAAGTCTCCCCACATGCTCAGTTCTGAGAGTTATGTGTGTGTGAAAGCCTTCATTCACCTAGCTTTTTGGGAACACAAAGTTTCTTTTCAGTTGCAAATTACACTCCAAACATATATATGTTTATGTACTTGCACCAACTCGGTTTTACAGTGAAAACTACTGGAACTTCCAACCGGCACTAGGAAAAAGACTCAGAAACCAGAGTAAAACTTTCTCCTGCTATCCGTTCTCTTTGTGCTAGTTTAAGGAACGTCTCTCCACATGCTCACTTATGAGAGACTAGTGTGGATGAAAGCGGTCCTACACATAGCTTGTTGGGAACACAAAATTTCATTCCAGTTGCAAACTACACAGCATACATTTATATGGGGAATTACTTACTCCAACGAGTTTTTACAGTGGAAACTGCAGGATCTTGAAACCGGCACTAGGAAACATAATGAGTAACCAGAGTAAAAGTTTTCCCTGCAAACTTTTCCCTTTGTGCTATTTGAACGAACGTCTCTACACACGCTCAGTTCTCAGTGATATGTGTTTGTGAAAGCCGTCCTTCACCTAACTTGTTGGGAAAACAAAGTTTCTTCTCAGTTGCAAAATACAATCCATAAGTATATATGGGGTGGTACTAGCTTCAACTCGGTTTTACAGTGAAACCTGAAGGAAATTCAAACCAGCACTAGGAAACAGACTGAGAAAGCACAGTAAAAGTTTCTCCTGCAAACCTTTCCTTTTCTGCTTGATTAAGGAAATTCTCTTCACATGCTCAGATCTGAGAGATATGTGTGTGTTAAAGCCGTCCTTCACCTAGCTTGTTGGGAACACAAAGTTTCTTTCCAGTTGCAAAGTACACTCCATATCTATATATGGGGAGATACTTGCTCCAACTCGGTTTTACATAGAAAACTGCAGGACCTTAAAACCGGCACTAGGAAACAGACTGAGAATCCAGAGAAAATTTTCTCTTGCAACACGATATTTGGTGCTACATGAACGAAAGTCTCTCCACATGCTCAGTTCTGAGAGATAACTGTGTGTGAAAGCCGTCCTTCACAACGCTAGTTGGGATCACAAAGTTTCTTTTCAGTTGCAAAGTACACTCCATACATATATATGGGGATGTACTTGCTACAACACTATTTTACACTGAAAACTGCAGGAACTTCAAACAGGCCCTAGGAAAGAGACTGAGAATCCAGGGTAAAATTTCCTACTGAAACCTGTTCACTTTGTGCTAGATGAACGAACGTCTCTCCACATGCTCATTTCTGAAAGTTAAGCGTGTGTGAAAGCCGTACTTCACCTAGCTTTTTGGGAACACAAAGTTTCTTTCAAGTTGCAAATTACACTCCTTATCTATATATGAGGTTGTACTTGCTCCAACTCGTTTTTACAGTGAAAATTGCAGGAACTTCAAACGGGCACTAGAAAACAGACTGAGAAACCAGAGTAAAAATTTCTCTTGCAACACGTCTTTTGTGCTAGATGAACGAACATCTTTCCACATGCTCAGTTCGGAGGGATAAGTGTTTGTGAAAGCTGTCCTTCATTTAGCTTGTTGGGAACACAAAGTTTTTTTCCAGTTGCAAAATACACTCCATACATATATACGGTGAGGTATTTCCTCCAACACGTTTTTACAGTGAAAACTGCAGGAACTTTAAACCGGCACTAGGAAAGAGACTTACAAACCAGAGTAAATGTTCCCCCCGCCAACAGATCCATTTGTGCTAGATGAACGAACGTCTCTCAAAATGCTCAGTTCTGAGAGATAAGTGTGTTTGAAAGCCGTCCTTCACCTATCTTGTTGGGAACACAAAATTTCTTCTCAGTTGCAAACTACACTCCGTACATATATATGGGGAGGTACTTGCTCCAACTAGATTTTACAGTCAAAACTGCAGGAATTTCAAACCGGCACTAGGAAACACACTGAGAATCCAGAGTAAAATTTCTCCTGAAACACGATCTTTTGTGCTAGTTGAAAGAAAGTCACCCCACATGCTGAGTTCTGAGATTTATGTGTGTGTGAAAGCCGTCCTTCACCTATCTTGTTGGGAACACAAAGTTTCTTTTCATTTTCCAACTACACTCCATATATATATATGGGGAGGTACTTGCTTCAACACTGTATTACAGTGAAAACTGCAGAAACTTCAAACCGGCACTAGGAAACAGACTGAGAAACCAGAGTAATATTTTCCCTGCAAACGTTTCAAATTGTGATAGATGAACGAACGTCTCTCCACATGCTCAGTTCTGATATATATGTGTGTGTGAAAGCCTTCATTCACCTAGCTTTTTTGGAACACAAAGTTTCTTTTCAGTTGCAAATTACACTCCAAACATATTTATGTTTATGTACTTGCACCAACTCGGTTTTACAGTTTAAACTGCAGGAACTTCCAACCGGCACTAGGAAAAATTCTAAGAAACCAGAGTCAAACTTTCTCCTGCTATCTGTTCTCTTTGTGCTAGTTTAAGGAACGTCTCTCCACATGCTCACTGATGAGTGATAAGTGTGTGTGAAAGCGGTCTTACACATAGCTTGTTGGGAACACAAAGTTTCATTCCTGTTGCAAACTACCCAGCATACATATATATGGTGAGTTACTTACTCCAACAAGTTTTTACAGTGAAAACTGCCGGATCTTGAAACCGACACTTGGAAACATAATGAGTAACCAGAGTAAAAGATTTTCCTGCAAACAGTTCCCTTTATGCTAGTTGAACGAACGTCTCTCCACATGCTCATTTCTGAGAGACAAGTGTGTGTGAAAGCCGTACTTCAACATGCTTGTTGGGAAAACTTAGTTTCTTTCCAGTTGCAAACTACTCTCCATACATATATATGGGGAGGTACTTGCTCCAACTCGATTATACACAGAAAACTACAGGAACTTCAAACTGGCAATAGGAAACTGACTCAGAAACCAGAGTAAAAGATTCTCCTGCAACCCGTTCCTTTTGTGCTAGATAAACGAAAGTCTCTCCACATGCTCATTTCGAAGAGATATATATGTGTGGAAGCCGTCCTTCATTTAGCTTGTAGGGAACAGAAAGTTTCTTTTTAGTTGCAAACGACACTCCATACATATATATATATGGAGGTAGTTGCTCCAACAGGTTTTTACAGTGAAAACTGCAGGAACTTCCATCATCACAAAGAAACAACCTGAGAAACCAGAGTAAAACTTCTCCTGCAAAACATTACTTTGTGCTACATGAAGGAACATCTCTTCACATGCTCAGTTCTGAGGGATAATTGTGATTGAAAGCCGTCCTTCACCAAGCTTGTTGGCAACACCAAGTTGCTTTCAATTTACAAATTACCCTCCATTCATATATATGTGGAGAAATTGCTCCAAATGGTTTTTACAGTGAAAAGTGCAGGAACTTTAAACCGGCACTAGGAATAAAACTGAGAAACCAGAGTAAAATTTTTTCATGAAACACTTTACTTTGTGCTAGATGAAAGAAATTTTCTCCACATGATCAGTACTGAGAGATAAGTGTGTGTGAAACCGACCTTCACCTAGCAGGATGGGAACACAAAGTTTCAATTCAGTTGCAAACTACACTCCATACATATATATGGGGTGTTACATACCCCAACAAAATTTTACAGTAAAAACTGCAGGAAATTCAAACCGGCACTAGGAAACAGACTGAGAATTCAGAGAAAAAGTTTCTCCTGCAACAATTTCCCTTTGTGCTAGATGAACGAACTTCTCTACTCATGCTCATTTCGGAGAGATATGTATGTGTGAAAGCCTTCCTTCAACTAGCTTTTTGGGAACACAAAGTTTCTTTCCAGTTGCAAACTACACTCCATACATATATATTGGGAGGTACTTGCTCCAACACGGTATTACAGTGAGAAATGCAGGAACTTCAAACCGGCACTAGGAAACAGAGAGAGAAACCAGAGTAAAAGTTTCTCCTGCCACTCGATCCCTTTGTGCTAGATGAAAGTAAGTCTCCCCACATGCTCAGTTCTGATAGATAAGTGTGTGTGAAAGCCATCCTTCACCAAGATTGTTGGGAACACAAAGTTTCTTTTCAGTTGCCAACTACACTCCATACATATATATGGGGAAGTACTTTCTCCAACTCGTTATTACAGTGAAAACTGCAAGAATTTCAAACTGGCACTAGGAAAAAGACTGAGAAACCAGAGTAAAAGATTCTCCTGCAATGCGTTCCCATTGTGTTAGATGAACGAACTTCTCTCCACATGCTCATTTCGGAGAGATATGTATGTGTGAAAGCCGTCCTTCACCTAGCTTGTTGGGAACACAAAGTGTATTACCAGTTGCAGACTACACTCAATACATATATATTGGGAGGTACTAACTCCAAAACTTTTTTACAGTGAAAAGTGCAGGAACATCAAACCAGCACTAGGAATCATACTGAGAAAGCAGAGTAAAATTTCTCCTGCAAATCATTCATTTTTGCTACATGAAGGAACATCTCTTCACATGCTAATTTCCTATACATAATTGTGTGTGAAAGCCGTCCTTCACCTAGCTTTTGGGAACACAAAGTTTCTTTTCAGTTGCAAAGTACACTCCTTATCTATATATGGGGAATTACTTGCTCCAACTCGTTTTTACAGTGAAAATTGCAGGAAATTCAAACCGGCACTACTAGGAAACCGACTGAAATACCAGAGTAATAGTTTCTCCTGCAACAATTTCCCTTTGTGCTAAATGAACGAACGTCTCTTCACATGCTCACTTTTGAGAGATATGTGTGTGAAAGCCTTCCATAACCTAGCTTTTTGGGAACACAAAGTTTCTTTCAGTTGCAAACTACACACCATACATATATATGGGTATGTACATGCTCCAACACATTTTTGCAGTGAAAAATGCAGGAATATCAAATCAGGTCTTGGAAACAGACTGAGAAACCAGAGTAAAATTTTCTCTTGCAACCCGTTCCCTATGTGCTAGATGAACGAACGTCTCTCCACATGCTCAGTTCTGAGAGATAAGTGTGTGTGAAAGCTGTCCTTCAAATAGCTTGTTAGGAACACAAAGTTTCTTTCAGTTGGCAACTACACTCCATACATATATATGGGGAGGTACTTGCTCCAACTCTGTATTAGAGTGAAATATGCAGGAACTTCAAACCGGCACTAGGAAACAGACTGAGAAACCAGAGTAAAAATTTCCCTGCAAACCTTTCCCTTTGTGCTAGATGAACGAACGTCTCTCCACATGCTCAGTTCTGAGAGATATGTGTGTGTGAAAGTCTTACTTCACCTAGCTTTTTTGGAACACAAAGTTTCTTTTCAGTTTCAAATTACACTCCATACATATATATTGGAAGGTAGTTGCTCCAACAGGCTTTTACAGTGAAAACTGCAGGAACATTCATCGTCACAAGGAAACAAACTGAGAAACCAGAGTAAAATTTCTCCTGCAAAACATTCCTTTGTGCTACATGAAGGAACATCTCTTCACATGCTCAGTTCTGAGGGATAATTTTGATTGAAAGCCGTCCTTCACCTAGCTTGTTGGCAACACCAAGTTGCTTTCAATTTGCAAACTACCCTCCATACATATATATGTGGAGGAAATTGCTCCAACTGATTTTTACAGTGAAAAGTGCAGGAAGTTTCAACCGGTACTAGGAATAAGACTGAGAAACCAGAGTAAAATTTTTTCATGAAACCATTTCTTTGTGCTAGATGAAAGAAATTTTCTCCACATGCTCAGTACTGAGAGGTAAGTGTGTGTGAAAACCGTCCTTCACCTAGCAGGATGGGAACACAAAGTTTCAATTCAGTTGCCAACTACACTCCATACATATATATGGGGTGTTACTTACCCCAACAATAGTTTACAGTGAAAACTGCAGGAACTTCAAACCGGCACTAGGAAACAGACTGAGAATTCAGAGAAAAAGTTTCTCCTGCAACAATTTCCCTTTGTGCTAGATGAACGAACTTCTCTCCACATGCTCATTTCGGAGAGATATGTATGTGTGAAAGCCTTCCTTCAACTAGTTTTTTGGGAACACAAAGTTTCTTTCCATTTGCAAACTACACTCCATACATATATATGGGGAAGTACTTGCTCCAACACTTTTTTACAGTGAATACTGCAGGAAATTCAAAATCGTCACTAGGAAAAAGACTGAGAAACCAGAGTAAAATTTTTCCTGCAAATCAATTCTTTGTGATAAATGAAGGAACATCTCTTCACATGCTCAGTTCTGAAAGATAAATGTGTGTTAATTCCGTCCTTCAACTAGCTTTTGTTAAAACAAACTTTCTTTCCAGTTGCAAAGTACACTCCTTATCTATATATGTGGATGTACTTGCTCCAACTCTTTTATACAGTGAAAATTGCAGGAAATTCAAACCAGCACTAGGAAACAGACAAAGAAACCAGAGTAAAAGTTTCTCCTGCCACTCGATCCCTTTGTGCTATACGAAAGTAATTCTCCCCACATGCTCAATTCTGAGATATAAGTGTGTGTGAAAGCCGTCCTTCATCAAGATTGTTGGGAACACAAAGTTTCTTTTCAGTTGCCAACTACACTCCATACATATATATGGGGAAGTACTGTCTCCAACTCGTTATTACAGTGAAAACTGCAAGAATTTCAAACCGGCACTAGGAAAAAACTGAGAAACCAGAGTAAAAGTTTTTCCGGCCAATATTTCCCCTTGTTCAAGATGAACGAAGCTCTCTCCACAAGCTCATTTCTGAGAGATATGTGTGTGTGAATGCCGTCCTTCACCAAGATTGTTATGAACACAAAGTTTATTTTCAGTTGCAAACTACAAACCATACATATATATGGGAATGTACATACTCAAAACATAATTTACTGTGAAAACTGCAGGAACGTCAAACCGGCACTAGGAAACAGACTTAGAAACCATAGTAAATGTTTCTCCTGCCAACAGATCCATTTGTGCTAGATGAACGAACGTCTCTCAAAATGCTCAGTTCTGAGAGATAAGTGTGTTTGAAAGCCGTCCTTCACCTTTCTTGTTGGGAACACAAAATTTCTTCTCAGTTGCAAACTACACTCCGTACATATATATGGGGAGGAACTTGCTCCAACTAGATTTTACAGTGAAAACTGCAGGAATTTCTAACCGGCACTAGGAAACACACTGAGAACCCAGAGTAAAATTTCTCCTGAAACACGATCTTTTGTGCTAGATGAAAGAAAGTCTCCCCACATGCTCAGTTCTCAGAGTTATGTGTGTGTGAAAGCCGTCCTTCACATAGCTTGTTGGGAACACAAAGTTTCTTTTCAGTTGCCAACTACACTCCATACATATATATGGGGAGGTACTTGATCCAACATGTTATTACAGTGAGAAATGCAGGAACTTCAAACCGGCACTAGGAAACAGTCTGAGAAACCAGAGTAATATTTTCCCTGCAAACCTTTCCTTTTGTGCTAGATGAACGAACGTCTCTCCACATGCTCAGTTCTGAGAGATATGTGTGTGTGAAAGACTTCCTTCACCTAGCTTTTTTGGAACACATAGTTTCTTTTCAGTTGCAAATTACACTCCAAACATATATAATGGTATGTACTTGCACCAACTCGGTTTTACAGTGAAAACTGCAGGAACTTCCAACTGGCACTAGGAAAAAGTCTCAGAAACCAGAGTAAAACTTTCTCCTGCTATCCGTTCTCTTTGTGCTAGTTTAAGGAACGTCTCTCCACATGCTCACTTATGACAGTTAAGTGTGGGTGAAAGCGGTCCTACACATAGCTTGTTGGGAACACAAAGTTTCATTCCAGTTGCAAACTACACAGCATACATATATATGGGGAGTTACTTACTCCAACAAGTTTTTACACTGAAAACTGCAGGATCTTTAAACCGGCACTAGGAAACATAATGAGTAACCACAGTAAAAGTTTTTCCTGCAAACCTTTCCCTTTGTGCTAGATTAACGAAGGTCTCTCCACATGCTCAGTTCTGAGAGTTAAGTGTGTGTGAAAGCCGTACTTCACCATGCTTGTTGGGAGAACTTAGTTTCTTTCCAGTTGCAAACTACACTCCATACATATATATGGGGAGGTACTTGCTCCAACTCGATTTTACACTGAAAACTACAGGAACTTCAAACCGGCACTAGGAAAACGACTGAGAAACCAGAGTAAAAGATTCTCCTGCAATGCGTTCCCATTGTGTTAGATGAACGAACTTCTCTCCACATGCTCATTTCAGAGAGATATGTATGTGTGAAAACCGTCCTTCACCTAGGTTGTTGGGAACACATAGTTTATTACCAATTGCAAACTACACTCCACACATATATACTGGGAGGTACATTCTCCAAAACTTTTTTACAGTGAAAAGTGCAGGAACTTCAAACCGGCACTAATAATCATACTGAGAAAGCAGAGTAAAGCTTCTTCTGCAAAACATTTTTTGTGCTACATGAAGGAACATCTTTTCACATGCTAATTTCTAATACATAATTATGTGTGAAAGCCGTCCTTCACCTAGCTTTTGGGAACACAAAATTTCGTTCCAGTTGCAAAGTACACTCCTTATCTATATATGGGGAATTATTTGCTCCAACTCGTTTTTAGAGTGAAAACTGCAGGAACTTCATACCGGCACTACTATGAAACCAACAGAAAAACCAGAGTAAATGTTTATCCTGCAACAATTTCCCTTTGTGCTAAATGAACGAACGTCTCTTCACATGCTCACTTCTGAGAGATATGTGTGTGATAGCCTTCCTTAACCTAGCTTTTGGGAACACAAAGTTTCTTTCAGTTGCAAACTACACTCCATACATATATATGGGTATGTTCATGCTCCAACACATTTTTACAGTGAAAAATGCAGGAACATCACACCAGGTCTTGGAAACAGACAGATAAACCAGAGTAAAATTTTTTCCTGCAACCCGTTCCCTTTGTGCTAGATAAACGAACGTCTCTCCACATGCTCAGTTCTGAGAGATATGTTTGTGTAAAAGCCTTCCTTCACCTAGCATTTTTGGAACACAAAGTTTCTTTTCAGTTTCAAATTACACTCCATACGTATATATTGGGATGTAGTTGCTCAAACAGGCTTTTACAGTGAAAACTGCAGGAACTTCCATCGTCACAAGGAAACAAACTGAGAAACCAGAATAAAATTTCTCCTGCAAATCATTCCTTTGTGTTACATGAAGGAACATCTCTTCACATGCTCAGTTCTGAAGGATAATTGTGATTGAAAGCCGTCCTTCACCTAGCTTTTTGGCAACACCAAGTTGCTTTCAATTTGCAAACTACCCTCCATACATATATATGTGGAGGAAATTGCTCCAACTGGTTTTTACAGTGAAAAGTGCAGGAAGTTTCAACCGGCACTAGGAATAAGACTGAGAAACCAGAGTAAAATTTTTTCATTTAACCCTTTACTTTGTGCTAGATGAAAGAAATTTTCTCCACATGCTCAGTATTGAGAGATAAGTGTGTGTGAAAACCGTCCTTCACCTAGCATGATGGGAACACAAAGTTTCAATTCAGTTGCAAACTACACTCCATACATATATATGGGTTGTTACTTACCCCAACAATAGTTTACAGTGAAAACTGCAGGAACTTCAAACCGGCACTAGGAAACAGACTGAGAATTCAGAGAAAAAGTTTCTCCTGCAACAATTTCCCTTTGTGCTAGATGAACGAACTTCTCTCCACATGCACATTTCGGAGAGATATGTATGTGTGAAAGCCTTCCTTCAACTAGCTTTTTGGGAACACAAAGTTTCTTTCCATTTGCAAACTACACTCCATACATATATATGGGGAGGTACTTGCTCCAACACGGTATTACAGTGAGAAATGCAGGAACTTCAAACCGGCACTAGGAAACAGACTGAGAAACCAGAGTAATATTTTCCCTGCAAACCTTTCTTTTTGTGCTAGATGAACGAACGTCTCTCCACATGCTCAGTTCTGAGAGATATGTGTGTGTGAAAGCCTTACTTCACCTAGCTTTTTTGGAACACAAAGTTTCTTTTCAGTTGCAAATTACACTCCAAACATATATATGGGTATGTACTTGCACCAACTCGGTTTTACAGTGAAAAATGCAGGAACTTCATACCGGCACTACTATGAAACCAACTGAAAAACCAGATTAAATGTTTATCCTGCAACAATTTCCCTTTGTGCTAAATGAATGAACGTCTCTTCACATGCTCACTTCTGAGAGATATGTGTGTGAAAGCATTCCTTAACCTAGCTTTTTGGGAACACAAATTTCTTTCAGTTGCAAACTACACTCCATTCATATATATGGGTATGTAAATGCTCCAACACATTTTTACAGTGAAAAATGCAGGAACATCAAACCAGTTCTTGGAAACAGACTGATAAACCAGAGTAAAACTTTTTCCTGCAACCCGTTCCCTTTGTGCTAGATAAACGAACGTCTCTCCACATGCTCAATTCTGAGAGATATGTGTGTGTGAAAGCCTTCTTTCACCTAGCGTTTTTGGAACACAAAGTTTTTTTTCAGTTTCAAATTACACTCCATACATATATATGGGGAAGTACTTGCTCCAACAATTTTTTACAGTGAATACTGCAGGAACTTCAAAATCGTAACTAGGAAAATGACTGAGAAACCAGAGTAATATTTTCCCTGCAAACCTTTCTTTTTGTGCTAGATGAACGAACGTCTCTCCACATGCTCAGTTCTGAGAGATATGTGTGTGTGAAAGCCTTACTTCACCTAGCTTTTTTGGAACACAAAGTTTCTTTTCAGTTGCAAATTACACTCCAAACATATATATGGGTATGTACTTGCTCCAACTCGTTTTTACAGTGAAAATTGCAGGAAATTCAAACCGGCACTACTAGGAAACCGACTGAAATACCAGAGTAATAGTTTCTCCTGCAACAATTTCCCTTTGTGCTAAATGAACGAACGTCTCTTCACATGCTCACTTTTGAGAGATATGTGTGTGAAAGCCTTCCATAACCTAGCTTTTTGGGAACACAAAGTTTCTTTCAGTTGCAAACTACACACCATACATATATATGGGTATGTACATGCTCCAACACATTTTTGCAGTGAAAAATGCAGGAATATCAAATCAGGTCTTGGAAACAGACTGAGAAACCAGAGTAAAATTTTCTCTTGCAACCCGTTCCCTATGTGCTAGATGAACGAACGTCTCTCCACATGCTCAGTTCTGAGAGATAAGTGTGTGTGAAAGCTGTCCTTCAAATAGCTTGTTAGGAACACAAAGTTTCTTTCAGTTGGCAACTACACTCCATACATATATATGGGGAGGTACTTGCTCCAACTCTGTATTAGAGTGAAATATGCAGGAACTTCAAACCGGCACTAGGAAACAGACTGAGAAACCAGAGTAAAAATTTCCCTGCAAACCTTTCCCTTTGTGCTAGATGAACGAACGTCTCTCCACATGCTCAGTTCTGAGAGATATGTGTGTGTGAAAGTCTTACTTCACCTAGCTTTTTTGGAACACAAAGTTTCTTTTCAGTTTCAAATTACACTCCATACATATATATTGGAAGGTAGTTGCTCCAACAGGCTTTTACAGTGAAAACTGCAGGAACATTCATCGTCACAAGGAAACAAACTGAGAAACCAGAGTAAAATTTCTCCTGCAAAACATTCCTTTGTGCTACATGAAGGAACATCTCTTCACATGCTCAGTTCTGAGGGATAATTTTGATTGAAAGCCGTCCTTCACCTAGCTTGTTGGCAACACCAAGTTGCTTTCAATTTGCAAACTACCCTCCATACATATATATGTGGAGGAAATTGCTCCAACTGATTTTTACAGTGAAAAGTGCAGGAAGTTTCAACCGGTACTAGGAATAAGACTGAGAAACCAGAGTAAAATTTTTTCATGAAACCATTTCTTTGTGCTAGATGAAAGAAATTTTCTCCACATGCTCAGTACTGAGAGGTAAGTGTGTGTGAAAACCGTCCTTCACCTAGCAGGATGGGAACACAAAGTTTCAATTCAGTTGCCAACTACACTCCATACATATATATGGGGTGTTACTTACCCCAACAATAGTTTACAGTGAAAACTGCAGGAACTTCAAACCGGCACTAGGAAACAGACTGAGAATTCAGAGAAAAAGTTTCTCCTGCAACAATTTCCCTTTGTGCTAGATGAACGAACTTCTCTCCACATGCTCATTTCGGAGAGATATGTATGTGTGAAAGCCTTCCTTCAACTAGTTTTTTGGGAACACAAAGTTTCTTTCCATTTGCAAACTACACTCCATACATATATATGGGGAAGTACTTGCTCCAACACTTTTTTACAGTGAATACTGCAGGAAATTCAAAATCGTCACTAGGAAAAAGACTGAGAAACCAGAGTAAAATTTTTCCTGCAAATCAATTCTTTGTGATAAATGAAGGAACATCTCTTCACATGCTCAGTTCTGAAAGATAAATGTGTGTTAATTCCGTCCTTCAACTAGCTTTTGGGAACACAAAATTTCTTTCCAGTTGCAAAGTACACTCCTTATCTATATATGTGGATGTACTTGCTCCAACTCTTTTATACAGTGAAAATTGCAGGAACTTCAAACCGGCACTAGGAAAAAGACAGAGAAACCAGAGTAAAAGTTTCTCCTGGCACTCGATCCCTTGTGCTAGATGAAAGTAAGTCTCCCCACATGCTCAGTTCTGAGAGATAACTGTGTGTGAAAGGCATCCTTCACAAAGATTGTTGAGAACACAAAGTTTCTTTTCAGTTGCCTACTACACTCCATAAATATATATGGGGAAGTACTGTCTCCAACTCGTTATTACAGTGAAAACTGCAAGAATTTCAAACCGGCACTAGGAAAAAGACTGAGAAACCAGAGTAAAAGTTTTTCCGGCCAATATTTCCCCTTGTTCAAGATGAACGAAGCTCTCTCCACATGCTCATTTCTGAGAGATATGTGTGTGTGAATGCGGTCCTTCACCAAGATTGTTATGAACACAAAGTTTATTTTCACTTGCAAACTACAAACCATACATATATATGGGAATGTACATACTCAAAATCTAATTTACTGTGAAAACTGCAGGAACTTCAAACCGGCATTAGGAAACAGAATTAGAAACCATAGTAAACGTTTCCCCTGCCAACAGATCCATTTGTGCTAGATGAACGAACGTCTCTCAAAATGCTCAGTTCTGAGAGATAAGTGTGTTTGAAAGCCGTCCTTCTCCTATCTTGTTGGGAACACAAAATTTCTTCTCAGTTGCAAACTACGTTCCGTACATATTATGGGGAGGTACATGCTCCAACTAGATTTTACAGTGAAAACTGCAGGAATTTCAAAACGGCACTAGGAAACACACTGAGAAACCAGAGTAAAATTTCTCCTGAAACACGATCTTTTGAGCTAGATGAAAGAAAGTCTCCCCACATGTTCAGTTCTGAGAGTTATGTGTGTGTGAAAGCCGTCTTTCACATAGCTTGTTGGGAACACAAAGTTTCTTTTCAGTTGCCAACTACACTCCTTACATATATATGGGGAGGTACTAGCTCCAACTCGGTTTTACAGTGAAATCTGCAGGAACTTCAAACCGGCACTAGGAAACAGACTGAGAAACAAGAGTAAAAGTTTCTCCTGCAGCCCGTTCCCTTTGTGCTAGATGAACGAACGTCTCTCCACATGCTCAGTTCTGAGAGATAAGTGTGTGTGAAAGCCGTCCTTCACCTAGCTTGTTGGGAACACAAAGTTTCTTTTCAGTAGCAAACTCCACTCCATACATATATATGGGGAGGTACTAGCTCCAACTCGGTTTTACAGTGAAAACTGCAGGAACTACACACCGGCACTAAAAAACACACTGAGAAATCAGAGTAAAATTTCTCCTGCAACACGTTCCCTTTGTGCTAGATGAACGAACGTCTTTCCACATGCTCAGTTCTGAGAGATAAGTGTGTGTGAAAGCCGTCCTTCACCTAGCTTGTTGGGAACACAAAGTTTCTTTTCAGTTGCAATCTCCACTCCATACATATATATGGGGAGGTATTTGCTCCAACACGGTATTACAGTGAGAAATGCAGGAACTTCAAACCGGCACTAGGAAACAGACGGAGAAACCAGAGTATTATTTTCCCTGCAAACCTTTCCTTTTGTGCTAGATGAACGAACGTCTCCCCACATGCTCAGTTCTGAGAGATATGTGTGTGTGAAAGCCTTCAGTCACCTAGCTTTTTTGGAACACAAAGTTTCTTTTCAGTTGCAAATTACAATCCATACATATATATGGGGATGTACTTGCTTCAAGTCAGTTTTACAGTGAAAACTGCAGGAAATTCAAACCGGCACTAGGAAACCAATTGAGAATCCAGAGTAAAAGATTCTCCTGCAACCTGTTCCATTTGTGCTAGTTGAACGAAATTCTCTCCACATGCTCAGTTCGGAGTGATAATTGTGTGTGAAAGCCGTCCTTCGCCTATGTTGTTGGGAACAGAAAGTTTCTTACCAGTTTCAAACTACAATCCATATATATATATGGGGAGGAACATGCTCCAACACGTTTTTACAGTGAAAACTGCAGGAACTTCCAAATGGCACTTGGAAACATACTGAGAAAAGAGAGTAAAATTTCTCCTTCAAACCATTCCGTTGTGCTAATTGAAGGAACGTCTCTTCACATGCTAAGTTCTGAGAGATAAGTGTGTGTGAATGCCGTCCTTCAGCTAGCTTTTGGTAACACAAAATTTCGTTAAAGATGCAAAGTACACTCCTTATATTTATATGGGGAGGAACTTGCTCCAACTCGTTTTTACAGTGAAAATTGCAGGAAATTAAAACCGGCACTAGGAAACACACTGAGAAAGCAGAGTAAAAGTTTCACATGCCAACCGATCATTTTATGCTAGATGAACGAAATTCTCTCCACATGCTCAGTTCTCAGAGATAAGTGTGTGTGAAAACCATCCTTTACCTAGCTTGTTTGAACACAAAGATTCTTTTCAGTTGCAAACGGTACTCCATACATTTATATGGGGAGGTACTCGCTCCAACTCGGTTTTACAGTGAAAACTGCAGGAACTTCAAACCAACACGAGAAAACACACTGAGAATCCAGACTAAAAGTTGCACCTGAAATCTGTTCCCATTGTGTTAGATGAATGAAAGTCTCTCCACATGGTGATTTCTCAGGGATAATTGTGTGTGAAAGCCGTCCTTCACTATTTGGTTGGGAACACAAAGTTTCTTTTCAGTTGCAAAATGTACTCCATACATATATATGTGGAGGTACTCTCTTCAACTGGGTTTACAGTGAAAATTGCAGGAACTTCAAAACGGTTCTAGGAAACACACTGTGAAACCAGAGAAAAAGTTTCTCCTGCAAATTTCCCTTTGTGCTAGATGAACAAAAGTAACTCCTCATGCTCATTTCTGAGATAAAAGTGTGTGTGAAAACAGTACTTTACCTAGCTTGTTGGGAACACAAAGATTCTTTTCAGTTGCAAACTGTACTCCATACATTTATATGGGGAGGTACTCGCTCCAACTCGGTTTTAAAGAGAAAACTGCAGGAACTTCAAACCGGCACTTTGAAACAGACTGAGAATAGAGAGTAAAATTTCTCCTTCAAACATTCCCCTTGTGCTAAGTGAAGGAAAGTCTCTCCATATGCTCAGTTCTGAGAGATAGGTGTGTGTGAAAGCCGCCCTTCACCTAGCTTGTTGGAAACACAGTTTCTTTCAGTTGCAAACTACACTCCATACATATATATGGGGAGGTACAGCCACCAACTAATTTTTGCTGTGAAAAATGCAGGAACTTCTAACCGGCACTAGGAATCACACTGAGAAACCAGAGTAATAGTTTAAAATGCAACACGTTCACTTTGTTCTAAATGAACGTACGTCTTTCCACATGCTCAGTTCTGAGAGATAAATGTGTGTGAAAGCCATCCTTTACCTAGCTTGTTGGGAAAACAAAGTTCTTTTCAGTTGCAAACTACACTCCATACATATATATGGGGATGTACTTGCTAAAACTCGATTTTACAGTGAAAACTGCAAGAACTTCCAACCGGCACTAGGAAAAAGACTGAGGATCCAGAGTAAATATACCCCTGCAACGCGTTCCCTTTGCGCTAGTTGAACGGACGTCTCTCCACATGCTCAGTTCTGAGTGATAAGTGTGTGTGAAAGGCGTCCTTCACCTAGCTTGTTGTGAACACAAAGATTCTTCTCATTTTTAAACTACACTCCATACATATATATGAGGAGGTACTGGATCCAACTCGGTTTTACAGAGAAAACTGCAGGAACTTCAAACCGGCACTAGGAAACACACTGAGAAATCAGAGCAAAAGTTTCTCCTGCAACCCTTTCCTTTTGTGCTAGAGGAACGAATGTCTCTCCACATGCTCAGTTTTGTGAGATAAGTGTTTGTGAAAGTGGCCCTTCACCTAGCTTGTTGGGAACACAAAGATTCTTTCCAGTTGCAAACTACGCTCCATATATATATATGGGGAAGTTCTTGTTCCAACTCGGTTTTACAGTGAAAACTGCAGGAATTTCAAACCGGCACTAGGAAACAGACTGAGAAACCAGAGTAAAAGATTCTCCTGCCAATATTTCCCCTTGTTCAAGATGAACGAAGCTCTCTCCACATGCTTATTTCTGAGAGATAAGTGTGTGTGAATGCCGTCCTTCACCAAGATTGTTATGAACAAAAAGTTTCTTTTCAGTTGCAATCTACAAACCATACATATCTATGGGGATGTACATGCTCAAAATCGAAATTACTGTGATAAATGCAGGAACTTCAAAACGGCACTAGGAAACAGACTGAGAAACCATAGTAAAATCTTCTCCTGCAACATGACTTTTTGTGCTAGATGAAAGAAATCTCTCCACATGCTCAGTTCTGAGGGATAAGTTTGTGTCAAGCCGTCCTTCAACTAGCTTCTTGGGAACACTAAGTTTCTTTTCAATTGCAAATTGTACTCCATAAGTATATATGGGGAGGTACCCGCTCCAACTCTTTTTACAGTGAAAATTGCAGGAACTTCAAACCAGCACTAGGAAACACACTGAGAAACCGGAGTAAAATTTCTCCTGCAAAAATTTCCCTTTTTGCTAGAAGAAGGAAAGTCTCTTCACATGCACAGTTCGGACAGATAAGTGTGTGTGAAAGCCGTCAATCACCTAGCTTGTTGGGAACACAAAGTTACTTTTCAGGTGCAAACAACAATCCATAAATATATATGGGAAGGCACTCCTTCCAACTCGGTTTTACAGTGAAAACTGCAGAAACTTCAAACCGGCACGAGACAACACACTGAGAAACCACAGTAAAAATTTCTCCTGAAACCCATTCCTTTGTGCAACATGAACGAACGTC
The DNA here is from genome assembly GCF_048773025.1 of Camelus bactrianus. Lineage (NCBI taxonomy): Eukaryota > Metazoa > Chordata > Mammalia > Artiodactyla > Camelidae > Camelus > Camelus bactrianus. The sequence goes on from NC_133554.1 coordinate 20,650,671, forward strand.
TCTCAACATGCTCAGTTCTGAGAGATAAATGTGTATGATAGCCGTCCTTCTACTAGCTTGTTTTAACACAAAGTTTGTTTTCAGTTGCAAACTACATTCCATACATATATATGGGTAGGTAAACGCTCCAACTCGGTTTTACAATGACAACTGCAGGAACTTCAAACCGGCACTATGAAACACACTGAGAATCCAGAGTAAAAGTGTCCCCTGCAACCCGTTCCCTTTGTGCTAGAAGAACGAAAGTCTCTCCACATGCTCAGTTCTGAGAGATAAGTGTGTGTGAAAGCCAGACTTCACCTAGCTTGTTTGGAAAGCTAAGTTTCTTTTCAGGTGAAAATAGCACTCCATACATATATAAGGGTAGGTACTCCCTCCAACTCGTCTTTCAGTGAAAACTGCAGGAACATCAAACCGGCACTAGGAAACAAACTGAGAAACCAGAGTAAAAGTTTCTCCTGCAACCCGTTCCCTTTCTGCTAGATGAACGAAATTATCTCCACATGCTCAGTTATGAGAGATAGGTGTGTGTGAATGCCGTCCTTCACCAAGTTTGTAGGTAACACAGAATTTTTAGTTGGAACCTGCAATCCATACATATATATGGGGAGGTAATTGTTCCAACTCGTTTTTACAGTGAAACTACAGGAACTTCAAACTGGAACTAGGAAACAGACAGAGTAACCACTGCAAAATTTTTTCATGAAAACCGTTCCCATTGTTCTAGATGAAAGAAAGTCTCTGCACATGCTCAGTACTGAGAGAGAAGTGTGTGTGAAAGCAGTTCTTCACCGAGCATGTTGGGAAAACAAAGTTTCAATTCAGTTGCAAACTACACTCCATAAATATATATGGGGATTTACTTACTCCAACAAGATTTTACAGTATAAACTGCAGGATCTTGAAACTGGGACAAGGAAACAGAATGAGTAACCAGAGTAAATGTTTTTCCTGCAATCCTTTTCCTTTGTGCTAGATGAACGAACGTGTCTCCACATGCTCAGTTCTAGAGATAAGTGTGTGTGAAAGCCGTACTACAACTAGCTTGTTGGGAAAATATAGTTTCTCTAAAGTTGCATACTACACTCCATACATATATATGGGGAGGTACTTGCTCAAAATCGATTTTACAGTGAAAAATACAGGAACTACAAAACGGCACTAGGAAACAGACTGAGAAATAAGAGTAAAAATTTCTCTTGCAACACGATCTTTTCTGCTAGATGAACGAACGTCTCTCCACATGCTCAGTTCTGAGAGATAAATGTGTGTGAAAGCCGTCTTTCCCCTAGCTTGTTTTGAACACAAATTTCTTTTCAGTTGCAAACTACAATCCATACATATATATGGGGATGTACTTGCTTCAAGTCAGTTTTAAAGTGAAAACTGCAGGAACATCAAACCGGCACTAGGAAACCAATTGAGAATCCAGAGTAAAAGATTCTCCTGCAACCTGTTCCATTTGTGCTAGTTGAACGAAATTCTCTCCACATGCTCAGTTCAGAGTGATAATTGTGTGTGAAAGCCGTCCTTCGCCTATGTTTTTGGGAACACAAAGTTTCTTACCAGTTGCAAACTACAATCCATATATATATATGGGGAGGAACATGCTCCAAAACGTTTTTACAGTGAAAACTACAGGAACTTCCAAATGGCACTTGGAAACATACTGAGAAAATAGAGTAAAATTTCTCCTTCAAATCATCCGATTGTGCTAAATGAAGAAACGTCTCTTCACATGCTAAGTTCTGAGAGATAAGTGTGTGTGAATGCCGTCCTTCAGCTAGCTTTTGGTAACACAAAATTTCGTTAAAGATGCAAAGTACACTCCTTATCTTTATATGGGGAGGAACATGCTCCAACTCTTTTTTACAGTGAAAAATGCAGGAAATTAAAACCGGCACTAGGAAACACACTGAGAAACCAGAGTAAAAGTTTCACATGCCAACCGATCTTTTTGTGTTAGATGAACGAACGTCTCTCCACATGCTCAGTTCTGAGGGATAACAGTGTGTGAAAGCCGTCCTACACCTAGCTTGTTGGGAACACAAAGTTTCTTTTCAGGTGCAAACTACACTCCATAAATATATACGGGTAGGTACTCGCTCCAACTCGGTTTTACAGTGAAAATTGCAGGAACTTCAAACCAGCACTTGGAAACACACTGAGAAACAAGAGTAAAAGTTTCTACTGCAACCTGTCCCCATTGTGTTAGATGAATGAACGTCTCTCCACATGCTCAGATGTGAGGGATAACAGTGTGTGAAAGCCGTCCTACAACTAGCTTGTTGGGAACACAAAGTTTGTTTTCAATTGCAAATTGTACTCCATAAATATATATGGTTAGATACTCGCTCCAACACGGTTTTACAGTGAAAACTGCAGAAACTTCAAACCGGCACGAGGAAACACACTGAGAAACCAGAGTAAAAATTTCTCCTGAAACCCGTTCCTTTGTGCAACATGAACGAAGGTCTCTCCACATGCTCAGTTCTGAGAGATAATGTGTGTGAAAGCCGTCCTTCAACTAGCTTGTTGGGAACACATAGTTTCTTTTTAGTTGCAAACTACATTCCATACATATATATGGTTAGATAAACGCTCCAACACGGTTTTACAATGAAAACAGCAGGAACTTCAAACTTGCGCAATGAAACACACTGAGAATCCAGAGTAAAAGTTTCCCCTGCAACCCGTTCCCTTTGTGCTAGAAGAACGAAAGTCTCTCCACATGCTCAGTTCTGAGATATAAGTGTGTGTGAAAGCCAGACTTTACCTATCTTGTTTGGAAATCTAAGTTTCTTTTCAGGTGAAAATAGCACTCCATATATATATAAGGGGAAGTACTCGCTCCTACTCGTTTTTACAGTGAAAACTGCAGGAATATAAAACCGGCACTAGAAAACACACTGAGAAACCAGAGTAAAAGTTTCTCCTGCAACCCGTTCCCTTTGTGCTACATGAATGAACGTCTCTCCACATACTTAGATGTTTGAGATATTTGTGTGTGAAATCCGTTCTTCACCTAGCTTGTTGGGAACACGAAGTTTCTTTTAGGTTGCCACTTGTCCTCCATTTATATATATGGGGAATTATACGCGCCAAATCGGTTTTAAATTGAAAACTGCAGGAAACTAATACCGGCACTAGGAAACACAGTGAGAAACCACAGTAAAATTTCACTTGCCAACCGATCGTTTTATGCTAGATGAACGAAATTCTCTCCACATGCTCAGTTCTCAGAGATAAGTGTGTGTGAAAACCGTCCTTTACTAGCTTGTTGGGAACACAAAGATTCTTTTCAGTTGCAAACGGTACTCCATACATTTATATGGGGAGGTACTCGCTTCAACTCGGTTTTACAATGAAAACTGCAGGAACTTCAAACCAACATGAGAAAACACACTGAGAATCCAGACTAAAATTTGCACCTGAAATCTGTTCCCATTGTGTTAGATGTATGAAAGTCTCTCCACATGCTCAGTTCTGAGAAATAGGTGTGTGTGAAAGCCGCCCTTCACCTAGCTTGTTGGAAACACAAAGTTTCTTTCAGTTGCAAACTACACTCCATACATATATATGGGGAGGTACACCCGCCAACTAATTTTTGCTGTGAAAAATGCAGGAATTTCTAACCGGCACTAGGAATCACACTGAGAAAACAGAGTAAAAGTTTAAACTGCAACACGTTCACTTTGTTCTAAATGAACGTACGTCTTTCCACATGCTCAGTTCTGAGAGATAAATGTGTGTGAAAGCCATCCATTACCTAGTTTGTTGGGAACACAAAGTTCTTTTCAGTTGCAAACTACACTCCATACATATATATGGGGATGTACATGCTAAAACTCGATTTTACAGTGAAAACTGCAAGAACTTCCAACCGGCACTAGGAAAAAGACAGAGAATCCAGAGTAAATATATTCCTGCAATGCGTTCCCTTTGTGCTAGATGAACGAATATCTCTCCACATGCTCAGTTCTGAGTGATAAGTGTGTGTGAACGGCGTCCTTCAACTAGCTTGTTGGGAACACAATGATCCTTCTCATTTTTAAACTACAATCCATACATATATATGAGGAGAAACTCCAACTCGGTTTTACAGAGAAAACTGCAGGAACTTCAAACCGGCACTAGGAATCACACTGAGAATTCAGAGCAAATGTTTCTCCTGCAAACGTTTCCTTTTGTGCTAGAGGAACGAATGTCTCTCCACATGCTCAGTTCTGTGAGATAAGTGTTTGTGAAAGTGGCCCTTCACCTAGCTTGTTGGGAACACAAAGATTCTTTCCAGTTGCAAACTACGCTCCATATATATATATGGGGAAGTTCTTGTTCCAACTCGGTTTTACAGTGAAAACTGCAGGAATTTCAAACCGGCACTAGGAAACAGACTGAGAAACCAGAGTAAAAGATTCTCCTGCCAATATTTCCCCTTGTTCAAGATGAACGAAGCTCTCTCCACATGCTTATTTCTGAGAGATAAGTGTGTGTGAATGCCGTACTTCACCAAGTTTGTTATGAACACAAAGTTTCTTTTCAGTTGCAATCTACAAACCATACATATCTATGGGGATGTACATGCTCAAAATCGAATTTACTGTGAAAACTGCAGGAACTTCATAACGGCACTAGGAAACAGACTGAGAAACCATAGTAAAATCTTCTCCTGCAACATGAACTTTTGTACTAGATGAAAGAAATCTCTCCACATGCTCAGTTCTGAGGGTTAAGTGTGTGTGAAGCCGTCCTTCAACTAGCTTCTTGGGAACACAAAGTTTCTTTTCAATTGCAAACTGTACACCATAAGTATATATGGGGAGGTACTCGCTCCAACTCGGTTTACAGTGAAAATTGCAGGAACTTCAAACCAGCACTAGGAAACACACTGAGAAGCCGGAGTAAAATTTCTCCTGCAAAAAGTTCCCTTTGTGCTAAAAGAACGAAACTCCCTTCACATGCACAGTTCGGACAGATAAGTGTGTGTGAAAGCCGTCAATCACCTAGCTTGTTGGGAACACAAAGTTACTTTTCAGGTGCAAACAACAATCCATAAATATATATGGGAAGGTACTCGCTCCAACTAGTTTTTAGAGTGAAAACTGCAGAAACTTCAAACCGGCACGAGACAACACACTGAGAAACCACAGTAAAAATTTCTCCTGAAACCTGTTCCTTTGTGCAACATGAACGAACGTCTCTCAACATGCTCAGTTCTGAGAGATAAATGTGTATGATAGCCGTCCTTCTACTAGCTTGTTTTAACACAAAGTTTGTTTTCAGTTGCAAACTACATTCCATACATATATATGGGTAGGTAAACGCTCCAACTCGGTTTTACAATGAAAACTGCAGGAACTTCAAACCGGCGCTATGAAACACACTGAGAATCCAGAGTAAAAGTGTCCCCTGCAACTCGTTCCCTTTGTGCTAAAAGAACGAAAGTCTCTCCACATGCTCAGTTCTGAGAGATAAGTGTGTGTGAAAGCCAGACTTCACCTAGCTTGTTTGGAAAATTAAGTTTCTTTTCAGGTGAAAATAGCACTCCATACATATATAAGGGTAGGTACTCGCTCCAACTCGTCTTTCAGTGAAAACTGCAGGAACATCAAACCGGCACTAGGAAACACACTGAGAAACCAGAGTAAAAGTTTCTACTGCAAACTGTCCCCATTGTGTTAGATGAATGAACGTCTCTCCACAGGCTCAGGTCTGAGGGATAACAGTGTGAGAAAGCCGTCCTACACCTAGCTTGATGGGAACAAAAAGTTTCTTTTCAATTTCAAATTGTACTCCATAAATATATATGGTTAGATTCTCGCTCCAACTCGTTTTTACAGTGAAAACTGCAGGAACCTCAAACCGGCATGAGGAAACACACTGAGAATCCAGAGAAAAAGTTTCTCCTGCAACACGTTCCCTTTGTGCTACATGAATGAACGTCTCTCCACATACTTAGATGTTTGAGATATTTGTGTGTGAAATCCGTTCTTCACCTAGCTTGTTGGGAACACGAAGTATCTTTTAGGTTGCCACTTGTACTCTATATATATATATGGGGAAGTATTCGCTCCAACTCGGTTTTAAAGTGAAAACTGCAGGAAACTAATACCGGCACTAGGAAACACTGTGAGAAACCAGAGTAAAAGTATCACCTGCCAACCGATCGTTTTGTGCTAGATGAAAGAAATTCTCTCCACATGCTTAGTTCTGAGAGATAAGTGTGTGTGAAAACCGTCCTTAACCTAGCTTGTTGGTAACACAAAGATTCTTTTCAGTTGCAAACTGTACTCCATACATTTATATGGGGAGGTACTCGCTCCAACTCGGTTTTACAGTGAAAACTGCAGGAAATTCAAAACAACACGAGAAAACACACTGAGAAACCAGACTAAAAGTTGCACCTGAAATCTGTTCCCATTGTGTTAGATGAATGAAAGTCTCTCCACATGCTGATTTCTCAGGGATAAGTGTGTGTGAAAGCCGTCCTTCACCTATCTTGTTGGGAACACAAAGTTTCTTTTCAGTTGCAAAATGTACTCCATATATATATATGGGGAGGTACTCGCTCCAACTCGGTTTTACAGTGAAAAATTCAGGAACTTCAAAAAGGCACTAGGAAACACTGAGAAACCAGAGTAAAAGTTTCTACTGCAAACTGTCCCCATTGTGTTAGATGAATGGACGTCTCTCCACATGCTCAGATCTGAGGGATAACAGTGTGTGAAAGCCGTCCTACACCTAGCTTGATGGGAACACAAAGTTTCTTTCAATTGCAAATTGTACTCCATAAATATATATGGTTAGATACACGATCCAACACGGTTTTACAGTGAAAACTGCAGAAACTTCAAACCGGCACGAGGAAACACACTGAGAATCCAGAGAAAAATTTCCCCTGCAAACCGTTCCCTTTGTGCTAGAAGAACGAAAGTCTCTCCACATGCTCAGTTCTGAGAAATAAGTGTGTGTGAAAGCCGTCCTTCAACTAGCTTGTTGGGAACACAAAGTTTCTTTTCAGTTGCAAATTGTACTCCATAAATATATATGGTTAGATACTCGCTCCAACACGGTTTTACAGTGAAAACTGCAGAAACTTCAAACCGGCACGAGGAAACACACTGAGAAACCAGAGTAAAAATTTCTCCTGAAACCCGTTCCTTTGTGCAACATGAACGAACGTCTCTCCACATGCTCATTTCTGAGAGATAAATGTGTGTGAAAGCCGTCCTTCAACTAGCTTGTTGGGAACACATAGTTTCTTTTCAGTTGCAAATTACATTCCATACTTATATATGGGTAGGTAAACGCTTCAACTCGGTTTTACAATGAAAACTGCAGGAACTTCAAACCGGCGCTATGAAACACACTGAGAATCCAGAGTAAAAGTTTCCCCTGCAAACCGTTCCCTTTGTGCTAGAGGAACGAAAGTCTCTCCACATGCTCAGATCTGAGAGATAAGTGTGAGTGAAAGCCAGACTTCACCTAGCTTGTTTGGAAAACTAAGTTTCTTCTCAGGTGAAAATAGCCCTCCATATATATATACGGGGAGGTACTCGCTCCAACTCGTTTTTGCAGTGAAAACTGCAGGAACTTCAAACCGGTGCTATGAAAAACATTGAGAATTCAGAGTAAAAGTTTCCCCTGCAACCCATTCCCTTTGTGCTAGAAGAACGAAATTTTCTCCACATGCTCAATTCTGAGAGATAAGTGTGTGTGAAAGCCAGACTTAACCTAGCTTGTTTGGAAAACTAAGTTTCTTTTCAGGTGAAAATAGCCCTCCATATATATATAAGGGGAGGTACTCGCTCCAACTCGTTTTTGCAGTGAAAACTGCAGGAACATCAAACCGGCACTTGGAAACACACTGAGAAACCAGAGAAAATGTTTTTCCTGCAACCCGTTACCTTTGTGATACATGAATGAACGTCTCTCCACATACTTAGATGTTTGAGTTATTTGTGTGTGAAATCCGTTCTTCACCTAACTTGTTGGGAACACGAAGTTTCTTTTAGGTTGCCACTTGTACTCCATATATATATATGGGGAATTATACGCTCCAAACTGGTTTTAAAGTGAAAACTGCAGGAAACTAATACCGGCACTAGGAAACACAGTGAGAAACCACAGTAAAATTTTCACCTGCCAACCGATCGTTTTGTGCTAGATGAACGAAATTCTCTCCACAAGCTCAGTTCTGAGAGATAAGTGTGTGTGAAAGCAGTCCTTCACCTAGCTTGTTGGGAACACAAAGTTTATTTTCAGTTGCAAAATGTACTCCATACATATATTTGGGGAGGTACTCGCTCCAACTCTGTTTTACAGTGAAAAATTCAGGAACTTCAAAAAGGCACTAGGAAACACTGAGAAACCAGAGAAAAATTTTCTCCTGCAAACCATTCCCCTTGTGCTAGGTGAACGAACGTCTCTCAACATGCTTAGTTCTGAGAGATAAGTGTGTGTGAAAGCAGTCCTTCACCTAGCTTGTTGGGAACACAAAGTTTATTTTCAGTTGCATAATACTTTCCCTACAAATACATGGGGAAGTACACGCTTCAACTCGGTTTTACACTGAAATCTGCAGGAACTTCAAACCGGCACTAGGAAACACACTGAGAATCCAGAGTAAAAGTTTCCCCTGCAACCCATTGCCTTTGTGCTACAAGAATGAATGTCTCTCCACATGCTCATTTCTGAGAGATAAATGTGTGTGAAAGCCGTCCTTTGCCTAGCTTGATTTGAACACAAATTGTATTTTCAGTTGCAAACTACAATCCATAAATATATATGGGGATGTTGTTGATCCAATTCGGTTTTACAGTGAAAGCTGCAGGAACTTCAAACCGGCACTAGGAAATCAAATGAGAATCCAGAGTAAAAGTTTATCCTGCCACCCGTTCCATTTGTGCTAGTTGAACGAAAGTCTCTACACATGCTCAGATCGGAGAGATAATTGTGTGTGAAAGCCGTCCTTCACCTAGATTGTTGGGAACACAAAGTTTCTTACCAGTTGCAAACTACAATCCATATATATATATGGGGAGGTACATGCTCCAACACGTTTTTACAGTGAAAACTACAGGAACTTCCAAACGGCACTTGGAAACATACTGAGAAAAGAGAGTAAAATTTCTCCTTCAAACCATTCCTTTGTGCTAAATGAAGAAACGTCTCTTCACATGCTAAGTTCTGAGAGATATGTGTGTGTGAATGCTGCCCTTCAGCTAGCTTTTGGGAACACAAAATTTCGTTAAAGATGCAAAGTACAGTCCTTATTTTTATATGGGGAGGAACTTGCTCCAACTCGTTTTTACAGTGAAAACTGCAGGAAATTATAACCGGCACTAGGAAACACACTGAGAAACCAGAGTAAAAGTTTCACATGCCAACCGATCTTTTTGTGCTAGATGAACGAACGTCTGTCCACATGCTCAGATCTGGGGGATAACAGTGTGTGAAAGCCGTCCTACACCTAGCTTGTTGGGAACACAAAGTTTCTTTTCAGGTGCAAAGTACACTCCATAAATATGTACGGGTAGGTACCCGCTCCAACTCGGTTTTACAGTGAAAATTGCAGGAACATGAAACCGGTACTAGGAAACACACTGAGAAACCAGAGTAAAAGTTTCTACTGCAAACTGTCCCCATTGTGTTAGATGAATGAACGTCTCTCCACATGCTCAGGTCTGAGGGATAACAGTGTGTGAAAGCCGTCCTACACCTAGCTTGTTGGGAACACAAAGTTTCTTTCAATTGCAAATTGTACTCCATAAATATATATGGTTAGACACAAGATCCAACACGGTTTTACAGTGAAAACTGCAGAAACTTCAAACCGGCACGAGGAAACACACTGAGAATCCAGAGAAAAATTTCCCCTGCAAACCATTCCCTTTGTGCTAGAAGAACGAAAGTCTCTCCACATGCTCAGTTCTGAGAAATAAGTGTGTGTGAAAGCCAGACTTCACCTAGATTGTTTGGAAAACTAAGTTTCTTTTCAGGTGAAAATAGCCCTCCATATATATATACGGGGAGGTACTCGCTCCAACTCGTTTTTGCAGTGAAAACTGCAGGAACTTCAAACCGGTGCTATGAAACACACTGAGAATCCAGAGTAAAAGTTTCCCCTGCAACCCTTTCCCTTTGTGCTACATGAATGAACGTCTCTCCACATACTTAGATGTTTGAGATATTTGTGTGTGAAATCCGTTCTTCACCTAGCTTGTTGGGAACACGAAGTTTCTTTTAGGTTGCCACTTGTACTCCATATATATATATGGGGAACTATACGCTCCAAACTGTTTTTAAAGTGAAAACTGCAGGAAACTAATACCGACACTAGGAAACACAGTGAGAAACCAGAGTAAAAGTATCACCTGCCAACCGATCGTTTTGTGCTAGATGAACGAAATTCTCTCCACAAGCTCAGTTCTGAGAGATAAGTGTGTGTGAAAACCGTTCTTTACCTAGCTTGTTGGGAACACAAAGATTCTTTTCAGTTGCAAACGGTACTCCATACATTTATATGGGGAGGTACTCGCTCCAACTCGGTTTTACAGTGAAAACTGCAGGAACTTCAAACCAACATGAGAAAACACACTGAGAATCCAGACTAAAAGTTGGACCTGAAATCTGTTCCCATTGTTTTAGATGAATGAATGTCTCTCCAAATGCTGATTTCTCAGGGATAAGTGTGTGTGAAAGCCGTCTTTCACCTATCTTGTTGGGAACACAAAGTTTCTTTTCAGTTGCAAAATGTACTCCATATATATATGTGGGGAGGTACTCGCTCCAACTTGGTTTTACAGGAAAACTGCAGGAACTTCAAACCAACACGAGAAAACACACTGAGAAACCAGACTAAAAGTTGCACCTGAAATCTGTTCCCATTGTGTTAGATGAATGAAAGTCTCTCCACATGCTGATTTCTCAGGGATAAGTGTGTGTGAAAGCCGTCCTTCACCTATCTTGTTGGGAACACAAAGTTTCTTTTCAGTTGCAAAATGTACTCCATACATATATATGGGGAGGTACTCGCTCCAACTCGGTTTTAAAGTGAAAAATTCAGGAACTTCAAAAAGGCACTAGGAAACACTGAGAAACCAGAGTAAAATTTTCTCCTGCAAACCATTCCCCTTGTGCTAGATGAACGAACGTCTCTCAACATGCTAAGTTCTGAGAGATAAGTGTGTGTGAAAGCAGTCCTTCAACTAGCTTGTTGGGAACACAAAGTTAATTTTCAGTTGCATACTACTTTCCATACATATATATGGGGAAGTACACGCTCCATCTCGGTTTTACACTGAAAACTGCAGAAACTTCAAACCGGCACTAGGAAACACACTGAGAATCCAGAGTAAAAGTTTCCCCTGCAACCCGTTGCCTTTGTGCTACAAGAACGAATGTCTCTCCACATGCTCAGTTCTGAGAGATAAATTTGTGTGAAAGCGGCTCTTCACCTAGCTTGTTTTGAACACAAAGTTACTTTTCAATTGCAAACTACAATCCATAAATATATATGGGGATGTAGTTGCTCCAATTCGGTTTTACAGTGAAAACTGCAGGAACTTCAAACCGGCACTAGGAAATCAAATGAGAATCCAGAGTAAAAGATTATCCTGCCCCCCATTCCATTTGTGCTAGTTGAACGAAAGTCTCTACACCTGCTCAGATCGGAGGGATAATTGAGTTTGAAAGCCGCCCTTCACCTAGCTTGTTGGGAACACAAAGATTCTTTCCAGTTGCAAACTACAATCCATAAATGTATATGGGGAAGAACATGCTCCAACACGTTTTTACAGTGAAAACTACAGGAACTTCCAACCGGCACTTGGAAACAGACTGAGAAAAGAGAGTAAAATTTCTCCTTCAAAGCATCCCCATTTTGCTAAATGAAGGAAAGTCTCTTCACATGCTAAGTTCTGAGAGATAAATGCTTGTGAAAGCCGTCCTTCACCTAGCTTGTTTTGAACACAAATTTTCTTTTAAAATGCAAACTACACTCCATACATTTATATAGGGATGTACTTGCTCCAACTCGATTTTACAGTGAAACTGCAGGAAATTAAAACCGGCACTAGGAAACACACTGAGAAACCAGAGTAAAAGTTTCACATGTCAACCAATCTTTTTGTGCTAGATGAACGAACGTCTGTCCACATGCTCAGATCTGGGGGATAACAGTGTGTGAAAGCCGTCCTACACCTAGCTTGTTGGGAACACAAAGTTTCTTTTCAGGTGCAAACTACAATCCATAAATATGTACGGGTAGGTACTCGCTCCAACTCGGTTTTACAGTGAAAATTGCAGGAACATGTAAACGGTACTAGGAAACACACTGAGAAACCAGAGTAAAAGTTTCTACTGCAAACTGTCCCCATTGTGTTAGATGAATGAACGTCTCTCCACATGCTTAGATCTGAGGGATAACAGTGTGTGAAAGCCGTCCTACACCTAGCTTGATGGGAACAAAAAGTTTCTTTTCAATTTCAAATTGTACTCCATAAATATATATGGTTAGATACTCGCTCCAACACGGTTTTACAGTGAAAACTGCAGAAACTTCAAACCGGCATGAGGAAACACACTGAGAATCCAGAGTAAAAGTTTCCCCTGCAACACGTTCCCTTTGTGCTAGAAGAACGAAAGTCTCTCCACATGCTCAGATCTGAGAGATAAGTGTGTGTGAAAGCCAGACTTCACCTAGCTTGTTTGGAAAACTAAGTTTCTTTTCAGGTGAAAATAGCACTCCATATATGTATAAGGGGAGGTACTGGCTCCAACTCGTCTTTCAGTGAAAACTGCAGGAACATCAAACCGGCACTAGGAAACACACTGAGAAACCAGAATAAAATTTCTCCTGCAACCCGTTCCCTTTGTGCTAGATGAACATATATCTCTCCACATGATCAGTTCTGAGGGATTAGTGTGTGTGAATGACATCTTTCACCAAGATTGTTATGAACACAAAGTTTTTTTCAGTTGAAAACTACACTCCATATATATATATGGGGATGTCTTTGCAACAACTCGATTTTACTGTGAAAACTGCAAGAACATCAAACCGGCACTTGGAAACATATTGAGAATCCAGTGTAAAAGATTCTCCTGCAAGCCGTTCCCTTTGTGCTAGATGAAAGAACTTCTCTCCACATGCTCAGTTCTAAGAGATATTTGTGTGTGAAAGCCGTCCTTCACATAGCTTGTAGGGAACACAAATTTTCTTTTCAGTTGTAAAATGTACACTATAAATATATATGGGGAAGTACTCGCTCCAAACCAGTTTTACAGTGAAAACTGCAGGAACTTCAAACAGGAACCAAGAATCACACTGAGAAACCAGAGTAAAAGTTTTTCCTGCAACCAGTTCACTTTGTGATACAAGAACGGAAGTCTCTCCACATGCTCAGTTTTGAGAGATAAGTGTATGTGAAAGCTGCCCTTCACCTAGCTTGTTGGAAACACAAAGTTTCTTTCAGTTGCAAACTACACTCCATACATATATATGGGGAGGGACTCGCGCCAAATCATTTTTGCTGTGAAAAATGCAGGAACTTCTAAACGGCACTAGGAATCACACTGAGAAACCAGAGTAAAAGTTTAACCTGCAACACGTTCACTTTGTGCTAGATGAACGTACGTCTCTCCACATGCTCAGTTCTGAGAGATAAAATTGTGTGAAAGCCATACTTTAACTAGCTTGTTGGGAACACAAAGTTCTTTTCAGTTGCAAACTACACTCCATACATATATATGGGGATGTACTTGCTAAAACTCGATTTTACAGTGAAAACTGCAAGAACTTCCAAACGGCACTAAGAAAAAGCCTGAGAATCCAGAGTAAAAATTTTCCTGCAACCCGTTCCCTTTGTGCTAGATGAACGAACGTCTCTCCACATGCTCAGTTCCGAGTGATAATTGTTTGTGAAAGGCGTCCTTCACCTAGCTTGTTGGGAACACTAAGATTCTTTTCATTTGTAAACTACACTCCATACATATATATGAGGAGGTACTCGTTCCAACTCTGTTTTACAGAGAAAACTGCAGGAACTTCAAACCGGCACTAGGAAACACACGGAGAAATCAGAGCAAAAGTTTCTCCTGCAACCCTTTCTTTTGTGCTAGAGGAACGAATGTCTCTCCACATGTTCAGTTCTGCGAGGTAAGTGTTTGTGAAAGTGGCCCTTCACCAAGCTTGTTGGGAACACAAAGATTCTTTCCAGTTGCAAACTACGCTCCATATATATATGGGGAGGTTCTTGCTCCAACTCGGTTTTACAGTGAAAACTGCAGGAATTTCAAACCGGCACTAGGAAACAGACTGAGAAACCAGAGTAAAAGTTTCTCCTGCCAATATTTCCCCTTGTTCAAGATGAACGAAGCTCTCTCCACATGGTAATTTCTGAGAGATAAGTGTGTGTGAATGCTGTCCTTCACCAAGATTCTTATGAACACAAAGTTTATTTTCAGTTGCAAACTACAAACCATACATATATATGGGGATGTACATGCTCAAAATCGAATATACTGTGAAAACTGCAGGAACTACAAAACGGCACTAGGAAACAGACTGAGAAACCATAGTAAAAGCTTCTCCTGCAACATGACCTTTTGTGCTAGATGAACGAAATCTCTCCACATGCTCAGTTCTGAGGGATAAGTGTGTGTGAAAGCCGTCAATCACCTAGCTTGTTGGGAACACAAAATTACTTTTCAGGAGCAAACAACAATCCATAAATATATATGGGAAGGCACTCCTTCCAACTCGGTTTTACAGTGAAAACTGCAGAAATTTCAAACCGTCATGAGGCAACACACAGAGAAACCACAGTAAAAATTTCTCCTGAAACCCGTTCCTTTGTGCAACATGAACGAACGTCTCTCAACATGCTCAGTTCTGAGAGATAAATTTGTATGAAAGCCGTCCTTCTACAACTTGTTTTAACACAAAGTTTGTTTTCAGTTGCAAACTACATTCCATACATATATATGGGTAGGTAAACGCTCCAACTCGGTTTTACAATGAAAACTGCAGGAACTTCAAACCGGGGCTATTAAACACACTGAGATTCCAGAGTAAAAGTGTCCCCTGCAACCCGTTCCCTTTGTGCTAGAAGAACGAAAGTCTCTCCACATGCTCAGTTCTGAGAGATAAGTGTGTGTGAAAGCCAGACTTCACCTAGCTTGTTTGGAATACTAAGTTTCTTTTCAGGTGAAAATAGCACTCCATATATATATAAGGGTAGGAACTCGCTCCAAATCTTTTTTGCAGTGAAAACTGCAGGAACATCAAACCGGCACTAGGAAACAAACTGACAAACCAGAGTAAAAGTTTCTCCGGCAACCCGTACCCTTTCTGCTAGATGAACGAAATTCTCTCCTCATGCTCATTTCTGAGAGATAGGTGTGTGTGAATTCCGTACTTCACCTAGTTTGTAGGTAACACAAATTTTTTTAGTTGGAACCTGCAATCCATACATATATATGGGGAGGTAATTGCTCCAACTCGTTTTTACAGTGAAACTACAGGAACTTCAAACCGGAACTAGGAAAGAGACAGAGAAACCAGTGCAAAACTTTTTCATGAAAACCGTTCCCTATGTGCTAGATGAAAGAAAGTCTCTGCACATGCTCAGTACTGAGAGATAAGTGTGTGTGAAAGCAGTCCTTCACTGTGCATGTTGGGAACACAAAGATTCACTTCAGTTGCAAACTACACTCCATACAAATATATGGGGATTTACTTAGTCCAACAAGGTTTTACAGTAAAAACTGCAGGATCTTGAAACCAGGACTAGGAAACAGAATGAGTAACCAGAGTAAATGTTTTCCGGCAACCATTTCACTTTCTGCTAGATGAACGAACGTCTCTGCACATGCGCAGTACTAGACATAAGTGTGTGTGAAAGCCTTACTACATGTAGCTTGTTGGGAAAATATAGTTTCTTTAAAGTTGCATACTACACTCCATACATATATATGGGGAGGTACTTGCTCAAAATCGATTTTACAGTGAAAAATACAGGAACTACAAAACGGAACTAGGAAACAGACTGAGAAACAAGAGTAAAAATTTCTCTTGCAACACGATCTTTTCTGCTAGATGAACGAACGTCTATCCACATGCTCAGTTCTGAGAGATAAATGTGTGTGAAAGCCGTCATTCACCTAGCTTATTTTGAACACAAATTTCTTTTCAGTTGCAAACTACAATCCATACATATATATGGGGATGCACTTGCTTCAAGTCGGTTTTACAGTGAAAACTGCAGGAACTTCAAACCGGCACTAGGAAACCAATTGAGAATCCAGAGTAAAAGATTCTCCTGTAACCAGTTCCATTTGTACTAGTTGAATGAAAGTCTCTCCACATGCTCATTTCGGAGTGATAATTGTGTGTGAAAGCCGTCCTTCACCTATGTTCTTGGGAAAACAAAGATTCTTACCGGTTGCAAACTACAATCCATATATATATATGGGGAGGAACATGCTCCAACATGTTTTTACAGTGAAAACTACAGGAACTTCCAAATGGCACTTGGAAACATACTGAGAAAAGAGAGTAAAATTTCTCCTTCAAACCATTCCTTTGTGCTAAATGAAGGAACGTCTCTTCACATGTTAAGTTCTGAGAGAGAAGTGTGTGTGAATGCAGTCCTTCACCTAGCTTGTTGGGAACACAAAGTTTCTTTTCAATTGCAAATTGTACTCCATAAATATATATGGTTAGATACTCGCTCCAACACGATTTTACACTGAAAACTGCAGAAACTTCAAACCGACACGAGGAAACACACAGAAATCACAGTAAAAATTTCTCCTGAAACCCGTTCCTTTGTGCAACATGAACGAACGTCTCTCCACATGCTCAGTTCTGAGAGATAAATGTGTGTGAAAGCCGTCCTTCAACTAGCTTGTTGGGAACACAAAGATTCTTTTCAGTTGCAAACTACATTCCATACATATATATGGGTAGGTAAACGCTCCAACTCGGTTTTACAATGAAAACTGCAGGAACTTCAAACCGGCGCTATGAAACACACTGAGAATCCAGAGTAAAAGTTTCCCCTGCAACCCGTTCCCTTTGTGCTAGAAGACAGAAAGTCTCTCCACATGCTCAGTTCTGAGAGATAAGTGTGTGTGAAAGCCAGACTTCACCTAGCTTGTTTGGAAAACTAAGTTTTTTTTCAGGTGAAAATAGCACTCCATATATATATAATGGGAGGTACTCGCTCAAACTCGTTTATGCAGTGAAACCTGCAGGAACATCCAACCGGCACTAGGAAACACACTGAGAAACCAGAGTAAAATTTTCTCCTGGAACCCGTTCCCTTTGTGCTACATGAATGAACGTCTCTCCACATACTTAGATGTTTGAGATATTTGTGTGTGAAATCCGTTCTTCACCTAGCTTGTTGGGAACACGAAGTTTCTTTTAGGTTGCCACTTGTACTCCATATATATATATGGGGAATTATACACTCCAAATAGGTTTAATGTGAAAACTGCAGGAAACTAATACCGGCACTAGGAAACACAGTGAGAAACCAGAGTGAAACTTTCACCTGCCAACCGATCTTTTTGTGCTAGATGAACGAAATTCTCTCCACATGCTCAGTTCTCAGAGATATGTGTGTGTGAAAACCGTCCTTTACCTAGCTTGTTGGGAACACAAAGATTCTTTTCAGTTGCAAACGATACTGCATATATTTATATGGGGAGGTACTCGCACCAACTCGGTTTTACAGTGAAAACTGCAGGAACTTCAAACCAACACGAGAAACCACACTGAGAATCCAGACTAAAAGTTGCACCTGAAATCTGTTCACATTGTGTTAGATGAATGAAAGTCTCTCCACATGCTGATTTCTCTGGGATAAGTGTGTGTGAAAGCCGTCCTTCACCTATCTTGTTGGGAACACAAAGATTCTTTTCAGTTGCAAAATGTACTCCATACATATATATGGGGAGATACTCGCTCCAACTCGGTTTTACTGTGAAAAATCCAGGAACTTCAAACAGGCACTAGGAAACACGGAGAAACCAGAGTAAAATTTTCTCCTGCAAAACATTCCCCTCGTGCTAGATGAACGAACGTCTCTCAACATGCTCAGTTCTGAGGGATAAGTGTGTGTGAAAGCCATTCTTCACCTAGCTTTTTGGGAACACTAAGTTTCTTTTAAGTTGCAAATTGTATTTCATATGTATATATGAGGAGGTACTCGCTCCAACTCGGTTTACAGTGAAAAAAGCAGAAAATTCAAACCGGCACTAGGAAACACACTGAGAAACCAGAGTAAAATTTTCTCCTGCAAAACATTCCCCTCGTGCTAGATGAACGAACGTCTCTCAACATGCTCATTTCTGAGAGATAAGGGTGTGTGAAAGCCGTCGTTCACCTAGCTTGTAGGGAACACAAAGTTTCTTTTTTGTTGCAAACGGTATTCCATATATATATATGGGGAGTTACTCGCTCCAACTCGGTTTTACCGTGAAAATTACAGGAACTTCAAATGGCACTAGGAAACACACTGTGAAATAAGATAAAAATTTCTCCTGCAAACAGTTCCATTTGTGTTAGAAGAACGAAAGTCTCACCACATGCTCAGTTCTGAGATATAAGTGTGTGTGAAAGCCGAACTTCACATAGCGTGTTGGGAACACAAAGTTTCTTTTAAATTGCTAACTAAAATCCATAAATATAAATGGGGATGTACTCGCTCCAACTCGGATTTACAGTGAAAACTGCAGATAATTCAAACCGGCACGAGGAAACACTCTGAGAATCTACAGTAAAAATTTCTCCTGAAACACTTTCCATTTGTGCAACATGAACAAACGTCTCTCCACATGCTAAGTTTTGAGAGATAAATGTGTGTGAAAGCCGTCCTTCAACTAGCTTGTTGGGAACACATAGTTTCTTTTCAGTTGCCAACTACATTGCATACATATATATGGGGAGGTACACGCTCCAACACGGTTTTACACTGAAAACTGCAGAAACTTCAAACCGGCGCTTGGAAACACACTGAGAATCCACAGTTAAATTTCCCCTGCAACCCGTTCCCTTTTTGCTAGAAGAACGAAATTCTCTCCACATGCTCATTTCTGAGATATATGTGTGTGTGAAACCATAATTCACCTAGCTTGTTGGGAAAACTAAGTTTCTTTTCAGTTGCAAATGGTACTCCATAACTATATATGGGGAGGTAATCTCTTCAACTGAGTTCACAGTGAATACTGCATGAACTTCAAAACGGCTCTAGGAAACACACTGAGAAACCAGAACACAAGATCCTCCTGCAAACCTTTCCCTTTGTGCTAGATGAACAAAAGTCTCTCGCATCCTAATTTCTGAGAGATAAGTGTGTGTGAATACCACCCTTTACCTAGCTTGATGGGAACACAAAGATTCTTTTCAGTTGCAAACGGTACTCCACACATTTATATGGCTAGGTACACGCTCCAACTCG
This sequence comes from Camelus bactrianus, assembly GCF_048773025.1. Lineage (NCBI taxonomy): Eukaryota > Metazoa > Chordata > Mammalia > Artiodactyla > Camelidae > Camelus > Camelus bactrianus. Next base: position 20,670,143 of record NC_133554.1, read on the forward strand.
GTTTTAGAGTGAAAACTGCAGGAACTTCAAACCAACACGAGGAAACACACTGAGAACCAGAGTAAAAGTTTCTCCTACAATATTTTCCCATTGGGTTAGATGAATGAACGTCTCTCCACATGCTGATTTCTCAGGGATAAGTGTGTGTGAAAGCCGTCCTTCACATATCTTGTTGGGAATACAAATTTTCTTTTCAGTTACAAAATGTACTCCATACATATATATGGGGAGGTACACGCTCCAACTCGGTTTTACAGTGAAAAATCCAGGAACTTCAAACCGGCACCACGAAACACACTGAGAAACCAAAATATAAATTTCTCCTGAAAACCGTTCCCTTTGTGCAACAAGAACTAACGTCTCTCCACATGCTCAGTTCTGACAGATAAATGTGAGTGAAAGTCTTCCTTCAACTAGCTTGTTTGGAACACAAAGTTTCTTTTCACTTGCCAACTACATTCCATACATATATATTTTGAGGTACACGCTCCAACATGGCTTTACACTGAAAACTGCAGGAAATTCAAACCTGTGCTAGGAAACACACTGAGAATCAAGAGTAAAAATTTCCCCTGCAATCCGTTCCCTTTGTGCTAGAAGAACGAAAGTCTCTCCACATGGTCAGTTCTGAGAGATATTTGTGTGTGAAAGCCATACTTCACCTAGCTTGTTGGGAAAACTAAGTTTCATTTCAGTTGCAAATTGTACTCCATAACTATATATGGGGAGGTACACTCTCCAAATGTGTTTACAGTGAAAACTGCAGGAACTTCAAACCGGCACTGGAAAAAAAACTGAGAATCCAGAGTAAAAGTTTCTCCTGCAACCCGATACCTTTGTGCTAGATGAACAAACGTATCTCCACATGCTCAGTTTTGAGAGAGAAGTGTGTGAAAGCCGACCATCACCAATCTTAAAGGGAACACAAATTTTTATTTAAGTTGCAAAATATCATCCATACATATATATGGGGAGGTACTCGCTGCAACTCGGTTTTACAGTGATAATTACTGGAACATCAAACCGGAATGTGGAAACACACTGAGAAACAAGAATAAAAATTCCTCCTGAAACAAGTTCCCTTTGTGCAAAATGAAAGAACGTCTCTCAACATGCTCAGTTCTGAAAGATATATGTGTGTGAAAGCCGTCCTTCAACTATCTTGTTGGGAAAACAAATATTCTTTTCAGTTGCATACTGTATTCCATACATATATATGGGGAGGTACACTCTCCAACACGGTTTTAAAAAGAAAACTGAAGAAAATTCAAACCGGCGCTAGGAAACACACTCAGAAACCAGAGAAAATGTTTCCCCTGCAACCACTTCACATTGTGCTAGAAGAACGAAAGTCTTTCCACATGCTCAGTTCTGAGAGATAATTGTGTGTGAAAGCCGTCTTTCACTAGCTTGTTGGGAACATAAAGTTCCTTTTCAGTTGCAAACTATTCTCTATACATATATATGGGGAGGTACTCGCTTCAAATCGGTTTTACAGTGAAAACTGCAGGAAATTCATACCGGCACTAGGAAACACAATGAGAAACCAGAGTAAAAGTTTCTCCTGCAACCAGATCCCTTTGTGCTAGATGAACGAATATCTCTCCACATGCTCAGTTCTGAGACATAAGTGTGTGTGAAAGCCATACTCACCTAGCTTGTGGGTAACACTAAGTTTCTTTTAAGTAGCAAATTGTACCGCATAAATATATATGGGGAGGTACTCGCTCCAAAACTTTTTTACAGAGAAAACTGCAGGAAATTCCAACCGGCACTAGGAAACACACTGAGAAACCACAGTAAAAGTTTCTCCTGCAACCGGTACACATTGTGTTAGATGAATGAACGTCTCTCCACATGCTCATATTTGAGGGATAAGTGTGTGTGAAAGCTGTCCTTCAACTAGATTTTGGGAACACTAAGTTTCTTTTCAGGTGCAAACTACACTCCAGAAATATATATGGGGATGTACTCGGTCCAACTCTGCTTTACAGGGAAACTGTAGAAACTTCAAAATGGCACTAGGAAACACACTGAGAAAACAGAGTAAAAATTTCCCCTGAAACACGTTCCCTTTGTGCAACATGAAGGAACGTCTCTCCACATGCTCAATTCTGAGAGATAAATATGTGTGAAAGCCGTACTTCAACTAGCTTGTTTGGAACACAAAGTTACTTTTCAGTTGCCAACTATATTCCATACATATATATGGGGAGGTACACGCTCCAACAGGGTTTTACACTGAAAACTGCAGAGACTTCAAACAGGAGCTAGGAAAAACACTGAGATTCCAGAGTTAAATTTCCCCTGCAAACCGTTCCCTTTTTTCTAGAAGAATGAAAGTCTCTCCACATGCTCTATTCTGAGAGATATGTGTGTGTTAAAGCCATAATTCACCTAGCTAGTTGGGAAAACTAAGTTTCTTTTCAGTTGCAAATTGTACTCCATAACTATATATGGGGAGGTACTCTCTCCAAATGGGCTTACAGTGAAAACTGCAGGTACTTCAAAACGGCTCTAGGAAACACACTGTGAAAACAGAGTAAAAGTTTCTCCTGCAAACAGTTCCCTTTATGCTAGATGAACAAAAGTCTCTCCTCATGCTCATTTCTGAGAGATAAGTGTGTGTGAAAACCGTCCTTTACCTAGCATGATGAGAACACAAAGATTCTTTTCAATTGCAAACGGTACTCCACACATTTATATGGCTAGGTACACGCTCCAACTCGGTTTTTGTGTGAAAACTACAGGAACTTCAAACCAACACGAGGAAACACACTGAGAAACCAGACTAAAAGATTCTCCTGCAACCTGTTCCCAATGCGTTAGATGAATGAACGTCTTTCCACATGCTGATTTCTGAGAGATAAGTGTGTGTGAAAGCCATCCTTCACCTAGCTTGTTGGGACCACAAAGTTTCTTTTCAGTTGCCAACTACATTCCATACATATATATGGGGAGGTATACGCTCCAGCACGGGTTTACAATGAAAACTGCAGGAACTTCAAACCGGCGCTAGAAATACATGGAGAATCCAGATTTAAATTTCCCAGAAACACGTTACTTTGTGCTAGATCAATGAACGTCTCTCCACATGCTCATTTCTGATAGATAAGTGTGTGTGAAGCCGTCCTTTATTCAGCTTGCTGGGAACACAAAGTTCTTTATATATGCAAAAGGTAATCCATACATATATATCGGGAGGTACTCGATCCAGCTCGGTTTTACAGTGAAAACTGCAGGAACTTCAAACCGGCACTAGGAAACACACTGAGAAACCACAGTAAATGTTTCTCCTGCAACCTGTTCCAATTGTGTTAGATAAATGAACGTCTCTCCACATGCTCATTTCTGAGGGATAATTGTGTGTGAAAGCTGTCATTCAACAAGCTTGTTGGGAACTAAAAGTTACTTTTCAGGTGCAAACTACACTCCAGATATATTTATGGGGAGGTACTCGCTCCAACTCCGTTTTACAGGGAAACTGTAAAAACTTCAAACCGGCACTAGGAAACACACTGAGAAAACAGAGTAAAAATTTCCCCTGAAACCCGTTCCCTTTGTGCAATATGAACGAACGTCTCTCCACATGCTCAGTTCTGAGAGATAAATGTGTGTGAAAGCCGTCTTTCAAATAGCTTGTTCGGAACACAAAGTTTCTTTGCAGTTGCCAACTACATTCCATACAGATACATGGGGAGGTACTCGCTCCAACTCCGTTTTACAAGGAAACTGTAAAAACTTCAAACCGGCGCTAGGAAACACACTGAGAATCCAGAGTTAAATTTCCACTGCAAACCGTTCCCTTTGTGCTAGAAGAACGAAAGTCTCTCCACATGCTCAGTTCTGAGGGATAAGTGTTTGTGAAAGCCGTCCTTCACCCTGCTTGTTGGGAACACAAAGTTTCTTTTCAGGTGCGAACTACACTCCATATATATATATGGGGAGGAACACGCTCCAACTCGGTTTTACAGTGAAAACTGCAGAAACTTCAAACTGGCACGAGGAAAGACACTGAGAAACCAGACAAAAATTTCAACTTAAAACCCTTCCATTTGTGCAACCTGAACGAACGTCTCTCCACATGCTCAGTTCTGGGAGATATATGTGTGCCAAAGCCGTCCTTCAAGAAGCTAGTTTGGAACACAAAGTTCTTTTCAGTTGCAAACTACATTCCATACAGATATATGGTGAGGTACTCGCTGCAACGCGGTTTTACATTGAAAACTGCAGGAACTTCAAACCGGCACTAGGAAACACACTGAGAAACAAGAGTAAAATTTTCCCCTGCAACCCTTACATTTGTGTTAGAATAACGAAAGTCTCACCATATGCACTGTTCTGACAGATAAGTGTGTGTGAAAGCTGTCCTTCACCTAGCTTGTTGGGAACACAAAGTTTCTTCTCAGTTGCAAATTGTACTCCATACATATATATGTGGTAGTACTCGCTTCAAGTCGTTTTTACAGTGAAAACAGCAGGAACAAAAAACCGGCACTAGAAAACACACTGAGAAAGTAGAGTAAAACTTTCCCTGCAAACAATTCCAATTGTGCTATATGAACGAACGTCTCTCAACATGCTAAGTTCTGAGAGATAATTGTGTGTGAAAGCTGTCCTTCAACTATCTTGTTGGGAACACAAAGATTCTTTTCAGTTGCAAACGGTAATCCATACATATATATGGGTAGGTACACGCTCCAACTCGGTTTTACAGTGAAAACTGCAGGAACATCAACACGGCACTAGGAAACACACTGAGAAACCAGAGTAAAAGTTTCCCCTGCAACCCAATGACTTTGTGCTAAAAGAACGAATGTCTCTCCACATGCTCAATTCTGAGAGATAATTGTGTATGAAAGCCGTCCTTCACCTATCTTGATGGGAACACAAAGTTTCTTTTCAGTTGCAAAATACAAACCATACATATGTATGGGGAGGTACAAGCTCCAACACGGTTTTACTACAGGAACTTCAAACTGGTGCTAGGAAACACACAGAGAAACAAGATAAAATGTTTCTCCTGCAATCCATTCCATTTGTGCTAGAAGAACGAAAGTTTCTCCACGTGCTCAGTTCTCACAGATAATTGTGTGTGAAAGCCGTACTTCACCTAGCTTGTTGGGAACACAAAATTTCTTTTCAGGTGCAAACTACACTCAATAAATTTATACGGGGTGGTCCTTGCTCCAACTCGCTTTTACAGTGAAAACTGCAGAAACTTCAAACAGGCACGAGGAAACAAACTGAGAAACCAGAGTAAAAATTTCCCCTGGATCCCGTTCCCATTGTGCAACATGAACGAACGTCTCTCCAAATGATCAGTTCTGAATGATAAATGTGTGTGAAAGCAGTCCTTCAACTAGCTTGTTGGGAACACAAAATTTCTTTTCATTTGCAAACTACATTCCATACATATATATGGGAAGGTACACGCTCGAACTCGGTTTTACACTGCAAACTGAAGGAAATTCAAACCGGCGCTAGGAAAAACACTGCGAAAACAGAGTAAAAGTTTCCCCTGCAAACATTTCCCTTTGTGCTAGAAGAACGAAAGTCTCTCCACATGCTCAGTTCAGACAGATAATTGTGTGTGAAAGCTGCCCTTCACTTAGCTTGTTGGGAACACAAAGTTTCTTTTCTTTTGCAAATTATACTCCATAGATATATAAGGGGAGGAACTAGCCCCAAATCGTTCTTACAGTGAAAATGGCAGGAAATTAAAAACGGCACTAGGAAACAAACTGTGAAACCAGAGTAAAAGTTTCTCATGCAACCAGTTCCCTTTGTGCTAGATGAACAAACATCTCTCCACATGCTCAGTTCTTTGAGATAAGTGTGTGTGAATGCAGTCCTTCAACTAGCTTGTTTGGAATACAATGGTTCTTTTCAGTTGAAAATGATAATCCATACATATATATGGGGATGTACAAGCTCCAACTCGTTTTTACAGTAAAAACTGCAGGAATTTCATACCAGAAATAGGAAACACACTGAGAAACCAGAGTATAAGTTTCCCTGCATAAATTTCCAATTTTTGCATTCAATGAACTTCTCTCTACATGATCTGTTCTGAGAGATAAGGGTGTATGAAAGCCGACTTCACCTAGATTGTTGGGAACACAAAGATTCTTTTCAGTTGCAAACTGAACTCCATAAATATATATGGAGTGGTACTCGCTCCAACTCGATTTTACAGTGAAAACTGCAGGAAATTCAAATCGGCACTAGGAAACAAACTGAGAATCCAGAGTAAAAGTTTCCCCTGCAAACCGTTCCCTTTGTACTAGAAGAATGAAAGTCTCTCCACATGCTCATTTCTGAGGGATAAGTGTGTGTGAGACCTGTCCTTCAACTATCTTGTTGGGAAGACAAAGTTTCTTTTCAGGTGCCAACTACACTCCAGGAATATATATGGGGAGGTACTCGCTCCAACTCGTTTTTACAGGGAAACTCTAGTAACTTCAAACCGGCACTAGGAAACACACTGAGAAAACAGAGCAAAAATTTCTCCTGAAACTCGTTCCCTTAGTGCATCATGAACGAACTTTTCTCCACATTCTCAGTTCTGAGAGATAAATGTGTGTGAAAGCCGTCCTTCAACTAGCTTGTTGGGAACACAAAGTTTCTTTTCAGTTGCCAACTACATTCCATAAAGATATATGGGGAGGTACACGCTCCAACAGGGTTTTACACTGAAAACTGCAGAAACTTCAAACCGGCGCTAGGAAACTCACTGAGAATCCAGAGTTAAATTTCACCTTCAACCCGTTCCTTTTGTGCTAGAAGAAAGAAAGTCTCTCCGCATGCTCAGTTCTGAGATATATGTGTGTGTGAAAGCCATATTTCACCCAGCAGGTTGGGAACACTAAGTTTCTTTTCAGTTGCAAATTGTACTCCATAGCTATATATGCGGAGATACTCTCTCCAACTGGGTTTACAGTGAAAACTGCAGGACTTCAAATCGGCTCTAGGAAACACACTGAGAAACCAGAGTAAAAGTTTCTCCTGCAAAACTTTCCCTTTGTGATAGATGAACAAAAGTCTCTCGCATGCTCATTTCTGAGAGATAAGTGTGTGTGAAAACCGTCCTTTACCTAGCTTGTTGGGAACACAAAGATTCTTTTCAGTTGCAAACGGTACTCCATAAATTTATATAGGGAGGTACTCGCTCCAAATCTCTTTTACAGTGAAAACAGCAGGAACTTCAAACCAACACGAGGAAACACCCTGAGAAACCAGACTAAAAGTTTCTCCTGCAAACTGTTCCCATTGTGTTAGATGAATGAACGTCTCTCCACATGCTGATTTCTGAGAGATATGTGTGTGTGAAAGCCGTCCTTCACCTAGCTTGTTGGGAACACAAAGTTTATATTCAGTTGCATACTACAATTCATAAATATATATGGGGAGTTACTCGTTCCAACTCGTTTTTACAGTGAAAACTGCAGGAACTTCAAACCGGTACTAGGAAACACACTGAGAAAACAGAGTAAAAGTTTCTCATACAACCTCTCCCAATTGTGCTAGATGAACGTACGTCTCTCCACATGCTCATTTCTGAGTTATAAGTGTGTGTGAAAGCCGTCCTTCAACAAGAATGTTGGGAAAACAAAGTTTCTTTTCAGGTGCAAACTGTACTCCAAACATATATATGGGGAGGTACTCCTTCCAACTCGGTTTTACAGTGAAAACTGCAGGAACTTCAAACCGGCAGTAGGAAAAACACTGAGAAACCAGAGAAAAGTTTCTCCTGAAAACCGTTCCCTTTGTGCAACATGAAAGAACGTCTATCCACATGCTCAGTTCTGACAGATTAATTTGTGTGAAAGTCTTCCTTCAACTAGCTTTTTCCGAACACAAAGTTTCTTTTCAGTTGCCAACTACATTCCATACATATATATGAGGAGGTACACGCTCCAGCAAGGTTTTACACTGAAAACTGAAGGAACTTCAAACCGGCGCTAGGAAACACACGGAGAATCCAGATTTAAATTTCCCAGAAACACGTTACTTTGTGCTAGATCAACGAACGACTCTCCACATGCTCATTTCTGAGAGATAAGTGTGTGTGAAGTCGTCCTTTATTTAGCTTGCCGGGAACACAAAGTTCTTTATATTTGCAAACGGAAATCCATACATATATATCGGGAGGTACTAGATCCAGCTCGGTTTTACAGTGACAAATGCAGGAACTTCAAACTGGCACTAGGAATCACACTGAGAAACCACAGTAAAAGTTTCTCCTGCAACCTGTTCCAATTGTGTTAGATAAATGAACGTCTCTCCACATGCTCATTTCTGAGGGATAATTGTGTGTGAAAGCTGTCATTCAACTAGCTTGTTGGGAACACAAAGTTACTTTTCAGGTGCCACTACACTCCAGATATATATATGGGGAGGTACTCGCTCCAACTCCATTTTACAGGGAAACTGTAGAAACTTCAAACCGGCACTAGGAAACAAACTGAGAAAACAGAGTAAAAATTTCCCCTGAAACCCGTTCCCTTTGAGCAATATGAACGAACGTCTCTCCACATGCTCAATTCTGAGAGAAAAATGTGTGTGAAAGCCGTCCTTCCACTAACTTGTTCGGAACACAAAGTTTCTTTACAGTTGCCAACTACATTCCATGCAGATATATGGGGAGGTACACGCTCCAACACGGTTTTACACTGAAAAATGCAGGAACTTCAAACCGGCGCTAGGAAACACACTGAGAATCCAGAGTTAAATTTCCACTGCAAACAGTTCCCTTTGTGCTAGAAGAACGAAAGTCTCTCCACATGCTCAGTTCTGAGGGATAAGTGTTTGTGAAAGCCGTCCTTCACACTGCTTGTTGGGAACACAAAGTTTCTTTTCAGGTGCGAACTACACTCCATATATATATATGGGGAGGAACACGCTCCAACTCGGTTTTACAGTGAAAACTGCAGAAACTTCAAACTGGCACGAGGAAAGACACTGAGAAACCAGACAAAAATTTCAACTTAAACCCCTTTCATTTGTGCAACCTGAACGAACGTCTCTCCACATGCTCAGTTCTGAGAGATATATGTGTGTCAAAGCCGTACTTCAAGAAGCTTGGTGGAACACAAAGTTCTTTTCAGTTGCAAACTACATTTCATACATATGTATGGGGAGGTACAAGCTCCAACACGGTTTTACAGTGAAAACTACAGGAACTTCAAACCGGTGCTAGGAAACACACAGAGAAACAAGATAATATGTTTGTCCTGCAATCCATTCCATTTGTGCTAGAAGAACGAAAGTTTCTCCATGTGCTCAGTTCTCACAGATAATTGTGTGTGAAAGCCGTACTTCACCTAGCTTGTTGGAAACACAAAGTTTCTTTTCAGGTGCAAACTACACTCAATAAATTTATACGGGTTGGTCCTTGCTCCAACTCGCTTTTACAGTGAAAACTGCAGAAACTTCAAACAGGCACGAGGAAACAATCTGAGAAATCAGAGTAAAAATTTCCCCTGGATCCCGTTCCCTTTGTGCAACATGAACGAACGTCTCTCCACATGCTCAGTTCTGAATGATAAATGTGTGTGAAAGCCGTCCTTCAACTAGCTTGTTGGGAACACAAAGTTTCTTTTCAGTTGCAAACTACATTCCATACATATATATGGGAAAGTACACGCTCGAACTCGGTTTTACACTGCAAACTGAAGGAAATTCAAACCGGCGCTAGGAAACACACTGCGAAAACAGAGTAAAAGTTTCCCCTGCAAACATTTCCCTTTGTGCTAGAAGAACGAAAGTCTCTCCACATGCTCAGTTCAGACAGATAATTGTGTGTGAAAGCTGCCCTTCACTTAGCTTGTTGGGAACACAAAGTTTCTTTTCTCTTGCAAATTATACTCCATAGATATATAAGGGGAGGAACTAGCCCCAAATCGTTCTTACAGTGAAAATGGCAGGAAATTCAAACCGGCACTAGGAAAGAACCTGTGAAACCAGAGTAAAAGTTTCTCATGCAACCAGTTCCCTTTGTGCTAGATGAACAAACATCTCTCCACATGCTCAGTTCTTTGAGATAAGTGTGTGTGAATGCCGTCCTTCAACTAGCTTGTTTGGAATACAATGATTCTTTTCAGTTGAAAATGATAATCCATACATATATATGGGGATGTACAAGCTCCAACTCGTTTTTACAGTGAAAATTGCAGGAATTTCATACCAGAAATAGGAAACAAACTGAGAAACCAGAGTAAAAGCTTCTCCTGCAACTTGTTCCCATTTTGTTAGATGAATGAAAGTCTCTCCACATGCTCAGTTCTGATGGATAAGTTTGTGTGAAAGCAGTACTTCACCTAGCTTGTTGGGAACACAAAGTTTCTTTTCAGTTACCAATAGTACTCCATACATATATATGGGGATGTACTCGCTCCAACTCGCTTTTACACTGAAAACTGCAGGAACTTCACACCGGCATTAGGAATAACACTAGAAACCAGAGTAAAAGTTTCCCTGCAAACAATTCCACGTGTGCTAGATGAACGAACGTCTCTCAACATGCTCAGTTCTGAGAGATAAGTGTGTGTGAAAACCGTCCTTAACCTAGCTTGTTGGGAAAACAAAGTTTCTTTTCTGATGCAAACTGTATTCCATACATATATATGGGGAGGTACTCTCTCCAACTAGGTTTTACAATGAAAACTGCAGTAACTTCATACCGGCACTATGAAACACACTGAGAAACCAGAGTATAAGTTTCCCTGCATAAATTTCCAATTTTTGCTATTCAATGAACTTCTCTCTACATGATTTGTTCTGAGAGATAAGGGTGTATGAAAGCCGACTTCACCTAGATTGTTGGGAACACAAAGTTTCTTTTCAGTTGCAAACTGCACTCCATAAATATATATGGGGTGTTACTTGCTCCAACTCGATTTTACAGTGAAAACTGCAGGAAATTCAAACCGGCACTAGGAACCAACCTGAGAATCCAGAGTAAAACTTTTCCCTGCAAACCGTTCCCTTTGTACTAGAAGAATGAAAGTCTCTCCACATGCTCATTTCTGAGGGATAAGTGTGTGTGAGACCTGTCCTTCAACTAGCTTGTTGGGAAGACAAAGTTACTTTTCAGGTGCCAACTACACTCCAGGAATATATATGGGGAGGTACTCGCTCCAACTCGTTTTTACAGGGAAACTGTAGTAACTTCAAAACGGCACTAGGAAACACACTGAGAAAACAGAGCAAAAATTTCTCCTGAAGCTCGTTCCCATAGATCATCATGAACGAACTTCTCTCCACATTCTCAGTTCTGAGAGATAAATGTTTGTAAAGCTGTCCTTCAACTAGCTTGTTGGGAACACAAAGTTTCTTTTCAGTTGCCAACTACATTCCATAAAGATATATGGGGAGGTACACGCTCCAACAGGGTTTTACACTGAAAACTGCAGAAACTTCAAACCGGCGCTAGGAAACTCACTGAGAATCCAGAGTTAAATTTCACCTTTAAACTGTTCCTTTTGTGCTAGAAGAAAGAAAGTCTCTCCGCATGCTCAGATCTGAGATATATGTGTGTGTGAAAGCCATATTTCACCCAGCATGTTGGGAACACTAAGTTTCTTTTCAGTTGCAAATTGTACTCCATAGCTATATATGCGGAGATACTCTCTCCAACTGGGTTTACAGTGAAAACTGCAGGACTTCAAATCGGCTCTACGAAACACACTGAGAAACCAGAGTAAAAGTTTCTCCTGCAAACCTTTCCCTTTGTGCTAGATGAACAAAAGTCTCTCGCATGCTCATTTCTGAGAGATAAGTGTGTGTGAAAACCGTCCTTTACCTAGCTTGTTGGGAACACAAAGATTCTTTTCAGTTGCAAACGGTATTCCATAAATTTATATAGGGAGGTACTCTCTCCAAATGTGTTTTACACTGAAAACAGCAGGAACTTCAAACCAACACGAGGAAACACCCTTAGAAACCAGACAAAAAGTTTCTCCTGCAAACTGTTCCCATTGTGTTAGATGAATGAACGTCTCTCCACATGATGATTTCTGAGAGATAAGTGTGTGTGAAAGACGTCCTTCACATAGCTTGTTGGGAACACAAAGTATATTTTCAGTTGCATACTACATTCCATAAATATATATGGGGAGTTACTCGTTCCAACTCGTTTTTACAGTGAAAACTGCAGGAACTTCAAACCGGCAGTAGGAAAAACACTGAGAAACCAGAGAAAACTTTCTCCTGAAAACCGATCCCTTTGTGCAACATGAACGAACGTCTGTCCACATGCTCAGTTCTGACAGATTAATTTGTGTGAAAGTCTTCCTTCAACTAGCTTTTTCGGAACACAAAGTTTCTTTTCAGTTGCCAACTACATTCCATACATATATATGAGGAGGTACATGCTCCAGCACGGTTTTACACTGAAAACTGCAGGAACTTCAAACCGGCGCTAGGAAACACACTGAGAATCCAGAGTTAAATTTCCACTGCAAACCTTTCCCTTTGTGCTAGAAGAACGAAAGTCTCTCCACATGCTCAGTTCTGAGGGATAAGTGTTTGTGAAAGCCGTCCTTCACCCTGCTTGTTGGGAACACAAAGTTTCTTTTCAGGTGCGAACTACACTCCATATATATATATGGGGAGGAACACGCTCCAACTCGGTTTTACAGTGAAAACTGCAGAAACTTCAAACTGGCACGAGGAAAGACACTGAGAAACCAGACAAAAATTTCAACTTAAACCCCTTCCATTTGTGCAACCTGAACGAACGTCTCTCCACATGCTCAGTTCTGAGAGATATATGTGTGTCAAAGCCGTCCTTCAAGAAGCTTGATTGGAACACAAAGTTCTTTTCAGTTGCAAACTACATTCCATACATATATATGGGGAGGTACTCGATCCAACGCGGTTTTACATTGAAAACTGCAGGAACTTCAAACCGGCACTAGGAAACACACTGAGAAACCAGAGTAAAATTTTCCCCTGCAACCTTTACATTTGTGCTAGAATAACCAAAGTCTCTCCATATGCTCTGTTCTGACAGATAAGTGTGAGTGAAAGCTGTCCTTCACCTAGCTTGTTGGGAACACAAAGTTTCTTCTCAGTTGCAAATTGTACTCCATACATATATAAGTGGTAGTACTCGCTTCAAGTCGTTTTTACAGTGAAAACAGCAGGAACATAAAACCGGCACTAGAAAACACACTGAGAAAGTAGAGTAAAACTTTCCCTGCAAACAATTCCAATTGTGCTAGATGAACGAACGTCTCTCAACATGCTAAGTTCTGAGAGATAAGTGTGTGTGAAAGCTGTCCTTCACCTATCTTGTTGGTAACACAAAGATTCTTTTCAGTTGCAAACGGTAATCCATACATATATATGGGTAGGTACAAGCTCCAAATCGGTTTTACAGTGAAAACTGCAGGAACTTCAAAACGGCACTAGGAAACACACTGAGAAACCAGAGTAAAAGTTACCCCTGCAACCCAATCACTTTGTGCTAAAAGAACGAATGTCTCTCCACATGCTCAATTCTGAGAGATAATTGTGTATGAAAGCCGTCCTTCACCTATCTTGATGGGAACTCAAAGTTTCTTTTCAGTTGCAAAATACAATTCATACATTTGTAAGGGGAGGTACAAGCTCCAACACGGTTTTACAGTGAAAACTGCAGGAAATTCAAATCGGCACTAGGAAACAAACTGAGAATCCAGAGTAAAAGTTTCCCTGCAAACCGTTCCCTTTGTACTAGAAGAATGAAAGTCTCTCCACATGCTCATTTCTGAGGGATAAGTGTGTGTGAGACCTGTCCTTCAACTATCTTGTTGGGAAGACATAGTTTCTTTTCAGGTGCCAACTACACTCCAGGAATATATATGGGGAGGTACTCGCTCCAACTCGTTTTTACAGGGAAACTCTAGTAACTTCAAACCGGCACTAGGAAACACACTGAGAAAACAGAGCAAAAATTTCTCCTGAAACTCGTTCCCTTAGTGCATCATGAACGAACTTTTCTCCACATTCTCAGTTCTGAGAGATAAATGTGTGTGAAAGCCGTCCTTCAACTAGCTTGTTGGGAACACAAAGTTTCTTTTCAGTTGCCAACTACATTCCATAAAGATATATGGGGAGGTACACGCTCCAACAGGGTTTTACACTGAAAACTGCAGAAACTTCAAACCGGCGCTAGGAAACTCACTGAGAATCCAGAGTTAAATTTCACCTTCAACCCGTTCCTTTTGTGCTAGAAGAAAGAAAGTCTCTCCGCATGCTCAGTTCTGAGATATATGTGTGTGTGAAAGCCATATTTCACCCAGCAGGTTGGGAACACTAAGTTTCTTTTCAGTTGCAAATTGTACTCCATAGCTATATATGCGGAGATACTCTCTCCAACTGGGTTTACAGTGAAAACTGCAGGACTTCAAATCGGCTCTAGGAAACACACTGAGAAACCAGAGTAAAAGTTTCTCCTGCAAAACTTTCCCTTTGTGATAGATGAACAAAAGTCTCTCGCATGCTCATTTCTGAGAGATAAGTGTGTGTGAAAACCGTCCTTTACCTAGCTTGTTGGGAACACAAAGATTCTTTTCAGTTGCAAACGGTACTCCATAAATTTATATAGGGAGGTACTCGCTCCAAATCTCTTTTACAGTGAAAACAGCAGGAACTTCAAACCAACACGAGGAAACACCCTGAGAAACCAGACTAAAAGTTTCTCCTGCAACCTGTTCCCATTGTGTTAGATGAATGAACGTCTCTCCACATGCTGATTTCTGAGAGATATGTGTGTGTGAAAGCCGTCCTTCACCTAGCTTTTTGGGAACACAAAGTTTATTTTCAGTTGCATACTACAATCCATAAATATATATGGGGATTTACTTGTTCCAACTCGTTTTTACAGTGAAAACTGCAGGAACTTCAAACCGGTACTAGGAAACACACTGAGAAAACAGAGTAAAAGTTTCTCATACAACCTCACCCAATTGTGCTAGATGAACGTTCGTCTCTCCACATGCTCATTTCTGAGTTATAAGTGTGTGTGAAAGCCGTCCTTCAACAAGAATGTTGAGAAAACAAAGTTTCTTTTCAGGTGCAAACTGTACTCCATACATATATATGGGGAGGTACTCCTTCCAACTCGGTTTTACAGTGAAAACTGCAGGAACTTCAAACCGGCAGTAGGAAAAACACTGAGAAACCAGAGAAAAGTTTCTCCTGAAAACCGTTCCCTTTGTGCAACATGAACGAACGTCTCTCCACATGCTCAGTTCTGACAGATTAATTTGTGTGAAAGTCTTCCTTCAACTAGCTTTTTCGGAACACAAAGTTTCTTTTCAGTTGCCAACTACATTCCATACATATATATGAGGAGGTACACGCTCCAGCAAGGTTTTACACTGAAAACTGAAGGAACTTCAAACCGGCGCTAGGAAACACACGGAGAATCCAGATTTAAATTCCCCAGAAACACGTTACTTTGTGCTAGATCAACGAACGACTCTCCACATGCTCATTTCTGAGAGATAAGTGTGTGTGAAGCCGTCCTTTATTTAGCTTGCCGGGAAGACAAAGTTCTTTATATTTGCAAACGGAAATCCATACATATATATCGGGAGGTACTAGATCCAGCTCGGTTTTACAGTGACAAATGCAGGAACTTCAAACCGGCACTAGGAATCACACTGAGAAACCACAGTAAAAGTTTCTCCTGCAACCTGTTCCAATTGTGTTAGATAAATGAACGTCTCTCCACATGCTCATTTCTGAGGGATAATTGTGTGTGAAAGCTGTCATTCAACTAGCTTGTTGGGAACACAAAGTTACTTTTCAGGTGCCACTACACTCCAGATATATATATTGGGAGGTACTCGCTTCAAGTCGTTTTAACAGTGAAAACAGCAGGAACAAAAAACCGGCACTAGAAAACACACTGAGAATGTAGAGTAAAACTTTCCCTGCAAACAATTCCAATTGTGCTAGATGAACGAACGTCTCTCAACATGCTAAGTTCTGAGAGATAATTGTGTGTGAAAGCTGTCCTTCACCTATCTTGTTGGTAACACAAAGATTCTTTTCAGTTGCAAACGGTACTCCATACATATATATGGGTAGGTACACGCTCCAACTCGGTTTTACAGTGAAAACTGCAGGAACTTCAACACGGCACTAGGAAACACACTGAGAAACCAGAGTAAAAGTTTCCCCTGCAACCCAATGACTTTGTGCTAAAAGAACGAATGTCTCTCCACATGCTCAATTCTGAGAGATAATTGTGTATGAAAGCCGTCCTTCACCTATCTTGATGGGAACACAAAGTTTCTTATCAGTTGCAAAATACAATCCATACATATGTATGGGGAGGTACAAGCTCCAACACGGTTTTACTACAGGAACTTCAAACCGGTGCTAGGAAACACACAGAGAAACAAGATAAAATGTTTCTCCTGCAATCCATTCCATTTGTGCTAGAAGAACGAAAGTTTCTCCACGTGCTCAGTTCTCACAGATAATTGTGTGTGAAAGCCGTACTTCACCTAGCTTGTTGGGAACACAAAGTTTCTTTTCAGGTGCAAACTACACTCAATAAATTTATACGGGGTGGTCCTTGCTCCAACTCGCTTTTACAGTGAAAACTGCAGAAACTTCAAACAGGCACGAGGAAACAAACTGAGAAACCAGAGTAAAAATTTCCCCTGGATCCCGTTCCCTTTGTGCAACATGAACGAACGTCTCTCCACATGCTCAGTTCTTTGAGATAAGTGTGTGTGAATGCAGTCCTTCAACTAGCTTGTTTGGAATACAATGGTTCTTTTCAGTTGAAAATGATAATCCTTACATATATATGGGGATGTACAAGCTCCAACTCGTTTTTACAGTGAAAACTGCAGGAATTTCATACCAGAAATAGGAAACACACTGAGAAACCAGAGTAAAAGCTTCTCCTGCAACTTGTTCCCATTTTGTTAGATGAATGAAAGTCTCTCCACATGCTCAGTTCTGATGGATAAGTTTGTGTGAAAGCAGTACTTCACCTAGCTTGTTGGGAACACAAAGTTTCTTTTTAGTTACAAATAGTACTCCATACATATATATGAGGATGTACTGGCTCAACCTCGCTTTTACAATGAAAACTGCAGGAACTTCACACCGGCATTAGGAATAACAATAGAAACCAGAGTAAAAGATTCCCTGCAAACAATTCCACGTGTGCCAGATGAACGAACGTCTCTCATCATGCTCAGTTCTGAGAGATAAGTGTGTGTGAAAACCGTCCTTAACCTACCTGGTTGGGAAACAAAGTTTCTTTTCTGATGCAAACTGTATTCCATACATATATATGGGGAGGTACTCGCTCCAACTAGGTTTTACAATGAAAACTGCAGTAAATTCATACTGGCACTATGAAACACACTGAGAAACCAGAGTATAAGTTTCCCTGCATAAATTTCCAATTTTTGCATTCAATGAAATTCTCTCTACATGATCTGTTCTGAGAGATAAGGGTGTATGAAAGCCGACTTCACCTAGATTGTTGGGAACACAAATTTTCTTTTCAGTTGCAAACTGCACTCCATAAATATATATGGAGTGGTACTCGCTCCAACTCGATTTTACAGTGAAAACTGCAGGAAATTCAAACCGGCACTAGGAAACAAACTGAGAATCCAGAGTAAAAGTTTCCCCTGCAAACCGTTCCCTTTGTACTAGAAGAATGAAAGTCTCTCCACATGCTCATTTCTGAGGGATAAGTGTGTGTGAGACCTGTCCTTCAACTATCTTGTTGGGAAGACAAAGTTTCTTTTCAGGTGCCAACTACACTCCAGGAATATATATGGGGAGGTACTCGCTCCAACTCGTTTTTACAGGGAAACTCTAGTAACTTCAAACCGGCACTAGGAAACACACTGAGAAAACAGAGCAAAAATTTCTCCTGAAACTCGTTCCCATAGTGCATCATGAACGAAATTTTCTCCACATTCACAGTTCTGAGAGATAAATGTGTGTGAAAGCCGTCCTTCAACTAGCTTGTTGGGAACACAAAGTTTCTTTTCAGTTGCCAACTACATTCCATAAAGATATATGGGGAGGTACACGCTCCAACAGGGTTTTACACTGAAAACTGCAGAAACTTCAAACCGGCGCTAGGAAACTCACTGAGAATCCAGAGTTAAATTTCACCTTCAACCCGTTCCTTTTGTGCTAGAAGAAAGAAAGTCTCTCCGCATGCTCAGTTCTGAGATATATGTGTGTGTGAAAGCCATATTTCACCCAGCACGTTGGGAACACTAAGTTTCTTTTCAGTTGCAAATTGTACTCCATAGCTATATATGCGGAGATACTCTCTCCAACTGGGTTTACAGTGAAAACTGCAGGACTTCAAATCGGCTCTAGGAAACACACTGAGAAACCAGAGTAAAAGTTTCTCCTGCAAAACTTTCCCTTTGTGATAGATGAACAAAAGTCTCTCGCATGCTCATTTCTGAGAGATAAGTGTGTGTGAAAACCGTCCTTTACCTAGCTTGTTGGGAACACAAAGATTCTTTTCAGTTGCAAACGGTACTCCATAAATTTATATAGGGAGGTACTCGCTCCAAATCTCTTTTACAGTGAAAACAGCAGAAACTTCAAACCAACACGAGGAAACACCCTGAGAAACCAGACTAAAAGTTTCTCCTGCAACCTGTTCCCATTGTGTTAGATGAATGAACGTCTCTCCACATGCTGATTTCTGAGAGATATGTGTGTGTGAAAGCCGTCCTTCACCTAGCTTTTTGGGAACACAAAGTTTATTTTCAGTTGCATACTACAATCCATAAATATATATGGGGATTTACTTGTTCCAACTCGTTTTTACAGTGAAAACTGCAGGAACTTCAAACCGGTACTAGGAAACACACTGAGAAAACAGAGTAAAAGTTTCTCATACAACCTCACCCAATTGTGCTAGATGAACGTTCGTCTCTCCACATGCTCATTTCTGAGTTATAAGTGTGTGTGAAAGCCGTCCTTCAACAAGAATGTTGAGAAAACAAAGTTTCTTTTCAGGTGCAAACTGTACTCCATACATATATATGGGGAGGTACTCCTTCCAACTCGGTTTTACAGTGAAAACTGCAGGAACTTCAAACCGGCAGTAGGAAAAACACTGAGAAACCAGAGAAAAGTTTCTCCTGAAAACCGTTCCCTTTGTGCAACATGAACGAACGTCTCTCCACATGCTCAGTTCTGACAGATTAATTTGTGTGAAAGTCTTCCTTCAACTAGCTTTTTCGGAACACAAAGTTTCTTTTCAGTTGCCAACTACATTCCATACATATATATGAGGAGGTACACGCTCCAGCAAGGTTTTACACTGAAAACTGAAGGAACTTCAAACCGGCGCTAGGAAACACACGGAGAATCCAGATTTAAATTCCCCAGAAACACGTTACTTTGTGCTAGATCAACGAACGACTCTCCACATGCTCATTTCTGAGAGATAAGTGTGTGTGAAGCCGTCCTTTATTTAGCTTGCTGGGAAGACAAAGTTCTTTATATTTGCAAACGGAAATCCATACATATATATCGGGAGGTACTAGATCCAGCTCGGTTTTACAGTGACAAATGCAGGAACTTCAAACCGGCACTAGGAATCACACTGAGAAACCACAGTAAAAGTTTCTCCTGCAACCTGTTCCAATTGTGTTAGATAAATGAACGTCTCTCCACATGCTCATTTCTGAGGGATAATTGTGTGTGAAAGCTGTCATTCAACTAGCTTGTTGGGAACACAAAGTTACTTTTCAGGTGCCACTACACTCCAGATATATATATTGGGAGGTACTCGCTTCAAGTCGTTTTAACAGTGAAAACAGCAGGAACAAAAAACCGGCACTAGAAAACACACTGAGAATGTAGAGTAAAACTTTCCCTGCAAACAATTCCAATTGTGCTAGATGAACGAACGTCTCTCAACATGCTAAGTTCTGAGAGATAATTGTGTGTGAAAGCTGTCCTTCACCTATCTTGTTGGTAACACAAAGATTCTTTTCAGTTGCAAACGGTACTCCATACATATATATGGGTAGGTACACGCTCCAACTCGGTTTTACAGTGAAAACTGCAGGAACTTCAACACGGCACTAGGAAACACACTGAGAAACCAGAGTAAAAGTTTCCCCTGCAACCCAATGACTTTGTGCTAAAAGAACGAATGTCTCTCCACATGCTCAATTCTGAGAGATAATTGTGTATGAAAGCCGTCCTTCACCTATCTTGATGGGAACACAAAGTTTCTTTTCAGTTGCAAAATACAATCCATACATATGTATGGGGAGGTACAAGCTCCAACACGGTTTTACTACAGGAACTTCAAACCGGTGCTAGGAAACACACAGAGAAACAAGATAAAATGTTTCTCCTGCAATCCATTCCATTTGTGCTAGAAGAACGAAAGTTTCTCCACGTGCTCAGTTCTCACAGATAATTGTGTGTGAAAGCCGTACTTCACCTAGCTTGTTGGGAACACAAAGTTTCTTTTCAGGTGCAAACTACACTCAATAAATTTATACGGGGTGGTCCTTGCTCCAACTCGCTTTTACAGTGAAAACTGCAGAAACTTCAAACAGGCACGAGGAAACAAACTGAGAAACCAGAGTAAAAATTTCCCCTGGATCCCGTTCCCTTTGTGCAACATGAACGAACGTCTCTCCACATGCTCAGTTCTTTGAGATAAGTGTGTGTGAATGCAGTCCTTCAACTAGCTTGTTTGGAATACAATGGTTCTTTTCAGTTGAAAATGATAATCCTTACATATATATGGGGATGTACAAGCTCCAACTCGTTTTTACAGTGAAAACTGCAGGAATTTCATACCAGAAATAGGAAACACACTGAGAAACCAGAGTAAAAGCTTCTCCTGCAACTTGTTCCCATTTTGTTAGATGAATGAAAGTCTCTCCACATGCTCAGTTCTGATGGATAAGTTTGTGTGAAAGCAGTACTTCACCTAGCTTGTTGGGAACACAAAGTTTCTTTTTAGTTACAAATAGTACTCCATACATATATATGAGGATGTACTGGCTCAACCTCGCTTTTACAATGAAAACTGCAGGAACTTCACACCGGCATTAGGAATAACAATAGAAACCAGAGTAAAAGATTCCCTGCAAACAATTCCACGTGTGCCAGATGAACGAACGTCTCTCATCATGCTCAGTTCTGAGAGATAAGTGTGTGTGAAAACCGTCCTTAACCTACCTGGTTGGGAAACAAAGTTTCTTTTCTGATGCAAACTGTATTCCATACATATATATGGGGAGGTACTCGCTCCAACTAGGTTTTACAATGAAAACTGCAGTAAATTCATACTGGCACTATGAAACACACTGAGAAACCAGAGTATAAGTTTCCCTGCATAAATTTCCAATTTTTGCATTCAATGAAATTCTCTCTACATGATCTGTTCTGAGAGATAAGGGTGTATGAAAGCCGACTTCACCTAGATTGTTGGGAACACAAATTTTCTTTTCAGTTGCAAACTGCACTCCATAAATATATATGGAGTGGTACTCGCTCCAACTCGATTTTACAGTGAAAACTGCAGGAAATTCAAACCGGCACTAGGAAACAAACTGAGAATCCAGAGTAAAAGTTTCCCCTGCAAACCGTTCCCTTTGTACTAGAAGAATGAAAGTCTCTCCACATGCTCATTTCTGAGGGATAAGTGTGTGTGAGACCTGTCCTTCAACTATCTTGTTGGGAAGACAAAGTTTCTTTTCAGGTGCCAACTACACTCCAGGAATATATATGGGGAGGTACTCGCTCCAACTCGTTTTTACAGGGAAACTCTAGTAACTTCAAACCGGCACTAGGAAACACACTGAGAAAACAGAGCAAAAATTTCTCCTGAAACTCGTTCCCATAGTGCATCATGAACGAAATTTTCTCCACATTCACAGTTCTGAGAGATAAATGTGTGTGAAAGCCGTCCTTCAACTAGCTTGTTGGGAACACAAAGTTTCTTTTCAGTTGCCAACTACATTCCATAAAGATATATGGGGAGGTACACGCTCCAACAGGGTTTTACACTGAAAACTGCAGAAACTTCAAACCGGCGCTAGGAAACTCACTGAGAATCCAGAGTTAAATTTCACCTTCAACCCGTTCCTTTTGTGCTAGAAGAAAGAAAGTCTCTCCGCATGCTCAGTTCTGAGATATATGTGTGTGTGAAAGCCATATTTCACCCAGCACGTTGGGAACACTAAGTTTCTTTTCAGTTGCAAATTGTACTCCATAGCTATAAATGCGGAGATACTCTCTCCAACTGGGTTTACAGTGAAAACTGCAGGACTTCAAATCGGCTCTAGGAAACACACTGAGAAACCAGAGTAAAAGTTTCTCCTGCAAAACTTTCCCTTTGTGATAGATGAACAAAAGTCTCTCGCATGCTCATTTCTGAGAGATAAGTGTGTGTGAAAACCGTCCTTTACCTAGCTTGTTGGGAACACAAAGATTCTTTTCAGTTGCAAACGGTACTCCATAAATTTATATAGGGAGGTACTCGCTCCAAATCTCTTTTACAGTGAAAACAGCAGGAACTTCAAACCAACACGAGGAAACACCCTGAGAAACCAGACTAAAAGTTTCTCCTGCAACCTGTTCCCATTGTGTTAGATGAATGAACGTCTCTCCACATGCTGATTTCTGAGAGATATGTGTGTGTGAAAGCCGTCCTTCACCTAGCTTTTTGGGAACACAAAGTTTATTTTCAGTTGCATACTACTATCCATAAATATATATGGGGATTTACTTGTTCCAACTCGTTTTTACAGTGAAAACTGCAGGAACTTCAAACCGGTACTAGGAAACACACTGAGAAAACAGAGTAAAAGTTTCTCATACAACCTCACCCAATTGTGCTAGATGAACGTTCGTCTCTCCACATGCTCATTTCTGAGTTATAAGTGTGTGTGAAAGCCGTCCTTCAACAAGAATGTTGAGAAAACAAAGTTTCTTTTCAGGTGCAAACTGTACTCCATACATATATATGGGGAGGTACTCCTTCCAACTCGGTTTTACAGTGAAAACTGCAGGAACTTCAAACCGGCAGTAGGAAAAACACTGAGAAACCAGAGAAAAGTTTCTCCTGAAAACCGTTCCCTTTGTGCAACATGAACGAACGTCTCTCCACATGCTCAGTTCTGACAGATTAATTTGTGTGAAAGTCTTCCTTCAACTAGCTTTTTCGGAACACAAAGTTTCTTTTCAGTTGCCAACTACATTCCATACATATATATGAGGAGGTACACGCTCCAGCAAGGTTTTACACTGAAAACTGAAGGAACTTCAAACCGGCGCTAGGAAACACACGGAGAATCCAGATTTAAATTCCCCAGAAACACGTTACTTTGTGCTAGATCAACGAACGACTCTCCACATGCTCATTTCTGAGAGATAAGTGTGTGTGAAGCCGTCCTTTATTTAGCTTGCCGGGAAGACAAAGTTCTTTATATTTGCAAACGGAAATCCATACATATATATCGGGAGGTACTAGATCCAGCTCGGTTTTACAGTGACAAATGCAGGAACTTCAAACCGGCACTAGGAATCACACTGAGAAACCACAGTAAAAGTTTCTCCTGCAACCTGTTCCAATTGTGTTAGATAAATGAACGTCTCTCCACATGCTCATTTCTGAGGGATAATTGTGTGTGAAAGCTGTCATTCAACTAGCTTGTTGGGAACACAAAGTTACTTTTCAGGTGCCACTACACTCCAGATATATATATTGGGAGGTACTCGCTTCAAGTCGTTTTAACAGTGAAAACAGCAGGAACAAAAACCCGGCACTAGAAAACACACTGAGAATGTAGAGTAAAACTTTCCCTGCAAACAATTCCAATTGTGCTAGATGAACGAACGTCTCTCAACATGCTAAGTTCTGAGAGATAATTGTGTGTGAAAGCTGTCCTTCACCTATCTTGTTGGTAACACAAAGATTCTTTTCAGTTGCAAACGGTACTCCATACATATATATGGGTAGGTACACGCTCCAACTCGGTTTTACAGTGAAAACTGCAGGAACTTCAACACGGCACTAGGAAACACACTGAGAAACCAGAGTAAAAGTTTCCCCTGCAACCCAATGACTTTGTGCTAAAAGAACGAATGTCTCTCCACATGCTCAATTCTGAGAGATAATTGTGTATGAAAGCCGTCCTTCACCTATCTTGATGGGAACACAAAGTTTCTTTTCAGTTGCAAAATACAATCCATACATATGTATGGGGAGGTACAAGCTCCAACACGGTTTTACTACAGGAACTTCAAACCGGTGCTAGGAAACACACAGAGAAACAAGATAAAATGTTTCTCCTGCAATCCATTCCATTTGTGCTAGAAGAACGAAAGTTTCTCCACGTGCTCAGTTCTCACAGATAATTGTGTGTGAAAGCCGTACTTCACCTAGCTTGTTGGGAACACAAAGTTTCTTTTCAGGTGCAAACTACACTCAATAAATTTATACGGGGTGGTCCTTGCTCCAACTCGCTTTTACAGTGAAAACTGCAGAAACTTCAAACAGGCACGAGGAAACAAACTGAGAAACCAGAGTAAAAATTTCCCCTGGATCCCGTTCCCTTTGTGCAACATGAACGAACGTCTCTCCACATGCTCAGTTCTTTGAGATAAGTGTGTGTGAATGCAGTCCTTCAACTAGCTTGTTTGGAATACAATGGTTCTTTTCAGTTGAAAATGATAATCCTTACATATATATGGGGATGTACAAGCTCCAACTCGTTTTTACAGTGAAAACTGCAGGAATTTCATACCAGAAATAGGAAACACACTGAGAAACCAGAGTAAAAGCTTCTCCTGCAACTTGTTCCCATTTTGTTAGATGAATGAAAGTCTCTCCACATGCTCAGTTCTGATGGATAAGTTTGTGTGAAAGCAGTACTTCACCTAGCTTGTTGGGAACACAAAGTTTCTTTTTAGTTACAAATAGTACTCCATACATATATATGAGGATGTACTGGCTCAACCTCGCTTTTACAATGAAAACTGCAGGAACTTCACACCGGCATTAGGAATAACAATAGAAACCAGAGTAAAAGATTCCCTGCAAACAATTCCACGTGTGCCAGATGAACGAACGTCTCTCATCATGCTCAGTTCTGAGAGATAAGTGTGTGTGAAAACCGTCCTTAACCTACCTGGTTGGGAAACAAAGTTTCTTTTCTGATGCAAACTGTATTCCATACATATATATGGGGAGGTACTCGCTCCAACTAGGTTTTACAATGAAAACTGCAGTAAATTCATACTGGCACTATGAAACACACTGAGAAACCAGAGTATAAGTTTCCCTGCATAAATTTCCAATTTTTGCATTCAATGAAATTCTCTCTACATGATCTGTTCTGAGAGATAAGGGTGTATGAAAGCCGACTTCACCTAGATTGTTGGGAACACAAATTTTCTTTTCAGTTGCAAACTGCACTCCATAAATATATATGGAGTGGTACTCGCTCCAACTCGATTTTACAGTGAAAACTGCAGGAAATTCAAACCGGCACTAGGAAACAAACTGAGAATCCAGAGTAAAAGTTTCCCCTGCAAACCGTTCCCTTTGTACTAGAAGAATGAAAGTCTCTCCACATGCTCATTTCTGAGGGATAAGTGTGTGTGAGACCTGTCCTTCAACTATCTTGTTGGGAAGACAAAGTTTCTTTTCAGGTGCCAACTACACTCCAGGAATATATATGGGGAGGTACTCGCTCCAACTCGTTTTTACAGGGAAACTCTAGTAACTTCAAACCGGCACTAGGAAACACACTGAGAAAACAGAGCAAAAATTTCTCCTGAAACTCGTTCCCATAGTGCATCATGAACGAAATTTTCTCCACATTCACAGTTCTGAGAGATAAATGTGTGTGAAAGCCGTCCTTCAACTAGCTTGTTGGGAACACAAAGATTCTTTTCAGTTGCAAACGGTACTCCATACATATATATGGGTAGGTACACGCTCCAACTCGGTTTTACAGTGAAAACTGCAGGAACTTCAACACGGCACTAGGAAACACACTGAGAAACCAGAGTAAAAGTTTCCCCTGCAACCCAATGACTTTGTGCTAAAAGAACGAATGTCTCTCCACATGCTCAATTCTGAGAGATAATTGTGTATGAAAGCCGTCCTTCACCTATCTTGATGGGAACACAAAGTTTCTTTTCAGTTGCAAAATACAATCCATACATATGTATGGGGAGGTACAAGCTCCAACACGGTTTTACTACAGGAACTTCAAACCGGTGCTAGGAAACACACAGAGAAACAAGATAAAATGTTTCTCCTGCAATCCATTCCATTTGTGCTAGAAGAACGAAAGTTTCTCCACGTGCTCAGTTCTCACAGATAATTGTGTGTGAAAGCCGTACTTCACCTAGCTTGTTGGGAACACAAAGTTTCTTTTCAGGTGCAAACTACACTCAATAAATTTATACGGGGTGGTCCTTGCTCCAACTCGCTTTTACAGTGAAAACTGCAGAAACTTCAAACAGGCACGAGGAAACAAACTGAGAAACCAGAGTAAAAATTTCCCCTGGATCCCGTTCCCTTTGTGCAACATGAACGAACGTCTCTCCACATGCTCAGTTCTTTGAGATAAGTGTGTGTGAATGCAGTCCTTCAACTAGCTTGTTTGGAATACAATGGTTCTTTTCAGTTGAAAATGATAATCCTTACATATATATGGGGATGTACAAGCTCCAACTCGTTTTTACAGTGAAAACTGCAGGAATTTCATACCAGAAATAGGAAACACACTGAGAAACCAGAGTAAAAGCTTCTCCTGCAACTTGTTCCCATTTTGTTAGATGAATGAAAGTCTCTCCACATGCTCAGTTCTGATGGATAAGTTTGTGTGAAAGCAGTACTTCACCTAGCTTGTTGGGAACACAAAGTTTCTTTTTAGTTACAAATAGTACTCCATACATATATATGAGGATGTACTGGCTCAACCTCGCTTTTACACTGAAAACTGTAGGAACTTCACACCGGCATTAGGAATAACAATAGAAACCAGAGTAAAAGATTCCCTGCAAACAATTCCACGTGTGCCAGATGAACGAACGTCTCTCATCATGCTCAGTTCTGAGAGATAAGTGTGTGTGAAAACCGTCCTTAACCTACCTTGTTGGGAAACAAAGTTTCTTTTCTGATGCAAACAGTATTCCATACATATATATGGGGAGGTACTCGCTCCAAATAGGTTTTACAATGAAAACTGCAGTAACTTCATACCGGCACTATGAAACACACTGAGAATCCAGAGTATAAGTTTCCCTGCATAAATTTCCAATTTTTGCATTCAATGAAATTCTCTCTACATGATTTGTTCTGAGAGATAAGGGTGTATGAAAGCCGACTTCACCTAGATTGTTGGGAACACAAATTTTCTTTTCAGTTGCAAACTGCACTCCATAAATATATATGGGATGGTACTTGCTCCAACTCGATTTTACAGTGAAAACTGCAGGAAATTCAAACCGGCACTAGGAAACAACCTGAGAATCCAGAGTAATAGTTTCCCCTGCAAACCGTTCCCTTTGTACTAGAAGAATGAAAGTCTCTCCACATGCTCATTTCTGAGGGATAAGTGTGTGTGAGACCTGTCCTTCAACTAGCTTGTTGGGAAGACAATGTTTCTTTCAGGTGCCAACTACACTCCAGGAATATATATGGGGAGGTACTCGCTCCAACTCGTTTTTACAGGGAAACTCTAGTAACTTCAAACCGGCACTAGGAAACACACTGAGAAAACACAGCAAAAATTTCTCCTGAAACTCGTTCCCATAGAGCATCATGAACGAACTTCTCTCCACATTCTCAGTTCTGAGAGATAAATGTTTGTGAAAGCTGTCCTTCAACTAGCTTGTTGGGAACACAAAGTTTCTTTTCAGTTGCCAACTACATTCCATAATGATATATGGGGAGGTACACGCTCCAACAGGGTTTTACACTGAAAACTGCAGAAACTTCAAACCGGCGCTAGGAAACTCACTGAGAATCCAGAGTTAAATTTCACCTTCAACCCGTTCCTTTTGTGCTAGAAGAAAGAAAGTCTCTCCGCATGCTCAGTTCTGAGATATATGTGTGTGTGAAAGCCATATTTCACCCAGCACGTTGGGAACACTAAGTTTCTTTTCAGTTGCAAATTGTACTCCATAGATATATATGCGGAGATACTCTCTCCAACTGGGTTTACAGTGAAAACTGCAGGACTTCAAATCGGCTCTAGGAAACACACTGAGAAACCAGAGTAAATGTTTCTCCTGCAAACCTTTCCCTTTGTGCTAGATGAACAAAAGTCTCTCGCATACTCATTTCTGAGAGATAAGTGTGTGTGAAAACCGTACTTTACCTAGCTTGTTGGGAACACAAAGATTCTTTTCAGTTGCAAACGGTACTCCATAAATTTATATAGGGAGGTACTCGCTCCAAATCTCTTTTACAGTGAAAACAGCAGGAACTTCAAACCAACACGAGGAAACACCCTGAGAAACCAGACTAAAAGTTACTCCTGCAACCTGTTCCCATTGTGTTAGATGAATGAACGTCTCTCCACATGCTGATTTCTGAGAGATATGTGTGTGTGAAAGCCGTCCTTCACCTAGCTTGTTGGGAACACAAAGTTTATTTTCAGTTGCATACTACAATTCATAAATATATATGGGGAGTTACTTGTTCCAACTCGTTTTTACAGTGAAAACTGCAGGAACTTCAAATCGGCAGTAGGAAAAACACTGAGAAACCAGAGAAAAGTTTCTCCTGAAAACCGTTCCCTTTGTGCAACATGAACGAACGTCTCTCCACATGCTCAGTTCTGACAGATTAATTTGTGTGAAAGTCTTCCTTCAACTAGCTTTTTCGGAACATAAAGTTTCTTTTCAGTTGCCAACTACATTCCATACATATATATGAGGAGGTACACGCTCCAGCAAGGTTTTACACTGAAAACTGAAGGAACTTCAAACCGGCGCTAGGAAACACACGGAGAATCCAGATTTAAATTTCCCAGAAACACGTTACTTTGTGCTAGATCAACGAACGACTCTCCACATGCTCATTTCTGAGAGATAAGTGTGTGTGAAGCCGTCCTTTATTTAGCTTGCTGGGAAGACAATGTTCTTTATATTTGCAAACGGAAATCCATACATATATAACGGGAGGTACTAGATCCAGCTCGGTTTTACAGTGACAAATGCAGGAACTTCAAACCGGCACTAGGAATCACACTGAGAAACCACAGTAAAAGTTTCTCCAGCAACCTGTTCCAATTGTGTTAGATAAATGAACGTCTCTCCACATGCTCATTTCTGAGGGATAATTGTGTGTGAAAGCTGTCATTCAACTAGCTTGTTGGGAACACAATGTTACTTTTCAGGTGCCACTACACTCCAGATATATATACGGGGAGGTACTCGCTCAAACTCGGTTTTACAGGGAAACTGTAGAAACTTCAATCCGGCACTTGAAAACACACTGAGAAATCAGAGTAAAAATTTCCCCTGAAACTCGTTCCCTTTGTGCAATATGAACGAATGTCTCTCCACATGCACAGTTCTGAGAGAAAAATGTGTGTGAAAGCCGTCCTTCAACTAGCTTGTTTGGAACACCAAGTTTCTTTAGAGTTGCCAACTATATTCCATACCGATATATGGGGAGGTACACGCTCCAACATGGTTTTACACTGAAAAATGCAGAAACTTCAAACCGGCGCTAGGAAACACACTGAGAATCCAGAGTTAAATTTCCACTGCAAACCGTTCCCTTTGTGCTAGAAGAACGAAAGTCTCTCCACATGCTCAGTTCTGAGGGATAAGTGTTTGTGAAAGCCGTCCTTCACACTGCTTGTTGGGAACATAAAGTTTCTTTTCAGGTGCGAACTACACTCCATATATATATATGGGGAGGAACACGCTCCAACTCGATTTTACAGTGAAAATTGCAGGAATTTCATACCAGAAATTGGAAACAAACTGAGAAACCAGAGTAAAAGCTTCTCCTGCAACTTGTTCCCATTTTGTTAGATGAATGAAAGTCTCTCCAAATGCTCAGTTCTGATGGATAATTTTGTGTGAAAGCAGTAATTCACCTAGCTTGTTGGGAACACAAAGTTTCTTTTCAGTTACAAATAGTACTCCATACATATATATGGGGATGTACTCGCTCCAACTCGCTTTTACACTGAAAACTGCTGGAACTTCACACCGGCATTAGGAATAACACTAGAAACCAGAGTAAAAGTTTCCCTGCAAACAATTCCACGTGTGCTAGATGAACGAACGTCTCTCAACATGCTCAGTTCTGAGAGATAAGTGTGTGTGAAAACCGTCCTTAACCTAGCTTGTTGGGAAAACAAAGTTTCTTTTCTGATGCAAACTGTATTCCATACATATATATGGGGAGGTACTCGCTCCAAATAGGTTTTACAATGAAAACTGCAGTAACTTCATACCGGCACTATGAAACACACTGAGAAACCAGAGTATAAGTTTCCCTGCATAAATTTCCAATTTTTGCATTCAATGAAATTCTCTCTACATGATTTGTTCTGAGAGATAAGGGTGTATGAAAGCCGACTTCACCTAGATTGTTGGGAACACAAAGTTTCTTTTCAGTTGCAAACTGCACTCCATAAATATATATGGGATGGTACTTGCTCCAACTCGATTTTACAGTGAAAACTGCAGGAAATTCAAACCGGCACTAGGAAACAACCTGAGAATCCAGAGTAATAGTTTCCCCTGCAAACCGTTCCCTTTGTACTAGAAGAATGAAAGTCTCTCCACATGCTCATTTCTGAGGGATAAGTGTGTGTGAGACCTGTCCTTCAACTAGCTTGTTGGGAAGACAATGTTTCTTTCAGGTGCCAACTACACTCCAGGAATATATATGGGGAGGTACTCGCTCCAACTCGTTTTTACAGGGAAACTCTAGTAACTTCAAACCGGCACTAGGAAACACACTGAGAAAACACAGCAAAAATTTCTCCTGAAACTCGTTCCCATAGAGCATCATGAACGAACTTCTCTCCACATTCTCAGTTCTGAGAGATAAATGTTTGTGAAAGCTGTCCTTCAACTAGCTTGTTGGGAACACAAAGTTTCTTTTCAGTTGCCAACTACATTCCATAATGATATATGGGGAGGTACACGCTCCAACAGGGTTTTACACTGAAAACTGCAGAAACTTCAAACCGGCGCTAGGAAACTCACTGAGAATCCAGAGTTAAATTTCACCTTCAACCCGTTCCTTTTGTGCTAGAAGAAAGAAAGTCTCTCCGCATGCTCAGTTCTGAGATATATGTGTGTGTGAAAGCCATATTTCACCCAGCACGTTGGGAACACTAAGTTTCTTTTCAGTTGCAAATTGTACTCCATAGATATATATGCGGAGATACTCTCTCCAACTGGGTTTACAGTGAAAACTGCAGGACTTCAAATCGGCTCTAGGAAACACACTGAGAAACCAGAGTAAATGTTTCTCCTGCAAACCTTTCCCTTTGTGCTAGATGAACAAAAGTCTCTCGCATACTCATTTCTGAGAGATAAGTGTGTGTGAAAACCGTACTTTACCTAGCTTGTTGGGAACACAAAGATTCTTTTCAGTTGCAAACGGTACTCCATAAATTTATATAGGGAGGTACTCGCTCCAAATCTCTTTTACAGTGAAAACAGCAGGAACTTCAAACCAACACGAGGAAACACCCTGAGAAACCAGACTAAAAGTTACTCCTGCAACCTGTTCCCATTGTGTTAGATGAATGAACGTCTCTCCACATGCTGATTTCTGAGAGATATGTGTGTGTGAAAGCCGTCCTTCACCTAGCTTGTTGGGAACACAAAGTTTATTTTCAGTTGCATACTACAATTCATAAATATATATGGGGAGTTACTTGTTCCAACTCGTTTTTACAGTGAAAACTGCAGGAACTTCAAATCGGCAGTAGGAAAAACACTGAGAAACCAGAGAAAAGTTTCTCCTGAAAACCGTTCCCTTTGTGCAACATGAACGAACGTCTCTCCACATGCTCAGTTCTGACAGATTAATTTGTGTGAAAGTCTTCCTTCAACTAGCTTTTTCGGAACATAAAGTTTCTTTTCAGTTGCCAACTACATTCCATACATATATATGAGGAGGTACACGCTCCAGCAAGGTTTTACACTGAAAACTGAAGGAACTTCAAACCGGCGCTAGGAAACACACGGAGAATCCAGATTTAAATTTCCCAGAAACACGTTACTTTGTGCTAGATCAACGAACGACTCTCCACATGCTCATTTCTGAGAGATAAGTGTGTGTGAAGCCGTCCTTTATTTAGCTTGCTGGGAAGACAATGTTCTTTATATTTGCAAACGGAAATCCATACATATATAACGGGAGGTACTAGATCCAGCTCGGTTTTACAGTGACAAATGCAGGAACTTCAAACCGGCACTAGGAATCACACTGAGAAACCACAGTAAAAGTTTCTCCAGCAACCTGTTCCAATTGTGTTAGATAAATGAACGTCTCTCCACATGCTCATTTCTGAGGGATAATTGTGTGTGAAAGCTGTCATTCAACTAGCTTGTTGGGAACACAATGTTACTTTTCAGGTGCCACTACACTCCAGATATATATACGGGGAGGTACTCGCTCAAACTCGGTTTTACAGGGAAACTGTAGAAACTTCAATCCGGCACTTGAAAACACACTGAGAAATCAGAGTAAAAATTTCCCCTGAAACTCGTTCCCTTTGTGCAATATGAACGAATGTCTCTCCACATGCACAGTTCTGAGAGAAAAATGTGTGTGAAAGCCGTCCTTCAACTAGCTTGTTTGGAACACCAAGTTTCTTTAGAGTTGCCAACTATATTCCATACCGATATATGGGGAGGTACACGCTCCAACATGGTTTTACACTGAAAAATGCAGAAACTTCAAACCGGCGCTAGGAAACACACTGAGAATCCAGAGTTAAATTTCCACTGCAAACCGTTCCCTTTGTGCTAGAAGAACGAAAGTCTCTCCACATGCTCAGTTCTGAGGGATAAGTGTTTGTGAAAGCCGTCCTTCACACTGCTTGTTGGGAACATAAAGTTTCTTTTCAGGTGCGAACTACACTCCATATATATATATGGGGAGGAACACGCTCCAACTCGATTTTACAGTGAAAATTGCAGGAATTTCATACCAGAAATTGGAAACAAACTGAGAAACCAGAGTAAAAGCTTCTCCTGCAACTTGTTCCCATTTTGTTAGATGAATGAAAGTCTCTCCAAATGCTCAGTTCTGATGGATAATTTTGTGTGAAAGCAGTAATTCACCTAGCTTGTTGGGAACACAAAGTTTCTTTTCAGTTACAAATAGTACTCCATACATATATATGGGGATGTACTCGCTCCAACTCGCTTTTACACTGAAAACTGCTGGAACTTCACACCGGCATTAGGAATAACACTAGAAACCAGAGTAAAAGTTTCCCTGCAAACAATTCCACGTGTGCTAGATGAACGAACGTCTCTCAACATGCTCAGTTCTGAGAGATAAGTGTGTGTGAAAACCGTCCTTAACCTAGCTTGTTGGGAAAACAAAGTTTCTTTTCTGATGCAAACTGTATTCCATACATATATATGGGGAGGTACTCGCTCCAAATAGGTTTTACAATGAAAACTGCAGTAACTTCATACCGGCACTATGAAACACACTGAGAAACCAGAGTATAAGTTTCCCTGCATAAATTTCCAATTTTTGCATTCAATGAAATTCTCTCTACATGATTTGTTCTGAGAGATAAGGGTGTATGAAAGCCGACTTCACCTAGATTGTTGGGAACACAAAGTTTCTTTTCAGTTGCAAACTGCACTCCATAAATATATATGGGATGGTACTTGCTCCAACTCGATTTTACAGTGAAAACTGCAGGAAATTCAAACCGGCACTAGGAAACAACCTGAGAATCCAGAGTAATAGTTTCCCCTGCAAACCGTTCCCTTTGTACTAGAAGAATGAAAGTCTCTCCACATGCTCATTTCTGAGGGATAAGTGTGTGTGAGACCTGTCCTTCAACTAGCTTGTTGGGAAGACAATGTTTCTTTCAGGTGCCAACTACACTCCAGGAATATATATGGGGAGGTACTCGCTCCAACTCGTTTTTACAGGGAAACTCTAGTAACTTCAAACCGGCACTAGGAAACACACTGAGAAAACACAGCAAAAATTTCTCCTGAAACTCGTTCCCATAGAGCATCATGAACGAACTTCTCTCCACATTCTCAGTTCTGAGAGATAAATGTTTGTGAAAGCTGTCCTTCAACTAGCTTGTTGGGAACACAAAGTTTCTTTTCAGTTGCCAACTACATTCCATAATGATATATGGGGAGGTACACGCTCCAACAGGGTTTTACACTGAAAACTGCAGAAACTTCAAACCGGCGCTAGGAAACTCACTGAGAATCCAGAGTTAAATTTCACCTTCAACCCGTTCCTTTTGTGCTAGAAGAAAGAAAGTCTCTCCGCATGCTCAGTTCTGAGATATATGTGTGTGTGAAAGCCATATTTCACCCAGCACGTTGGGAACACTAAGTTTCTTTTCAGTTGCAAATTGTACTCCATAGATATATATGCGGAGATACTCTCTCCAACTGGGTTTACAGTGAAAACTGCAGGACTTCAAATCGGCTCTAGGAAACACACTGAGAAACCAGAGTAAATGTTTCTCCTGCAAACCTTTCCCTTTGTGCTAGATGAACAAAAGTCTCTCGCATACTCATTTCTGAGAGATAAGTGTGTGTGAAAACCGTACTTTACCTAGCTTGTTGGGAACACAAAGATTCTTTTCAGTTGCAAACGGTACTCCATAAATTTATATAGGGAGGTACTCGCTCCAAATCTCTTTTACAGTGAAAACAGCAGGAACTTCAAACCAACACGAGGAAACACCCTGAGAAACCAGACTAAAAGTTACTCCTGCAACCTGTTCCCATTGTGTTAGATGAATGAACGTCTCTCCACATGCTGATTTCTGAGAGATATGTGTGTGTGAAAGCCGTCCTTCACCTAGCTTGTTGGGAACACAAAGTTTATTTTCAGTTGCATACTACAATTCATAAATATATATGGGGAGTTACTTGTTCCAACTCGTTTTTACAGTGAAAACTGCAGGAACTTCAAATCGGCAGTAGGAAAAACACTGAGAAACCAGAGAAAAGTTTCTCCTGAAAACCGTTCCCTTTGTGCAACATGAACGAACGTCTCTCCACATGCTCAGTTCTGACAGATTAATTTGTGTGAAAGTCTTCCTTCAACTAGCTTTTTCGGAACATAAAGTTTCTTTTCAGTTGCCAACTACATTCCATACATATATATGAGGAGGTACACGCTCCAGCAAGGTTTTACACTGAAAACTGAAGGAACTTCAAACCGGCGCTAGGAAACACACGGAGAATCCAGATTTAAATTTCCCAGAAACACGTTACTTTGTGCTAGATCAACGAACGACTCTCCACATGCTCATTTCTGAGAGATAAGTGTGTGTGAAGCCGTCCTTTATTTAGCTTGCTGGGAAGACAATGTTCTTTATATTTGCAAACGGAAATCCATACATATATAACGGGAGGTACTAGATCCAGCTCGGTTTTACAGTGACAAATGCAGGAACTTCAAACCGGCACTAGGAATCACACTGAGAAACCACAGTAAAAGTTTCTCCAGCAACCTGTTCCAATTGTGTTAGATAAATGAACGTCTCTCCACATGCTCATTTCTGAGGGATAATTGTGTGTGAAAGCTGTCATTCAACTAGCTTGTTGGGAACACAATGTTACTTTTCAGGTGCCACTACACTCCAGATATATATACGGGGAGGTACTCGCTCAAACTCGGTTTTACAGGGAAACTGTAGAAACTTCAATCCGGCACTTGAAAACACACTGAGAAATCAGAGTAAAAATTTCCCCTGAAACTCGTTCCCTTTGTGCAATATGAACGAATGTCTCTCCACATGCACAGTTCTGAGAGAAAAATGTGTGTGAAAGCCGTCCTTCAACTAGCTTGTTTGGAACACCAAGTTTCTTTAGAGTTGCCAACTATATTCCATACCGATATATGGGGAGGTACACGCTCCAACACGGTTTTACACTGAAAAATGCAGAAACTTCAAACCGGCGCTAGGAAACACACTGAGAATCCAGAGTTAAATTTCCACTGCAAACCGTTCCCTTTGTGCTAGAAGAACGAAAGTCTCTCCACATGCTCAGTTCTGAGGGATAAGTGTTTGTGAAAGCCGTCCTTCACACTGCTTGTTGGGAACATAAAGTTTCTTTTCAGGTGCGAACTACACTCCATATATATATATGGGGAGGAACACGCTCCAACTCGATTTTACAGTGAAAATTGCAGGAATTTCATACCAGAAATTGGAAACAAACTGAGAAACCAGAGTAAAAGCTTCTCCTGCAACTTGTTCCCATTTTGTTAGATGAATGAAAGTCTCTCCAAATGCTCAGTTCTGATGGATAATTTTGTGTGAAAGCAGTAATTCACCTAGCTTGTTGGGAACACAAAGTTTCTTTTCAGTTACAAATAGTACTCCATACATATATATGGGGATGTACTCGCTCCAACTCGCTTTTACACTGAAAACTGCTGGAACTTCACACCGGCATTAGGAATAACACTAGAAACCAGAGTAAAAGTTTCCCTGCAAACAATTCCACGTGTGCTAGATGAACGAACGTCTCTCAACATGCTCAGTTCTGAGAGATAAGTGTGTGTGAAAACCGTCCTTAACCTAGCTTGTTGGGAAAACAAAGTTTCTTTTCTGATGCAAACTGTATTCCATACATATATATGGGGAGGTACTCGCTCCAAATAGGTTTTACAATGAAAACTGCAGTAACTTCATACCGGCACTATGAAACACACTGAGAAACCAGAGTATAAGTTTCCCTGCATAAATTTCCAATTTTTGCATTCAATGAAATTCTCTCTACATGATTTGTTCTGAGAGATAAGGGTGTATGAAAGCCGACTTCACCTAGATTGTTGGGAACACAAAGTTTCTTTTCAGTTGCAAACTGCACTCCATAAATATATATGGGATGGTACTTGCTCCAACTCGATTTTACAGTGAAAACTGCAGGAAATTCAAACCGGCACTAGGAAACAACCTGAGAATCCAGAGTAATAGTTTCCCCTGCAAACCGTTCCCTTTGTACTAGAAGAATGAAAGTCTCTCCACATGCTCATTTCTGAGGGATAAGTGTGTGTGAGACCTGTCCTTCAACTAGCTTGTTGGGAAGACAATGTTTCTTTCAGGTGCCAACTACACTCCAGGAATATATATGGGGAGGTACTCGCTCCAACTCGTTTTTACAGGGAAACTCTAGTAACTTCAAACCGGCACTAGGAAACACACTGAGAAAACACAGCAAAAATTTCTCCTGAAACTCGTTCCCATAGAGCATCATGAACGAACTTCTCTCCACATTCTCAGTTCTGAGAGATAAATGTTTGTGAAAGCTGTCCTTCAACTAGCTTGTTGGGAACACAAAGTTTCTTTTCAGTTGCCAACTACATTCCATAATGATATATGGGGAGGTACACGCTCCAACAGGGTTTTACACTGAAAACTGCAGAAACTTCAAACCGGTGCTAGGAAACTCACTGAGAATCCAGCGTTAAATTTCACCTTTAAACTGTTCCTTTTGTGCTAGAAGAAAGAAAGTCTCTCCGCATGCTCAGATCTGAGATATATGTGTGTGTGAAAGCCATATTTCACCCAGCATGTTGGGAACACTAAGTTTCTTTTCAGTTGCAAATTGTACTCCATAGCTATAAATGCGGAGATACTCTCTCCAACTGGGTTTACAGTGAAAACTGCAGGACATCAAATCGGCTCTAGGAAACACACTGAGAAACCAGAGTAAAAGTTTCTCCTGCAAACCTTTCCCTTTGTGCTAGATGAACAAAAGTCTCTCGCATGCTCATTTCTGAGAGATAAGTGTGTGTGAAAACCGTCCTTTACCTAGCTTGTTGGGAACACAAAGATTCTTTTCAGTTGCAAACGGTATTCCATAAATTTATATAGGGAGGTACTCTCAACAAATCTGTTTTACAGTGAAAACAGCAGGAACTTCAAACCAACACGAGGAAACACCCTGAGAAACCAGACTAAAAGTTACTCCTGCAACCTGTTCCCATTGTGTTAGATGAATGAACGTCTCTCCACATGCTGATTTCTGAGAGATATGTGTGTGTGAAAGCCGTCCTTCACCTAGCTTGTTGGGAACACAAAGTTTATTTTCAGTTGCATACTACAATTCATAAATATATATGGGGAGTTACTCGTTCCAACTCGTTTTTACAGTGAAAACTGCAGGAACTTCAAACCGGCAGTAGGAAAAACACTGAGAAACCAGAGAAAAGTTTCTCCTGAAAACCGATCCCTTTGTGCAACATGAAGAACGTCTGTCCACATGCTCAGTTCTGACAGATTAATTTGTGTGAAAGTCTTCCTTCAACTAGCTTTTTCGGAACACAAAGTTTCTTTTCAGTTGCCAACTACATTCCATACATATATATGAGGAGGTACATGCTCCAGCACGGTTTTACACTGAAAACTGCAGGAACTTCAAACCGGCGCTAGGAAACACACTGAGAATCCAGAGTTAAATTTCCACTACAAACCTTTCCCTTTGTGCTAGAAGAACGAAAGTCTCTCCACATGCTCAGTTCTGAGGGATAAGTGTTTGTGAAAGCCGTCCTTCACCCTGCTTGTTGGGAACACAAAGTTTCTTTTCAGGTGCGAACTACACTCCATATATATATATGGGGAGGAACACGCTCCAACTCGGTTTTACAGTGAAAACTGCAGAAACTTCAAACTGGCACGAGGAAAGACACTGAGAAACCAGACAAAAATTTCAACTTAAACCCCTTCCATTTGTGCAACCTGAACGAACGTCTCTCCACATGCTCAGTTCTGAGAGATATATGTGTGTCAAAGCCGTCCTTCAAGAAGCTTGTTTGGAACACAAAGTTCTTTTCAGTTGCAAACTACATTCCATACATATATATGGGGAGGTACTCGCTCCAACGCGGTTTTACATTGAAAACTGCAGGAACTTCAAACCGGCACTAGGAAACACACTGAGAAACCAGAGTAAAATTTTCCACAGCAACCTTTACATTTGTGCTAGAATAACGAAAGTCTCTCCATATGCTCTTTTCTGACAGATAAGTGTGTGTGAAAGCTGTCCTTCACCTAGCTTGTTGGGAACACAAAGTTTCTTCTCAGTTGCAAATTGTACTCCATACATATATAAGTGGTAGTACTCGCTTCAAGTCGTTTTTATAGTGAAAACAGCAGGAACATAAAACCGGCACTAGAAAACACACTGAGAAAGTAGAGTAAAACATTCCCTGCAAACAATTCCAATTGTGTTAGATGAACGAACGTCTCTCAACATGCTAAGTTCTGAGAGATAAGTGTGTGTGAAAGCTGACCTTCACCTATCTTGTTGGGAACACAAAGTTTCTTTTCAGTTGCAAACGGTACTCCATACATATATATGGGTAGGTACACGCTCCAACTCGGTTTTACAGTGAAAACTGCAGGAACTTCAAAACGGCACTAGGAAACACACTGAGAAACCAGAGTAAAAGTTTCCCCTGCAACCCAATCACTTTGTGCTAAAAGAACGAATGTCTCTCCACATGCTCAATTCTGAGAGATATTTGTGTATGAAAGCCGTCCTTCACCTATCTTGATGGGAACTCAAAGTTTCTTTTCAGTTGCAAAATACAATTCATACATATGTATGGGGAGGTACAAGCTCCAACACGGTTTTACAGTGAAAACTACAGAAACTTCAAACCGGCACTAGGAATAACACTAGAAACCAGTGTAAAAGTTTCCCTGCAAACAATTCCACGTGTGCCAGATGAACGAACGTCTCTCATCATGCTCAGTTCTGAGAGATAAGTGTGTGTGAAAACCGTCCTTAACCTACCTGGTTGGGAAACAAAGTTTCTTTTCTGATGCAAACTGTATTCCATACATATATATGGGGAGGTACTCGCTCCAACTAGGTTTTACAATGAAAATTGCAGTAAATTCATACTGGCACTATGAAACACACTGAGAAACCAGAGTATAAGTTTCCCTGCATAAATTTCCAATTTTTGCATTCATGAACTTCTCTCTACATGATCTGTTCTGAGAGATAAGGGTGTATGAAAGCCGACTTCACCTAGATTGTTGGGAACACAAAGTTTCTTTTCAGTTGCAAACTGCACTCCTTAAATATA
Source organism: Camelus bactrianus (assembly GCF_048773025.1). Lineage (NCBI taxonomy): Eukaryota > Metazoa > Chordata > Mammalia > Artiodactyla > Camelidae > Camelus > Camelus bactrianus. The sequence continues at coordinate 20,710,455 of NC_133554.1, forward strand.
TATGGAGTGTTACTCGCTCCAACTCGATTTTACAGTGAAAACTGCAGGAAATTCAAACCGGCACTAGGAAACAAACTGAGAATCCAGAGTAAAAGTTTCCCCTGCAAACCGTTCCCTTTGTACTAGAAGAATGAAAGTCTCTCCACATACTCATTTCTGATGGATAAGTGTGTGTGAGACCTGTCCTTCAACTATCTTGTTGGGAAGACAAAGTTTCTTTTCAGGTGCCAACTACACTCCAGGAATATATATGGGGAGGTACTCGCTCCAACTCGTTTTTACAGGGAAACTCTAGTAACTTCAAACCGGCACTAGGAAACACACTGAGAAAACAGAGCAAAAATTTCTCCTGAAACTCGTTCCCTTAGTGCATCATGAACGAACTTTTCTCCACATTCTCAGTTCTGAGAGACAAATGTGTGTGAAAGCCGTCCTTCAACTAGCTTGTTGGGAACACAAAGTTTCTTTTCAGTTGCCAACTACATTCCATAAAGATATATGGGGAGGTACACGCTCCAACAGGGTTTTACACTGAAAACTGCAGAAACTTCAAACCGGCGCTAGGAAACTCACTGAGAATCCAGAGTTAAATTTCACCTTCAACCCGTTCCTTTTGTGCTAGAAGAAAGAAAGTCTCTCCGCATGCTCAGTTCTGAGATATATGTGTGTGTGAAAGCCATATTTCACCCAGCATGTTGGGAACACTAAGTTTCTTTTCAGTTGCAAATTGTACTCCATAGCTATATATGCGGAGATACTCTCTCCAACTGGGTTTACAGTGAAAACTGCAGGACTTCAAATCGGCTCTAGGAAACACACTGAGAAACCAGAGTAAAAGTTTCTCCTGCAAACCTTTCCCTTTGTGCTAGATGAACAAAAGTCTCTCGCATGCTCATTTCTGAGAGATAAGAGTGTGTGAAAACCGTACTTTACCTAGCTTGTTGGGAACACAAAGATTCTTTTCAGTTGCAAACGGTATTCCATAAATTTATATAGGGAGGTAATCGCTCCAAATCTCTTTTACAGTGAAAACAACAAGAACTTCAAACCAACACGAGGAAACACCCTGAGAAACCAGACTAAAAGTTTCTCCTGCAACCTGTTCCCATTGTGTTAGATGAATGAACGTATTTCCACATGCTGATTTCTGAGAGATATGTGTGTGTGAAAGCCGTCCTTCACCTAGCTTGTTGGGAATACAAAGTTTACTTTCAGTTGCATACTACAATCCATAAATATATATGGGGAGTTACTCGTTCCAACTCGTTTTTACAGTGAAAACTGCAGGAACTTCAAACCGGTACTAGGAAACACACTGAGAAAACAGAGTAAAAGTTTCTCATACAACCTCTCCCAATTGTGCTAGATGAACGTACGTCTCTCCACATGCTCATTTCTGAGTTATAAGTGTGTGTGAAAGCCGTCCTTCAACAAGAATGTTGGGAAAACAAAGTATCTTTTCAGGTGCAAACTGTACTCCATACATATATATGGGGAGGTACTCCTTCCAACTCGGTTTTACAGTGAAAACTGCAGGAACTTCAAACCGGCAGTAGGAAAAACACTGAGAAACCAGAGAAAAGTTTCTCCTGAAAACCGTTCCCTTTGTGCAACATGAATGAACGTCTCTCCACATGCTCAGTTCTGACAGATTAATTTGTGTGAAAGTCTTCTTTAACTAGCTTTTTCAGAACACAAAGTTTCTTTTCAGTTGCCAACTACATTCCATACATATATATGAGGAGGTACACGCTCCAGCAAGGTTTTACACTGAAAACTAAAGGAACTTCAAACTGGCGCTAGGAAACACACGGAGAATCCAGATTTAAATTTCCCAGAAACCCGTTAATTTGTGCTAGATCAACGAACGACTCTCCACATGCTCATTTCTGTTAGATAAAATGTGTGAGAAGCCGGCCTTTATATGGCTTGCTGGGAAGACAAAGTTCTTTATATTTGCAAACGGAAATCCATACTTATGTATCGGGAGGTACTAGATCCAGCTCGATTTTATAGTGACAAATGCAGGAACTTCAAACCGGCACTAGGAATCACACTGAGAAACCACAGTAAAAGTTTCTCCTGCAACCTGTTCCAATTGTGTTAGATAAATGAACGTCTCTCCACATGCTCATTTCTGAGGGATAATTGTGAGTGAAAGCTGTCATTCAACTAGCTTGTTGGGAACACAAAGTTACTTTTCAGGTGCCACTACACTCCAGATATATATATGGGGAGGTACTCGCTCAAACTCGGTTTTACAGTGAAACTGTAGAAACTTCAATCCGGTACTTGGAAACACACTGAGAAAACAGAGTAAAAAATTCCCCTGAAACCCGTTCCCTTTGTGCAATATGAACGAACGTCTCTCCACATGCTCAGTTCTGAGAGAAAAATGTGTGTGAAAGCCGTCCTTCAACTAGCTTGTTTGAACACCAAGTTTCTTTAGAGTTGCCAACTATATTCCATACCGATATATGGGGAGGTACACGCTCCAACACGGTTTTACACTGAAAAATGCAGAAACTTCAAAAAGGCGCTAGGAAGCACACTGAGAATCCAGAGTTAAATTTCCACTGCAAACCGTTCCCTTTGTGCTAGAAGAACGAAAGTCTCTCCACATGCTCAGTTCTGAGGGATAAGTGTTTGTGAAAGCCGTCCTTCACACTGCTTGTTGGGAATACAAAGTTTCTTTTCAGGTGCGAACTACACTCCATATATATATATGGGGAGGAACACGCTCCAACTCGGTTTTACAGTGAAAACTGCAGAAACTTCAAACTGGCACGAGGAAAGACACTGAGAAACCAGACAAAAATTTCAACTTAAACCCCTTTCATTTGTGCAACCTGAACGAACGTCTCTCCACATGCTCAGTTCTGAGAGATATATGTGTGTCAAAGCCGTACTTCAAGATGCTTGTTTGGAACACAAATTTATATTCAGTTGCAAACTACATTCCATACATATGTATGGGGAGGTACAAGCTCCAACACGGTTTTACAGTGAAAATTACAGGAACTTCAAACCGGTGCTAGGAAACACACAGAGAAGCAAGATAATATGTTTCTCCTGCAATCCATTCCATTTGTGCTAGAAGAACGAAAGTTTCTCCACGTGCTCAGTTCTCACAGATAATTGTGTATGAAAGCCGTACTTCACCTAGCTTGTTGGGAACACAAAGTTTCTTTTCAGGTGCAAACTTCACTCAATAAATTTATACGGGGTGGTCCTTGCTCCAACTCGGTTTACAGTGAAAACTGCAGAAACTTCAAACAGGCACGAGGAAACAAACTGAGAAACCAGAGTAAAAATTTCCCCTGGATCCCGTTCCCTTTGTGCAACATGAACGAACGTCTCTCCACATGCTCAGTTCTGAATGATAAATGTGTGTGAAAGCCGTCCTTCAACTAGATGTTGGGAACACAAAGTTTCTTTTCAGTTGCAAACTACATTCCATACATATATATGGGAAGGTACACGCTCGAACTCGGTTTTACACTGCAAACTGAAGGAAATTCAAACCGACGCTAGGAAACACACTGCGAAAACAGAGTAAAAGTTTCCCCTGCAAACTTTTCCCTTTGTGCTAGAAGAACGAAAGTCTCTGCACATGCTCAGTTCAGACAGATAATTGTGTGTGAAAGCTGCCCTTCACTTAGCTTGTTAGGAACACAAAGATTCTTTTCTCTTGCAAATTATACTCCATAGATATATAAGGGGAGGAACTAGCCCCAAATCGTTCTTACAGTGAAAATGGCAAGAAATTCTAACCGGCACTAGGAAACAAACTGTGAAACCGGAGTAAAAGTTTCTCATGCAACCAGTTCCCTTTGTGCTAGATGAACAAACATCTCTCCACATGCTCAGTTCTTTGAGATAAGTGTGTGTGAATGTCGTCCTTCAACTATCTTGTTTGGAATACAATGGTTCTTTTCAGTTGAAAATGATAATCCATACATATATATGGGGATGTACAAGCTCCAACTCGTTTTTACAGTGAAAATTGCAGGAATTTCATACCAGAAATAGGAAACAAACTGAGAAACCAGAGTAAAAGCTTCTCCTGCAACTTGTTCCCATTTTGTTAGATGAATGAAAGTCTCTCCACATGCTCAGTTCTGATGGATAAGTTTGTGTGAAAGCAGTACTTCACCTAGCTTGTTGGGAACACAAAGTTTCTTTTCAGTTACAAATAGTACTCCATACATATATATGGGGATGTACTCGCTCCAACTCGCTTTTACACTGATAACTGCAGGAACTTCACACCGGCATTAGGAATAACACTAGAAACCAGAGTAAAAGTTTCCCTGCAAACAATTCCACGTGTGCTAGATGAACGAACGTCTCTCAACATGCTCAGTTTTGAGAGATAAGTGTGTGTGAAAACCGTCCTTAAACTAGCTTGTTGGGAAAACAAAGTTTCTTTTCTGATGCAAACTGTATTCCATACATATATATGGGGAGGTACTCGCTCCAACTAGGTTTTACAATGAAAACTGCAGTAACTTCATACCGGCACTATGAAACACACTGAGAAACCAGAGTATAAGTTTCCCTGCATAAATTTCCAATTTTTGCTATTCAATGAACTTCTCTCTACATGATTTGTTCTGAGAGATAAGGGTGTATGAAAGCCGACTTCACCTAGATTGTTGGGAACACAAAGTTTCTTTTCAGTTGCAAACTGCACTCCATATATATATATGGGTTGGTACTTGCTCCAACTCGATTTTACAGTGAAAACTGCAGGAAATTCAAACCGGCACTAGGAAACAACCTGAGAATCCAGAGTAATAGATTCCCCTGCAAACCGTTCACTTTGTACTAGAAGAATGAAAGTCTCTCCACATGCTCATTTCTGAGGGATAAGTGTGTGTGAGACCTGTCCTTCAACTAGCTTGTTTTGAAGACAAAGTTTCTTTTCAGGTGCCAACTACACTCCAGGAATGTATATGGGGAGGTACTCGCTCCAACTCGTTTTTACGGTGAAACTGTAGTAACTTCAAACCGGCACTAGGAAACACACTGAGAAAACAGAGCAAAAATTTCTCCTGAAGCTCGTTCCCATAGAGCATCATGAACGAACTTCTCTCCACATTCTCAGTTCTGAGAGATAAATGTTTGTGAAAGCTGTCCTTCAACTAGCTTGTTGGGAACACATAGTTCCTTTTCAGTTGCCAACTACATTCCATAAAGATATATGGGGAGGTACACGCTCCAACAGGGTTTTACACTGAAAACTGCAGAAACTTCAAACCGGCGCTAGGAAACTCACTGAGAATCCAGAGTTAAATTTCACCTTCAACCCGTTCCTTTTGTGCTAGAAGAAAGAAAGTCTCTCCGCATGCTCAGTTCTGAGATATATGTGTGTGTGAAAGCCATATTTCACCCAGCATGTTGGGAACACTAAATTTCTTTTCAGTTGCAAATTGTACTCCATAGCTATATATGCGGAGATACTCTCTCCAACTGGGTTTACAGTGAAAACTGCAGGACTTCAAATCGGCTCTAGGAAACACACTGAGAAACCAGAGTAAAAGTTTCTCCTGCAAACCTTTCCCTTTGTGCTAGATGAACAAAAGTCTCTCGCATGCTCATTTCTGAGAGATAAGTGTGTGTGAAAACCGTACTTTACCTAGCTTGTTGGGAACACAAAGATTCTTTTCAGTTGCAAACGGTACTCCATAAATTTATATAGGGAGGTACTCGCTCCAAATCTCTTTTACAGTGAAAACTGCAGGAACTTCAAACCGGCAGTAGGAAAAACACTGAGAAACCAGAGAAAAGTTTCTCCTGAAAACCGTTCCCTTTGTGCAACATGAACGAACGTCTCTCCACATGCTCAGTTCTGACAGATTAATTTGTGTGAAAGTCTTCCTTCAACTAGCTTTTTCGGAACACAAAGTTTCTTTTCAGTTGCCAACTACATTCCATATATATATATGAGGAGGTACAAGCTCCAGCAAGGTTTTACACTGAAAACTGAAGGAACTTCAAACCGGCGCTAGGAAACACACGGAGAATCCAGATTTAAATTTCCCAGAAACACGTTACTTTGTGCTAGATCAACGAACGACTCTCCACATGCTCATTTCTGAGAGATAAGTGTGTGTGAAGCCGTCCTTTATTTAGCTTGCTGGGAAGACAAAGTTCTTTATATTTGCAAACGGAAATCCATACATATATATCGGGAGGTACTAGATCCAGCTCGATTTTACAGTGACAAATGCAGGAACTTCAAACCGGCACTAGGAATCACACTGAGAAACCACAGTAAAAGTTTCTCCTGCAACCTGTTCCAATTGTGTTAGATAAATGAACGTCTCTCCACATGCTCATTTCTGAGGGATAATTGTGTGTGAAAGCTGTCATTCAACTAGCTTGTTGGGAACACAAAGTTACATTTCAGGTGCCACTACACTCCAGATATATATATGGGGAGGTACTCGCTCAAACTCGATTTTGCAGTGAAACTGTAGAAACTTCAATCCGGTACTTGGAAACACACTGAGAAAACAGAGTAAAAATTTCCCCTGAAACCCGTTCCCTTTGTGCAATATGAACGAACGTCTCTCCACATGCTCACTTCTGAGAGAAAAATGTGTTTGAAAGCCGTCCTTCAACTAGCTTGTTTGAACACCAAGTTTCTTTAGAGTTGCCAACTATATTCCATACCGATATATGGGGAGGTACACGCTCCAACACGGTTTTACACTGAAAAATGCAAAAACTTCAAACCGGCGCTAGGAAACACACTGAGAATCCAGAGTTAAATTTCCACTGCAAACCGTTCCCTTTGTGCTAGAAGAACGAAAGTCTCTCCACATGCTCAGTTCTGAGGGATAAGTGTTTGTGAAAGCCGTCCTTCACACTGCTTGTTGGGAACACAAAGTTTCTTTTCAGGTGCGAACTACACTCCATATATATATATGGGGAGGAACACGCTCCAACTCGGTTTTACAGTGAAAACTGCAGAAACTTCAAACTGGCACGAGGAAAGACACTGAGAAACCAGACAAAAATTTCAACTTAAACCCCTTTCATTTGTGCAACCTGAACGAACGTCTCTCCACATGCTCAGTTCTGGGAGATATATGTGTGTCAAAGCCGTACTTCAAGAACCTTGTTTGGAACACAAAGTTATATTCAGTTGCAAACTACATTCCATACATATGTATGGGGAGGTACAAGCTACAACACGGTTTTACAGTGAAAACTACAGGAACTTCAAACCGGTGCTAGGAAACACACAGAGAAACAAGATAATATGTTTCTCCTGCAATCCATTCCATTTGTGCTAGAAGAACGAAAGTTTCTCCACGTGCTCAGTTCTCACAGATAATTGTGTGTGAAAGCCGTACTTCACCTAGCTTGTTGGGAACACAAAGTTTCTTTTCAGGTGCAAACTACACTCAATAAATTTATACGGGGTGGTCCTTGCTCCAACTCGGTTTACAGTGAAAACTGCAGAAACTTCAAACAGGCACGAGGAAACAAACTGAGAAACCAGAGTAAAAATTTCCCCTGGATCCCGTTCCCTTTGTGCAACATGAACGAACGTCTCTCCACATGCTCAGTTCTGAATGATAAATGTGTGTGAAAGCCGTCCTTCAACTAGATGTTGGGAACACAAAGTTTCTTTTCAGTTGCAAACTACATTCCATACATATATATGGGAAGGTACACGCTCGAACTCGGTTTTACACTGCAAACTGAAGGAAATTCAAACCGGCGCTAGGAAACACACTGCGAAAACAGAGTAAAAGTTTCCCCTGCAAACATTTCCCTTTGTGCTAGAAGAACGAAAGTCTCTGCACATGCTCAGTTCAGACAGATTATTGTGTGTGAAAGCTGCCCTTCACTTAGCTTGTTGGGAACACAAAGATTCTTTTCTCTTGCAAATTATACTCCATAGATATATAAGGGGAGGAACTAGCCCCAAATCGTTCTTACAGTGAAAATGGCAAGAAATTCAAACCGGCACTAGGAAACAAACTGTGAAACCGGAGTAAAAGTTTCTCATGCAACCAATTCCCTTTGTGCTAGATGAACAAACATCTCTCCACATGCTCAGTTCTTTGAGATAAGTGTGTGTGAATGTCGTCCTTCAACTATCTTGTTTGGAATACAATGGTTCTTTTCAGTTGAAAATGATAATCCATACATATATATGGGGATGTACAAGCTCCAACTCGTTTTTACAGTGAAAATTGCAGGAATTTCATACCTGAAATAGGAAACAAACTGAGAAACCAGAGTAAAAGCTTCTCCTGCAACTTGTTCCCATTTTGTTAGATGAATGAAAGTCTCTCCACATGCTCAGTTCTGATGGATAAGTTTGTGTGAAAGCAGTACTTCACCTAGCTTGTTGGGAACACAAAGTTTCTTTTCAGTTACAAATAGTACTCCATACATATATATGGGGATGTACTCGCTCCAACTCGCTTTTACACTGATAACTGCAGGAACTTCACACCGGCATTAGGAATAACACTAGAAACCAGAGTAAAAGTTTCCCTGCAAACAATTCCACGTGTGCTAGATGAACGAACGTCTCTCAACATGCTCAGTTTTGAGAGATAAGTGTGTGTGAAAACCGTCCTTAACCTAGCTTGTTGGGAAAACAAAGTTTCTTTTCTGATGCAAACTGTATTCCATACATATATATGGGGAGGTACTCGCTCCAACTAGGTTTTACAATGAAAACTGCAGTAACTTCATACCGGCACTATGAAACACACTGAGAAACCAGAGTATAAGTTTCCCTGCATAAATTTCCAATTTTTGCTATTCAATGAACTTCTCTCTACATGATTTGTTCTGAGAGATAAGGGTGTATGAAAGCCGACTTCACCTAGATTGTTGGGAACACAAAGTTTCTTTTCAGTTGCAAACTGCACTCCATATATATATATGGGTTGGTACATGCTCCAACTCGATTTTACAGTGAAAACTGCAGGAAATTCAAACCGGCACTAGGAAACAACCTGAGAATCCAGAGTAATAGTTTCCCCTGCAAACCGTTCACTTTGTACTAGAAGAATGAAAGTCTCTCCACATGCTCATTTCTGAGGGATAAGTGTGTGTGAGACCTGTCCTTCAACTAGCTTGTTTTGAAGACAAAGTTTCTTTTCAGGTGCCAACTACACTCCAGGAATGTATACGGGGAGGTACTCGCTCCAACTCGTTTTTACGGTGAAACTGTAGTAACTTCAAACCGGCACTAGGAAACACACTGAGAAAACAGAGCAAAAATTTCTCCTGAAGCTCGTTCCCATAGAGCATCATGAACGAACTTCTCTCCACATTCTCAGTTCTGAGAGATAAATGTTTGTGAAAGCTGTCCTTCAACTAGCTTGTTGGGAACACATAGTTTCTTTTCAGTTGCCAACTACATTCCATAAAGATATATGGGGAGGTACACGCTCCAACAGGGTTTTACACTGAAAACTGCAGAAACTTCAAACCGGCGCTAGGAAACTCACTGAGAATCCAGCGTTAAATTTCACCTTTAAATTGTTCCTTTTGTGCTAGAAGAAAGAAAGTCTCTCCGCATGCTCAGATCTGAGATATATGTGTGTGTGAAAGCCATATTTCACCCAGCATGTTGGGAACACTAAGTTTCTTTTCAGTTGCAAATTGTACTCCATAGCTATATATGCGGAGATACTCTCTCCAACTGGGTTTACAGTGAAAACTGCAGGACTTCAAATCGGCTCTAGGAAACACACTGAGAAACCAGAGTAAAAGTTTCTCCTGCAAACCTTTCCCTTTGTGCTAGATGAACAAAAGTCTCTCGCATGCTCATTTCTGAGAGATAAGTGTGTGTGAAACCGTCCTTTACCTAGCTTGTTGGGAACACAAAGATTCTTTTCAGTTGCAAACGGTATTCCATAAATTTATATAGGGAGGTATTCTCTCCAAATCTGTTTTACAGTGAAAACAGCAGGAACTTCAAACCAACACGAGGAAACACTCTGAGAAACCAGACTAAAAGTTTCTCCTGCAACCTGTTCCCATTGTGTTAGATGAATGAAAGTCTCTCCACATGCTGATTTCTGAGAGATAAGTGTGTGTGAAAGCCGTCCTTCACATAGCTTGTTGGGAACACAAAGTTTATTTTCAGTTGCATACAACATTCCATAAATATATATGGGGAGTTACTCGTTCCAACTCGTTTTTACAGTGAAAACTGCAGGAACTTCAAACCGGCAGTAGGAAAAACACTGAGAAACCAGAGAAAAGTTTCTCCTGAAAACCGATCCTTTGTGCAACATGAACGAACGTCTGTCCACATGCTCAGTTCTGACAGATTAATTTGTGTGAAAGTCTTCCTTCAACTAGCTTTTTCGGAACATAAAGTTTCTTTTAAGTTGCCAACTACATTCCATACATATATATGAGGAGGTACATGCTCCAGCACGGTTTTACACTGAAAACTGCAGGAACTTCAAACCGGCGCTAGGAAACACACTGAGAATCCAGAGTTAAATTTCCACTGCAATCCTTTCCCTTTGTGCTAGAAGAACGAAAGTCTCTCCACATGCTCAGTTCTGAGGGATAAGTGTATGTGAAAGCCGCTCTTCACCCTGCTTGTTGGGAACACAAAGTTTCTTTTCAGGTGCGAACTACACTCCATATATATATATGGGGAGGAACACGCTCCAACTCGGTTTTACAGTGAAAACTGCAGAAACTTCAAACTGGCAGGAGGAAAGACACTGAGAAACCAGACAAAAATTTCAACTTAGAACCCTTCCATTTGTGCAACCTGAACGAACGTCTCTCCACATGCTCAGTTCTGAGAGATATATGTGTGCCAAAGCCGTCCTTCAAGAAGCTATTTTGGAACACAAAGTTTCTTTTCAGTTGCAAACTACATTCCATACAGATATATGGGAAGGTACACGCTCAAACTCGGTTTTACACTGCAAACTGAAGGAAATTCAAACCGGCGCTAATAAACACACTGCAAAAACAGAGTAAAAGTTTCCCCTGCAAACATTTCCGTTTGTGCTAGAAGAATGAAAGTCTCTCCACATGCTCAGTTCAGACAGATAATTGTGTGTGAAAGCTGCCCTTCACTTAGCTTGTTGGGAACACAAAGTTTCTTTTCTCTTGCAAATTATACTCCATAGATATATAAGGGGAGGAAATAGCCCCAAATCATTGTTACAGTGAAAATGGCAGGAAATTCAAACCAGCACTAGGAAACAAACTGTGAAACCAGAGTAAAAGTTTCTCATGCAACCAGTTCCCTTTGTGCTAGATGAACAAACATCTCTCCACATGCTCAGTTCTTTGAGATAAGTGTGTGTGAAAGCCGTACTTCAACAAGCTTGTTTGGAATACAATGTTTCTTTTCAGTTGAAAATGATAATCCATACATATATATGGGGATGTACAAGCTCCAACTCGTTTTTACAGTGAAAATTGCAGGAATTTCATACCAGAAATAGGAAACACACTGAGAAACCAGAGTAAAAGCTTCTCCTGCAACTAGTTCCCATTTTGTTAGATGAATGAAAGTCTCTCCACATGCTCAGTTCTGATGGATAAGTTTGTGTGAAAGCAATACTTCACCTAGCTTGTTGGGAACACAAAGTTTCTTTTCAGTTACAAATAGTACTCCATACATATATATGGGGATGTACTCGCTCCAACTCGCTTTTACACTGAAAACTGCAGGAACTTCACACCGGCACTAGGAATAACACTAGAAACCAGAGTAAAAGTTTCCCTGCAAACAATTCCACGTGTGCTAGATGAACGAACGTCTCTCAACATGCTCAGTTCTGAGAGATAATTGTGTGTGAAAACCGTCCTTAACCTAGCTGGTTGGGAAAACAAAGTTTCTTTTCTGATGCAAACTGTATTCCATACATATATATGGGGAGGTACACGCTCCAAATATTTTTTACAATGAAAACTGCAGTAACTTCATAACAGCACTATGAAACACACTGAGAAACCAGAGTATAAGTTTCCCTGCATAAATATCCAATTTTTGCTACTCAATGAACTTCTCTCTACATGACCTTTTCTGAGAGATAAGGGTTTATGAAAGCCGACTTCACCTAGATTGTTGGGAACACAAAGTTTCTATTCAGTTGCAAACTGCACTCCATAAATATATATGGGGAGGTACTCGCCCCAACTCGTTTTTAGAGGGAAACTGTAGTAACTTCAAACCGGCACTAAGAAACACACTGAGAAAACAGAGCAATAATTTCTCCTGAAACTCGTTCCCATAGTGCATCATGAACGAACTTTTCTCCACATTCTCAGTTCTGAGAGATAAATGTGTGTGAAAGCCGTCCTTCAAATAGCTTGTTGGGAACACAAAGTTTCTTTTCAGTTGCCAACTACATTCCATAAAGATATATGGGGAGGTACACGCTCCAACAGGGTTTTACACTGAAAACTGCAGAAACTTCAAACCGGCGCTAGGAAACTCACTGAGAATCCAGAGTTAAATTTCAACTTCAACCCGTTCATTTTTTGCTAGAAGAAAGAAAGTCTCTCCGCATGCTCAGTTCTGAGATATATGTGTGTTTGAAAGCCATATTTCACCCAGCATGTTGGGATCACTAAGTTTCTTTCAGTTGCAAATTGTACTCCATAGCTATATATGTGGAGATACTCTCTCCAACTGGGTTTACAGTGAAAACTGCAGGACTTCAAATCGGCTCTAGGAAACACACTGAGAAACCAGAGTAAAAGTTTCTCCTGCAAAACTTTCCCTTTGTGATAGATGAACAAAAGTCTCTCGCATGCTCATTTCTGAGAGATAAGTGTGTGTGAAAACCGTCCTTTACCTAGCTTGTTGGGAACACAAAGATTCTTTTCAGTTGCAAACGGTACTCCATAAATTTATATAGGGAGGTACTCGCTCCAAATCTCTTTTACAGTGAAAACAGCAGGAACTTCAAACCAACACGAGGAAACACCCTGAGAAACCAGACTAAAAGTTTCTCCTGCAACCTGTTCCCATTGTGTTAGATGAATGAACGTCTCTCCACATGCTGATTTCTGAGAGATATGTGTGTGTGAAAGCCGTCCTTCACCTAGCTTTTTGGGAACACAAAGTTTATTTTCAGTTGCATACTACTATCCATAAATATATATGGGGATTTACTTGTTCCAACTCGTTTTTACAGTGAAAACTGCAGGAACTTCAAACCGGTACTAGGAAACACACTGAGAAAACAGAGTAAAAGTTTCTCATACAACCTCACCCAATTGTGCTAGATGAACGTTCGTCTCTCCACATGCTCATTTCTGAGTTATAAGTGTGTGTGAAAGCCGTCCTTCAACAAGAATGTTGAGAAAACAAAGTTTCTTTTCAGGTGCAAACTGTACTCCATACATATATATGGGGAGGTACTCCTTCCAACTCGGTTTTACAGTGAAAACTGCAGGAACTTCAAACCGGCAGTAGGAAAAACACTGAGAAACCAGAGAAAAGTTTCTCCTGAAAACCGTTCCCTTTGTGCAACATGAACGAACGTCTCTCCACATGCTCAGTTCTGACAGATTAATTTGTGTGAAAGTCTTCCTTCAACTAGCTTTTTCGGAACACAAAGTTTCTTTTCAGTTGCCAACTACATTCCATACATATATATGAGGAGGTACACGCTCCAGCAAGGTTTTACACTGAAAACTGAAGGAACTTCAAACCGGCGCTAGGAAACACACGGAGAATCCAGATTTAAATTCCCCAGAAACACGTTACTTTGTGCTAGATCAACGAACGACTCTCCACATGCTCATTTCTGAGAGATAAGTGTGTGTGAAGCCGTCCTTTATTTAGCTTGCCGGGAAGACAAAGTTCTTTATATTTGCAAACGGAAATCCATACATATATATCGGGAGGTACTAGATCCAGCTCGGTTTTACAGTGACAAATGCAGGAACTTCAAACCGGCACTAGGAATCACACTGAGAAACCACAGTAAAAGTTTCTCCTGCAACCTGTTCCAATTGTGTTAGATAAATGAACGTCTCTCCACATGCTCATTTCTGAGGGATAATTGTGTGTGAAAGCTGTCATTCAACTAGCTTGTTGGGAACACAAAGTTACTTTTCAGGTGCCACTACACTCCAGATATATATATTGGGAGGTACTCGCTTCAAGTCGTTTTAACAGTGAAAACAGCAGGAACAAAAACCCGGCACTAGAAAACACACTGAGAATGTAGAGTAAAACTTTCCCTGCAAACAATTCCAATTGTGCTAGATGAACGAACGTCTCTCAACATGCTAAGTTCTGAGAGATAATTGTGTGTGAAAGCTGTCCTTCACCTATCTTGTTGGTAACACAAAGATTCTTTTCAGTTGCAAACGGTACTCCATACATATATATGGGTAGGTACACGCTCCAACTCGGTTTTACAGTGAAAACTGCAGGAACTTCAACACGGCACTAGGAAACACACTGAGAAACCAGAGTAAAAGTTTCCCCTGCAACCCAATGACTTTGTGCTAAAAGAACGAATGTCTCTCCACATGCTCAATTCTGAGAGATAATTGTGTATGAAAGCCGTCCTTCACCTATCTTGATGGGAACACAAAGTTTCTTTTCAGTTGCAAAATACAATCCATACATATGTATGGGGAGGTACAAGCTCCAACACGGTTTTACTACAGGAACTTCAAACCGGTGCTAGGAAACACACAGAGAAACAAGATAAAATGTTTCTCCTGCAATCCATTCCATTTGTGCTAGAAGAACGAAAGTTTCTCCACGTGCTCAGTTCTCACAGATAATTGTGTGTGAAAGCCGTACTTCACCTAGCTTGTTGGGAACACAAAGTTTCTTTTCAGGTGCAAACTACACTCAATAAATTTATACGGGGTGGTCCTTGCTCCAACTCGCTTTTACAGTGAAAACTGCAGAAACTTCAAACAGGCATGAGGAAACAAACTGAGAAACCAGAGTAAAAATTTCCCCTGGATCCCGTTCCCTTTGTGCAACATGAACGAAAGTCTCTCCACATGCTCAGTTCTTTGAGATAAGTGTGTGTGAATGCAGTCCTTCAACTAGCTTGTTTGGAATACAATGGTTCTTTTCAGTTGAAAATGATAATCCTTACATATATATGGGGATGTACAAGCTCCAACTCGTTTTTACAGTGAAAACTGCAGGAATTTCATACCAGAAATAGGAAACACACTGAGAAACCAGAGTAAAAGCTTCTCCTGCAACTTGTTCCCATTTTGTTAGATGAATGAAAGTCTCTCCACATGCTCAGTTCTGATGGATAAGTTTGTGTGAAAGCAGTACTTCACCTAGCTTGTTGGGAACACAAAGTTTCTTTTTAGTTACAAATAGTACTCCATACATATATATGAGGATGTACTGGCTCAACCTCGCTTTTACAATGAAAACTGCAGGAACTTCACACCGGCATTAGGAATAACAATAGAAACCAGAGTAAAAGTTTCCCTGCAAACAATTCCACGTGTGCTAGATGAACGAACGTCTCTCAACATGCTCAGTTCTGAGAGATAATTGTGTGTGAAAACCGTCCTTAACCTAGCTGGTTGGGAAAACAAAGTTTCTTTTCTGATGCAAACTGTATTCCATACATATATATGGGGAGGTACACGCTCCAAATAGGTTTTACAATGAAAACTGCAGTAACTTCATAACAGCACTATGAAACACACTGAGAAACCAGAGTATAAGTTTCCCTGCATAAATATCCAATTTTTGCTACTCAATGAACTTCTCTCTACATGACCTTTTCTGAGAGATAAGGGTTTATGAAAGCCGACTTCACCTAGATTGTTGGGAACACAAAGTTTCTATTCAGTTGCAAACTGCACTCCATAAATATATATGGGGAGGTACTCGCCCCAACTCGTTTTTAGAGGGAAACTGTAGTAACTTCAAACCGGCACTAAGAAACACACTGAGAAAACAGAGCAATAATTTCTCCTGAAACTCGTTCCCATAGTGCATCATGAACGAACTTTTCTCCACATTCTCAGTTCTGAGAGATAAATGTGTGTGAAAGCCGTCCTTCAAATAGCTTGTTGGGAACACAAAGTTTCTTTTCAGTTGCCAACTACATTCCATAAAGATATATGGGGAGGTACACGCTCCAACAGGGTTTTACACTGAAAACTGCAGAAACTTCAAACCGGCGCTAGGAAACTCACTGAGAATCCAGAGTTAAATTTCAACTTCAACCCGTTCATTTTTTGCTAGAAGAAAGAAAGTCTCTCCGCATGCTCAGTTCTGAGATATATGTGTGTTTGAAAGCCATATTTCACCCAGCATGTTGGGATCACTAAGTTTCTTTCAGTTGCAAATTGTACTCCATAGCTATATATGTGGAGATACTCTCTCCAACTGGGTTTACAGTGAAAACTGCAGGACTTCAAATCGGCTCTAGGAAACACACTGAGAAACCAGAGTAAAAGTTTCTCCTGCAAAACTTTCCCTTTGTGATAGATGAACAAAAGTCTCTCGCATGCTCATTTCTGAGAGATAAGTGTGTGTGAAAACCGTCCTTTACCTAGCTTGTTGGGAACACAAAGATTCTTTTCAGTTGCAAACGGTACTCCATAAATTTATATAGGGAGGTACTCGCTCCAAATCTCTTTTACAGTGAAAACAGCAGGAACTTCAAACCAACACGAGGAAACACCCTGAGAAACCAGACTAAAAGTTTCTCCTGCAACCTGTTCCCATTGTGTTAGATGAATGAACGTCTCTCCACATGCTGATTTCTGAGAGATATGTGTGTGTGAAAGCCGTCCTTCACCTAGCTTTTTGGGAACACAAAGTTTATTTTCAGTTGCATACTACTATCCATAAATATATATGGGGATTTACTTGTTCCAACTCGTTTTTACAGTGAAAACTGCAGGAACTTCAAACCGGTACTAGGAAACACACTGAGAAAACAGAGTAAAAGTTTCTCATACAACCTCACCCAATTGTGCTAGATGAACGTTCGTCTCTCCACATGCTCATTTCTGAGTTATAAGTGTGTGTGAAAGCCGTCCTTCAACAAGAATGTTGAGAAAACAAAGTTTCTTTTCAGGTGCAAACTGTACTCCATACATATATATGGGGAGGTACTCCTTCCAACTCGGTTTTACAGTGAAAACTGCAGGAACTTCAAACCGGCAGTAGGAAAAACACTGAGAAACCAGAGAAAAGTTTCTCCTGAAAACCGTTCCCTTTGTGCAACATGAACGAACGTCTCTCCACATGCTCAGTTCTGACAGATTAATTTGTGTGAAAGTCTTCCTTCAACTAGCTTTTTCGGAACACAAAGTTTCTTTTCAGTTGCCAACTACATTCCATACATATATATGAGGAGGTACACGCTCCAGCAAGGTTTTACACTGAAAACTGAAGGAACTTCAAACCGGCGCTAGGAAACACACGGAGAATCCAGATTTAAATTCCCCAGAAACACGTTACTTTGTGCTAGATCAACGAACGACTCTCCACATGCTCATTTCTGAGAGACAAGTGTGTGTGAAGCCGTCCTTTATTTAGCTTGCCGGGAAGACAAAGTTCTTTATATTTGCAAACGGAAATCCATACATATATATCGGGAGGTACTAGATCCAGCTCGGTTTTACAGTGACAAATGCAGGAACTTCAAACCGGCACTAGGAATCACACTGAGAAACCACAGTAAAAGTTTCTCCTGCAACCTGTTCCAATTGTGTTAGATAAATGAACGTCTCTCCACATGCTCATTTCTGAGGGATAATTGTGTGTGAAAGCTGTCATTCAACTAGCTTGTTGGGAACACAAAGTTACTTTTCAGGTGCCACTACACTCCAGATATATATATTGGGAGGTACTCGCTTCAAGTCGTTTTAACAGTGAAAACAGCAGGAACAAAAACCCGGCACTAGAAAACACACTGAGAATGTAGAGTAAAACTTTCCCTGCAAACAATTCCAATTGTGCTAGATGAACGAACGTCTCTCAACATGCTAAGTTCTGAGAGATAATTGTGTGTGAAAGCTGTCCTTCACCTATCTTGTTGGTAACACAAAGATTCTTTTCAGTTGCAAACGGTACTCCATACATATATATGGGTAGGTACACGCTCCAACTCGGTTTTACAGTGAAAACTGCAGGAACTTCAACACGGCACTAGGAAACACACTGAGAAACCAGAGTAAAAGTTTCCCCTGCAACCCAATGACTTTGTGCTAAAAGAACGAATGTCTCTCCACATGCTCAATTCTGAGAGATAATTGTGTATGAAAGCCGTCCTTCACCTATCTTGATGGGAACACAAAGTTTCTTTTCAGTTGCAAAATACAATCCATACATATGTATGGGGAGGTACAAGCTCCAACACGGTTTTACTACAGGAACTTCAAACCGGTGCTAGGAAACACACAGAGAAACAAGATAAAATGTTTCTCCTGCAATCCATTCCATTTGTGCTAGAAGAACGAAAGTTTCTCCACGTGCTCAGTTCTCACAGATAATTGTGTGTGAAAGCCGTACTTCACCTAGCTTGTTGGGAACACAAAGTTTCTTTTCAGGTGCAAACTACACTCAATAAATTTATACGGGGTGGTCCTTGCTCCAACTCGCTTTTACAGTGAAAACTGCAGAAACTTCAAACAGGCACGAGGAAACAAACTGAGAAACCAGAGTAAAAATTTCCCCTGGATCCCGTTCCCTTTGTGCAACATGAACGAACGTCTCTCCACATGCTCAGTTCTTTGAGATAAGTGTGTGTGAATGCAGTCCTTCAACTAGCTTGTTTGGAATACAATGGTTCTTTTCAGTTGAAAATGATAATCCTTACATATATATGGGGATGTACAAGCTCCAACTCGTTTTTACAGTGAAAACTGCAGGAATTTCATACCAGAAATAGGAAACACACTGAGAAACCAGAGTAAAAGCTTCTCCTGCAACTTGTTCCCATTTTGTTAGATGAATGAAAGTCTCTCCACATGCTCAGTTCTGATGGATAAGTTTGTGTGAAAGCAGTACTTCACCTAGCTTGTTGGGAACACAAAGTTTCTTTTTAGTTACAAATAGTACTCCATACATATATATGAGGATGTACTGGCTCAACCTCGCTTTTACAATGAAAACTGCAGGAACTTCACACCGGCATTAGGAATAACAATAGAAACCAGAGTAAAAGATTCCCTGCAAACAATTCCACGTGTGCCAGATGAACGAACGTCTCTCATCATGCTCAGTTCTGAGAGATAAGTGTGTGTGAAAACCGTCCTTAACCTACCTGGTTGGGAAACAAAGTTTCTTTTCTGATGCAAACTGTATTCCATACATATATATGGGGAGGTACTCGCTCCAACTAGGTTTTACAATGAAAACTGCAGTAAATTCATACTGGCACTATGAAACACACTGAGAAACCAGAGTATAAGTTTCCCTGCATAAATTTCCAATTTTTGCATTCAATGAAATTCTCTCTACATGATCTGTTCTGAGAGATAAGGGTGTATGAAAGCCGACTTCACCTAGATTGTTGGGAACACAAATTTTCTTTTCAGTTGCAAACTGCACTCCATAAATATATATGGAGTGGTACTCGCTCCAACTCGATTTTACAGTGAAAACTGCAGGAAATTCAAACCGGCACTAGGAAACAAACTGAGAATCCAGAGTAAAAGTTTCCCCTGCAAACCGTTCCCTTTGTACTAGAAGAATGAAAGTCTCTCCACATGCTCATTTCTGAGGGATAAGTGTGTGTGAGACCTGTCCTTCAACTATCTTGTTGGGAAGACAAAGTTTCTTTTCAGGTGCCAACTACACTCCAGGAATATATATGGGGAGGTACTCGCTCCAACTCGTTTTTACAGGGAAACTCTAGTAACTTCAAACCGGCACTAGGAAACACACTGAGAAAACAGAGCAAAAATTTCTCCTGAAACTCGTTCCCATAGTGCATCATGAACGAAATTTTCTCCACATTCACAGTTCTGAGAGATAAATGTGTGTGAAAGCCGTCCTTCAACTAGCTTGTTGGGAACACAAAGTTTCTTTTCAGTTGCCAACTACATTCCATAAAGATATATGGGGAGGTACACGCTCCAACAGGGTTTTACACTGAAAACTGCAGAAACTTCAAACCGGCGCTAGGAAACTCACTGAGAATCCAGAGTTAAATTTCACCTTCAACCCGTTCCTTTTGTGCTAGAAGAAAGAAAGTCTCTCCGCATGCTCAGTTCTGAGATATATGTGTGTGTGAAAGCCATATTTCACCCAGCACGTTGGGAACACTAAGTTTCTTTTCAGTTGCAAATTGTACTCCATAGATATATATGCGGAGATACTCTCTCCAACTGGGTTTACAGTGAAAACTGCAGGACTTCAAATCGGCTCTAGGAAACACACTGAGAAACCAGACTAAAAGTTTCTCCTGCAACCTGTTCCCATTGTGTTAGATGAATGAAAGTCTCTCCACATGCTGATTTCTGAGAGATAAGTGTGTGTGAAAGCCGTCCTTCACATAGCTTGTTGGGAACACAAAATTTATTTTCAGTTGCATACAACATTCCATAAATATATATGGGGAGTTACTCGTTCCAACTCGTTTTTACAGTGAAAACTGCAGGAACTTCAAACCGGCAGTAGGAAAAACACTGAGAAACCAGAGAAAAGTTTCTCCTGAAAACCGATCCTTTGTGCAACATGAACGAACGTCTGTCCACATGCTCAGTTCTGACAGATTAATTTGTGTGAAAGTCTTCCTTCAACTAGCTTTTTCGGAACATAAAGTTTCTTTTAAGTTGCCAACTACATTCCATACATATATATGAGGAGGTACATGCTCCAGCACGGTTTTACACTGAAAACTGCAGGAACTTCAAACCGGCGCTAGGAAACACACTGAGAATCCAGAGTTAAATTTCCACTGCAATCCTTTCCCTTTGTGCTAGAAGAACGAAAGTCTCTCCACATGCTCAGTTCTGAGGGATAAGTGTATGTGAAAGCCGCTCTTCACCCTGCTTGTTGGGAACACAAAGTTTCTTTTCAGGTGCGAACTACACTCCATATATATATATGGGGAGGAACACGCTCCAACTCGGTTTTACAGTGAAAACTGCAGAAACTTCAAACTGGCAGGAGGAAAGACACTGAGAAACCAGACAAAAATTTCAACTTAGAACCCTTCCATTTGTGCAACCTGAACGAACGTCTCTCCACATGCTCAGTTCTGAGAGATATATGTGTGCCAAAGCCGTCCTTCAAGAAGCTATTTTGGAACACAAAGTTTCTTTTCAGTTGCAAACTACATTCCATACAGATATATGGGAAGGTACACGCTCAAACTCGGTTTTACACTGCAAACTGAAGGAAATTCAAACCGGCGCTAATAAACACACTGCAAAAACAGAGTAAAAGTTTCCCCTGCAAACATTTCCGTTTGTGCTAGAAGAATGAAAGTCTCTCCACATGCTCAGTTCAGACAGATAATTGTGTGTGAAAGCTGCCCTTCACTTAGCTTGTTGGGAACACAAAGTTTCTTTTCTCTTGCAAATTATACTCCATAGATATATAAGGGGAGGAAATAGCCCCAAATCATTGTTACAGTGAAAATGGCAGGAAATTCAAACCAGCACTAGGAAACAAACTGTGAAACCAGAGTAAAAGTTTCTCATGCAACCAGTTCCCTTTGTGCTAGATGAACAAACATCTCTCCACATGCTCAGTTCTTTGAGATAAGTGTGTGTGAAAGCCGTACTTCAACAAGCTTGTTTGGAATACAATGTTTCTTTTCAGTTGAAAATGATAATCCATACATATATATGGGGATGTACAAGCTCCAACTCGTTTTTACAGTGAAAATTGCAGGAATTTCATACCAGAAATAGGAAACACACTGAGAAACCAGAGTAAAAGCTTCTCCTGCAACTAGTTCCCATTTTGTTAGATGAATGAAAGTCTCTCCACATGCTCAGTTCTGATGGATAAGTTTGTGTGAAAGCAGTACTTCACCTAGCTTGTTGGGAACACAAAGTTTCTTTTCAGTTACAAATAGTACTCCATACATATATATGGGGATGTACTCGCTCCAACTCGCTTTTACACTGAAAACTGCAGGAACTTCACACCGGCACTAGGAATAACACTAGAAACCAGAGTAAAAGTTTCCCTGCAAACAATTCCACGTGTGCTAGATGAACGAACGTCTCTCAACATGCTCAGTTCTGAGAGATAATTGTGTGTGAAAACCGTCCTTAACCTAGCTGGTTGGGAAAACAAAGTTTCTTTTCTGATGCAAACTGTATTCCATACATATATATGGGGAGGTACACGCTCCAAATATTTTTTACAATGAAAACTGCAGTAACTTCATAACAGCACTATGAAACACACTGAGAAACCAGAGTATAAGTTTCCCTGCATAAATATCCAATTTTTGCTACTCAATGAACTTCTCTCTACATGACCTTTTCTGAGAGATAAGGGTTTATGAAAGCCGACTTCACCTAGATTGTTGGGAACACAAAGTTTCTATTCAGTTGCAAACTGCACTCCATAAATATATATGGGGAGGTACTCGCCCCAACTCGTTTTTAGAGGGAAACTGTAGTAACTTCAAACCGGCACTAAGAAACACACTGAGAAAACAGAGCAATAATTTCTCCTGAAACTCGTTCCCATAGTGCATCATGAACGAACTTTTCTCCACATTCTCAGTTCTGAGAGATAAATGTGTGTGAAAGCCGTCCTTCAAATAGCTTGTTGGGAACACAAAGTTTCTTTTCAGTTGCCAACTACATTCCATAAAGATATATGGGGAGGTACACGCTCCAACAGGGTTTTACACTGAAAACTGCAGAAACTTCAAACCGGCGCTAGGAAACTCACTGAGAATCCAGAGTTAAATTTCAACTTCAACCCGTTCATTTTTTGCTAGAAGAAAGAAAGTCTCTCCGCATGCTCAGTTCTGAGATATATGTGTGTTTGAAAGCCATATTTCACCCAGCATGTTGGGATCACTAAGTTTCTTTCAGTTGCAAATTGTACTCCATAGCTATATATGTGGAGATACTCTCTCCAACTGGGTTTACAGTGAAAACTGCAGGACTTCAAATCGGCTCTAGGAAACACACTGAGAAACCAGAGTAAAAGTTTCTCCTGCAAAACTTTCCCTTTGTGATAGATGAACAAAAGTCTCTCGCATGCTCATTTCTGAGAGATAAGTGTGTGTGAAAACCGTCCTTTACCTAGCTTGTTGGGAACACAAAGATTCTTTTCAGTTGCAAACGGTACTCCATAAATTTATATAGGGAGGTACTCGCTCCAAATCTCTTTTACAGTGAAAACAGCAGGAACTTCAAACCAACACGAGGAAACACCCTGAGAAACCAGACTAAAAGTTTCTCCTGCAACCTGTTCCCATTGTGTTAGATGAATGAACGTCTCTCCACATGCTGATTTCTGAGAGATATGTGTGTGTGAAAGCCGTCCTTCACCTAGCTTTTTGGGAACACAAAGTTTATTTTCAGTTGCATACTACTATCCATAAATATATATGGGGATTTACTTGTTCCAACTCGTTTTTACAGTGAAAACTGCAGGAACTTCAAACCGGTACTAGGAAACACACTGAGAAAACAGAGTAAAAGTTTCTCATACAACCTCACCCAATTGTGCTAGATGAACGTTCGTCTCTCCACATGCTCATTTCTGAGTTATAAGTGTGTGTGAAAGCCGTCCTTCAACAAGAATGTTGAGAAAACAAAGTTTCTTTTCAGGTGCAAACTGTACTCCATACATATATATGGGGAGGTACTCCTTCCAACTCGGTTTTACAGTGAAAACTGCAGGAACTTCAAACCGGCAGTAGGAAAAACACTGAGAAACCAGAGAAAAGTTTCTCCTGAAAACCGTTCCCTTTGTGCAACATGAACGAACGTCTCTCCACATGCTCAGTTCTGACAGATTAATTTGTGTGAAAGTCTTCCTTCAACTAGCTTTTTCGGAACACAAAGTTTCTTTTCAGTTGCCAACTACATTCCATACATATATATGAGGAGGTACACGCTCCAGCAAGGTTTTACACTGAAAACTGAAGGAACTTCAAACCGGCGCTAGGAAACACACGGAGAATCCAGATTTAAATTCCCCAGAAACACGTTACTTTGTGCTAGATCAACGAACGACTCTCCACATGCTCATTTCTGAGAGATAAGTGTGTGTGAAGCCGTCCTTTATTTAGCTTGCCGGGAAGACAAAGTTCTTTATATTTGCAAACGGAAATCCATACATATATATCGGGAGGTACTAGATCCAGCTCGGTTTTACAGTGACAAATGCAGGAACTTCAAACCGGCACTAGGAATCACACTGAGAAACCACAGTAAAAGTTTCTCCTGCAACCTGTTCCAATTGTGTTAGATAAATGAACGTCTCTCCACATGCTCATTTCTGAGGGATAATTGTGTGTGAAAGCTGTCATTCAACTAGCTTGTTGGGAACACAAAGTTACTTTTCAGGTGCCACTACACTCCAGATATATATATTGGGAGGTACTCGCTTCAAGTCGTTTTAACAGTGAAAACAGCAGGAACAAAAACCCGGCACTAGAAAACACACTGAGAATGTAGAGTAAAACTTTCCCTGCAAACAATTCCAATTGTGCTAGATGAACGAACGTCTCTCAACATGCTAAGTTCTGAGAGATAATTGTGTGTGAAAGCTGTCCTTCACCTATCTTGTTGGTAACACAAAGATTCTTTTCAGTTGCAAACGGTACTCCATACATATATATGGGTAGGTACACGCTCCAACTCGGTTTTACAGTGAAAACTGCAGGAACTTCAACACGGCACTAGGAAACACACTGAGAAACCAGAGTAAAAGTTTCCCCTGCAACCCAATGACTTTGTGCTAAAAGAACGAATGTCTCTCCACATGCTCAATTCTGAGAGATAATTGTGTATGAAAGCCGTCCTTCACCTATCTTGATGGGAACACAAAGTTTCTTTTCAGTTGCAAAATACAATCCATACATATGTATGGGGAGGTACAAGCTCCAACACGGTTTTACTACAGGAACTTCAAACCGGTGCTAGGAAACACACAGAGAAACAAGATAAAATGTTTCTCCTGCAATCCATTCCATTTGTGCTAGAAGAACGAAAGTTTCTCCACGTGCTCAGTTCTCACAGATAATTGTGTGTGAAAGCCGTACTTCACCTAGCTTGTTGGGAACACAAAGTTTCTTTTCAGGTGCAAACTACACTCAATAAATTTATACGGGGTGGTCCTTGCTCCAACTCGCTTTTACAGTGAAAACTGCAGAAACTTCAAACAGGCACGAGGAAACAAACTGAGAAACCAGAGTAAAAATTTCCCCTGGATCCCGTTCCCTTTGTGCAACATGAACGAACGTCTCTCCACATGCTCAGTTCTTTGAGATAAGTGTGTGTGAATGCAGTCCTTCAACTAGCTTGTTTGGAATACAATGGTTCTTTTCAGTTGAAAATGATAATCCTTACATATATATGGGGATGTACAAGCTCCAACTCGTTTTTACAGTGAAAACTGCAGGAATTTCATACCAGAAATAGGAAACACACTGAGAAACCAGAGTAAAAGCTTCTCCTGCAACTTGTTCCCATTTTGTTAGATGAATGAAAGTCTCTCCACATGCTCAGTTCTGATGGATAAGTTTGTGTGAAAGCAGTACTTCACCTAGCTTGTTGGGAACACAAAGTTTCTTTTTAGTTACAAATAGTACTCCATACATATATATGAGGATGTACTGGCTCAACCTCGCTTTTACAATGAAAACTGCAGGAACTTCACACCGGCATTAGGAATAACAATAGAAACCAGAGTAAAAGATTCCCTGCAAACAATTCCACGTGTGCCAGATGAACGAACGTCTCTCATCATGCTCAGTTCTGAGAGATAAGTGTGTGTGAAAACCGTCCTTAACCTACCTGGTTGGGAAACAAAGTTTCTTTTCTGATGCAAACTGTATTCCATACATATATATGGGGAGGTACTCGCTCCAACTAGGTTTTACAATGAAAACTGCAGTAAATTCATACTGGCACTATGAAACACACTGAGAAACCAGAGTATAAGTTTCCCTGCATAAATTTCCAATTTTTGCATTCAATGAAATTCTCTCTACATGATCTGTTCTGAGAGATAAGGGTGTATGAAAGCCGACTTCACCTAGATTGTTGGGAACACAAATTTTCTTTTCAGTTGCAAACTGCACTCCATAAATATATATGGAGTGGTACTCGCTCCAACTCGATTTTACAGTGAAAACTGCAGGAAATTCAAACCGGCACTAGGAAACAAACTGAGAATCCAGAGTAAAAGTTTCCCCTGCAAACCGTTCCCTTTGTACTAGAAGAATGAAAGTCTCTCCACATGCTCATTTCTGAGGGATAAGTGTGTGTGAGACCTGTCCTTCAACTATCTTGTTGGGAAGACAAAGTTTCTTTTCAGGTGCCAACTACACTCCAGGAATATATATGGGGAGGTACTCGCTCCAACTCGTTTTTACAGGGAAACTCTAGTAACTTCAAACCGGCACTAGGAAACACACTGAGAAAACAGAGCAAAAATTTCTCCTGAAACTCGTTCCCATAGTGCATCATGAACGAAATTTTCTCCACATTCACAGTTCTGAGAGATAAATGTGTGTGAAAGCCGTCCTTCAACTAGCTTGTTGGGAACACAAAGTTTCTTTTCAGTTGCCAACTACATTCCATAAAGATATATGGGGAGGTACACGCTCCAACAGGGTTTTACACTGAAAACTGCAGAAACTTCAAACCGGCGCTAGGAAACTCACTGAGAATCCAGAGTTAAATTTCACCTTCAACCCGTTCCTTTTGTGCTAGAAGAAAGAAAGTCTCTCCGCATGCTCAGTTCTGAGATATATGTGTGTGTGAAAGCCATATTTCACCCAGCACGTTGGGAACACTAAGTTTCTTTTCAGTTGCAAATTGTACTCCATAGATATATATGCGGAGATACTCTCTCCAACTGGGTTTACAGTGAAAACTGCAGGACTTCAAATCGGCTCTAGGAAACACACTGAGAAACCAGAGTAAATGTTTCTCCTGCAAACCTTTCCCTTTGTGCTAGATGAACAAAAGTCTCTCGCATACTCATTTCTGAGAGATAAGTGTGTGTGAAAACCGTACTTTACCTAGCTTGTTGGGAACACAAAGATTCTTTTCAGTTGCAAACGGTACTCCATAAATTTATATAGGGAGGTACTCGCTCCAAATCTCTTTTACAGTGAAAACAGCAGGAACTTCAAACCAACACGAGGAAACACCCTGAGAAACCAGACTAAAAGTTATTCCTGCAACCTGTTCCCATTGTGTTAGATGAATGAACGTCTCTCCACATGCTGATTTCTGAGAGATATGTGTGTGTGAAAGCCGTCCTTCACCTAGCTTGTTGGGAACACAAAGTTTATTTTCAGTTGCATACTACAATTCATAAATATATATGGGGAGTTACTTGTTCCAACTCGTTTTTACAGTGAAAACTGCAGGAACTTCAAATCGGCAGTAGGAAAAACACTGAGAAACCAGAGAAAAGTTTCTCCTGAAAACCGTTCCCTTTGTGCAACATGAACGAACGTCTCTCCACATGCTCAGTTCTGACAGATTAATTTGTGTGAAAGTCTTCCTTCAACTAGCTTTTTCGGAACATAAAGTTTCTTTTCAGTTGCCAACTACATTCCATACATATATATGAGGAGGTACACGCTCCAGCAAGGTTTTACACTGAAAACTGAAGGAACTTCAAACCGGCGCTAGGAAACACACGGAGAATCCAGATTTAAATTTCCCAGAAACACGTTACTTTGTGCTAGATCAACGAACGAATCTCCACATGCTCATTTCTGAGAGATAAGTGTGTGTGAAGCCGTCCTTTATTTAGCTTGCTGGGAAGACAATGTTCTTTATATTTGCAAACGGAAATCCATACATATATAACGGGAGGTACTAGATCCAGCTCGGTTTTACAGTGACAAATGCAGGAACTTCAAACCGGCACTAGGAATCACACTGAGAAACCACAGTAAAAGTTTCTCCAGCAACCTGTTCCAATTGTGTTAGATAAATGAACGTCTCTCCACATGCTCATTTCTGAGGGATAATTGTGTGTGAAAGCTGTCATTCAACTAGCTTGTTGGGAACACAATGTTACTTTTCAGGTGCCACTACACTCCAGATATATATACGGGGAGGTACTCGCTCAAACTCGGTTTTACAGGGAAACTGTAGAAACTTCAATCCGGCACTTGAAAACACACTGAGAAATCAGAGTAAAAATTTCCCCTGAAACCCGTTCCCTTTGTGCAATATGAACGAATGTCTTTCCACATGCACAGTTCTGAGAGAAAAATGTGTGTGAAAGCCGTCCTTCAACTAGCTTGTTTGGAACACCAAGTTTCTTTAGAGTTGCCAACTATATTCCATACCGATATATGGGGAGGTACACGCTCCAACACGGTTTTACACTGAAAAATGCAGAAACTTCAAACCGGCGCTAGGAAACACACTGAGAATCCAGAGTTAAATTTCCACTGCAAACCGTTCCCTTTGTGCTAGAAGAACGAAAGTCTCTCCACATGCTCAGTTCTGAGGGATAAGTGTTTGTGAAAGCCGTCCTTCACACTGCTTGTTGGGAACACAAAGTTTCTTTTCAGGTGCGAACTACACTCCATATATATATATGGGGAGGAACACGCTCCAACTCGATTTTACAGTGAAAATTGCAGGAATTTCATACCAGAAATTGGAAACAAACTGAGAAACCAGAGTAAAAGCTTCTCCTGCATCTTGTTCCCATTTTGTTAGATGAATGAAAGTCTCTCCAAATGCTCAGTTCTGATGGATAATTTTGTGTGAAAGCAGTAATTCACCTAGCTTGTTGGGAACACAAAGTTTCTTTTCAGTTACAAATAGTACTCCATACATATATATGGGGATGTACTCGCTCCAACTCGCTTTTACACTGAAAACTGCTGGAACTTCACACCGGCATTAGGAATAACACTAGAAACCAGAGTAAAAGTTTCCCTGCAAACAATTCCACGTGTGCTAGATGAACGAACGTCTCTCAACATGCTCAGTTCTGAGAGATAAGTGTGTGTGAAAACCGTCCTTAACCTAGCTTGTTGGGAAAACAAAGTTTCTTTTCTGATGCAAACTGTATTCCATACATATATATGGGGAGGTACCCGCTCCAAATAGGTTTTACAATGAAAACTGCAGTAACTTCATACCGGCACTATGAAACACACTGAGAAACCAGAGTATAAGTTTCCCTGCATAAATTTCCAATTTTTGCATTCAATGAAATTCTCTCTACATGATTTGTTCTGAGAGATAAGGGTGTATGAAAGCCGACTTCACCTAGATTGTTGGGAACACAAAGTTTCTTTTCAGTTGCAAACTGCACTCCATAAATATATATGGGATGGTACTTGCTCCAACTCGATTTTACAGTGAAAACTGCAGGAAATTCAAACCGGCACTAGGAAACAACCTGAGAATCCAGAGTAATAGTTTCCCCTGCAAACCGTTCCCTTTGTACTAGAAGAATGAAAGTCTCTCCACATGCTCATTTCTGAGGGATAAGTGTGTGTGAGACCTGTCCTTCAACTAGCTTGTTGGGAAGACAATGTTTCTTTCAGGTGCCAACTACACTCCAGGAATATATATGGGGAGGTACTCGCTCCAACTCGTTTTTACAGGGAAACTCTAGTAACTTCAAACCGGCACTAGGAAACACACTGGGAAAACAGAGCAAAAATTTCTCCTGTAGCTCGTTCCCATAGAGCATCATGAACGAACTTCTCTCCACATTCTCAGTTCTGAGAGATAAATGTTTGTGAAAGCTGTCCTTCAACTAGCTTGTTGGGAACACAAAGTTTCTTTTCAGTTGCCAACTACATTCCATAATGATATATGGGGAGGTACACGCTCCAACAGGGTTTTACACAGAAAACTGCAGAAACTTCAAACCGGTGCTAGGAAACTCACTGAGAATCCAGCGTTAAATTTCACCTTTAAACTGTTCCTTTTGTGCTAGAAGAAAGAAAGTCTCTCCGCATGCTCAGATCTGAGATATATGTGTGTGTGAAAGCCATATTTCACCCAGCATGTTGGGAACACTAAGTTTCTTTCAGTTGCAAATTGTACTCCATAGCTATATATGCGGAGATACTCTCTCCAACTGGGTTTACAGTGAAAACTGCAGGACTTCAAATCGGCTCTAGGAAACACACTGAGAAACCAGAGTAAAAGTTTCTCCTGCAAACCTTTCCCTTTGTGCTAGATGAACAAAAGTCTCTCACATGCTCATTTCTGAGAGATAAGTGTGTGTGAAAACCGTCCTTTAACTAGCTTGTTGGGAACACAAAGATTCTTTTCAGTTGCAAACGGTATTCCATAAATTTATATAGGGAGGTACTCTCACCAAATCTGTTTTACAGTGAAAACAGCAGGAACTTCAAACCAACACGAGGAAACACCCTGAGAAACCAGACTAAAAGTTACTCCTGCAACCTGTTCCCATTGTGTTAGATGAATGAACGTCTCTCCACATGCTGATTTCTGAGAGATAAGTGTGTGTGAAAGCCGTCCTTCACATAGCTTGTTGGGAACACAAAGTTTATTTTCAGTTGCATACTACATTCCATAAATATATATGGGGAGTTACTCGTTCCAACTCGTTTTTACAGTGAAAACTGCAGGAACTTCAAACCGGCAGTAGGAAAAACACTGAGAAACCAGAGAAAAGTTTCTCCTGAAAACCGATCCCTTTGTGCAACATGAAGAACGTCTGTCCACATGCTCAGTTCTGACAGATTAATTTGTGTGAAAGTCTTCCTTCAACTAGCTTTTTCGGAACACAAAGTTTCTTTTCAGTTGCCAACTACATTCCATACATATATATGAGGAGGTACATGCTCCAGCACGGTTTTACACTGAAAACTGCAGGAACTTCAAACCGGCGCTAGGAAACACACTGAGAATCCAGAGTTAAATTTCCACTACAAACCTTTCCCTTTGTGCTAGAAGAACGAAAGTCTCTCCACATGCTCAGTTCTGAGGGATAAGTGTTTGTGAAAGCCGTCCTTCACCCTGCTTGTTGGGAACACAAAGTTTCTTTTCAGGTGCGAACTACACTCCATATATATATATGGGGAGGAACACGCTCCAACTCGGTTTTACAGTGAAAACTGCAGAAACTTCAAACTGGCACGAGGAAAGACACTGAGAAACCAGACAAAAATTTCAACTTAAACCCCTTCCATTTGTGCAACCTGAACGAACGTCTCTCCACATGCTCAGTTCTGAGAGATATATGTGTGTCAAAGCCGTCCTTCAAGAAGCTTGTTTGGAACACAAAGTTCTTTTCAGTTGCAAACTACATTCCATACATATATATGGGGAGGTACTCGCTCCAACGCGGTTTTACATTGAAAACTGCAGGAACTTCAAACCGGCACTAGGAAACACACTGAGAAACCAGAGTAAAATTTTCCCCAGCAACCTTTACATTTGTGCTAGAATAACGAAAGTCTCTCCATATGCTCTTTTCTGACAGATAAGTGTGTGTGAAAGCTGTCCTTCACCTAGCTTGTTGGGAACACAAAGTTTCTTCTCAGTTGCAAATTGTACTCCATACATATATAAGTGGTAGTACTCGCTTCAATTCGTTTTTATAGTGAAAACAGCAGGAACATAAAACCGGCACTAGAAAACACACTGAGAAAGTAGAGTAAAACATTCCCTGCAAACAATTCCAATTGTGTTAGATGAACGAACGTCTCTCAACATGCTAAGTTCTGAGAGATAAGTGTGTGTGAAAGCTGACCTTCACCTATCTTGTTGGGAACACAAAGTTTCTTTTCAGTTGCAAACGGTACTCCATACATATATATGGGTAGGTACACGCTCCAACTCGGTTTTACAGTGAAAACTGCAGGAACTTCAAAACGGCACTAGGAAACACACTGAGAAACCAGAGTAAAAGTTTCCCCTGCAACCCAATCACTTTGTGCTAAAAGAACGAATGTCTCTCCACATGCTCAATTCTGAGAGATATTTGTGTATGAAAGCCGTCCTTCACCTATCTTGATGGGAACTCAAAGTTTCTTTTCAGTTGCAAAATACAATTCATACATATGTATGGGGAGGTACAAGCTCCAACACGGTTTTACAGTGAAAACTACAGAAACTTCAAACCGGCACTAGGAATAACACTAGAAACCAGTGTAAAAGTTTCCTTGCAAACAATTCCACGTGTGCCAGATGAACGAACGTCTCTCATCATGCTCAGTTCTGAGAGATAAGTGTGTGTGATAACCGTCCTTAACCTACCTGGTTGGGAAAACAAAGTTTCTTTTCTGATGCAAACTGTATTCCATACATATATATGGGGAGGTTCTCGCTCCAACTAGGTTTTACAATGAAAATTGCAGTAAATTCATACTGGCACTATGAAACACACTGAGAAACCAGAGTATAAGTTTCCCTGCATAAATTTCCAATTTTTGCATTCATGAACTTCTCTCTACATGATCTGTTCTGAGAGATAAGGGTGTATGAAAGCCGACTTCACCTAGATTGTTGGGAACACAAAGTTTCTTTTCAGTTGCAAACTGCACTCCTTAAATATATATGGAGTGTTACTCGCTCCAACTCGATTTTACAGTGAAAACTGCAGGAAATTCAAACCGGCACTAGGAAACAAACTGAGAATCCAGAGTAAAAGTTTCCCCTGCAAACCGTTCACTTTGTACTAGAAGAATGAAAGTCTCTCCACATGCTCATTTCTGAGGGATAAGTGTGTGTGAGACCTGTCCTTCAACTATCTTGTTGGGAAGACAAAG
This sequence comes from Camelus bactrianus, assembly GCF_048773025.1. NCBI lineage: Eukaryota > Metazoa > Chordata > Mammalia > Artiodactyla > Camelidae > Camelus > Camelus bactrianus. The sequence goes on from NC_133554.1 coordinate 20,743,340, forward strand.
TTTCTTTTCAGGTGCCAACTACACTCCAGGAATATATATGGGGAGGTACTCGCTCCAACTCGTTTTTACAGGGAAACTCTAGTAACTTCAAACCGGCACTAGGAAACACACTGAGAAAACAGAGCAAAAATTTCTCCTGAAACTCGTTCCCTTAGTGCATCATGAACGAACTTTTCTCCACATTCTCAGTTCTGAGAGACAAATGTGTGTGAAAGCCGTCCTTCAACTAGCTTGTTGGGAACACAAAGTTTCTTTTCAGTTGCCAACTACATTCCATAAAGATATATGGGGAGGTACACGCTCCAACAGGGTTTTACACTGAAAACTGCAGAAACTTCAAACCGGCGCTAGGAAACTCACTGAGAATCCAGAGTTAAATTTCACCTTCAACCCGTTCCTTTTGTGCTAGAAGAAAGAAAGTCTCTCCGCATGCTCAGTTCTGAGATATATGTGTGTGTGAAAGCCATATTTCACCCAGCATGTTGGGAACACTAAGTTTCTTTTCAGTTGCAAATTGTACTCCATAGCTATATATGCGGAGATACTCTCTCCAACTGGGTTTACAGTGAAAACTGCAGGACTTCAAATCGGCTCTAGGAAACACACTGAGAAACCAGAGTAAAAGTTTCTCCTGCAAACCTTTCCCTTTGTGCTAGATGAACAAAAGTCTCTCGCATGCTCATTTCTGAGAGATAAGAGTGTGTGAAAACCGTACTTTACCTAGCTTGTTGGGAACACAAAGATTCTTTTCAGTTGCAAACGGTACTCCATAAATTTATATAGGGAGGTAGTCGCTCCAAATCTGTTTTACAGTGAAAACAGCAAGAACTTCAAACCAACACGAGGAAACACCCTGAGAAACCAGACTAAAAGTTTCTCCTGCAACCTGTTCCCATTGTGTTAGATGAATGAACGTATCTCCACATGGTGATTTCTGAGAGATAAGTGTGTGTGAAAGCCGTCCTTCACCTAGCTTGTTGGGAACACAAAGTTTATTTTCAGTTGCATACTACAATCCATAAATATATATGGGGAGTTACTCGTTCCAACTCGTTTTTACAGTGAAAACTGCAGGAACTTCAAACCGGTACTAGGAAACACACTGAGAAAACAGAGTAAAAGTTTCTCATACAACCTCTCCCAATTGTGCTAGATGAACGTACGTCTCTCCACATGCTCATTTCTGAGTTATAAGTGTGTGTGAAAGCCGTCCTTCAACAAGAATGTTGGGAAAACAAAGTATCTTTTCAGGTGCAAACTGTACTCCATACATATATATGGGGAGGTACTCCTTCCAACTCGGTTTTACAGTGAAAACTGCAGGAACTTCAAACCGGCAGTAGGAAAAACACTGAGAAACCAGAGAAAAGTTTCTCCTGAAAACCGTTCCCTTTGTGCAACATGAACGAACGTCTCTCCACATGCTCAGTTCTGACAGATTAATTTGTGTGAAAGTCTTCCTTCAACTAGCTTTTTCGGAACACAAAGTTTCTTTTCAGTTGCCAACTACATTCCATACATATATATGAGGAGGTACACGCTCCAGCAAGGTTTTACACTGAAAACTAAAGGAACTTCAAACTGGCGCTAGGAAAAACACGGAGAATCCAGATTTAAATTTCCCAGAAACCCGTTAATTTGTGCTAGATCAACGAACGACTCTCCACATGCTCATTTCTGTTAGATAAAAGTGTGTGAGAAGCCGTCCTTTATTTAGCTTGCTGGGAAGACAAAGTTCTTTATATTTGCAAACGGAAATCCATACTTATATATCGGGAGGTACTAGATCCAGCTCGATTTTACAGTGACAAATGCAGGAACTTCAAACCGGCACTAGGAATCACACTGAGAAACCACAGTAAAAGTTTCTCCTGCAACCTGTTCCAATTGTGTTAGATAAATGAACGTCTCTCCACATGCTCATTTCTGAGGGATAATTGTGTGTGAAAGCTGTCATTCAACTAGCTTGTTGGGAACACAAAGTTACTTTTCAGGTGCCACTACACTCCAGATATATATATGGGGAGGTACTCGCTCAAACTCGGTTTTACAGTGAAACTGTAGAAACTTCAATCCGGTACTTGGAAACACACTGAGAAAACAGAGTAAAAATTTCCCCTGAAACCCGTTCCCTTTGTGCAATATGAACGAACGTCTCTCCACATGCTCAGTTCTGAGAGAAAAATGTGTGTGAAAGCCGTCCTTCAACTAGCTTGTTTGAACACCAAGTTTCTTTAGAGTTGCCAACTATATTCCATACCGATATATGGGGAGGTACACGCTCCAACACGGTTTTACACTGAAAAATGCAGAAACTTCAAAAAGGCGCTAGGAAGCACACTGAGAATCCAGAGTTAAATTTCCACTGCAAACCGTTCCCTTTGTGCTAGAAGAACGAAAGTCTCTCCACATGCTCAGTTCTGAGGGATAAGTGTTTGTGAAAGCCGTCCTTCACACTGCTTGTTGGGAACACAAAGTTTCTTTTCAGGTGCGAACTACACTCCATATATATATATGGGGAGGAACACGCTCCAACTCGGTTTTACAGTGAAAACTGCAGAAACTTCAAACTGGCACGAGGAAAGACACTGAGAAACCAGACAAAAATTTCAACTTAAACCCCTTTCATTTGTGCAACCTGAACGAACGTCTCTCCACATGCTCAGTTCTGAGAGATATATGTGTGTCAAAGCCGTACTTCAAGATGCTTGTTTGGAACACAAATTTATATTCAGTTGCAAACTACATTCCATACATATGTATGGGGAGGTACAAGCTCCAACACGGTTTTACAGTGAAAATTACAGGAACTTCAAACCGGTGCTAGGAAACACACAGAGAAACAAGATAATATGTTTCTCCTGCAATCCATTCCATTTGTGCTAGAAGAACGAAAGTTTCTCCACGTGCTCAGTTCTCACAGATAATTGTGTATGAAAGCCGTACTTCACCTAGCTTGTTGGGAACACAAAGTTTCTTTTCAGGTGCAAACTACACTCAATAAATTTATACGGGGTGGTCCTTGCTCCAACTCGGTTTACAGTGAAAACTGCAGAAACTTCAAACAGGCACGAGGAAACAAACTGAGAAACCAGAGTAAAAATTTCCCCTGGATCCCGTTCCCTTTGTGCAACATGAACGAACGTCTCTCCACATGCTCAGTTCTGAATGATAAATGTGTGTGAAAGCCGTCCTTCAACTAGATGTTGGGAACACAAAGTTTCTTTTCAGTTGCAAACTACATTCCATACATATATATGGGAAGGTACACGCTCGAACTCGGTTTTACACTGCAAACTGAAGGAAATTCAAACCGACGCTAGGAAACACACTGCGAAAACAGAGTAAAAGTTTCCCCTGCAAACTTTTCCCTTTGTGCTAGAAGAACGAAAGTCTCTGCACATGCTCAGTTCAGACAGATAATTGTGTGTGAAAGCTGCCCTTCACTTAGCTTGTTAGGAACACAAAGATTCTTTTCTCTTGCAAATTATACTCCATATATATATAAGGGGAGGAACTAGCCCCAAATCGTTCTTACAGTGAAAATGGCAAGTAATTCTAACCGGCACTAGGAAACAAACTGTGAAACCAGAGTAAAAGTTTCTCATGCAACCAGTTCCCTTTGTGCTAGATGAACAAACATCTCTCCACATGCTCAGTTCTTTGAGATAAGTGTGTGTGAATGCCGTCCTTCAACTATCTTGTTTGGAATACAATGGTTCTTTTCAGTTGAAAATGATAATCCATACATATATATGGGGATGTACAAGCTCCAACTCGTTTTTACAGTGAAAATTGCAGGAATTTCATACCTGAAATAGGAAACAAACTGAGAAACCAGAGTAAAAGCTTCTCCTGCAACTTGTTCCCATTTTGTTAGATGAATGAAAGTCTCTCCACATGCTCAGTTCTGATGGATAAGTTTGTGTGAAAGCAGTACTTCACCTAGCTTGTTGGGAACACAAAGTTTCTTTTCAGTTACAAATAGTACTCCATACATATATATGGGGATGTACTCGCTCCAACTCGCTTTTACACTGATAACTGCAGGAACTTCACACCGGCATTAGGAATAACACTAGAAACCAGAGTAAAAGTTTCCCTGCAAACAATTCCACGTGTGCTAGATGAACGAACGTCTCTCAACATGCTCAGTTTTGAGAGATAAGTGTGTGTGAAAACCGTCCTTAACCTAGCTTGTTGGGAAAACAAAGTTTCTTTTCTGATGCAAACTGTATTCCATACATATATATGGGGAGGTACTCGCTCCAACTAGGTTTTACAATGAAAACTGCAGTAACTTCATACCGGCACTATGAAACACACTGAGAAACCAGAGTATAAGTTTCCCTGCATAAATTTCCAATTTTTGCTATTCAATGAACTTCTCTCTACATGAATTGTTCTGAGAGATAAGGGTGTATGAAAGCCGACTTCACCAAGATTGTTGGGAACACAAAGTTTCTTTTCAGTTGCAAACTGCACTCCATATATATATATGGGTTGGTACTTGCACCAACTCGATTTTACAGTGAAAACTGCAGGAAATTCAAACCGGCACTAGGAAACAACCTGAGAATCCAGAGTAATAGTTTCCCCTGCAAACCGTTCCCTTTGTACTAGAAGAATGAAAGTCTCTCCACATGCTCATTTCTGAGGGATAAGTGTGTGTGAGACCTGTCCTTCAACTAGCTTGTTTTGAAGACAAAGTTTCTTTTCAGGTGCCAACTACACTCCAGGAATGTATATGGGGAGGTACTCGCTCCAACTCGTTTTTACAGGGAAACTGTAGTAACTTCAAACCGGCACTAGGAAACACACTGAGAAAACAGAGCAAAAATTTCTCCTGAAGCTCGTTCCCATAGAGCATCATGAACGAACTTCTCTCCACATTCTCAGTTCTGAGAGATAAATGTTTGTGAAAGCTGTCCTTCAACTAGCTTGTTGGGAACACATAGTTCCTTTTCAGTTGCCAACTACATTCCATAAAGATATATGGGGAGGTACACGCTCCAACAGGGTTTTACACTGAAAACTGCAGAAACTTCAAACCGGCGCTAGGAAACTCACTGAGAATCCAGAGTTAAATTTCACCTTCAACCCGTTCCTTTTGTGCTAGAAGAAAGAAAGTCTCTCCGCATGCTCAGTTCTGAGATATATGTGTGTGTGAAAGCCATATTTCACCCAGCATGTTGGGAACACTAAGTTTCTTTTCAGTTGCAAATTGTACTCCATAGCTATATATGCGGAGATACTCTCTCCAACTGGGTTTACAGTGAAAACTGCAGGACTTCAAATCGGCTCTAGGAAACACACTGAGAAACCAGAGTAAAAGTTTCTCCTGCAAACCTTTCCCTTTGTGCTAGATGAACAAAAGTCTCTCGCATGCTCATTTCTGAGAGATAAGTGTGTGTGAAAACCGTACTTTACCTAGCTTGTTGGGAACACAAAGATTCTTTTCAGTTGCAAACGGTACTCCATAAATTTATATAGGGAGGTACTCGCTCCAAATCTCTTTTACAGTGAAAACTGCAGGAACTTCAAACCGGCAGTAGGAAAAACACTGAGAAACCAGAGAAAAGTTTCTCCTGAAAACCGTTCCCTTTGTGCAACATGAACGAACGTCTCTCCACATGCTCAGTTCTGACAGATTAATTTGTGTGAAAGTCTTCCTTCAACTAGCTTTTTCGGAACACAAAGTTTCTTTTCAGTTGCCAACTACATTCCATATATATATATGAGGAGGTACACGCTCCAGCAAGGTTTTACACTGAAAACTGAAGGAACTTCAAACCGGCGCTAGGAAACACACGGAGAATCCAGATTTAAATTTCCCAGAAACACGTTACTTTGTGCTAGATCAACGAACGACTCTCCACATGCTCATTTCTGAGAGATAAGTGTGTGTGAAGCCGTCCTTTATTTAGCTTGCTGGGAAGACAAAGTTCTTTATATTTGCAAACGGAAATCCATACATATATATCGGGAGGTACTAGATCCAGCTCGATTTTACAGTGACAAATGCAGGAACTTCAAACCGGCACTAGGAATCACACTGAGAAACCACAGTAAAAGTTTCTCCTGCAACCTGTTCCAATTGTGTTAGATAAATGAACATCTCTCCACATGCTCATTTCTGAGGGATAATTGTGTGTGAAAGCTGTCATTCAACTAGCTTGTTGGGAACACAAATTTACATTTCAGGTGCCACTACACTCCAGATATATATATGGGGAGGTACTCGCTCAAACTCGGTTTTGCATTGAAACTGTAGAAACTTCAATCCGGTACTTGGAAACACACTGAGAAAACAGAGTAAAAATTTCCCCTGAAACCCGTTCCCTTTGTGCAATATGAACGAACGTCTCTCCACATGCTCACTTCTGAGAGAAAAATGTGTTTGAAAGCCGTCCTTCAACTAGCTTGTTTGAACACCAAGTTTCTTTAGAGTTGCCAACTATATTCCATACCGATATATGGGGAGGTACACGCTCCAACACGGTTTTACACTGAAAAATGCAAAAACTTCAAACCGGCGCTAGGAAACACACTGAGAATCCAGAGTTAAATTTCCACTGCAAACCGTTCCCTTTGTGCTAGAAGAACGAAAGTCTCTCCACATGCTCAGTTCTGAGGGATAAGTGTTTGTGAAAGCCGTCCTTCACACTGCTTGTTGGGAACACAAAGTTTCTTTTCAGGTGCGAACTACACTCCATATATATATATGGGGAGGAACACGCTCCAACTCGGTTTTACAGTGAAAACTGCAGAAACTTCAAACTGGCACGAGTAAAGACACTGAGAAACCAGACAAAAATTTCAACTTAAACCCCTTTCATTTGTGCAACCTGAACGAACGTCTCTCCACATGCTCAGTTCTGGGAGATATATGTGTGTCAAAGCCGTACTTCAAGAACCTTGTTTGGAACACAAAGTTATATTCAGTTGCAAACTACATTCCATACATATGTATGGGGAGGTACAAGCTACAACACGGTTTTACAGTGAAAACTACAGGAACTTCAAACCGGTGCTAGGAAACACACAGAGAAACTAGATAATATGTTTCTCCTGCAATCCATTCCATTTGTGCTTGAAGAACGAAAGTTTCTCCACGTGCTCAGTTCTCACAGATAATTGAGTGTGAAAGCCGTACTTCACCTAGCTTGTTGGGAACACAAAGTTTCTTTTCAGGTGTAAACTACACTCAATAAATTTATACGGGGTGGTCCTTGCTCCAACTCGGTTTACAGTGAAAACTGCAGAAACTTCAAACAGGCACGAGGAAACAAACTGAGAAACCAGAGTAAAAATTTCCCCTGGATCCCGTTCCCTTTGTGCAACATGAACGAACGTCTCTCCACATGCTCAGTTCTGAATGATAAATGTGTGTGAAAGCCGTCCTTCAACTAGATGTTGGGAACACAATGTTTCTTTTCAGTTGCAAACTACATTCCATACATATATATGGGAAGGTACAGGCTCGAACTCGGTTTTACACTGCAAAATGAAGGAATTTCAAACCGGCGCTAGGAAACACACTGCGAAAACAGAGTAAAAGTTTCCCCTGCAAACATTTCCCTTTGTGCTAGAAGAACGAAAGTCTCTGCACATGCTCAGTTCAGACAGATTATTGTGTGTGAAAGCTGCCCTTCACTTAGCTTGTTGGGAACACAAAGATTCTTTTCTCTTGCAAATTATACTCCATAGATATATAAGGGGAGGAACTAGCCCCAAATCGTTCTTACAGTGAAAATGGCAAGAAATTCAAACCGGCACTAGGAAACAAACTGTGAAACCGGAGTAAAAGTTTCTCATGCAACCAATTCCCTTTGTGCTAGATGAACAAACATCTCTCCACATGCTCAGTTCTTTGAGATATGTGTGTGTGAATGCCGTCCTTCAACTATCTTGTTTGGAATACAATGGTTCTTTTCAGTTGAAAATGATAATCCATACATATATATGGGGATGTACAAGCTCCAACTCGTTTTTACAGTGAAAATTGCAGGAATTTCATACCAGAAATAGGAAACAAACTGAGAAACCAGAGTAAAAGCTTCTCCTGCAACTAGTTCCCATTTTGTTAGATGAATGAAAGTCTCTCCACATGCTCAGTTCTGATGGATAAGTTTGTGTGAAAGCAGTACTTCACCTAGCTTGTTGGGAACACAAAGTTTCTTTTCAGTTACAAATAGTACTCCATACATATATATGGGGATGTACTCGCTCCAACTCGCTTTTACACTGATAACTGCAGGAACTTCACACCGGCATTAGGAATAACACTAGAAACCAGAGTAAAAGTTTCCCTGCAAACAATTCCACGTGTGCTAGATGAACGAACGTCTCTCAACATGCTCAGTTTTGAGAGATAAGTGTGTGTGAAAACCGTCCTTAACCTAGCTTGTTGGGAAAACAAAGTTTCTTTTCTGATGCAAACTGTATTCCATACATATATATGGGGAGGTACTCGCTCCAACTAGGTTTTACAATGAAAACTGCAGTAACTTCATACCGGCACTATGAAACACACTGAGAAACCAGAGTATAAGTTTCCCTGCATAAATTTCCAATTTTTGCTATTCAATGAACTTCTCTCTACATGATTTGTTCTGAGAGATAAGGGTGTATGAAAGCCGACTTCACCTAGATTGTTGGGAACACAAAGTTTCTTTTCAGTTGCAAACTGCACTCCATATATATATATGGGTTGGTACTTGCTCCAACTCGATTTTACAGTGAAAACTGCAGGAAATTCAAACCGGCACTAGGAAACAACCTGAGAATCCAGAGTAATAGTTTCCCCTGCAAACCGTTCACTTTGTACTAGAAGAATGAAAGTCTCTCCACATGCTCATTTCTGAGGGATAAGTGTGTGTGAGACCTGTCCTTCAACTAGCTTGTTTTGAAGACAAAGTTTCTTTTCAGGTGCCAACTACACTCCAGGAATGTATACAGGGAGGTACTCGCTCCAACTCGTTTTTACGGTGAAACTGTAGTAACTTCAAACCGGCACTAGGAAACACACTGAGAAAACAGAGCAAAAATTTCTCCTGAAGCTCGTTCCCATAGAGCATCATGAACGAACTTCTCTCCACATTCTCAGTTCTGAGAGATAAATGTTTGTGAAAGCTGTCCTTCAACTAGCTTGTTGGGAACACATAGTTTCTTTTCAGTTGCCAACTACATTCCATAAAGATATATGGGGAGGTACACGCTCCAACAGGGTTTTACACTGAAAACTGCAGAAACTTCAAAACGGCGCTAGGAAACTCACTGAGAATCCAGCGTTAAATTTCACCTTTAAATTGTTCCTTTTGTGCTAGAAGAAAGAAAGTCTCTCCGCATGCTCAGATCTGAGATATATGTGTGTGTGAAAGCCATATTTCACCCAGCATGTTGGGAACACTAAGTTTCTTTTCAGTTGCAAATTGTACTCCATAGCTATTTATGCGGAGATACTCTCTCCAACTGGGTTTACAGTGAAAACTGCAGGACTTCAAATCGGCTCTAGGAAACACACTGAGAAACCAGAGTAAAAGTTTCTCCTGCAAACCTTTCCCTTTGTGCTAGATGAACAAAAGTCTCTCGCATGCTCATTTCTGAGAGATAAGTGTGTGTGAAACCGTCCTTTACCTAGCTTGTTGGGAACACAAAGATTCTTTTCAGTTGCAAACGGTATTCCATAAATTTATATAGGGATGTATTCTCTCCAAATCTGTTTTACAGTGAAAACAGCAGGAACTTCAAACCAACACGAGGAAACACTCTGAGAAACCAGACTAAAAGTTTCTCCTGCAACCTGTTCCCATTGTGTTAGATGAATGAACGTCTCTCCACATGCTGATTTCTGAGAGATAAGTGTGTGTGAAAGCCGTCCTTCACATAGCTTGTTGGGAACACAAAGTTTATTTTCAGTTGCATACTACATTCCATAAATATATATGGGGAGTTACTCGTTCCAGCTCGTTTTTACAGTGAAAACTGCAGGAACTTCAAACCGGCAGTAGGAAAAACACTGAGAAAACAGAGAAAAGTTTCTCCTGAAAACCGATCCTTTGTGCAACATGAAGAACGTCTGTCCACATGCTCAGTTCTGACAGATTAATTTGTGTGAAAGTCTTCCTTCAACTAGCTTTTTCGGAACATAAAGTTTCTTTTAAGTTGCCAACTACATTCCATACATATATATGAGGAGGTACATGCTCCAGCACGGTTTTACACTGAAAACTGCAGGAACTTCAAACCGGCGCTAGGAAACACACTGAGAATCCAGAGTTAAATTTCCACTGCAATCCTTTCCCTTTGTGCTAGAAGAACGAAAGTCTCTCCACATGCTCAGTTCTGAGGGATAAGTGTTTGTGAAAGCCGCTCTTCACCCTGCTTGTTGGGAACACAAAGTTTCTTTTCAGGTGCGAACTACACTCCATAAAGATATATGGGGAGGAACACGCTCCAACTCGGGTTTACAGTGAAAACTGCAGAAACTTCAAACTGGCAGGAGGAAAGACACTGAGAAACCAGACAAAAATTTCAACTTAGAACCCTTCCATTTGTGCAACCTGAACGAACGTCTCTCCACATGCTCAGTTCTGAGAGATATATGTGTGCCAAAGCCGTCCTTCAAGAAGCTATTTTGGAACACAAAGTTTCTTTTCAGTTGCAAACTACATTCCATACAGATATATGGGAAGGTACACGCTCAAACTCGGTTTTACACTGCAAACTGAAGGAAATTCAAACCGGCGCTAATAAACACACTGCAAAAACAGAGTAAAAGTTTCCCCTGCAAACATTTCCGTTTGTGCTAGAAGAATGAAAGTCTCTCCACATGCTCAGTTCAGACAGATAATTGTGTGTGAAAGCTGCCCTTCACTTAGCTTGTTGGGAACACAAAGTTTCTTTTCTCTTGCAAATTATACTCCATAGATATATAAGGGGAGGAAATAGCCCCAAATCATTGTTACAGTGAAAATGGCAGGAAATTCAAACCAGCACTAGGAAACAAACTGTGAAACCAGAGTAAAAGTTTCTCATGCAACCAGTTCCCTTTGTGCTAGATGAACAAACATCTCTCCACATGCTCAGTTCTTTGAGATAAGTGTGTGTGAAAGCCGTACTTCAACAAGCTTGTTTGGAATACAATGTTTCTTTTCAGTTGAAAATGATAATCCATACATATATATGGGGATGTACAAGCTCCAACTCGTTTTTACAGTGAAAATTGCAGGAATTTCATACCAGAAATAGGAAACACACTGAGAAACCAGAGTAAAAGCTTCTCCTGCAACTAGTTCCCATTTTGTTAGATGAATGAAAGTCTCTCCACATGCTCAGTTCTGATGGATAAGTTTGTGTGAAAGCAGTACTTCACCTAGCTTGTTGGGAACACAAAGTTTCTTTTCAGTTACAAATAGTACTCCATACATATATATGGGGATGTACTCGCTCCAACTCGCTTTTACACTGAAAACTGCAGGAACTTCACAACGGCACTAGGAATAACACTAGAAACCAGAGTAAAAGTTTCCCTGCAAACAATTCCACGTGTGCTAGATGAACGAACGTCTCTCAACATGCTCAGTTCTGAGAGATAATTGTGTGTGAAAACCGTCCTTAACCTAGCTTGTTGGGAAAACAAAGTTTCTTTTCTGATGCAAACTGTATTCCATACATATATATGGGGAGGTACACGCTCCAAATAGGTTTTACAATGAAAACTGCAGTAACTTCATAACAGCACTATGAAACACACTGAGAAACCAGAGTATAAGTTTCCCTGCATAAATTTCCAATTTTTGCTACTCAATGAACTTCTCTCTACATGACCTTTTCTGAGAGATAAGGGTTTATGAAAGCCGTCTTCACCTAGATTGTTGGGAACACAAAGTTTCTATTCAGTTGCAAACTGCACTCCGTAAATATATATGGGGAGGTACTCGCCCCAACTCGTTTTTAGAGGGAAACTGTAGTAACTTCAAACCGGCACTAAGAAACACACTGAGAAAACAGAGCAATAATTTCTCCTGAAACTCGTTCCCATAGTGCATCATGAACGAACTTTTCTCCACATTCTCAGTTCTGAGAGATAAATGTGTGTGAAAGCCGCCCTTCAAATAGCTTGTTGGGAACACAAAGTTTCTTTTCAGTTGCCAACTACATTCCATAAAGATATATGGGGAGGTACACGCTCCAACAGGGTTTTACACTGAAAACTGCAGAAACTTCAAACCGGAGCTAGGAAACTCACTGTGAATCCAGAGTTAAATTTCAACTTCAACCCGTTCATTTTTTGCTAGAAGAAAGAAAGTCTCTCCGCATGCTCAGTTCTGAGATATATGTGTGTTTGAAAGCCATATTTCACCCAGCATGTTGGGATCACTAAGTTTCTTTCAGTTGCAAATTGTACTCCATAGCTATATATGTGGAGATACTCTCTCCAACTGGGTTTACAGTGAAAACTGCAGGACTTCAAATCGGCTCTAGGAAACACACTGAGAAACCAGAGTAAATGTTTCTCCTGCAAACCTTTCCCTTTGTGATAGATGAACAAAAGTCTCTTGCATGCTCATTTCTGAGAGATAAGTGTGTATGAAAACCGTACATTACCTAGCTTGTTGGGAACACAAATATTCTTTTCAGTTGAAAACGGTACTCCATAAATTTATATACGGAGATACTCTCTCCAAATCTGTTTTACAGTGAAAACAGCAGGAACTACAAACCAACACGAGGAAACACCCTGAGAATCCAGACTAAAAATTTCTCCTGCAAACTGTTCCCATTTTGTTAGATGAATGAACGTCTCTCCACATGCTGATTTCTGAGAGATAAGTGTGTGTGAAAGCCGTCCTTCACCTAGCTTGTTGGGAACACAAAGTTTATTTTCAGTTGAATACTACATTCCATAAATATATATGGGGTGTTACTGGTTCCAACTCGTTTTTACAGTGAAAACTGCAGGAAATTCAAACCGGTACTAGGAAATACACTGAGAAAACAGAGTAAAAATTTCTCATACAACCTCTTCCCATTGTGCTAGATGAACGTACATCTCTCCACATGCTCATTTCTGAGTTATAAGTGTGTGTGAAAGCCGTCCTTCAACAAGAATGTTGGGAAAACAAAGTTTCTTTTCAGTTGCAAACTGTACTCCATACATATATATGGGGAGGTACTCCTTCCAACTCGGTTTTACAGTGAAAACTGCAGGAACTTCAAATCGGCAGTAGGAAAAACACTGAGAAACCAGAGAAAAGTTTCTCCTGAAAACCGTTCCATTTGTGCAACATGAACGAACGTCTGTCCACATGCTCAGTTCTGACAGATTAATGTGTGTGAAAGTCTTCCTTCAACTTGCTTTTTCGGAACACAAAGTTTCTTTTCAGTTGCCAACTACATTCCATACATATATATGAGGAGGTACATGCTCCAGCACGGTTTTACACTGAAAACTGCAGGAACTTCAAACCGGCGCTAGGAAACACACTGAGAATCCAGAGTTAAATTTCCACTGCAAACTTTTCCCTTTGTGCTAGAAGAACGAAAGTCTCTCCACATGCTCAGTTCTGAGGGATAAGTGTTTGTGAAAGCCGTCCTTCACCCTGCTTGTTGGGAACACAAAGTTTCTTTTCAGGTGCGAACTACACTCCATATATATATATGGGGAGGAACACGCTCCAACTCGGTTTTACAGTGAAAACTGCAGAAACTTCAAACTGGCACGAGGAAAGACATTGAGAAACCAGACAAAAATTTCAACTTAAACCCCTTCCATTTGTGCAACCTGAAGGAACGTCTCTCCACATGCTCAGTTCTGAGAGATATATGTGTGCCAAAGCCGTCCTTCAAGAAGCTTGTTTGGAACACAAAGTTCTTTTCAGTTGCAAACTACATTCCATACATATATATGGGGAGGTACTCGCTCCAACGCGGTTTTACATTGAAAACTGCAGGAACTTCAAACCGGCACTAGGAAACACACTGAGAAACCAGAGTAAAATTTTCCCCTGCAACCTTTACATTTGTGCTAGAATAACGAAAGTCTCTCCATATGCTCTGTTCTGACAGATAAGTGTGTGTGAAAGCTGTCCTTCACCTAGCTTGTTGGGAACACAAAGTTTCTTCTCAGTTGCAAATTGTACTCCATACATATATAAGTGGTAGTACTCGCTTCAAGTCGTTTTTACAGTGAAAACAGCAGGAACATAAAACCGGCACTAGAAAACACACTGAGAAAATAGAGTAAAACTTTCCCTGCAAACAATTCCAATTGTGCTAGATGAACGAACGTCTCTCAACATGCTAAGTTCTGAGAGATAAGTGTGTGTGAAAGCTGTCCTTCACCTATCTTGTTGGGAACACAAAGTTTCTTTTCAGTTGCAAATGGTACTCCATACATATATATGGGTAGGTACACACTCCAACTCGGTTTTACAGTGAAAACTGCAGGAACTTCAAAACGGCACTAGGAAACACACTGAGAAACCAGAGTAAAAGTTTCCCCTGCAACCCAATCACTTTGTGCTAAAAGAACGAATGTCTCTCCACATGCTCAATTCTCAGAGATAATTGTGTATGAAAGCCGTCCTTCACCTACCTTCATGGGAACACAAAGTTTCTTTTCAGTTGCAAAATACAATCCATACATATGTATGGGGAGGTACAAGCTCCAACACGGTTTTACAGTGAAAACTACAGGAACTTCAAACCGGTGCTAGGAAACACACAGAGAAACAAGATAAAATGTTTCTCCTGCAATCCATTCCATTTGTGCTAAAAGAACGAAATTTTCTCCACGTGCTCAGTTCTCACAGATAATTGTGTGTGAAAGCCGTACTTCACCTAGCTTGTTGGGAACACAAAGTTCCTTTTCAGGTGCAAACTACACTCAATAAATTTATACGGGGTGGTCCTTGCTCCAACTCGCTTTTACAGTGAAAACTGCAGAAACTTCAAACAGGCACGAGGAAACAAACTGAGAAACCAGAGTAAAAATTTCCCCTGGATCCCGTTCCCTTTGTGCAACATGAACGAACGTCTCTCCACATGCTCAGTTCTGAAAGATAAATGTGTGTGAAAGCCGTCCTTCAACTAGCTTGTTGGGAACACAAAATTTCTTTTCAGTTGCAAACTACATTCCATACATATATATGGGAAGGTACACGCTCAAACTCGGTTTTACACTGCAAACTGAAGTAAATTCAAACCGGCGCTAATAAACACACTGCGAAAACAGAGTAAAAGTTTCCCCTGCAAACATTTCCGTTTGTGCTAGAAGAACGAAAGTCTCTCCACATGCTCAGTTCAGACAGATAATTGTGTGTGAAAGCTGCCCTTCACTTAGCTTGTTGGGAACACAAAGTTTCTTTTCTCTTGCAAATTATACTCCATAGATATATAAGGGGAGGAAATAGCCCCAAATCATTCTTACAGTGAAAATGGCAGGAAATTCAAACCAGCACTAGGAAACAAACTGTGAAACCAGAGTAAAAGTTTCTCATGCAACCAGTTCCCTTTGTGCTAGATGAACAAACATCTCTCCACATGCTCAGTTCTTTGAGATAAGTGTGTGTGAATGCCGTCCTTCAACTATCTTGTTTGGAATACAATGGTTCTTTTCAGTTGAAAATGATAATCCATACATATATATGGGGATGTACAAGCTCCAACTCGTTTTTACAGTGAAAATTGCAGGAATTTCATACCAGAAATAGGAAAAAAACTGAGAAACCAGAGTAAAAGCTTCTCCTGCAACTAGTTCCCATTTTGTTAGATGAATGAAAGTCTCTCCACATGCTCAGTTCTGATGGATAAGTTTGTGTGAAAGCAGTACTTCACCTAGCTTGTTGGGAACACAAAGTTTCTTTTCAGTTACAAATAGTACTCCATACATATATATGGGGATGTACTCGCTCCACCTCGCTTTTACACTGAAAACTGCAGGAACTTCACACCGGCATTAGGAATAACACTAGAAACCAGAGTAAAAGTTTCCCTGCAAACAATTCCACGTGTGCTAGATGAACGAACGTCTCTCAACATGCTCAGTTCTGAGAGATAAGTGTGTGTGAAAACCGTCCTTAACCTAGCTTGTTGGGAAAACAAAGTTTCATTTCTGATGCAAACTGTATTCCATACATATATATGGGGAGGTACTCGCTCCAACTAGGTTTTACAATGAAAACTGCAGTAACTTCATACCGGCACTATGAAACACACTGAGAAACCAGAGTATAAGTTTCCCTGCATAAATTTCCAATTTTTGCTATTCAATGAACTTCTCTCTACATGATTTGTTCTGAGAGATAAGGGTGTATGAAAGCCGACTTCACCTAGATTGTTGGGAACACAAAGTTTCTTTTCAGTTGCAAACTGCACTCCATAAATATATATGGGGTGGTTCTTGCTCCAACTCGATTTTACTGTGAAAACTGCAGGAACTTCAAACCGGCACTAGGAAACAACCTGAGAATCCAGAGTAATAGTTTCCCCTGCAAACCGTTCCCTTTGTACTAGAAGAATGAAGGTCTCTCCACATGGTCATTTCTGAGGGATAAGTGTGTGTGAGACCTGTCCTTCAACTAGCTTGTTTTGAAGACCAAGTTTCTTTTCAGGTGCCAACTACACTCCAGGAATATATATGGGGAGGTAATCGCTCCAACTCATTTTTACAGGGAAACTGTAGTAACTTCAAACCGGCACTAGGAAACACACTGAGAAAACAGAGCAAAAATTTCTCCTGAAGCTCGTTCCCATAGAGCATCATGAACGAACTTCTCTCCACATTCTCAGTTCTGAGAGATAAATGTTTGTGAAAGCCGTCCTTCAACTAGCTTGTTGGGAACACAAAGTTTCTTTTCAGTTGCCAACTACATTCCATAAAGATATATGGGGAGGAACACGCTCCAACTCGGTTTTACAGTGAAAACTGCAGAAACTTCAAACTGGCAGGAGGAAAGACACTGAGAAACCAGACAAAAATTTCAACTTAGAACCCTTCCATTTGTGCAACCTGAACGAACGTCTCTCCACATGCTCAGTTCTGAGAGATATATGTGTGCCAAAGCCGTCCTTCAAGAAGCTATTTTGGAACACAAAGTTTCTTTTCAGTTGCAAACTACATTCCATACAGATATATGGGAAGGTACACGCTCAAACTCGGTTTTACACTGCAAACTGAAGGAAATTCAAACCGGCGCTAATAAACACACTGCAAAAACAGAGTAAAAGTTTCCCCTGCAAACATTTCCGTTTGTGCTAGAAGAATGAAAGTCTCTCCACATGCTCAGTTCAGACAGATAATTGTGTGTGAAAGCTGCCCTTCACTTAGCTTGTTGGGAACACAAAGTTTCTTTTCTCTTGCAAATTATACTCCATAGATATATAAGGGGAGGAAATAGCCCCAAATCATTGTTACAGTGAAAATGGCAGGAAATTCAAACCAGCACTAGGAAACAAACTGTGAAACCAGAGTAAAAGTTTCTCATGCAACCAGTTCCCTTTGTGCTAGATGAACAAACATCTCTCCACATGCTCAGTTCTTTGAGATAAGTGTGTGTGAAAGCCGTACTTCAACAAGCTTGTTTGGAATACAATGTTTCTTTTCAGTTGAAAATGATAATCCATACATATATATGGGGATGTACAAGCTCCAACTCGTTTTTACAGTGAAAATTGCAGGAATTTCATACCAGAAATAGGAAACACACTGAGAAACCAGAGTAAAAGCTTCTCCTGCAACTAGTTCCCATTTTGTTAGATGAATGAAAGTCTCTCCACATGCTCAGTTCTGATGGATAAGTTTGTGTGAAAGCAGTACTTCACCTAGCTTGTTGGGAACACAAAGTTTCTTTTCAGTTACAAATAGTACTCCATACATATATATGGGGATGTACTCGCTCCAACTCGCTTTTACACTGAAAACTGCAGGAACTTCACACCGGCACTAGGAATAACACTAGAAACCAGAGTAAAAGTTTCCCTGCAAACAATTCCACGTGTGCTAGATGAACGAACGTCTCTCAACATGCTCAGTTCTGAGAGATAATTGTGTGTGAAAACCGTCCTTAACCTAGCTGGTTGGGAAAACAAAGTTTCTTTTCTGATGCAAACTGTATTCCATACATATATATGGGGAGGTACACGCTCCAAATAGGTTTTACAATGAAAACTGCAGTAACTTCATAACAGCACTATGAAACACACTGAGAAACCAGAGTATAAGTTTCCCTGCATAAATATCCAATTTTTGCTACTCAATGAACTTCTCTCTACATGACCTTTTCTGAGAGATAAGGGTTTATGAAAGCCGACTTCACCTAGATTGTTGGGAACACAAAGTTTCTATTCAGTTGCAAACTGCACTCCATAAATATATATGGGGAGGTACTCGCCCCAACTCGTTTTTAGAGGGAAACTGTAGTAACTTCAAACCGGCACTAAGAAACACACTGAGAAAACAGAGCAATAATTTCTCCTGAAACTCGTTCCCATAGTGCATCATGAACGAACTTTTCTCCACATTCTCAGTTCTGAGAGATAAATGTGTGTGAAAGCCGCCCTTCAAATAGCTTGTTGGGAACACAAAGTTTCTTTTCAGTTGCCAACTACATTCCATAAAGATATATGGGGAGGTACACGCTCCAACAGGGTTTTACACTGAAAACTGCAGAAACTTCAAACCGGCGCTAGGAAACTCACTGAGAATCCAGAGTTAAATTTCAACTTCAACCCGTTCATTTTTTGCTAGAAGAAAGAAAGTCTCTCCGCATGCTCAGTTCTGAGATATATGTGTGTTTGAAAGCCATATTTCACCCAGCATGTTGGGATCACTAAGTTTCTTTCAGTTGCAAATTGTACTCCATAGCTATATATGTGGAGATACTCTCTCCAACTGGGTTTACAGTGAAAACTGCATGACTTCAAATCGGCTCTAGGAAACACACTGAGAGACCAGAGAAAATTTTCACCTGCAAACCTTTCCCTTTGTGCTAGATGAACAAAAGTCTCTTGCATGCTCATTTCTGAGAGATAAGTGTGTATGAAAACCGTACATTACCTAGCTTGTTGGGAACACAAATATTCTTTTCAGTTGAAAACGGTACTCCATAAATTTATATACGGAGATACTCTCTCCAAATCTGTTTTACAGTGAAAACAGCAGGAACTACAAACCAACACGAGGAAACACCCTGAGAATCCAGACTAAAA
The DNA here is from genome assembly GCF_048773025.1 of Camelus bactrianus. Taxonomy (NCBI): domain Eukaryota; kingdom Metazoa; phylum Chordata; class Mammalia; order Artiodactyla; family Camelidae; genus Camelus; species Camelus bactrianus. The sequence continues at coordinate 20,762,555 of NC_133554.1, forward strand.
ATTTCTCCTGCAAACTGTTCCCATTTTGTTAGATGAATGAACGTCTCTCCACATGCTGATTTCTGAGAGATAAGTGTGTGTGAAAGCCGTCCTTCACCTAGCTTGTTGGGAACACAAAGTTTATTTTCAGTTGAATACTACATTCCATAAATATATATGGGGTGTTACTGGTTCCAACTCGTTTTTACAGTGAAAACTGCAGGAAATTCAAACCGGTACTAGGAAACACACTGAGAAAACAGAGTAAAAATTTCTCATACAACCTCTTCCCATTGTGCTAGATGAACGTACATCTCTCCACATGCTCATTTCTGAGTTATAAGTGTGTGTGAAAGCCGTCCTTCAACAAGAATGTTGGGAAAACAAAGTTTCTTTTCAGTTGCAAACTGTACTCCATACATATATATGGGGAGGTACTCCTTCCAACTCGGTTTTACAGTGAAAACTGCAGGAACTTCAAATCGGCAGTAGGAAAAACACTGAGAAACCAGAGAAAAGTTTCTCCTGAAAACCGTTCCATTTGTGCAACATGAACGAACGTCTGTCCACATGCTCAGTTCTGACAGATTAATGTGTGTGAAAGTCTTCCTTCAACTTGCTTTTTCGGAACACAAAGTTTCTTTTCAGTTGCCAACTACATTCCATACATATATATGAGGAGGTACATGCTCCAGCACGGTTTTACACTGAAAACTGCAGGAACTTCAAACCGGCGCTAGGAAACACACTGAGAATCCAGAGTTAAATTTCCACTGCAAACTTTTCCCTTTGTGCTAGAAGAACGAAAGTCTCTCCACATGCTCAGTTCTGAGGGATAAGTGTTTGTGAAAGCCGTCCTTCACCCTGCTTGTTGGGAACACAAAGTTTCTTTTCAGGTGCGAACTACACTCCATATATATATATGGGGAGGAACACGCTCCAACTCGGTTTTACAGTGAAAACTGCAGAAACTTCAAACTGGCACGAGGAAAGACATTGAGAAACCAGACAAAAATTTCAACTTAAACCCCTTCCATTTGTGCAACCTGAAGGAACGTCTCTCCACATGCTCAGTTCTGAGAGATATATGTGTGCCAAAGCCGTCCTTCAAGAAGCTTGTTTGGAACACAAAGTTCTTTTCAGTTGCAAACTACATTCCATACATATATATGGGGAGGTACTCGCTCCAACGCGGTTTTACATTGAAAACTGCAGGAACTTCAAACCGGCACTAGGAAACACACTGAGAAACCAGAGTAAAATTTTCCCCTGCAACCTTTACATTTGTGCTAGAATAACGAAAGTCTCTCCATATGCTCTGTTCTGACAGATAAGTGTGTGTGAAAGCTGTCCTTCACCTAGCTTGTTGGGAACACAAAGTTTCTTCTCAGTTGCAAATTGTACTCCATACATATATAAGTGGTAGTACTCGCTTCAAGTCGTTTTTACAGTGAAAACAGCAGGAACATAAAACCGGCACTAGAAAACACACTGAGAAAATAGAGTAAAACTTTCCCTGCAAACAATTCCAATTGTGCTAGATGAACGAACGTCTCTCAACATGCTAAGTTCTGAGAGATAAGTGTGTGTGAAAGCTGTCCTTCACCTATCTTGTTGGGAACACAAAGTTTCTTTTCAGTTGCAAATGGTACTCCATACATATATATGGGTAGGTACACACTCCAACTCGGTTTTACAGTGAAAACTGCAGGAACTTCAAAACGGCACTAGGAAACACACTGAGAAACCAGAGTAAAAGTTTCCCCTGCAACCCAATCACTTTGTGCTAAAAGAACGAATGTCTCTCCACATGCTCAATTCTCAGAGATAATTGTGTATGAAAGCCGTCCTTCACCTACCTTCATGGGAACACAAAGTTTCTTTTCAATTGCAAAATACAATCCATACATATGTATGGGGATGTACAAGCTCCAACACGGTTTTACAGTGAAAACTACAGGAACTTCAAACCGGTGCTAGGAAACACACAGAGAAACAAGATAAAATGTTTCTCCTGCAATCCATTCCATTTGTGCTAAAAGAACGAAATTTTCTCCACGTGCTCAGTTCTCACAGATAATTGTGTGTGAAAGCCGTACTTCACCTAGCTTGTTGGGAACACAAAGTTCCTTTTCAGGTGCAAACTACACTCAATAAATTTATACGGGGTGGTCCTTGCTCCAACTCGCTTTTACAGTGAAAACTGCAGAAACTTCAAACAGGCACGAGGAAACAAACTGAGAAACCAGAGTAAAAATTTCCCCTGGATCCCGTTCCCTTTGTGCAACATGAACGAACGTCTCTCCACATGCTCAGTTCTGAAAGATAAATGTGTGTGAAAGCCGTCCTTCAACTAGCTTGTTGGGAACACAAAGTTTCTTTTCAGTTGCAAACTACATTCCATACATATATATGGGAAGGTACACGCTCAAACTCGGTTTTACACTGCAAACTGAAGGAAATTCAAACCGGCGCTAATAAACACACTGCGAAAACAGAGTAAAAGTTTCCCCTGCAAACATTTCCGTTTGTGCTAGAAGAACGAAAGTCTCTCCACATGCTCAGTTCAGACAGATAATTGTGTGTGAAAGCTGCCCTTCACTTAGCTTGTTGGGAACACAAAGTTTCTTTTCTCTTGCAAATTATACTCCATAGATATATAAGGGGAGGAAATAGCCCCAAATCATTCTTACAGTGAAAATGGCAGGAAATTCAAACCAGCACTAGGAAACAAACTGTGAAACCAGAGTAAAAGTTTCTCATGCAACCAGTTCCCTTTGTGCTAGATGAACAAACATCTCTCCACATGCTCAGTTCTTTGAGATAAGTGTGTGTGAATGCCGTCCTTCAACTATCTTGTTTGGAATACAATGGTTCTTTTCAGTTGGAAATGATAATCCATACATATATATGGGGATGTACAAGCTCCAACTCGTTTTTACAGTGAAAATTGCAGGAATTTCATACCAGAAATAGGAAACACACTGAGAAACCAGAGTAAAAGCTTCTCCTGCAACTTGTTCCCATTTTGTTAGATGAATGAAAGTCTCTCCACATGCTCAGTTCTGATGTATAAGTTTGTGTGAAAGCAGTACTTCACCTAGCTTGTAGGGAACACAAAGTTTCTTTTCAGTTACAAATAGTACTCCATACATATATATGGGGATGTACTCGCTCCACCTCGCTTTTACACTGAAAACTGCAGGAACTTCACACCGGCACTAGGAATAACACTAGAAACCAGAGTCAAAGTTTCCCTGCAAACAATTCCACGTGTGCTAGATGAACGAACGTCTCTCAACATGCTCAGTTCTGAGAGATAATTGTGTGTGAAAACCGTCCTTAACCTAGCTGGTTGGGAAAACAAAGTTTCTTTTCTGATGCAAACTGTATTCCATACATATATATGGGGAGGTACACGCTCCAAATAGGTTTTACAATGAAAACTGCAGTAACTTCATACCAGCACTATGAAACACACTGAGAAACCAAAGTATAAGTTTCCCTGCATAAGTTTCCAATTTTTGCTACTCAATGAACTTCTCTCTACATGACCTTTTCTGAGAGATAAGGGTTTATGAAAGCCGACTTCACCTAGATTGTTGGGAACACAAAGTTTCTATTCAGTTGCAAACTGCACTCCATAAATATATATGGGGAGGTACTCGCCCCAACTCGTTTTTAGAGGGAAACTGTAGTAACTTCAAACCGGCACTAGGAAACACACTGAGAAAACAGAGCAAAAATTTCTCCTGAAACTCGTTCCCATAGGGCATCATGAACGAACTATTCTCCACATTCTCAGTTCTGAGAGATAAATGTGTGTGAAAGCCGTCCTTCAACTAGCTTGTTTTGAAGACAAAGTTTCTTTTCAGTTGCCAACTACATTCCATAAAGATATATGGGGAGGTACACGCTCCAACAGGGTTTTATACTGAAAACTGCAGAAACTTCAAACCGGCGCTAGGAAACTCACTGAGAATCCAGAGTTAAATTTCAACTTCAACCCGTTCATTTTGTGCTAGAAGAAAGAAAGTCTCTCCGCATGCTCAGTTCTGAGATATATGTGTGTTTGAAAGCCATATTTCACCCAGCATGTTGGGAACACTAAGTTTCTTTCAGTTGCAAATTGTACTCCATAGCTATATATGTGGAGATACTCTCTCCAACTGGGTTTACAGTGAAAACTGCATGACTTCAAATCGGCTCTAGGAAACACACTGAGAGACCAGAGTAAATTTTCACCTGCAAACCTTTCCCTTTGTGCTAGATGAACAAAAGTCTCTCGAATGCTCATTTCTGAGAGATAAGTGTGTATGAAAAGCGTACTTTACCTAGCTTGTTGGGAACACAAATATTCTTTTCAGTTGCAAAAGTTACTCCATAAATTTATATAGGGAGATACTCGCTCCAAATCTGTTTTACAGAGAAAACAGCAGGAACTTCAAAACAACATGAGGAAACACCCTGAGAAACCAGACCAAAAATTTCTCCTGCAAACTGTTCCCATTTTGTTAGATGAATGAACGTCTCTCCACATGCTGATTTCTGAGAGATAAGTGTGTGTGAAAGCCGTCCTTCACCTAGCTTGTTGGGAACACAAAGTTTATTTTCAGTTGAATACTACATTCCATATATATATATGGGGTGTTACTGGTTCCAACTCGTTTTTACAGTGAAAACTGCAGGAAATTAAAACCGGTACTAGGAAACACACTGAGAAAACAGAGTAAAAATTTCTCATACAACCTCTTCCCATTGTGCTAGATGAACGTACGTCTCTCCACATGCTCATTTCTGAGTTATAAGTGTGTGTGAAAGCCTTCCTTCAACAAGAATGTTGGGAAAACAAAGTTTCATTTCAGTTGCAAACTGTACTCCATACATATATATGGGGAGGTACTCCTTCCAACTCGGTTTTACAGAGAAAACTGCAGGAACTTCAAACCGGCAGTAGGAAAAACACTGAGAAACCAGAGAAAAGTTTCTCCTGAAAACCGTTCCATTTGTGCAACATGAACGAACGTCTGTCCACATGCTCAGTTCTGACAGATTAATGTGTGTGAAAGTCTTCCTTCAACTATCTTTTTCGGAACACATAGTTTCTTTTCAGTTGCCAACTACATTCCATAAATATATATAAGAGGATGTACATGCTCCAGCACGGTTTTACACTGAAAACTGCAGGAACTTCAAACCGGCGCTAGGAAACACACTGAGAATCCAGAGTTAAATTTCCACTGCAAACCTTTCCTTTGTGCTAGAAGAACGAAAGTCTCTCCACATGCTCAGTTCTGAGGGATAAGTGTTTGTGAAAGCCGTCCTTCACCCTGCTTGTTGGGAACACAAAGTTTCTTTTCAGGTGCGAACTACACTCCATATATATATATGGGGAGGAACACGCTCCAACTCGGTTTTACAGTGAAAACTGCAGAAACTTCAAACTGGCACGAGGAAAGACACTGAGAAACCAGACAAAAATTTCAACTTAAACCCCTTCCATTTGTGCAACCTGAACGAACGTCTCTCCACATGCTCAGTTCTGAGAGATATATGTGTGTCAAAGCCGTCCTTCAAGAAGCTTGTTTGGAACACAAAGTTCTTTTCAGTTGCAAACTACATTCCATACATATATATGGGGAGGTACTCGCTCCAACGCGGTTTTACATTGAAAACTGCAGGAACTTCAAACCGGCACTAGGAAACACACTGAGAAACCAGAGTAAAATTTTCCCCTGCAACCTTTACATTTGTGCTAGAATAACGAAAGTCTCTCCATATGCTCTGTTCTGACAGATAAGTGTGTGTGAAAGCTCTCCTTCACCTAGCTTGTTGGGAACACAAAGTTTCTTCTCAGTTGCAAACTACATTCCATACATATATAAGTGGTAGTACTCGCTTCAAGTCGTTTTTACAGTGAAAACAGCAGGAACATAAAACCGGCACTAGAAAACACACTGAGAAAGTAGAGTAAAACTTTCCCTGCAAACAATTCCAATTGTGCTAGATGAACGAACGTCTCTCAACATGCTAAGTTCTGAGAGATAAGTGTGTGTGAAAGCTGTCCTTCACCTATCTTGTTGGGAACACAAAGTTTCTTTTCAGTTGCAAACGGTACTCCATACATATATATGGGTAGGTACACGCTCCAACTCGGTTTTACAGTGAAAACTGCAGGAACTTCAAAACGGCACTAGGAAACACACTGAGAAACCAGAGTAAAAGTTTCCCCTGCAACCCAATCACTTTGTGCTAAAAGAACGAATGTCTCTCCACATGCTCAATTCTGAGAGATAATTGTGTATGAAAGCCGTCCTTCACCTATCTTGATGGGAACACAAAGTTTCTTTTCAGTTGCAAAATACAATCCATACATATGTATGGGGAGGTACAAGCTCCAAAACGGTTTTACAGTGAAAACTACAGGAACTTCAAACCGGTGCTAGGAAACACACAGAGAAACAAGATAAAATGTTTCTCCTGCAATCCATTCCATTTGTGCTAAAAGAACGAAATTTTCTCCACGTGCTCAGTTCTCACAGATAATTGTGTGTGAAAGCCGTACTTCACCTAGCTTGTTGGGAACACAAAGTTCCTTTTCAGGTGCAAACTACACTCAATAAATTTATACGGGGTGGTCCTTGCTCCAAATCGCTTTTACAGTGAAAACTGCAGAAACTTCAAACAGGCACGAGGAAACAAACTGAGAAACCAGAGTAAAAATTTCCCCTGGATCCCGTTCCCTTTGTGCAACATGAACGAACGTCTCTCCACATGCTCAGTTCTGAAAGATAAATGTGTGTGAAAGCCGTCCTTCAACTAGCTTGTTGGGAACACAAAGTTTCTTTTCAGTTGCAAACTACATTCCATACATATATATGGGAAGGTACACGCTCAAACTCGGTTTTACACTGCAAACTGAAGGAAATTCAAACCGGCGCTAATAAACACACTGCGAAAACAGAGTAAAAGTTTCCCCTGCAAACATTTCCGTTTGTGCTAGAAGAACGAAAGTCTCTCCACATGCTCAGTTCAGACAGATAATTGTATGTGAAAGCTGCCCTTCACTTAGCTTGTTGGGAACACAAAGTTTCTTTTCTCTTGCAAATTATACTCCATAGATATATAAGGGGAGGAAATAGCCCCAAATCATTCTTACAGTGAAAATGGCAGGAAATTCAAACCAGCACTAGGAAACAAACTGTGAAACCAGAGTAAAAGTTTCTCATGCAACCAGTTCCCTTTGTGCTAGATGAACAAACATCTCTCCACATGCTCAGTTCTTTGAGATAAGTGTGTGTGAAAGCCGTACTTCAACTAGCTTGTTTGGAATACAATGATTCTTTTCAGTTGAAAATGATAATCCATACATATATATGGGGATGTACAAGCTCCAACTCGTTTTTACAGTGAAAATTGCAGGAATTTCATACCAGAAATAGGAAACACACTGAGAAACCAGAGTATAAGCTTCTCCTGCAAATTGTTCCCATTTTGTTAGATGAATGAAAGTCTCTCCACATGCTCAGTTCTGATGGATAAGTTTGTGTGAAAGCAGTACTTCACCTAGCTTGTAGGGAACACAAAGTTTCTTTTCAGTTACAAATAGTACTCCATACATATATATGGGGATGTACTCGCTCCACCTCGCTTTTACACTGAAAACTGCAGGAACTTCACACCGGCACTAGGAATAACACTAGAAACCAGAGTAAAAGTTTCCCTGCAAACAATTCCACGTGTGCTAGATGAACGAACGTCTCTCAACATGCTCAGTTCTGAGAGATAATTGTGTGTGAAAACCGTCCTTAACCTAGCTGGTTGGGAAAACAAAGTTTCTTTTCTGATGCAAACTGTATTCCATACATATATATGGGGAGGTACACGCTCCAAATAGGTTTTACAATGAAAACTGCAGTAACTTCATACCAGCACTATGAAACACACTGAGAAACCAAAGTATAAGTTTCCCTGCATAAGTTTCCAATTTTTGCTACTCAATGAACTTCTCTCTACATGACCTTTTCTGAGAGATAAGGGTTTATGAAAGCCGACTTCACCTAGATTGTTGGGAACACAAAGTTTCTATTCAGTTGCAAACTGCACTCCATAAATATATATGGGGAGGTACTCGCCCCAACTCGTTTTTAGAGGGAAACTGTAGTAACTTCAAACCGGCACTAGGAAACACACTGAGAAAACAGAGCAAAAATTTCTCCTGAAACTCGTTCCCATAGTGCATCATGAACGAACTTTTCTCCACATTCTCAGTTCTGAGAGATAAATGTGTGTGAAAGCCGTCCTTCAACTAGCTTGTTCGGAACACAAAGTTTCTTTTCAGTTGCCAACTACTTTCCATAAAGATATATCGGGAGGTACACGCTCCAACAGGGTTTTACACTGAAAACTGCAGAAACTTCAAACCGGCGCTAGGAAACACACTGAGAATCCAGAGTTAAATTCCCACTTCAAACCTTTCCATTTGTGCTAGAAGAACGAAAGTCTCTCCACATGGTCAGTTCTGAGGGATAAGTGTTTGTGAAAGCCGTCCTTCACCCTGCTTGTTGGGAACACAAAGTTTCTTTTCAGGTGCGAACTACACTCCATATATATATATGGGGAGGAACACGCTCCAACTCGGTTTTACAGTGAAAACTACAGAAACTTCAAACTGGTACGAGGAAAGACACTGAGAAACCAGACAAAAATTTCAACTTAAACCCCTTCCATTTGTGCAACCTGAACGAACGTCCCTCCACATGCTCAGTTCTGAGAGATATATGTGTGTCAAAGCCGTCCATCAAGAAGCTTGTTTGGAACACAAAGTTCTTTTCAGTTGCAAACTACATTCCATACATATATATGGGGAGGTACTCGCTCCAACGCGGTTTTACATTGAAAACTGCAGGAACTTCAAACCGGCACTAGGAAACACACTGAGAAACCAGAGTAAAATTTTCCCCTGCAACCTTTACATTTGTGCTAGAATAACGAAAGTCTCTCCATATGCTCTGTTCTGACAGATAAGTGTGTGTGAAAGCTGTCCTTCACCTAGCTTGTTGGGAACACAAAGTTTCTTCTCAGTTGCAAATTGTACTCCATACATATATAAGTGGTAGTACTCGCTTCAAGTCGTTTTTACAGTGAAAACAGCAGGAACATAAAACCGGCACTAGAAAACACACTGAGAAAGTAGAGTAAAACTTTCCCTGCAAACAATTCCAATTGTGTTAGATGAACGAACGTCTCTCAACATGCTAAGTTCTGAGAGATAAGTGTGTGTGAAAGCTGTCCTTCACCTATCTTGTTGGGAACACAAAGTTTCTTTTCAGTTGCAAACGGTACTCCATACATATATATGGGTAGGTACATGCTCCAACTCGTTTTTACAGTGAAAACTGCAGGAACTTCATAACGGCACTAGGAAACACACTGAGAAACCAGAGTAAAAGTTTCCCCTGCAACCCAATCACTTTGTGCTAAAAGAACGAATGTCTCTCCACATGCTCAATTCTGAGAGATAATTGTGTATGAAAGCCGTCCTTCACCTATCTTGATGGGAACACAAAGTTTCTTTTCAGTTGCAAAATACAATCCATACATATGTATGGGGAGGTACAAGCTCCTAAACGGTTTTACAGTGAAAACTACAGGAACTTCAAACCGGTGCTAGGAAACACACAGAGAAACAAGATAAAATGTTTCTCCTGCAATCCATTCCATTTGTGCTAAAAGAACGAAATTTTCTCCACGTGCTCAGTTCTCACAGATAATTGTGTGTGAAAGCCGTACTTCACCTAGCTTGTTGGGAACACAAAGTTCCTTTTCAGGTGCAAACTACACTCAATAAATTTATACGGGGTGGTCCTTGCTCCAAATCGCTTTTACAGTGAAAACTGCAGAAACTTCAAACAGGCACGAGGAAACAAACTGAGAAACCAGAGTAAAAATTTCCCCTGGATCCCGTTCCCTTTGTGCAACATGAACGAACGTCTCTCCACATGCTCAGTTCTGAAAGATAAATGTGTGTGAAAGCCGTCCTTCAACTAGCTTGTTGGGAACACAAAGTTTCTTTTCAGTTGCAAACTACATTCCATACATATATATGGGAAGGTACACGCTCAAACTCGGTTTTACACTGCAAACTGAAGGAAATTCAAACCGGCGCTAATAAACACACTGCAAAAACAGAGTAAAAGTTTCCCCTGCAAACATTTCCGTTTGTGCTAGAAGAACGAAAGTCTCTCCACATGCTCAGTTCAGACAGATAATTGTGTGTGAAAGCTGCCCTTCACTTAGCTTGTTGGGAACACAAAGTTTCTTTTCTCTTGCAAATTATACTCCATAGATATATAAGGGGAGGAAATAGCCCCAAATCATTCTTACAGTGAAAATGGCAGGAAATTCAAACCAGCACTAGGAAACAAACTGTGAAACCAGAGTAAAAGTTTCTCATGCAACCAGTTCCCTTTGTGCTAGATGAACAAACATCTCTCCACATGCTCAGTTCTTTGAGATAAGTGTGTGTGAAAGCCGTACTTCAACTAGCTTGTTTGGAATACAATGATTCTTTTCAGTTGAAAATGATAATCCATACATATATATGGGGATGTACAAGCTCCAACTCGTTTTTACAGTGAAAATTGCAGGAATTTCATACCAGAAATAGGAAACACACTGAGAAACCAGAGTAAAAGCTTCTCCTGCAACTTGTTCCCATTTTGTTAGATGAATGAAAGTCTCTCCACATGCTCAGTTCTGATGGATAAGTTTGTGTGAAAGCAGTACTTCACCTAGCTTGTAGGGAACACAAATTTTCTTTTCAGTTACAAATAGTACTCCATACATATATATGGGGATGTACTCGCTCCACCTCGCTTTTACACTGAAAACTGCAGGAACTTCACACCGGCACTAGGAATAACACTAGAAACCAGAGTAAAAGTTTCCCTGCAAACAATTCCACGTGTGCTAGATGAACGAACGTCTCTCAACATGCTCAGTTCTGAGAGATAATTGTGTGTGAAAACCGTCCTTAACCTAGCTGGTTGGGAAAACAAAGTTTCTTTTCTGATGCAAACTGTATTCCATACATATATATGGGGAGGTACACGCTCCAAATGGGTTTTACAATGAAAACTGCAGTAACTTCATACCAGCACTATGAAACACACTGAGAAACCAAAGTATAAGTTTCCCTGCATAAGTTTCCAATTTTTGCTACTCAATGAACTTCTCTCTACATGAACTTTTCTGAGAGATAAGGGTTTATGAAAGCCGACTTCACCTAGATTGTTGGGAACACAAAGTTTCTATTCAGTTGCAAACTGCACTCCATAAATATATATGGGGAGGTACTCGCCCCAACTCGTTTTTAGAGGGAAACTGTAGTAACTTCAAACCGGCACTAGGAAACACACTGAGAAAACAGAGCAAAAATTTCTCCTGAAACTCTTTCCCATAGTGCATCATGAACGAACTTTTCTCCACATTCTCAGTTCTGAGAGATAAATGTGTGTGAAAGCCGTCCTTCAACTAGCTTGTTGGGAACACAAAGTTTCTTTTCAGTTGCCAACTACATTCCATAAAGATGTATGGGGAGGTACACGCTCAAACAGGGTTTTACACTGAAAACTGCAGATACTTCAAACCGGCGCTAGGAAACTCACTGAGAATCCAGAGTTAAATTTCAACTTCAACCCGTTCATTTTGTGCTAGAAGAAAGAAAGTCTCTCCGCATGCTCAGTTCTGAGATATATGTGTGTTTGAAAGCCATATTTCACCCAGCATGTTGGGAACACTAAGTTTCTTTCAGTTGCAAATTGTACTCCATAGCTATATATGCGGAGATACTCTCTCCAACTGGGTTTACAGTGAAAACTGCAGGACTTCAAATCGGCTCTAGGAAACACACTGAGAGACCAGAATAAATTTTCACCTGCAAACCTTTCCCATTGTGCTAGATGAACAAAAGTCTTTCGCATGCTCATTTCTGAGAGATAAGTTTGTATGAAAACCGTACTTTACCTAGCTTGTTGGGAACACAAATATTCTTTTCAGTTGCAAACGGTACTCCATAAATTTATATAGGGAGATACTCGCTCCAAATCTGTTTTACAGTGAAAACAGCAGGAATTTCAAACCAACACGAGGAAACACCCTGAGAAACCAGACTAAAAATTTCTCCTGCAAACTGTTCCCATTGTGTTAGATGAATGAACGTCTCTCCACATGCTGATTTCTGAGAGATAAGTGTGTGTGAAAGCCGTCCTTCACCTAGCTTGTTGGGAACACAAAGTTTATTTTCAGTTGATTACTACATTCCATAAATATATATGGGGTGTTACTGGTTCCAACTCGTTTTTACAGTGAAAACTGCAGGAAATTCAAACCGGTACTAGGAAACACACTGAGAAAACAGAGTAAAAATTTCTCATACAACCTCTTCCCATTGTGCTAGATGAACGTACGTCTCTCCACATGCTCATTTCTGAGTTATAAGTGTGTGTGAAAGCCGACCTTCAACAAGAATGTTGGGAAAACAAAGTTTCTTTTCAGTTGCAAACTGTACTCCATACATATATATGGGGAGGTACTCCTTCCAACTCGGTTTTACAGTGAAAACTGCAGGAACTTCAAATCGGCAGTAGGAAAAACACTGAGAAACCAGAGAAAAGTTTCTCCTGAAAACCGTTCCCTTTGTGCAACATGAACGAACGTCTGTCCACATGCTCAGTTCTGACAGATTAATGTGTGTGAAAGTCTTCCTTCAACTAGCTTTTTCGGAACACAAAGTTTCTTTTCAGTTGCCAACTACATTCCATACATATATATGAGGAGGTACACGCTCCAGCACGGTTTTACACTGAAAACTGCAGGAACTTCAAACCGGCGCTAGGAAACACACGGAGAATCCAGATTTAAATTTCCCAGAAACCCGTTAATTTGTGCTAGATCAACGAACGACTCTCCACATGCTCATTTCTGATAGATAAAAGTGTGTGAGAAGCCGGCCTTTATTTAGCTTGCTGGGAACACAAAGTTCTTTATATTTGCAAACGGTAATCCATACATATATATCGGGAGGTACTCGATCCAGCTCGGTTTTACAGTGAAAACTGCAGGAATTTCAAACCGGCACTAGGAAACACACTGAGAAACCACAGTAAATGTTTCCCCTGCAACCTGTTCCAACTGTGTTATATAAATGAACGTCTCTCCACATGCTCATTTCTGAGGGATAATTGTGTGTGAAAGCTGTCATTCAACTAGCTTGTTTGGAACACAAAGTTCTTTTCAGTTGCAAACTACATTCCATACATATATATGGGGAGGTACTCGCTCCAACGCGGTTTTACATTGAAAACTGCAGGAACTTCAAACCGGCACTAGGAAACACACTGAGAAACCAGAGTAAAATTTTCCCCTGCAACCTTTACGTTTGTGCTAGAATAACGAAAGTCTCTCCATATGCTCTGTTCTGACAGATAAGTGTGTGTGAAAGCTGTCCTTCACCTAGCTTGTTGGGAACACAAATTTTCTTCTCAGTTGCAAATTGTACTCCATAGATATATAAGTGGTAGTACTCGCTTCAAGTCGTTTTTACAGTGAAAACAGCAGGAACATAATACCGGCACTAGAAAACACACTGAGAAAGTAGAGTAAAACTTTCCCTGCAAACAATTCCAATTGTGCTAGATGAACGAACGTCTCTCAACATGCTAAGTTCTGAGAGATAAGTGTGTGTGAAAGCTGTCCTTCACCTATCTTGTTGGGAACACAAAGTTTCTTTTCAGTTGCAAACGGTACTCCATACATATATATGGATAGGTACACGCTCCAACTCGGTTTTACAGTGAAAACTGCAGGAACTTCAAAACGGCACTAGGAAACACACTGAGAAACCGGAGTACAAGTTTCCCCTGTAACCCAATCACTTTGTGCTAAAAGAACGAATGTCTCTCCAGATGCTCAATTCTGAGAGATAATTGTGTATGAAAGCCGCGCTTCACCTATCTTGATGGGAACACAAAGTTTCTTTTCAGTTGCAAAATACAATCCATACATATGTACGGGGTGGTACAAGCTCCAACACGGTTTTACAGTGAAAACTACAGGAACTTCAAACCGGTGCTAGGAAACACACAGAGAAACAAGATAAAATGTTTCTCCTGCAATCCTTTCCATTTGTGCTAGAAGAACGAAAGTTTCTCCATGTACTTAGTTCTCACAGATATTTGTGTGTGAAAGCCGTACTTCACCTAGCTTGTTGGGAACACAAAGTTTCTTTTCAGGTGCAAACTACACTCAATAAATTTATACGGGGTGGTCATTGCTCCAACTCGCTTTTACAGTGAAAACTGCAGAAACTTCAAACAGGCACGAGGAAACAAACTGAGAAACCAGAGTAAAAATTTCCCCTGGATCCCGTTCCCTTTGTGCAACATGAACGAACGTCTCTCCACATGCTCAGTTCTGAAAGATAAATGTGTGTGAAAGCCGTCCTTCAACTAGCTTGTTGGGAACACAAAGTTTCTTTTCAGTTGCAAACTACATTCCATACATATATATGGGAAGGTACACGCTCGAACTCGATTTTACACTGCAAACTGAAGGAAATTCAAACCGGCGCTAGGAAACACACTGCGAAAACAGAGTAATAGTTTCCCCTGCAAACATTTCCGTTTGTGCTAGAAGAACGAAAGTCTCTCCACATGCTCAGTTCAGACAGGTAATTGTGTGTGAAAGCTGCCCTTCACTTAGCTTGTTGGGAACACAAAGTTTCTTTTCTCTTGCAAATTATACTCCATAGATATATAAGGGGAGGAACTAGCCCCAAATCGTTCTTACAGTGAAAATGGCAGGAAATTCAAACCAGCACTAGGAAACAAACTGTGAAACCAGAGTAAAAGTTTCTCATGCAACCAGTTCCCTTTGTGCTAGATGAACAAACATCTCTCCACATGCTAAGTTCTTTGAGATAAGTGTGTGTGAAAGCCGTCCTTCAACTAGCTTGTTTGGAATACAATGTTCCTTTTCAGTTGAAAATGATAATCCATACATATATATGGGGATGTACAAGCTCCAACTCGTTTTTACAGTGAAAACTGCAGGAATTTCAAACCAGAACTAGGAAACACATTGAGAAACCAGAGTAAAAGCTTCTCCTGCAACTTGTTCCCATTTTGTTAGATGAATGAAAGTCTCTCCGCATGCTCAGTTTTGATGGATAATTTTGTGTGAAAGCAGTACTTCACCTAGCTTGTTGGGAACACAAAGTTTCTTTTCAGTTACAAATAGTACTCCATACATACATATTTGGATGTACTCGCTCCACCTCTCTTTTACACTGAAAACTGCAGGAACTTCACACGGGCACTAGGAATAAGACTAGAAACCAGAGTAAAAGTTTCCCTGGAAACAATTCCACGTGTGCTAGATGAACGAACGTCTCTCAACATGCTCAGTTCTGAGAGATAAGTGTGTGTGAAAACGGTCCTTAACCTAGCTTGTTGGGAAAACAAAGTTCTTTCCTGATGCAAACTGTATTCCATACATATATACGGGGAGGTACTCGCTCCAACTAGCTTTTACAATGAAAACTGCAGTAACTTCATACCGGCACTATGAAACACACTGAGAAACCAGAGTATAAGTTTCCCTGCATAAATTTCCAATTTTTGCTATTCAATGAAGTTCTCTCTACATGATCTTTTCTGAGAGATAAGGATGTATGAAAGCCGACTTCACCTAGATTGTTGGGAACAAAAAGTTTGTTTTCAGTTGCAAACTGCACTCCATAAGTATATATGGGGTGGTACTCGCTCCAACTCGGTTTTACAGAGAAAACTGCAGGAAATTCAAATCGGCACTAGGAAACAACCTGAGAATCAAGAGTAAAAGTTTCCCCTGAAAACCGTTCCTTTGTACTAGAAGAATGAATGTCTCTCCTCATGCTCATTTCTGAGGGATAATTGTGTGTGAGACCTGTCCTTCAACTAGCTTGTTGGGAAGACAAAGTTTCTTTTCAGGTGCAAACTACACTACAGGAATATATATGGGGAGGTACTCGCTACAACTCGTAATTACAGGGAAACTGTAGTAACTTAAAAACCGGCACTAGGAAACACACTGAGAAAACAGAGTAAAAATTTCCCCTGAAACCCGTTCCCTTTGTGCAATATGAACGAACGTCTCTCCACATGCTCAGTTCTGAGAGAAAAATGTGTGTGAAAGCCGTCCTTCATCTAGCTTGTTCGGAACACAAAGTTTTTTTAGAGTTGCCAACTACATTCCATACAGATATATGGGGAGGTACACGCTCCAACACGGTTTTACGCTGAAAAATGCAGAAACTTCAAACCGGCGCTAGGAAACACACTGAGAATCCAGAGTTAAATTTCCACTGCAAACCGTTCCCTTTGTGCTAGAAGAACGAAAGTCTCTCCACATGCTCAGTTCTGAGGGATAAGTGTTTGTGAAAGCCGTGCTTCACCCTGCTTGTTGGGAACACAATGTTTCATTTCAGGTGCGAACAACACTCCATATATATATATGGGGAGGAACACGCTCCAACTAGGTTTTACAGTGAAAACTGCAGAAACTTCAAACTGGCACGAGGAAAGACACTGAGAAACCAGACAAAAATTTCAACTTAAACCCCTTCCATTTGTGCAACCTGAACGAACGTCTCTCCACATGCTCAGTTCTGAGAGATATATGTGTGTCAAAGCCGTCCTTCAAGAAGCTTATTTGGAACACAAAGTTCTTTTCAGTTGCAAACTACACTCCATACATATATATGGGGAGGTACTCGCTCCAACACGGTTTTACATTGAAAACTGCAGGAACTTCAAACTGGCACTAGGAAACACACTGAGAAACCAGAGTAAAATTTTCCCCTGCAACACTTACATTTGTGCTAGAATAACGAACGTCTCTCCATATGCCCTGTTCTGACAGATAAGTGTGTGTGAAAGCTGTCCTTCACCTAGCTTGTTGGGAACACAAAGTTTCTTCTCAGTTGCAAATTGTACTCCATACATATATATGTGGTAGTACTCACTTCAAGTCGTTTTTACAGTGAAAACAGCAGGAACATAATACCGGCACTAGAAAACACACTGAGAAAGTAGAGTAAAACTTTCCCTGCAAACAATTCCAATTGTGCTAGATGAACGAACGTCTCTCAACATGCTAAGTTCAGAGAGATAAGTGTGTGTGAAAGCTGTCCTTCACCTATCTTGTTGGGAACACAAAGTTTCTTTTCAGTTGCAAACGGTACTCCATACATATATATGGATAGGTACACGCTCCAACTCGGTTTTACAGTGAAAACTGCAGGAACTTCAAAACGGCACTAGGAAACACACTGAGAAACCGGAGTACAAGTTTCCCCTGTAACCCAATCACTTTGTGCTAAAAGAACGAATGTCTCTCCAGATGCTCAATTCTGAGAGATAATTGTGTATGAAAGCCGCGCTTCACCTATCTTGATGGGAACACAAAGTTTCTTTTCAGTTGCAAAATACAATCCATACATATGTACGGGGTGGTACAAGCTCCAACACGGTTTTACAGTGAAAACTATAGGAACTTCAAACCGGTGCTAGGAAACACACAGAGAAACAAGATAAAATGTTTCTCCTGCAATCCTTTCCATTTGTGCTAGAAGAACGAAAGTTTCTCCATGTACTAAGTTCTCACAGATATTTGTGTGTGAAAGCCGTACTTCACCTAGCTTGTTGGGAACACAAAGTTTCTTTTCAGGTGCAAACTACACTCAATAAATTTATACGGGGTGGTCATTGCTCCAACTCGCTTTTACAGTGAAAACTGCAGAAACTTCAAACAGGCACGAGGAAACAAACTGAGAAACCAGAGTAAAAATTTCCCCTGGATCCCGTTCCCTTTGTGCAACATGAACGAACGTCTCTCCACATGCTCAGTTCTGAAATATAAATGTGTGTGAAAGCCGTCCTTCAACTAGCTTGTTGGGAACACAAAGTTTCTTTTCAGAAACTACATTCCATACATATATATGGGAAGGTACACGCTCGAACTTGGTTTTACACTGCAAACTAATGGAAATTCAAACCAGCGCTAGGAAACACACTGCGAAAACAGAGTAAAAGTTTCCCCTGCAAACATTTCCCTTTGTGCTAGAAGAACGAAAGTCTCTCCACATGCTCAGTTCAGACACATAATTGTGTGTGAAAGCTGCCCTTCACTTAGCTTGTTGGGAACACAAAGTTTCTTTTCTCTTGCAAATTATACTCCATAGATATATAAGGGGAGGAACTAGCCCCAAATCGTTCTTACAGTGAAAATGGCAGGAAATTCAAACCAGCACTAGGAAACAAACTGTGAAACCAGAGTAAAAGTTTCTCATGCAACCAGTTCCCTTTGTGCTAGATGAACAAACATCTCTCCACATGCTCAGTTCTTTGAGATAAGTGTGTGCGAAAGCCGTCCTTCAACTAGATTGTTTGGAATACAATGTTCCTTTTCAGTTGAAAATGATAATCCATACATATATATGGGGATGTACAAGCTCCAACTCGTTTTTACAGTGAAAACTGCAGGAATTTCAAACCAGAACTAGGAAACACACTGAGAAACCAGAGTAAAAGCTTCTCCTGCAACTTGTTCCCATTTTGTTAGATGAATGAAAGTCTCTCCGCATGCTCAGTTTTGATGGATAATTTTGTGTGAAAGCAGTACTTCACCTAGCTTGTTGGGAACACAAAGTTTCTTTTCAGTTACAAATAGTACTCCATACATACATATTTGGATGTACTCGCTCCACCTCTCTTTTACACTGAAAACTGCAGGAACTTCACACGGGCACTAGGAATAAGACTAGAAACCAGAGTAAAAGTTTCCCTGGAAACAATTCCACGTGTGCTAGATGAACGAACGTGTCTCAACATGCTCAGTTCTGAGAGATAAGTGTGTGTGAAAACGGTCCTTAACCTAGCTTGTTGGGAAAACAAAGTTCTTTCCTGATGCAAACTGTATTCCATACATATATACGGGGAGGTACTCGCTCCAACTAGCTTTTACAATGAAAACTGCAGTAACTTCATACCGGCACTATGAAACACACTGAGAAACCAGAGTATAAGTTTCCCTGCATAAATTTCCAATTTTTGCTATTCAATGAAGTTCTCTCTACATGATCTTTTCTGAGAGATAAGGATGTATGAAAGCCGACTTCACCTAGATTGTTGGGAACACAAAGTTTCTTTTCAGTTGCAAACTGCACTCCATAAGTATATATGGGGTGGTACTCGCTCCAACTCGGTTTTACAGAGAAAACTGCAGGAAATTCAAATCGGCACTAGGAAACAACCTGAGAATCAAGAGTAAAAGTTTCCCCTGCAAACCGTTCCTTTGTACTAGAAGAATGAATGTCTCTCCTCATGCTCATTTCTGAGGGATAATTGTGTGTGAGACCTGTCCTTCAACTAGCTTGTTGGGAAGACAAAGTTTCTTTTCAGGTGCAAACTACACTACAGGAATATATATGGGGAGGTACTCGCTACAACTCGTATTTACAGGGAAACTGTAGTAACTTAAAAACCGGCACTAGGAAACACACTGAGAAAACAGAGTAAAAATTTCCCCTGAAACCCGTTCCCTTTGTGCAATATGAACGAACGTCTCTCCACATGCTCAGTTCTGAGAGAAAAATGTGTGTGAAAGCCGTCCTTCATCTAGCTTGTTCGGAACACAAAGTTTTTTTAGAGTTGCCAACTACATTCTATACAGATATATGGGGAGGTACACGCTCCAACACGGTTTTACGCTGAAAAATGCAGAAACTTCAAACCGGCGCTAGGAAACACACTGAGAATCCAGAGTTAAATTTCCACTGCAAACCGTTCCCTTTGTGCTAGAAGAACGAAAGTCTCTCCACATGCTCAGTTCTGAGGGATAAGTGTTTGTGAAAGCCGTGCTTCACCCTGCTTGTTGGGAACACAATGTTTCATTTCAGGTGCGAACAACACTCCATATATATATATGGGGAGGAACACGCTCCAACTAGGTTTTACAGTGAAAACTGCAGAAACTTCAAACTGGCACGAGGAAAGACACTGAGAAACCAGACAAAAATTTCAACTTAAACCCCTTCCATTTGTGCAACCTGAACGAACGTCTCTCCACATGCTCAGTTCTGAGAGATATATGTGTGTCAAAGCCGTCCTTCAAGAAGCTTGTTTGGAACACAAAGTTCTTTTCAGTTGCAAACTACATTCCATACATATATATGGGGAGGTACTCGCTCCAACGCGGATTTACATTGAAAACTGCAGGAACTTCAAACTGGCACTAGGAAACACACTGAGAAACCAGAGTAAAATTTTCCCCTGCAACCCTTACATTTGGGCTAGAATAACGAACGTCTCTCCATATGCTCTGTTCTGACAGATAAGTGTGTGTGAAAGCTGTCCTTCACCTAGCTTGTTGGGAACACAAAGTTTCTTCTCAGTTGCAAATTGTACTCCATACATATATATGTGGTAGTACTCACTTCAAGTCGTTTTTACAGTGAAAACAGCAGGAACATAATACCGGCACTAGAAAACACACTGAGAAAGTAGAGTAAAACTTTCCCTGCAAACAATTCCAATTGTGCTAGATGAACGAACGTCTCTCAACATGCTAAGTTCAGAGAGATAAGTGTGTGTGAAAGCTGTCCTTCACCTATCTTGTTGGGAACACAAAGTTTCTTTTCAGTTGCAAACGGTACTCCATACATATATATGGATAGGTACACGCTCCAACTCGGTTTTACAGTGAAAACTGCAGGAACTTCAAAACGGCACTAGGAAACACACTGAGAAACCGGAGTAAAAGTTTCCCCTGTAACCCAATCACTTTGTGCTAAAAGAACGAATGTCTCTCCAGATGCTCAATTCTGAGAGATAATTGTGTATGAAAGCCGCGCTTCACCTATCTTGATGGGAACACAAAGTTTCTTTTCAGTTGCAAAATACAATCCATACATATGTACGGGGTGGTACAAGCTCCAACACGGTTTTACAGTGAAAACTACAGGAACTTCAAACCGGTGCTAGGAAACACACAGAGAAACAAGATAAAATGTTTCTCCTGCAATCCTTTCCATTTGTGCTAGAAGAATGAAAGTTTCTCCATGTACTCAGTTCTCACAGATATTTGTGTGTGAAAGCCGTACTTCACCTAGCTTGTTGGGAACACAAAGTTTCTTTTCAGGTGCAAACTACACTCAATAAATTTATACGGGGTGGTCATTGCTCCAACTCGCTTTTACAGTGAAAACTGCAGAAACTTCAAACAGGCACGAGGAAACAAACTGAGAAACCAGAGTAAAAATTTCCCCTGGATCCCGTTCCCTTTGTGCAACATGAACGAACGTCTCTCCACATGCTCAGTTCTGAAAGATAAATGTGTGTGAAAGCCGTCCTTCAACTAGCTTGTTGGGAACACAAAGTTTCTATTCAGTTGCAAAATACATTCCATAAATATATATATGGGAAGGTACACGCTCGAACTCGATTTTACACTGCAAACTGAAGGAAATTCAAACCGGCGCTAGGAAACACACTGCGAAAACAGAGTAAAAGTTTCCCCTGCAAACATTTCCGTTTGTGCTAGAAGAACGAAAGTCTCTCCACATGCTCAGTTCAGACAGATAATTGTGTGTGAAAGCTGCCCTTCACTTAGCTTGTTGGGAACACAAAGTTTCTTTTCTCTTGCAAATTATGCTCCATAGATATATAAGGGGAGGAACTAGCCCCAAATCGTTCTTACAGTGAAAATGGCAGGAAATTCAAACCGGCACTAGGAAACAAACTGTGAAACCAGAGTAAAAGTTTCTCATGCAACCAGTTCCCTTTGTGCTAGATGAACAAACATCTCTCCACATGCTCAGTTCTTTGAGATAAGTGTGTGTGAAAGCCATCCTTCAACTAGCTTGTTTGGAATACAATGTTTCTTTTCAGTTGAAAATGATAATCCATACATATATATGGGGATGTACAAGCTCCAACTCGTTTTTACAGTGAAAACTGCAGGAATTTCAAACCAGAACTAGGAAACACACTGAGAAACCAGAGTAAAAGCTTCTCCTGCAACTTGTTCCCATTTTGTTAGATGAATGAAAGTCTCTCCACATGCTCAGTTCTGATGGATAAGTTTGTGTGAAAGCAGTACTTCACCTAGCTTGTTGGGAACACAAAGTTTCTTTTCAGTTACAAATAGTACTCCATACATATATATGGGGATGTACTCGCTCCACATCACTTTTACACTGAAAACTGCAGGAACTTCAAATCGGCACTAGGAATAACACTAGAAACCAGAGTAAAAGTTTCCCTGCAAACAATTCCAAGTGTGCTAAATGAACGAACGTCTCTCAACATGCTCAGTTCTGAGAGATAAGTGTGTGTGAAAACCGTCCTTAACCTATCTTGTAGGGAACACAAATATTCTTTTCAGTTGGAAACGGTACTCTATAAATTTATATAGGGAGGAACTCGCTCCAAATCTGTTTTACAGTGAAAACAGCAGGAACTTCAAACCAACACGAGGAAACTCCCTGAGAAACCAGAATAAAAGTTTCTCCTGCAACCTGTTCCCATTGTGTTAGATGAATGAACGTATCTCCACATGCTGATTTCTGAGAGATAAATGTGTGTGAAAGCCGTCCTTCACCTAGCTTGTTGGGAACACAATGTTTATTTTCAGTTGCATACTACATTCCATAAATATATATGGGGAGTTACTCGTTGCAACTCGTTATTACAGCGAAACCTGCAGGAACTTCAAATCGGCACTAGGAAACACACTGAGAAAGCAGAGTAAAAGTTTCTCATACAACCTCTTCCCATTATGCTAGAAGAACGTACGTCTCTCCACATGCTCATTTCTGAGTTATAAGTGTGTGTGAAAGCCGTTCTTCAACAAGAATGTAGGGAAAACAAAGATTCTTCTCAGTTGTAAACTGTATTCAATACATATATAAGGGGAGGTACTCCTTGCAACTCGGTTTTACAGTGAAAACTGCAGGAATTTCAAACCGGCAGTAGGAAAAACACTGAGAAACCAG
Source organism: Camelus bactrianus (assembly GCF_048773025.1). NCBI lineage: Eukaryota > Metazoa > Chordata > Mammalia > Artiodactyla > Camelidae > Camelus > Camelus bactrianus. Next base: position 20,785,629 of record NC_133554.1, read on the forward strand.
AGAAAAGTTTCTCCTGAAAACCGTTCCCTTTGTGCAACATGAACGAACATCTCTCCACATGCTCAGATCTGACAGATTAATGTGTGTGAAAATCTTCCTTCAACTAGCTGGTTCGGAACACAAAGTTTCTTTTCAGTTGCAAACTACATTCCATACATATATATGGGGAGGTACACGCTCCAGCACGGTTTTACACTGAAAACTGCAGGAACTTCAAACCAGCGATAGGAAACACACGGAGAATCCAGATTTAAACTTCCCAGAAATCCGTCCGTTTGTGCTAGATCAACGAACGACTCTCTACGTGCTCATTTCTGAGAGATAAGTGTGTGTGAAGCCGTTCTTTACTTAGCTTTCTGGGAACAAAATGTTCTTTATATTTGCAAACGGTAATCCATACATATACATGGGGAGGTACTCGATCCAGCTCGGTTTTACAGTGAAAACTGCAGGAACTTCAAACCGACACTAGGAAACACACTGAGAAACCACAGTAAATGTTTCTCCTGCATCCTGTTCCAATTGTGTTAGATAAATGAACGTCTCTCCACATGCTCATTTCTGAGGGATAATTGTGTGTGAAAGCTGTCATTCAACTAGCTTGTTGGGAACACAAAGTTACTTTTCAGGTGCAAACTACACTCCAGATATATTTATGGGGAGGTACTCGCTCCAACTCCGTTTTACAGGGAAACTGTAGAAACTTCAAACCGGCACTAGGAAACAAACTGAGAAAACAGAGTAAAAATTTCCCCTGAAACCCGTTCCCTTTGAGCAATATGAACGAACGTCTCGCCACATGCTCAGTTCTGAGAGAAAAATGTGTGTGAAAGCCGTCCTTCCACTAACTTGTTCGGAACACAAAGTTTCTTTACAGTTGCCAACTACATTCCATGCAGATATATGGGGAGGTACACGCTCCAACACGGTTTTACACTGAAAAATGCAGAAACTTCAAACCGGCGCTAGGAAACACACTGAGAATCCAGAGTTAAATTTCCACTGCAAACCGTTCCCTTTGTGCTAGAAGAACGAAAGTCTCTCCACATGCTCAGTTCTGAGGGATAAGTGTTTGTGAAAGCCGTCCTTCACCCTGCTTGTTGGGAACACAAAGTTTCTTTTCAGGTGCGAACTACACTCCATATATATATATGGGGAGGAACACGCTCCAACTCGGTTTTACACTGAAAACTGCAGAAACTTCAAACTGGCACGAGGAAAGACACTGAGAAACCAGACAAAAATTTCAACTTAAACCCCTTCCATTTGTGCAACCTGAACGAACGTCTCTCCACATGCTCAGTTCTGAGAGATATATGTGTGTCAAAGCCGTCCTTCAAGAAGCTTGTTTGGAACACAAAGTTCTTTTCAGTTGCAAACTACATTCCATACAGTTATATGGGGAGGTAATCGCTCCAACGCGGTTTTACATTGAAAACTGCAGGAACTTCAAACCGGCACTAGGAAACACACTGAGAAACCAGAGTAAAATTTTCCCCGGCAACCCTTACATTTGTGCTAGAATAACGAAAGTCTCTCCATATGCTCTGTTCTGACAGATAAGTGTGTGTGAAAGCTGTCCTTCACCTAGCTTGTTGGGAACACAAAGTTTCTTCTCAGTTGCAAATTGTACTCCATACATATATATGTGGTAGTACTCGCTTCAAGTCATTTTTACAGTGAAAACAGCACGAACATAAAAACGGCACTAGAAAACACACTGAGAAATTAGAGTAAAACTTTCCCTGCAAACAATTCCAATTGTGCTAGATGAACGAACGTCTCTCAACATGCTAAGTTCAGAGAGATAAGTGTGTGTGAAAGCTGTCCTTCACCTATCTTGTTGGGAACACAAAGTTTCTTTTCAGTTGCAAACGGAACTCCATACGTATATATGGATAGGTACACGCTCCAACTCGGTTTTACAGTGAAAACTGCAGGAACTTCAAAACGGCACTAGGAAACACACTGAGAAACCAGAGTAAAAGTTTCCCCTGCAACCCAATCACTTTGTGCTAAAAGAACGAATGTCTCTCCACATGCTCAATTCTGAGAGATAATTGTGTATGAAAGCCGTCCTTCACCTATCTTGATGGGAACACAAAGTTTCTTTTCAGTTGCAAAATGCAATCCATACATATGTATGGGGTGGTTCAAGCTCCAACACGGATTTACAGTGAAAACTACAGGAACTTTAAACAGGTGCTAGGAAACACACAGAGAAACAAGATAAAATGTTTCTCCTGCAATCCATTCCATTTGTGCTAAAAGAACGAAAGTTTCTCCACGTGCTCAGGTCTCACAGATAATTGTGTGTGAAAGCCGTACTTCACCTAGCTTGTTGGGAACACAAAGTTTCTTTTCAGGTGCAAACTTCACTCAATAAATTTATACGGGGTGGTCCTTGCTCCAACTCGCTTTTACAGTGAAAACTGCAGAAACTTCAAACAGGCACGAGGAAACAAACTGAGAAACCAGAGTAAAAATTTCCCCTGGATCCCGTTCCCATTGTGCAACATGAACGAACGTCTCTCCACATGCTCAGTTCTGAGAGATAAGTGTGTGTGAAAACCGTCCTTAACCTATCTTGTAGGGAACACAAATATTCTTTTCAGTTGGAAACGGTACTCTATAAATTTATATAGGGAGGAACTCGCTCCAAATCTGTTTTACAGTGAAAACAGCAGGAACTTCAAACCAACACGAGGAAACTCCCTGAGAAACCAGAATAAAAGTTTCTCCTGCAACCTGTTCCCATTGTGTTAGATGAATGAACGTATCTCCACATGCTGATTTCTGAGAGATAAATGTGTGTGAAAGCCGTCCTTCACCTAGCTTGTTGGGAACACAATGTTTATTTTCAGTTGCATACTACATTCCATAAATATATATGGGGAGTTACTCGTTGCAACTCGTTATTACAGCGAAACCTGCAGGAACTTCAAATCGGCACTAGGAAACACACTGAGAAAGCAGAGTAAAAGTTTCTCATACAACCTCTTCCCATTATGCTAGAAGAACGTACGTCTCTCCACATGCTCATTTCTGAGTTATAAGTGTGTGTGAAAGCCGTTCTTCAACAAGAATGTAGGGAAAACAAAGATTCTTCTCAGTTGTAAACTGTATTCAATACATATATAAGGGGAGGTACTCCTTGCAACTCGGTTTTACAGTGAAAACTGCAGGAATTTCAAACCGGCAGTAGGAAAAACACTGAGAAACCAGAGAAAAGTTTCTCCTGAAAACCGTTCCCTTTGTGCAACATGAACGAACATCTCTCCACATGCTCAGATCTGACAGATTAATGTGTGTGAAAATCTTCCTTCAACTAGCTGGTTCGGAACACAAAGTTTCTTTTCAGTTGCAAACTACATTCCATACATATATATGGGGAGGTACACGCTCCAGCACGGTTTTACACTGAAAACTGCAGGAACTTCAAACCAGCGATAGGAAACACACGGAGAATCCAGATTTAAACTTCCCAGAAATCCGTCCGTTTGTGCTAGATCAACGAACGACTCTCTACGTGCTCATTTCTGAGAGATAAGTGTGTGTGAAGCCGTTCTTTACTTAGCTTTCTGGGAACAAAATGTTCTTTATATTTGCAAACGGTAATCCATACATATACATGGGGAGGTACTCGATCCAGCTCGGTTTTACAGTGAAAACTGCAGGAACTTCAAACCGACACTAGGAAACACACTGAGAAACCACAGTAAATGTTTCTCCTGCATCCTGTTCCAATTGTGTTAGATAAATGAACGTCTCTCCACATGCTCATTTCTGAGGGATAATTGTGTGTGAAAGCTGTCATTCAACTAGCTTGTTGGGAACACAAAGTTACTTTTCAGGTGCAAACTACACTCCAGATATATTTATGGGGAGGTACTCGCTCCAACTCCGTTTTACAGGGAAACTGTAGAAACTTCAAACCGGCACTAGGAAACAAACTGAGAAAACAGAGTAAAAATTTCCCCTGAAACCCGTTCCCTTTGAGCAATATGAACGAACGTCTCGCCACATGCTCAGTTCTGAGAGAAAAATGTGTGTGAAAGCCGTCCTTCCACTAACTTGTTCGGAACACAAAGTTTCTTTACAGTTGCCAACTACATTCCATGCAGATATATGGGGAGGTACACGCTCCAACACGGTTTTACACTGAAAAATGCAGAAACTTCAAACCGGCGCTAGGAAACACACTGAGAATCCAGAGTTAAATTTCCACTGCAAACCGTTCCCTTTGTGCTAGAAGAACGAAAGTCTCTCCACATGCTCAGTTCTGAGGGATAAGTGTTTGTGAAAGCCGTCCTTCACCCTGCTTGTTGGGAACACAAAGTTTCTTTTCAGGTGCGAACTACACTCCATATATATATATGGGGAGGAACACGCTCCAACTCGGTTTTACACTGAAAACTGCAGAAACTTCAAACTGGCACGAGGAAAGACACTGAGAAACCAGACAAAAATTTCAACTTAAACCCCTTCCATTTGTGCAACCTGAACGAACGTCTCTCCACATGCTCAGTTCTGAGAGATATATGTGTGTCAAAGCCGTCCTTCAAGAAGCTTGTTTGGAACACAAAGTTCTTTTCAGTTGCAAACTACATTCCATACAGTTATATGGGGAGGTAATCGCTCCAACGCGGTTTTACATTGAAAACTGCAGGAACTTCAAACCGGCACTAGGAAACACACTGAGAAACCAGAGTAAAATTTTCCCCGGCAACCCTTACATTTGTGCTAGAATAACGAAAGTCTCTCCATATGCTCTGTTCTGACAGATAAGTGTGTGTGAAAGCTGTCCTTCACCTAGCTTGTTGGGAACACAAAGTTTCTTCTCAGTTGCAAATTGTACTCCATACATATATATGTGGTAGTACTCGCTTCAAGTCATTTTTACAGTGAAAACAGCACGAACATAAAAACGGCACTAGAAAACACACTGAGAAATTAGAGTAAAACTTTCCCTGCAAACAATTCCAATTGTGCTAGATGAACGAACGTCTCTCAACATGCTAAGTTCAGAGAGATAAGTGTGTGTGAAAGCTGTCCTTCACCTATCTTGTTGGGAACACAAAGTTTCTTTTCAGTTGCAAACGGAACTCCATACGTATATATGGATAGGTACACGCTCCAACTCGGTTTTACAGTGAAAACTGCAGGAACTTCAAAACGGCACTAGGAAACACACTGAGAAACCAGAGTAAAAGTTTCCCCTGCAACCCAATCACTTTGTGCTAAAAGAACGAATGTCTCTCCACATGCTCAATTCTGAGAGATAATTGTGTATGAAAGCCGTCCTTCACCTATCTTGATGGGAACACAAAGTTTCTTTTCAGTTGCAAAATGCAATCCATACATATGTATGGGGTGGTTCAAGCTCCAACACGGATTTACAGTGAAAACTACAGGAACTTTAAACAGGTGCTAGGAAACACACAGAGAAACAAGATAAAATGTTTCTCCTGCAATCCATTCCATTTGTGCTAAAAGAACGAAAGTTTCTCCACGTGCTCAGGTCTCACAGATAATTGTGTGTGAAAGCCGTACTTCACCTAGCTTGTTGGGAACACAAAGTTTCTTTTCAGGTGCAAACTTCACTCAATAAATTTATACGGGGTGGTCCTTGCTCCAACTCGCTTTTACAGTGAAAACTGCAGAAACTTCAAACAGGCACGAGGAAACAAACTGAGAAACCAGAGTAAAAATTTCCCCTGGATCCCGTTCCCATTGTGCAACATGAACGAACGTCTCTCCACATGCTCAGTTCTGAAAGATAAATGTGTGTGAAAGCCGTCCTTCAAATAGCTTGTTGGGAACACAAAGTTTCTTTTCAGTTGCAAACTACATTCCATACATATATATGGAAAGGTACACGCTCAAACTCGATTTTACCCTAAAAACTGAAGGAAATTCAAACCGGCGGTAGGAAACACACTGCGAAAACAGAGTAAAAGTTTCCCCTGCAAACATTTCCGTTTGTGCTAGAAGAACGAAAGTCTCTCCACATGCTCAGTTCAGACAGATAATTGCGTGTGAAAGCTGCCCTTCACTTAGCTTGTTGGGAACACAAAGTTTCTTTTCTCTGGCAAATTATACTCCATAGATATATAAGGGGAGGAACTAGCCCCAAATCGTTCTTACAGTGAAAATGGCAGAAAATTCAAACCGGCACTAGGAAACAAACTGTGAAACCAGAGTAAAAGTTTCTCATGCAACCAGTTCCCTTTGTGCTAGATGAACAAACATCTCTCCACATGCTCAGTTCTTTGAGATAAGTGTGTGTGAAAGCCGTCCTTCAACTAGCTTGTTTGGAATACAATGTTTCTTTTCAGTTGAAAATGATAATCCATACATATTTTTGGGGATGTACAAGCTCCAACTCGTTTTTACAGTGAAAACTGCAGGAATTTAAAACCAGAACTAGGAAACACACTGAGAAACCAGAGTAAAAGCTTCTCCTGCAATTTGTTCCCATTTTGTTAGATGAATGAAAGTCTCTCCACATGCTCAGTTCTGATGGATAAGTTTGTGTGAAAGCAGTACTTCACCTAGCTTGTTGGGAACACAAAGTTTCTTTTCAGTTAAAAATAGTAATCCATAAATATATATGGGGATGTACTCGCTCCACAACGCTTTTACACTGAAAACTGCAGGAACTTCAAATCGGCACTAGGAATAACACTAGGTACCAGAGTAAAAGTTTCCCTGCAAAAATTTCCACGTGTGCTAGATGAACGAACGTCTCTACAGATGCTCATTTCTTTGAGATAAGTGTGTGTGAAAGCCGTCCTTCAACTAGCTTGTTTGGAATACAATGTTTCTTTTCAGTTGAAAATGATAATCCATACATATATATGGGGATGTACAAGCTCCAACTCGTTTTTACAGTGAAAACTGCAGGAATTTCAAACCAGAACTAGGAAACACACTGAGAAACCAGAGTAAAAGCTTCTCCTGCAAATTGTTCCCATTTTGTTAGATGAATGAAAGTCTCTCCACATGCTCAGGTCTGATGGATAAGTTTGTGTGAAAGCAGTACTTCACCTAGCTTGTTGGGAACACAAAGTTTCTTTTCAGTTAAAAATAGTACTCCATAAATATATATGGGGATGTACTCGCTCCACAACGCTTTTACACTGAAAACTGCAGGAACTTCAAATCGGCACTAGGAATAACACTAGGTACCAGAGTAAACGTTTCCCTGCAAACAATTCCACGTGTGCTAGATGAACGAACGTCTCTCCACATGCTCATTTCTTTGAGATAAGAGTGTGTGGAAGCGGTCCTTCAACTAGCTTGTTTGGAATACAATGTTTCTTTTCAGTTGAAAATGATAATCCATACATATATATGGGGATGTACAAGCTACAACTCATTTTTACAGTGAAAACTGCAGGAATTTCAAACCAGAACTAGGAAACACACTGAGAAACCAGAGTAAAATTTTCCCCTGCAACCCTTACATTTGTGCTAGAATAACGAAAGTCTCTCCATATGCTCAGTTCAGACAGGTAATTGTGTGTGAAAGCTGCCCTTCACTTAGCTTGTTGGGAACACAAAGATTCTTTTCTCTTGCAAATTATACTCCATAGATATATAAGGGGAGGAACTAGCCCCAAATCGTTCTTACAGTGAAAATGGCAGGAAATTCAAACCGGCACTAGGAAACAAACTGTGAAACCAGAGTAAAAGTTTCACATGCAACCAGTTCCCTTTGTGCTAGATGAACAAACATCTCTCCACATGCTCAGTTCTTTGAGATAAGTGTGTGTGAAAGCCGTCCTTCAACTAGCTTGTTTGGAATACACTGTTTCTTTTCAGTTGAAAATGATAATCCATACATATATATGGGGATGTACAAGCTCCAACTCGTTTTTACAGTGAAAACTGCAGGAATTTCAAACCAGAACTAGGAAACACACTGAGAAACCAGAGTAAAAGCTTCTCCTGCAAATTGTTCCCATTTTGTTAGATGAATGAAAGTCTCTCCACATGCTCAGGTCTGATGGATAAGTTTGTGTGAAAGCAGTACTTCACCTAGCTTGTTGGGAACACAAAGTTTCTTTTCAGTTAAAAATAGTACTCCATACATATATATGGGGATGTACTCGCTCCACATCGCTTTTACACTGAAAACTGCAGGAACTTCACACCGGCACTAGGAATAACACTAGGTACCAGAGTAAAAGTTTCCCTGCAATCAATTCCACGTGTGCAAGATGAACGAACGTCTCTCCACATGCTCAGGTCTTTGAGATAAGTGTGTGTGAAAGCCGTCCTTCAACTAGCTTGTTTGGAATACAATGTTTCTTTTCAATTGAAAATGATAATCCATACATATATATGGGGATGTACAAGCTCCAACTCGTTTTTACAGTGAAAACTGCAGGAATTTCAAACCAGAAGTAGGAAACACACTGAGAAACCAGAGTAAAAGCTTCTCATACAACCTCTTCCCATTATGCTAGAAGAACGTACGTCTCTCCACATGCTCATTTCTGAGTTATAAGTGTGTGTGAAAGCCGTCCTTCAACAAGAATGTAGGGAAAACAAAGTTTCTTTTCATTTGTAAACTGTACTCAATACATATATAAGGGGAGGTACTCCTTGCAACTCGGTTTTACAGTGAAAACTGCAGGAACTTCAAACCGGCAGTAGGAAAAACACTGAGAAACCAGAGAAAAGTTTCTCCTGAAAACCGTTCCCTTTGTGCAACATGAACGAACGTCTCTCCACATGCTCAGATCTGACAGATTAATGTGTGTGAAAATCTTCCTTCAACTAGCTTGTTGGGAACACAAAGTTTCTTTTCAGTTAAAAATAGTACTCCATACATATATATGGGGATGTACTCGCTCCACATCGCTTTTACACTGAAAACTGCAGGAACTTCACACCGGCACTAGGAATAACACTAGGTACCAGAGTAAAAGTTTCCCTGCAATCAATTCCACGTGTGCAAGATGAACGAACGTCTCTCCACATGCTCAGGTCTTTGAGATAAGTGTGTGTGAAAGCCGTCCTTCAACTAGCTTGTTTGGAATACAATGTTTCTTTTCAATTGAAAATGATAATCCATACATATATATGGGGATGTACAAGCTCCAACTCGTTTTTACAGTGAAAACTGCAGGAATTTCAAACCAGAAGTAGGAAACACACTGAGAAACCAGAGTAAAAGCTTCTCATACAACCTCTTCCCATTATGCTAGAAGAACGTACGTCTCTCCACATGCTCATTTCTGAGTTATAAGTGTGTGTGAAAGCCGTCCTTCAACAAGAATGTAGGGAAAACAAAGTTTCTTTTCATTTGTAAACTGTACTCAATACATATATAAGGGGAGGTACTCCTTGCAACTCGGTTTTACAGTGAAAACTGCAGGAACTTCAAACCGGCAGTAGGAAAAACACTGAGAAACCAGAGAAAAGTTTCTCCTGAAAACCGTTCCCTTTGTGCAACATGAACGAACGTCTCTCCACATGCTCAGATCTGACAGATTAATGTGTGTGAAAATCTTCCTTCAACTAGCTTGTTCGGAACACAAAGTTTCTTTTCAGTTGCAAACTACATTCCACACATATATATGGGGAGGTACACGCTCCAGCACGGTTTTACACTGAAAACTGCAGGAACTTCAAACCGGCGCTAGGAAACACACGGAGAATCCAGATTTAAACTTCCCAGAAATCCGTTCGTTTGTGCTAGATCAACGAACGACTCTCTACGTGCTCATTTCTGAGAGATAAGTGTGTGTGAAGCCGTTCTTTACTTAGCTTTCTGGGAACAAAATGTTCTTTATATTTGCAAACGGTAATCCATACATATACATGGGGAGGTACTCGATCCAGCTCGGTTTTACAGTGAAAACTGCAGGAACTTCAAACCGGCACTAGGAAACACACTGAGAAACCACAGTAAATGTTTCTCCTGCAACCTGTTCCAATTGTGTTAGATAAATGAACGTCTCTCCACATGCTCATTTCTGAGGGATAATTGTGTGTGAAAGCTGTCATTCAACTAGCTTGTTGGGAACACAAAGTTACTTTTCAGGTGCAAACTACACTCCAGATATATTTATGGGGAGGTACTCGCTCCAACTCCGTTTTACAGGGAAACTGTAGAAACTTCAAACCGGCACTAGGAAACAAACTGAGAAAACAGAGTAAAAATTTCCCCTGAAACCTGTTCCCTTTGAGCAATATGAACGAACGTCTCGCCACATGCTCAGTTCTGAGAGAAAAATGTGTGTGAAAGCCGTCCTTCCACTAACTTGTTCGGAACACAAAGTTTCTTTACAGTTGCCAACTACATTCCATGCAGATATATGGGGAGGTACACGCTCCAACACGGTTTTACACTGAAAAATGCAGAAACTTCAAACCGGCGCTAGGAAACACACTGAGAATCCAGAGTTAAATTTCCACTGCAAACCGTTCCCTTTGTGCTAGAAGAACGAAAGTCTCTCCACATGCTCAGTTCTGAGGGATAAGTGTTTGTGAAAGCCGTCCTTCACCCTGCTTGTTGGGAACACAAAGTTTCTTTTCAGGTGCGAACTACACTCCATATATATATATGGGGAGGAACACGCTCCAACTCGGTTTTACAGTGAAAACTGCAGAAACTTCAAACTGGCACGAGGAAAGACACTGAGAAACCAGACAAAAATTTCAACTTAAACCCCTTCCATTTGTGCAACCTGAACGAACGTCTCTCCACATGCTCAGTTCTGAGAGATATATGTGTGTCAAAGCCGTCCTTCAAGAAGCTTGTTTGGAACACAAAGTTCTTTTCAGTTGCAAACTACATTCCATACATATATATGGGGAGGTAATCGCTCCAACGCGGTTTTACATTGAAAACTGCAGGAACTTCAAACCGGCACTAGGAAACACACTGAGAAACCAGAGTAAAATTTTCCCCGGCAACCCTTACATTTGTGCTAGAATAACGAAAGTCTCTCCATATGCTCTGTTCTGACAGATAAGTGTGTGTGAAAGCTGTCCTTCACCTAGCTTGTTGGGAACACAAAGTTTCTTCTCAGTTGCAAATTGTACTCCATACATATATATGTGGTAGTACTCGCTTCAAGTCGTTTTTACAGTGAAAACAGCAGGAACATAAAACCGGCACTAGAAAACACACTGAGAAAGTAGAGTAAAACTTTCCCTGCAAACAATTCCAATTGTGCTAGATGAACGAACGTCTCTCAACATGCTAAGTTCAGAGAGATAAGTGTGTGTGAAAGCTGTCCTTCACCTATCTTGTTGGGAACACAAAGTTTCTTTTCAGTTGCAAACGGTACTCCATACATATATATGGGTAGGTACACGCTCCAACTCGGTTTTACAGTGAAAACTGCAGGAACTTCAAAAAGGCACTAGGAAACACACTGAGAAACGAGAGTAAAAGTTTCCCCTGCAACCCAATCACTTTGTGCTAAAAGAACGAATGTCTCTCCACATGGTCAATTCTGAGAGATAATTGTGTATGAAAGCCGTCCTTCACCTACCTTCATGGGAACACAAAGTTTCTTTTCAGTTGCAAAATACAATCCATACATATGTATGGGGAGGTACAAGCTCCAACACGGATTTACAGTGAAAACTACAGGAACTTCAAACCGGTGCTAGGAAACACACAGAGAAACAAGATAAAATGTTTCTCCTGCAATCCATTCCATTTGTGCTAGAAGAACGAAAGTTTCTCCACGTGCTCAGTTCTCACAGATAATTGTGAGTGAAAGCCGTACTTCACCTAGCTTGTTGGGAACACAAAGTTTCTTTTCAGGTGCAAACTACACTCAATAAATTTATACGGGGTGGTCCTTGCTCCAACTCGCTTTTACAGTGAAAACTGCAGAAACTTCAAACAGGCACGAGGAAACAAACTGAGAAACCAGAGTAAAAATTTCCCCTGGATCCCGTTCCCTTTGTGCAACATGAACGAACGTCTCTCCACATGCTCAGTTCTGAAAGATAAATGTGTGTGAAAGCCGTCCTTCAACTAGCTTGTTGGGAACACAAAGTTTCTATTCAGTTGCAAAATACATTCCATAAATATATATATGGGAAGGTACACGCTCGAACACGATTTTACACTGCAAACTGAAGGAAATTCAAACCGGCGCTAGGAAACACACTGCGAAAACAGAGTAAAAGTTTCCCCTGCAAACATTTCCGTTTGTGCTAGAAGAACGAAAGTCTCTCCACATGCTCAGTTCAGACAGATAATTGTGTGTGAAAGCTGCCCTTCACTTAGCTTGTTGGGAACACAAAGTTTCTTTTCTCTTGCAAATTATGCTCCATAGATATATAAGGGGAGGAACTAGCCCCAAATCGTTCTTACAGTGAAAATGGCAGGAAATTCAAACCGGCACTAGGAAACAAACTGTGAAACCAGAGTAAAAGTTTCTCATGCAACCAGTTCCCTTTGTGCTAGATGAACAAACATCTCTCCACATGCTCAGTTCTTTGAGATAAGTGTGTGTGAAAGCCGTCCTTCAACTAGCTTGTTTGGAATACAATGTTTCTTTTCAGTTGAAAATGATAATCCATACATATATATGGGGATGTACAAGCTCCAACTCGTTTTTACAGTGAAAACTGCAGGAATTTCAAACCAGAACTAGGAAACACACTGAGAAACCAGAGTAAAAGCTTCTCCTGCAACTTGTTCCCATTTTGTTAGATGAATGAAAGTCTCTCCACATGCTCAGTTCTGATGGATAAGTTTGTGTGAAAGCAGTACTTCACCTAGCTTGTTGGGAACACAAAGTTTCTTTTCAGTTACAAATAGTACTCCATACATATATATGGGGATGTACTCGCTCCACATCACTTTTACACTGAAAACTGCAGGAACTTCAAATCGGCACTAGGAATAACACTAGAAACCAGAGTAAAAGTTTCCCTGCAAACAATTCCAAGTGTGCTAAATGAACGAACGTCTCTCAACATGCTCAGTTCTGAGAGATAAGTGTGTGTGAAAACCGTCCTTAACCTATCTTGTAGGGAACACAAATATTCTTTTCAGTTGGAAACGGTACTCTATAAATTTATATAGGGAGGTACTCGCTCCAAATCTGTTTTACAGTGAAAACAGCAGGAACTTCAAACCAACACGAGGAAACTCCCTGAGAAACCAGAATAAAAGTTTCTCCTGCAACCTGTTCCCATTGTGTTAGATGAATGAACGTATCTCCACATGCTGATTTCTGAGAGATAAATGTGTGTGAAAGCCGTCCTTCACCTAGCTTGTTGGGAACACAATGTTTATTTTCAGTTGCATACTACATTCCATAAATATATATGGGGAGTTACTCGTTGCAACTCGTTTTTACAGCGAAACCTGCAGGAACTTCAAATCGGCACTAGGAAACACACTGAGAAAGCAGAGTAAAAGTTTCTCATACAACCTCTTCCCATTATGCTAGAAGAACGTACGTCTCTCCACATGCTCATTTCTGAGTTATAAGTGTGTGTGAAAGCCGTTCTTCAACAAGAATGTAGGGAAAACAAAGATTCTTTTCAGTTGTAAACTGTACTCAATACATATATAAGGGGAGGTACTCCTTGCAACTCGGTTTTACAGTGAAAACTGCAGGAATTTCAAACCGGCAGTAGGAAAAACACTGAGAAACCAGAGAAAAGTTTCTCCTGAAAACCGTTCCCTTTGTGCAACATGAACGAACATCTCTCCACATGCTCAGATCTGACAGATTAATGTGTGTGAAAATCTTCCTTCAACTAGCTGGTTCGGAACACAAAGTTTCTTTTCAGTTGCAAACTACATTCCATACATATATATGGGGAGGTACACGCTCCAGCACGGTTTTACACTGAAAACTGCAGGAACTTCAAACCAGCGATAGGAAACACACGGAGAATCCAGATTTAAACTTCCCAGAAATCCGTCCGTTTGTGCTAGATCAACGAACGACTCTCTACGTGCTCATTTCTGAGAGATAAGTGTGTGTGAAGCCGTTCTTTACTTAGCTTTCTGGGAACAAAATGTTCTTTATATTTGCAAACGGTAATCCATACATATACATGGGGAGGTACTCGATCCAGCTCGGTTTTACAGTGAAAACTGCAGGAACTTCAAACCGACACTAGGAAACACACTGAGAAACCACAGTAAATGTTTCTCCTGCATCCTGTTCCAATTGTGTTAGATAAATGAACGTCTCTCCACATGCTCATTTCTGAGGGATAATTGTGTGTGAAAGCTGTCATTCAACTAGCTTGTTGGGAACACAAAGTTACTTTTCAGGTGCAAACTACACTCCAGATATATTTATGAGGAGGTACTCGCTCCAACTCCGTTTTACAGGGAAACTGTAGAAACTTCAAACCGGCACTAGGAAACAAACTGAGAAAACAGAGTAAAAATTTCCCCTGAAACCCGTTCCCTTTGAGCAATATGAACGAACGTCTCGCCACATGCTCAGTTCTGAGAGAAAAATGTGTGTGAAAGCCGTCCTTCCACTAACTTGTTCGGAACACAAAGTTTCTTTACAGTTGCCAACTACATTCCATGCAGATATATGGGGAGGTACACGCTCCAACACGGTTTTACACTGAAAAATGCAGAAACTTCCAACCGGCTCTAGGAAACACACTGAGAATCCAGAGTTAAACTTCCACTGCAAACCGTTCCCTTTGTGCTAGAAGAACGAAAGTCTCTCCACATGCTCAGTTCTGAGGGATAAGTGTTTGTGAAAGCCGTCCTTCACCCTGCTTGTTGGGAACACAAAGTTTCTTTTCAGGTGCGAACTACACTCCATATATATATATGGGGAGGAACACGCTCCAACTCGGTTTTACAGTGAAAACTGCAGAAACTTCAAACTGGCACGAGGAAAGACACTGAGAAACCAGACAAAAATTTCAACTTAAACCCCTTCCATTTGTGCAACCTGAACGAACGTCTCTCCACATGCTCAGTTCTGAGAGATATATGTGTGTCAAAGCCGTCCTTCAAGAAGCTTGTTTGGAACACAAAGTTCTTTTCAGTTGCAAACTACATTCCATACAGTTATATGGGGAGGTAATCGCTCCAACGCGGTTTTACATTGAAAACTGCAGGAACTTCAAACCGGCACTAGGAAACACACTGAGAAACCAGAGTAAAATTTTCCCCGGCAACCCTTACATTTGTGCTAGAATAACGAAAGTCTCTCCATATGCTCTGTTCTGACAGATAAGTGTGTGTGAAAGCTGTCCTTCACCTAGCTTGTTGGGAACACAAAGTTTCTTCTCAGTTGCAAATTGTACTCCATACATATATATGTGGTAGTACTCGCTTCAAGTCATTTTTACAGTGAAAACAGCACGAACATAAAAACGGCACTAGAAAACACACTGAGAAAGTAGAGTAAAACTTTCCCTGCAAACAATTCCAATTGTGCTAGATGAACGAACGTCTCTCAACATGCTAAGTTCAGAGAGATAAGTGTGTGTGAAAGCTGTCCTTCACCTATCTTGTTGGGAACACAAAGTTTCTTTTCAGTTGCAAACGGTACTCCATACATATATATGGATAGGTACACGCTCCAACTCGGTTTTACAGTGAAAACTGCAGGAACTTCAAAACGGCACTAGGAAACACACTGAGAAACCAGAGTAAAATTTCCCCTGCAACCCAATCACTTTGTGCTAAAAGAACGAATGTCTCTCCACATGCTCAATTCTGAGAGATAATTGTGTATGAAAGCCGTCCTTCACCTATCTTGATGGGAACACAAAGTTTCTTTTCAGTTGCAAAATGCAATCCATACATATGTATGGGGAGGTACAAGCTCCAACACGGATTTACAGTGAAAACTACAGGAACTTTAAACAGGTGCTAGGAAACACACAGAGAAACAAGATAAAATGTTTCTCCTGCAATCCATTCCATTTGTGCTAGAAGAACGAAAGTTTCTCCACGTGCTCAGGTCTCACAGATAATTGTGTGTGAAAGCCGTACTTCACCTAGCTTGTTGGGAACACAAAGTTTCTTTTCAGGTGCAAACTTCACTCAATAAATTTATACGGGGTGGTCCTTGCTCCAACTCGCTTTTACAGGGAAAACTGCAGAAACTTCAAACAGGCACGAGGAACAAACTGAGAAACCAGAGTAAAAATTTCCCCTGGATCCCGTTCCCATTGTGCAACATGAACGAACGTCTCTCCACATGCTCAGTTCTGAAAGATAAATGTGTGTGAAAGCCGTCCTTCAAATAGCTTGTTGGGAACACAAAGTTTCTTTTCAGTTGCAAACTACATTCCATACATATATATGGAAAGGTACACGCTCAAACTCGATTTTACCCTGCAAACTGAAGGAAATTCAAACCGGCGGTAGGAAACACACTGCGAAAACAGAGTAAAAGTTTCCCCTGCAAACATTTCCGTTTGTGCTAGAAGAACGAAAGTCTCTCCACATGCTCAGTTCAGACAGATAATTGCGTGTGAAAGCTGCCCTTCACTTAGCTTGTTGGGAACACAAAGTTTCTTTTCTCTGGCAAATTATACTCCATAGATATATAAGGGGAGGGACTAGCCCCAAATCGTTCTTACAGTGAAAATGGCAGAAAGTTCAAACCGGCACTAGGAAACAAACTGTGAAACCAGAGTAAAAGTTTCTCATGCTACCAGTTCCCTTTGTGCTAGATGAACAAACATCTCTCCACATGCTCAGTTCTTTGAGATAAGTGTGTGTGAAAGCCGTTCTTCAACTAGCTTGTTTGGAATACAATGTTTCTTTTCAGTTCAAAATGATAATCCATACATATTTTTGGGGATGTACAAGCTCCAACTCGTTTTTACAGTGAAAACTGCAGGAATTTAAAACCAGAACTAGGAAACACACTGAGAAACCAGAGTAAAAGCTTCTCCTGCAATTTGTTCCCATTTTGTTAGATGAATGAAAGTCTCTCCACATGCTCAGGTCTGATGGATAAGTTTGTGTGAAAGCAGTACTTCACCTAGCTTGTTGGGAACACAAAGTTTCTTTTCAGTTAAAAATAGTACTCCATAAATATATATGGGGATGTACTCGCTCCACAACGCTTTTACACTGAAAACTGCAGGAACTTCAAATCGGCACTAGGAATAACACTAGGTACCAGAGTAAAAGTTTCCCTGCAAAAATTTCCACGTGTGCTAGATGAACGAACGTCTCTACAGATGCTCATTTCTTTGAGATAAGTGTGTGTGAAAGCCGTCCTTCAACTAGCTTGTTTGGAATACAATGTTTCTTTTCAGTTGAAAATGATAATCCATACATATATATGGGGATGTACAAGCTCCAACTCGTTTTTACAGTGAAAACTGCAGGAATTTCAAACCAGAACTAGGAAACACACTGAGAAACCAGAGTAAAAGCTTCTCCTGCAAATTGTTCCCATTTTGTTGGATGAATGAAAGTCTCTCCACATGCTCAGGTCTGATGGATAAGTTTGTGTGAAAGCAGTACTTCACCTAGCTTGTTGGGAACACAAAGTTTCTTTTCAGTTAAAAATAGTACTCCATATAT
Organism: Camelus bactrianus; assembly: GCF_048773025.1. Taxonomy (NCBI): domain Eukaryota; kingdom Metazoa; phylum Chordata; class Mammalia; order Artiodactyla; family Camelidae; genus Camelus; species Camelus bactrianus. The sequence continues at coordinate 20,803,156 of NC_133554.1, forward strand.
ATATATGGGGATGTACTCGCTCCACAACGCTTTTACACTGAAAACTGCAGGAACTTCAAATCGGCACTAGGAATAACACTAGGTACCAGAGTAAACGTTTCCCTGCAAACAATTCCACGTGTGCTAGATGAACGAACGTCTCTCCACATGCTCATTTCTTTGAGATAAGAGTGTGTGGAAGCGGTCCTTCAACTAGCTTGTTTGGAATACAATGTTTCTTTTCAGTTGAAAATGATAATCCATACATATATATGGGGATGTACAAGCTACAACTCGTTTTTACAGTGAAAACTGCAGGAATTTCAAACCAGAACTAGGAAACACACTGAGAAACCAGAGTAAAATTTTCCCCTGCAACCCTTACATTTGTGCTAGAATAACGAAAGTCTCTCCATATGCTCAGTTCAGACAGGTAATTGTGTGTGAAAGCTGCCCTTCACTTAGCTTGTTGGGAACACAAAGTTTCTTTTCTCTTGCAAATTATACTCCATAGATATATAAGGGGAGGAACTAGCCCCAAATCGTTCTTACAGTGAAAATGGCAGGAAATTCAAACCGGCACTAGGAAACAAACTGTGAAACCAGAGTAAAAGTTTCACATGCAACCAGTTCCCTTTGTGCTAGATGAACAAACATCTCTCCACATGCTCAGTTCTTTGAGATAAGTGTGTGTGAAAGCCGTCCTTCAACTAGCTTGTTTGGAATACACTGTTTCTTTTCAGTTGAAAATGATAATCCATACATATATATGGGGATGTACAAGCTCCAACTCGTTTTTACAGTGAAAACTGCAGGAATTTCAAACCAGAACTAGGAAACACACTGAGAAACCAGAGTAAAAGCTTCTCCTGCAAATTGTTCCCATTTTGTTAGATGAATGAAAGTCTCTCCACATGCTCAGGTCTGATGGATAAGTTTGTGTGAAAGCAGTACTTCACATAGCTTGTTGGGAACACAAAGTTTCTTTTCAGTTAAAAATAGTACTCCATACATATATATGGGGATGTACTCGCTCCACATCGCTTTTACACTGAAAACTGCAGGAACTTCACACCGGCACTAGGAATAACACTAGGTACCAGAGTAAAAGTTTCACTGCAATCAATTCCACGTGTGCAAGATGAACGAACGTCTCTCCACATGCTCAGGTCTTTGAGATAAGTGTGTGTGAAAGCCGTCCTTCAACTAGCTTGTTTGGAATACAATGTTTCTTTTCAATTGAAAATGATAATCCATACATATATATGGGGATGTACAAGCTCCAACTCGTTTTTACAGTGAAAACTGCAGGAATTTCAAACCAGAAGTAGGAAACACACTGAGAAACCAGAGTAAAAGCTTCTCATACAACCTCTTCCCATTATGCTAGAAGAACGTACGTCTCTCCACATGCTCATTTCTGAGTTATAAGTGTGTGTGAAAGCCGTCCTTCAACAAGAATGTAGGGAAAACAAAGTTTCTTTTCATTTGTAAACTGTACTCAATACATATATAAGGGGAGGTACTCCTTGCAACTCGGTTTTACAGTGAAAACTGCAGGAACTTCAAACCGGCAGTAGGAAAAACACTGAGAAACCAGAGAAAAGTTTCTCCTGAAAACCGTTCCCTTTGTGCAACATGAACGAACGTCTCTCCACATGCTCAGATCTGACAGATTAATGTGTGTGAAAATCTTCCTTCAACTAGCTTGTTCGGAACACAAAGTTTCTTTTCAGTTGCAAACTACATTCCATACATATATATGGGGAGGTACACGCTCCAGCACGGTTTTACACTGAAAACTGCAGGAACTTCAAACCGGCGCTAGGAAACACACGGAGAATCCAGATTTAAACTTCCCAGAAATCCGTTCGTTTGTGCTAGATCAACGAACGACTCTCTACGTGCTCATTTCTGAGAGATAAGTGTGTGTGAAGCCGTTCTTTACTTAGCTTTCTGGGAACAAAATGTTCTTTATATTTGCAAACGGTAATCCATACATATACATGGGGAGGTACTCGATCCAGCTCGGTTTTACAGTGAAAACTGCAGGAACTTCAAACCGGCACTAGGAAACACACTGAGAAACCACAGTAAATGTTTCTCCTGCAACCTGTTCCAATTGTGTTAGATAAATGAACGTCTCTCCACATGCTCATTTCTGAGGGATAATTGTGTGTGAAAGCTGTCATTCAACTAGCTTGTTGGGAACACAAAGTTACTTTTCAGGTGCAAACTACACTCCAGATATATTTATGGGGAGGTACTCGCTCCAACTCCGTTTTACAGGGAAACTGTAGAAACTTCAAACCGGCACTAGGAAACAAACTGAGAAAACAGAGTAAAAATTTCCCCTGAAACCTGTTCCCTTTGAGCAATATGAACGAACGTCTCGCCACATGCTCAGTTCTGAGAGAAAAATGTGTGTGAAAGCCGTCCTTCCACTAACTTGTTCGGAACACAAAGTTTCTTTACAGTTGCCAACTACATTCCATGCAGATATATGGGGAGGTACACGCTCCAACACGGTTTTACACTGAAAAATGCAGAAACTTCAAACCGGCGCTAGGAAACACACTGAGAATCCAGAGTTAAATTTCCACTGCAAACCGTTCCCTTTGTGCTAGAAGAACGAAAGTCTCTCCACATGCTCAGTTCTGAGGGATAAGTGTTTGTGAAAGCCGTCCTTCACCCTGCTTGTTGGGAACACAAAGTTTCTTTTCAGGTGCGAACTACACTCCATATATATATATGGGGAGGAACACGCTCCAACTCGGTTTTACAGTGAAAACTGCAGAAACTTCAAACTGGCACGAGGAAAGACACTGAGAAACCAGACAAAAATTTCAACTTAAACCCCTTCCATTTGTGCAACCTGAACGAACGTCTCTCCACATGCTCAGTTCTGAGAGATATATGTGTGTCAAAGCCGTCCTTCAAGAAGCTTGTTTGGAACACAAAGTTCTTTTCAGTTGCAAACTACATTCCATACATATATATGGGGAGGTAATCGCTCCAACGCGGTTTTACATTGAAAACTGCAGGAACTTCAAACCGGCACTAGGAAACACACTGAGAAACCAGAGTAAAATTTTCCCCTGCAACCCTTACATTTGTGCTAGAATAACGAACGTCTCTCCATATGCTCTGTTCTGACAGATAAGTGTGTGTGAAAGCTGTCCTTCAACTAGCTTGTTGGGAACACAAAGTTTCTTCTCAGTTGCAAATTGTACTCCATAGATATATATGTGTTAGTACTCGCTTCAAGTCGTTTTTACAGTGAAAACAGCAGGAACATAAAACCGGCACTAGAAAACACACTGAGAAAGTAGAGTAAAACTTTCCCTGCAAACAATTCCAATTGTGCTAGATGAACGAACGTCTCTCAACATGCTAAGTTCAGAGAGATAAGTGTGTGTGAAAGCTGTCCTTCACCTATCTTGTTGGGAACACAAAGTTTCTTTTCAGTTGCAAACGGTACTCCATACATATATATGGATAGGTACACGCTCCAACTCGGTTTTACAGTGAAAACTGCAGGAACTTCAAAACGGCACTAGGAAACACACTGAGAAACCAGAGTAAAAGTTTCCCCTGCAACCCAATCACTTTGTGCTAAAAGAACGAATGTCTCTCCACATGCTCAATTCTGAGAGATAATTGTGTATGAAAGCCGTCCTTCACCTATCTTGATGGGAACACAAAGTTTCTTTTCAGTTGCAAAATGCAATCCATACATATGTATGGGGAGGTACAAGCTCCAACACGGATTTACAGTGAAAACTACAGGAACTTCAAACAGGTGCTAGGAAACACACAGAGAAACAAGATAAAATGTTTCTCCTGCAATCCATTCCATTTGTGCTAGAAGAACGAAAGTTTCTCCACGTGCTCAGGTCTCACAGATAATTGTGTGTGAAAGCCGTACTTCACCTAGCTTGTTGGGAACACAAAGTTTCTTTTCAGGTGCAAACTTCACTCAATAAATTTATACGGGGTGGTCCTTGCTCCAACTCGCTTTTACAGTGAAAACTGCAGAAACTTCAAACAGGCACGAGGAAACAAACTGAGAAACCAGAGTAAAAATTTCCCCTAGATCCCGTTCCCATTGTGCAACATGAACGAACGTCTCTCTACATGCTCAGTTCTGAAAGATAAATGTGTGTGAAAGCCGTCCTTCAAATAGCTTGTTGGGAACACAAAGTTTCTTTTCAGTTGCAAACTACATTCCATACATATATATGGAAATGTACACGCTCAAACTCGATTTTACACTGCAAACTGAAGGAAATTGAAACCGGCGGTAGGAAACACACTGCGAAAACAGAGTAAAAGTTTCCCCTGCAAACATTTCCCTTTGTGCTAGAAGAACGAAAGTCTCTCCACATGCTCAGTTCAGACAGATAATTGCGTGTGAAAGCTGCCCTTCACTTAGCTTGTTGGGAACACAAAGTTTCTTTTCTCTTGCAAATTATACTCCATAGATATATAAGGGGAGGAACTAGCCCCAAATCGTTCTTACAGTGAAAATGGCAGGAAATTCAAACCGGCACTAGGAAACAAACTGTGAAACCAGAGTAAAAGTTTCTCATGCTACCAGTTCCCTTTGTGCTAGATGAACAAACATCTCTCCACATGCTCAGTTCTTTGAGATAAGTGTGTGTGAAAGCCGTCCTTCAACTAGCTTGTTTGGAATACAATGTTTCTTTTCAGTTGAAAATGATAATCCATACATATATATGGGGATGTACAAGCTCCAACTCGTTTTTACAGTGAAAACTGCAGGAACTTCAAAACGGCACTAGGAAACACACTGAGAAACCAGAGTAAAAGCTTCTCCTGCAAATTGTTCCCATTTTGTTAGATGAATGAAAGTCTCTCCACATGCTCAGGTCTGATGGATAAGTTTGTGTGAAAGCAGTACTTCACCTAGCTTGTTGGGAACACAAAGTTTCTTTTCAGTTAAAAATAGTACTCCATAAATATATATGGGGATGTACTCGCTCCACAACGCTTTTACACTGAAAACTGCAGGAACTTCAAATCGGCACTAGGAATAACACTAGGTACCAGAGTAAAAGTTTCCCTGCAAACAATTCCACGTGTGCTAGATGAACGAACGTCTCTCCACATGCTCAGTTCTTTGAGATAAGAGTGTGTGGAAGCGGTCCTTCAACTAGCTTGTTTGGAATACAATGTTTCTTTTCAGTTGAAAATGATAATCCATACATATATATGGGGATGTACAAGCTACAACTCGTTTTTACAGTGAAAACTGCAGGAATTTCAAACCAGAACTAGGAAACACACTGAGAAACCAGAGTAAAATTTTCCCCTGCAACCCTTACATTTGTGCTAGAATAACGAAAGTCTCTCCATATGCTCTGTTCTGACAGATAAGTATGTGTGAAAGCTGTCCTTCACCTAGCTTGTTGGGAACACAAAGTTTCTTCTCAGTTGCAAATTGTACTCCATACATATATATGTGGTAGTACTCGCTTCAAGTCGTTTTTACAGTGAAAACAGCAGGAACATAAATCCGGCACTAGAAAACACACTGAGAAAGTAGAGTAAAACTTTCCCTGCAAACAATTCCAATTGTGCTAGATGAACGAACGTCTCTCAACATGCTAAGTTCAGAGAGATAAGTGTGTGTGAAAGCTGTCCTTCACCTATCTTGTTGGGAACACAAAGTTTCTTTTCAGTTGCAAACGGTACTCCATACATATATATGGGGATGTACTCGCTCCACATCGCTTTTACACTAAAAACTGCAGGAACTTCAAATCGGCACTAGGAATAACACTAGAAACCAGAGTAAAAGTTTCCCTGCAAACAATTCCACGTGTGCTAGATGAACGAACGTCTCTCAACATGCTCAGTTCTGAGAGATAAGTGTGTGTGAAAACCGTCCTTAACCTATCATGTAGGGAACACAAATATTCTTTTCAGTTGCAAACGGTACTCTATAAATTTATATAGGGAGGTACTCGCTCCAAATCTGTTTTACAGTGAAAACAGCAGGAACTTCAAACCAACACGAGGAAACTCCCTGAGAAACCAGAATAAAAGTTTCTCCTGCAACCTGTTCCCATTGTGTTAGATGAATGAACGTATCTCCACATGCTCATTTCTGAGAGATAAATGTGTGTGAAAGCCGTCCTTCACCTAGCTTGTTGGGAACACAATGTTTATTTTCAGTTGCATACTACATTCCATAAATATATATGGGGAGTTACTCGTTGCAACTCGTTTTTACAGCGAAACCTGCAGGAACTTCAAATCGGCACTAGGAAACACACTGAGAAAACAGTGTAAAAGTTTCTCATACAACCTCTTCCCATTATGCTAGAAGAACGTACGTCTCTCCACATGCTCATTTCTGAGTTATAAGTGTGTGTGAAAGCCTTCCTTCAACAAGAATGTAGGGAAAACAAAGTTTCTTTTCAGTTGTAAACTGTACTCAATACATATATAAGGGGAGGTACTCCTTGCAACTCGGTTTTACAGTGAAAACTGCAGGAACTTCAAACCGGCAGTAGGAAAAACACTGAGAAACCAGAGAAAAGTTTCTCCTGAAAACCGTTCCCTTTGTGCAACATGAACGAACGTCTCTCCACATGCTCAGATCTGAAAGTTAAGCGTGTGTGAAAGCCGTACTTCACTTAGCTTGTTGGGAAAACAAAGACTCTTTTCATTTGCAAACTACACTCCAAACATATATATGGGGAGGTACTTGCTAAAACTCGATTTTACAGTGAAAACTAAAGGAAATTCAAACAGGCAGTAGGAAACAGACTGAGTAATCAGAGTAAAATTTTTTCCTGAAACCTGTTCCCTTTGTGCTAGATGAACGAATGCTTCTCCACATGTTCAGTTCTGGCAGATAAATGTGTGTTAAAGCCATCCTCCAACTAGCTTTTGGGAACACAAAATTTCGTTCCAGTTGCAAAGTACACTCCTTATCTATATATGGGGATGTACATGCTCCAACTCGTTTTTACAGTGATATTTCAGGAACTTCAAACCGGCACTAGGAAACACACTAAGAATCCAGAGTAAAATTTCTCCTGAAACACGATCTTTTGTGCTAGATGAAAGAAAGTCTCCCCACATGCTCAGTTCTGAGATTTATGTGTGTGTTAAAGCCGTCCTTCACCTAGCTTCTTGGGAACACAAAGTTTCGTTCCAGTTGCAAAGTACACTCCATATCTATATATGGGGTAGTACTTGCTCCAACTCGGTTTTACATAGAAAACTGCAGGACCTTCAAACCGGCAGTAGGAAACTTTCTGAAAAACCAGAGAAAAAGTTTCTCAAGGATCCAGTTCCATTTGTTTTAGATGAAAGAACATCTCTCCACATGCTCAGATCTGAGAGATAAGTGTGTGTGAAAGCCGTCCTTCACCTAGCTTGTTGGGAACACAAAGTTTCTTTCCAGTTGCAAACTACACTACATACATATATATGGGGAGATTCTTGCTCCAACTCGGTTTTACATAGAAAACTGCAGGACCTTCAAACCGGCACTAGGAAACAGACTGAGAATCCAGAGAAAAATTTCTCTTGCAACACGATATTTGGTGCTACATGAACGAAAGTCTCTCCACATGCTAAGTTCTGAGAGAAAACTGTGTGTGAAAGCCGTCCTTCACAACGCTAGTTGGGATCACAAAGTTTCTTTTCAGTTGCAAACTACACTCCATATATATATATGGGGATGTACTTGCTACAACACTATTTTACAGTGAAAACTGCAGGAACTTCAAACAGGCACTAGGAAAGAGACTGAGAACCCGGGGTAAAAGTTCCTCCTGAAATCCGTTCACTTTGTGCTAGATGAACGAACGTCTCTCCACATGCTCATTTCTGAAATTTAAGCGTGTGTGAAAGCCGTACTTCACCTAGCTTTTTGGGAACACATAGATTCTTTTCATTTGCAAACTACGCTCCATACATATATAAGGGGATTTACTTACTCAAACTCGGTTTTACAGTGAAAACTGCAGGAACTTCAAACCGGCACTAGGAAACAGACTGAGAAACAAGAGTAAAAGTTTTTTCTGCAAATCTTTCCCTTTGTGCTACTTGAAGGAACGTATCCCTTCATGACCAGTTCCTAGAGTCATGTGTGTGTGAAAGCAGTCCTTCATCTCTCTTGTTGGGAACACAAAGTTTCATTCCATTTGCAAACTGCACTCCAAACATATATATGGGGAGGTACTTGCTCCAACTCGGTTTTACAGTGAAAACTGCAGTAACATAAAACCGGCACTAGGAAAAACTCTGAGAAACCTGTGTATAAGTTTCTCCTGCAAACCGTTCCTTTGTTCTAGTTGAACGAACATTTCTCCAAATGCTCAGTTCTGCGAGATATGTGTGTGTGAAAGCCATCCTTCACCTAGCTTGTTGGGAACACAAAGATTATTTCAGTTGCATACTACAGTCCATATATATATATGGGGAGGTACTTGTTCCAACTCGGGTTTACAGTGAAAATTTTAGGAACCTCAAATCGGCCCTAGGAAACAGACTGAGAAACCAGAGTAAAAGTTTACCTTGCAACACGATATTTTGTGCTAGATGAACCAAAGTCTATCCACATACTCAGTTCTAACAGATAAGTGTGTGTTAAAGCCGTACTTCACCTAGCTTGTTGGGAAAACAAAGACTCTTTTCATTTGCAAACTACACTCCAAACATATATATGGGGAGGTCCTTGCTAAAACACGATTTTACAGTGAAAACTGCAGCAAATTCAAACAGGCAATAGGAAACAGACTGAGTAACCAGAGTAAAATTTTTTCCTGAAACCTGTTCCCTTTGTGCTAGATGAACAAAAGTTTCTCCACATGTTCAGTTCTGGCAGATAAATGTGTGTGAAAGCCATCCTCCAACTAGCTTTTGGGAACACAAAATTTCGTTCCAGTTGCAAAGTACACTCCTTATCTATATATGGGGATGTACTTGCTCCAAATCGTTTTTAAAGTGAAAATTGCAGGAACTTCAAACGGGCACTAGAAAACAGACTGAGAAACAAGAGTAAAAATTTCTCTTGCAACACGTCTTTTGTGCTAGATGAATGAACATCTTTCCACATGCTCATTTCGGAGAGATAAGTGTTTGTGAAAGCCGTCCTTCACCTAGCTCTTTGGGAACACAAAGATTTCTTCCAGTTGCAAAATACACTCCATACATATATATGGGGAGGTATTTCCTCCAACACGTTTTTACAGTGAAAACTGCAGGTACTTCAAACCGGCACTAGGAAACAGACTTAGAAAACAGAGTAAATGTTACTCCTGTCAACAGATCCATTTGTGCTAGATGAACGAACGTCTCTCAAAATGCTCATTTCTGAGAGATAAGTGTGTTTGAAAGCCATCCTTCACCTATCTTGTTGGGAACACAAAATTTCTTCTCAATTGCAAACTACACTCAATATATATATATGGGGAGGTACTTGCTCCAACTAGATTTTACAGTGAAAACTGCAGGAATTTCAAACCGGCACTAGGAAACACACTGAGAAACCAGAGTAAAATTTCTCCTGAAACATGATCTTTTGTGCTAGATGAAAGAAAGTCTCCCCACATGCTCAGTTCTGAGAGTTATGTGTGTGAAAGCCTTCATTCACCTAGCTTTTTGGGAACACAAAGTTTCTTTTCAGTTGCAAATTACACTCCAAACATATATATGTTTATGTACTTGCACCAACTCGGTTTTACAGTGAAAACTACTGGAACTTCCAACCGGCACTAGGAAAAAGACTCAGAAACCAGAGTAAAACTTTCTCCTGCTATCCGTTCTCTTTGTGCTAGTTTAAGGAACGTCTCTCCACATGCTCACTTATGAGAGACTAGTGTGGATGAAAGCGGTCCTACACATAGCTTGTTGGGAACACAAAATTTCATTCCAGTTGCAAACTACACAGCATACATTTATATGGGGAATTACTTACTCCAACGAGTTTTTACAGTGGAAACTGCAGGATCTTGAAACCGGCACTAGGAAACATAATGAGTAACCAGAGTAAAAGTTTTCCCTGCAAACTTTTCCCTTTGTGCTATTTGAACGAACGTCTCTACACACGCTCAGTTCTCAGTGATATGTGTTTGTGAAAGCCGTCCTTCACCTAACTTGTTGGGAAAACAAAGTTTCTTCTCAGTTGCAAAATACAATCCATAAGTATATATGGGGTGGTACTAGCTTCAACTCGGTTTTACAGTGAAACCTGAAGGAAATTCAAACCAGCACTAGGAAACAGACTGAGAAAGCACAGTAAAAGTTTCTCCTGCAAACCTTTCCTTTTCTGCTTGATTAAGGAAATTCTCTTCACATGCTCAGATCTGAGAGATATGTGTGTGTTAAAGCCGTCCTTCACCTAGCTTGTTGGGAACACAAAGTTTCTTTCCAGTTGCAAAGTACACTCCATATCTATATATGGGGAGATACTTGCTCCAACTCGGTTTTACATAGAAAACTGCAGGACCTTAAAACCGGCACTAGGAAACAGACTGAGAATCCAGAGAAAATTTTCTCTTGCAACACGATATTTGGTGCTACATGAACGAAAGTCTCTCCACATGCTCAGTTCTGAGAGATAACTGTGTGTGAAAGCCGTCCTTCACAACGCTAGTTGGGATCACAAAGTTTCTTTTCAGTTGCAAAGTACACTCCATACATATATATGGGGATGTACTTGCTACAACACTATTTTACACTGAAAACTGCAGGAACTTCAAACAGGCCCTAGGAAAGAGACTGAGAATCCAGGGTAAAATTTCCTACTGAAACCTGTTCACTTTGTGCTAGATGAACGAACGTCTCTCCACATGCTCATTTCTGAAAGTTAAGCGTGTGTGAAAGCCGTACTTCACCTAGCTTTTTGGGAACACAAAGTTTCTTTCAAGTTGCAAATTACACTCCTTATCTATATATGAGGTTGTACTTGCTCCAACTCGTTTTTACAGTGAAAATTGCAGGAACTTCAAACGGGCACTAGAAAACAGACTGAGAAACCAGAGTAAAAATTTCTCTTGCAACACGTCTTTTGTGCTAGATGAACGAACATCTTTCCACATGCTCAGTTCGGAGGGATAAGTGTTTGTGAAAGCTGTCCTTCATTTAGCTTGTTGGGAACACAAAGTTTTTTTCCAGTTGCAAAATACACTCCATACATATATACGGTGAGGTATTTCCTCCAACACGTTTTTACAGTGAAAACTGCAGGAACTTTAAACCGGCACTAGGAAAGAGACTTACAAACCAGAGTAAATGTTCCCCCCGCCAACAGATCCATTTGTGCTAGATGAACGAACGTCTCTCAAAATGCTCAGTTCTGAGAGATAAGTGTGTTTGAAAGCCGTCCTTCACCTATCTTGTTGGGAACACAAAATTTCTTCTCAGTTGCAAACTACACTCCGTACATATATATGGGGAGGTACTTGCTCCAACTAGATTTTACAGTCAAAACTGCAGGAATTTCAAACCGGCACTAGGAAACACACTGAGAATCCAGAGTAAAATTTCTCCTGAAACACGATCTTTTGTGCTAGTTGAAAGAAAGTCACCCCACATGCTGAGTTCTGAGATTTATGTGTGTGTGAAAGCCGTACTTCACCTAGCTTTTTGGGAACACAAAGTTTCTTTCAAGTTGCAAATTACACTCCTTATCTATATATGAGGTTGTACTTGCTCCAACTCGTTTTTACAGTGAAAATTGCAGGAAATTCAAACCGACACTAGGAAACAGACTGAGAAACCAAAGTAAAAGATTCTCCTGCAAACATTTCCTTTTGTGCTTGATTAAGGAAATTCTCTTCACATGCTCAGATCTGAGAGATAAATGTGTGTTAAAGCCGTCCTTCACCTAGCTTGTTGGGAACACAAAGTTTCGTTCCAGTTGCAAAGTACACTCCATACCTATATATGGGGAGGTACTTGCTCCAACTCGGTTTTAGAGTGAAAACTGCAGGACCTTCAAACCGGCACTAGGAAGCTTTCTGAGAAACCAGAGAAAAAGTTTCTCAAGGATCCAGCTCCATTTGTTTTAGATGAAAGAACATCTCTCCACATGCTCAGATCTGAGAGATAAGTGTGTGTGAAAGCCGTCCTTCACCTAGCTTGTTGGGAACACAAAGTTTCTTTCCAGTTGCAAACTACACTACATACATATATATGGGGAGATTCTTGCTCCAACTCGGTTTTACATAGAAAACTGCAGGACCTTCAAACCGGCACTAGGAAACAGACTGAGAATCCAGAGAAAAATTTCTCTTGCAACACGATATTTGGTGCTACATGAACGAAAGTCTCTTCACATGCTCAGTTCTGGGAGATAACTGTGTGTGAAAGCCGTCCTTCACAACGCTAGTTGGGATCACAAAGTTTCTTTTCAGTTGCAAACTACACTCCATACATATATATGGGGATGTTCTTGCTACAACACTATTTTACAGTGAAAACTGCAGGAACTTCAAACAGGCACTAGGAAAGAGACTGAGAACCCGGGGTAAAAGTTCCTCCTGAAACACGTACACTTTGTGCTAGATGAACGAACGTCTCTCCACATGCTCATTTCTGAAAGTTAAGCGTGTGTGAAAGCCGTACTTCACTTAGCTTGTTGGGAAAACAAAGACTCTTTTCATTTGCAAACTACACTCCAAACATATATATGGGGAGGTACTTGCTAAAACTCGATTTTACAGTGAAAACTAAAGGAAATTCAAACAGGCAGTAGGAAACAGACTGAGTAATCAGAGTAAAATTTTTTCCTGAAACCTGTTCCCTTTGTGCTAGATGAACGAATGCTTCTCCACATGTTCAGTTCTGGCAGATAAATGTGTGTTAAAGCCATCCTCCAACTAGCTTTTGGGAACACAAAATTTCGTTCCAGTTGCAAAGTACACTCCTTATCTATATATGGGGATGTACATGCTCCAACTCGTTTTTACAGTGATATTTCAGGAACTTCAAACCGGCACTAGGAAACACACTAAGAATCCAGAGTAAAATTTCTCCTGAAACACGATCTTTTGTGCTAGATGAAAGAAAGTCTCCCCACATGCTCAGTTCTGAGATTTATGTGTGTGTTAAAGCCGTCCTTCACCTAGCTTCTTGGGAACACAAAGTTTCGTTCCAGTTGCAAAGTACACTCCATATCTATATATGGGGTAGTACTTGCTCCAACTCGGTTTTACATAGAAAACTGCAGGACCTTCAAACCGGCAGTAGGAAACTTTCTGAAAAACCAGAGAAAAAGTTTCTCAAGGATCCAGTTCCATTTGTTTTAGATGAAAGAACATCTCTCCACATGCTCAGATCTGAGAGATAAGTGTGTGTGAAAGCCGTCCTTCACCTAGCTTGTTGGGAACACAAAGTTTCTTTCCAGTTGCAAACTACACTACATACATATATATGGGGAGATTCTTGCTCCAACTCGGTTTTACATAGAAAACTGCAGGACCTTCAAACCGGCACTAGGAAACAGACTGAGAATCCAGAGAAAAATTTCTCTTGCAACACGATATTTGGTGCTACATGAACGAAAGTCTCTCCACATGCTAAGTTCTGAGAGAAAACTGTGTGTGAAAGCCGTCCTTCACAACGCTAGTTGGGATCACAAAGTTTCTTTTCAGTTGCAAACTACACTCCATATATATATATGGGGATGTACTTGCTACAACACTATTTTACAGTGAAAACTGCAGGAACTTCAAACAGGCACTAGGAAAGAGACTGAGAACCCGGGGTAAAAGTTCCTCCTGAAATCCGTTCACTTTGTGCTAGATGAACGAACGTCTCTCCACATGCTCATTTCTGAAATTTAAGCGTGTGTGAAAGCCGTACTTCACCTAGCTTTTTGGGAACACATAGATTCTTTTCATTTGCAAACTACGCTCCATACATATATAAGGGGATTTACTTACTCAAACTCGGTTTTACAGTGAAAACTGCAGGAACTTCAAACCGGCACTAGGAAACAGACTGAGAAACAAGAGTAAAAGTTTTTTCTGCAAATCTTTCCCTTTGTGCTACTTGAAGGAACGTATCCCTTCATGACCAGTTCCTAGAGTCATGTGTGTGTGAAAGCAGTCCTTCATCTCTCTTGTTGGGAACACAAAGTTTCATTCCATTTGCAAACTGCACTCCAAACATATATATGGGGAGGTACTTGCTCCAACTCGGTTTTACAGTGAAAACTGCAGTAACATAAAACCGGCACTAGGAAAAACTCTGAGAAACCTGTGTATAAGTTTCTCCTGCAAACCGTTCCTTTGTTCTAGTTGAACGAACATTTCTCCAAATGCTCAGTTCTGCGAGATATGTGTGTGTGAAAGCCATCCTTCACCTAGCTTGTTGGGAACACAAAGATTATTTCAGTTGCATACTACAGTCCATATATATATATGGGGAGGTACTTGTTCCAACTCGGGTTTACAGTGAAAATTTTAGGAACCTCAAATCGGCCCTAGGAAACAGACTGAGAAACCAGAGTAAAAGTTTACCTTGCAACACGATATTTTGTGCTAGATGAACCAAAGTCTATCCACATACTCAGTTCTAACAGATAAGTGTGTGTTAAAGCCGTACTTCACCTAGCTTGTTGGGAAAACAAAGACTCTTTTCATTTGCAAACTACACTCCAAACATATATATGGGGAGGTCCTTGCTAAAACACGATTTTACAGTGAAAACTGCAGCAAATTCAAACAGGCAATAGGAAACAGACTGAGTAACCAGAGTAAAATTTTTTCCTGAAACCTGTTCCCTTTGTGCTAGATGAACAAAAGTTTCTCCACATGTTCAGTTCTGGCAGATAAATGTGTGTGAAAGCCATCCTCCAACTAGCTTTTGGGAACACAAAATTTCGTTCCAGTTGCAAAGTACACTCCTTATCTATATATGGGGATGTACTTGCTCCAAATCGTTTTTAAAGTGAAAATTGCAGGAACTTCAAACGGGCACTAGAAAACAGACTGAGAAACAAGAGTAAAAATTTCTCTTGCAACACGTCTTTTGTGCTAGATGAATGAACATCTTTCCACATGCTCATTTCGGAGAGATAAGTGTTTGTGAAAGCCGTCCTTCACCTAGCTCTTTGGGAACACAAAGATTTCTTCCAGTTGCAAAATACACTCCATACATATATATGGGGAGGTATTTCCTCCAACACGTTTTTACAGTGAAAACTGCAGGTACTTCAAACCGGCACTAGGAAACAGACTTAGAAAACAGAGTAAATGTTACTCCTGTCAACAGATCCATTTGTGCTAGATGAACGAACGTCTCTCAAAATGCTCATTTCTGAGAGATAAGTGTGTTTGAAAGCCATCCTTCACCTATCTTGTTGGGAACACAAAATTTCTTCTCAATTGCAAACTACACTCAATATATATATATGGGGAGGTACTTGCTCCAACTAGATTTTACAGTGAAAACTGCAGGAATTTCAAACCGGCACTAGGAAACACACTGAGAAACCAGAGTAAAATTTCTCCTGAAACATGATCTTTTGTGCTAGATGAAAGAAAGTCTCCCCACATGCTCAGTTCTGAGAGTTATGTGTGTGTGAAAGCCTTCATTCACCTAGCTTTTTGGGAACACAAAGTTTCTTTTCAGTTGCAAATTACACTCCAAACATATATATGTTTATGTACTTGCACCAACTCGGTTTTACAGTGAAAACTACTGGAACTTCCAACCGGCACTAGGAAAAAGACTCAGAAACCAGAGTAAAACTTTCTCCTGCTATCCGTTCTCTTTGTGCTAGTTTAAGGAACGTCTCTCCACATGCTCACTTATGAGAGACTAGTGTGGATGAAAGCGGTCCTACACATAGCTTGTTGGGAACACAAAATTTCATTCCAGTTGCAAACTACACAGCATACATTTATATGGGGAATTACTTACTCCAACGAGTTTTTACAGTGAAAACTGCAGGATCTTGAAACCGGCACTAGGAAACATAATGAGTAACCAGAGTAAAAGTTTTCCCTGCAAACTTTTCCCTTTGTGCTATTTGAACGAACGTCTCTACACACGCTCAGTTCTCAGTGATATGTGTTTGTGAAAGCCGTCCTTCACCTAACTTGTTGGGAAAACAAAGTTTCTTCTCAGTTGCAAAATACAATCCATAAGTATATATGGGGTGGTACTAGCTTCAACTCGGTTTTACAGTGAAACCTGAAGGAAATTCAAACCAGCACTAGGAAACAGACTGAGAAAGCACAGTAAAAGTTTCTCCTGCAAACCTTTCCTTTTCTGCTTGATTAAGGAAATTCTCTTCACATGCTCAGATCTGAGAGATATGTGTGTGTTAAAGCCGTCCTTCACCTAGCTTGTTGGGAACACAAAGTTTCTTTCCAGTTGCAAAGTACACTCCATATCTATATATGGGGAGATACTTGCTCCAACTCGGTTTTACATAGAAAACTGCAGGACCTTAAAACCGGCACTAGGAAACAGACTGAGAATCCAGAGAAAATTTTCTCTTGCAACACGATATTTGGTGCTACATGAACGAAAGTCTCTCCACATGCTCAGTTCTGAGAGATAACTGTGTGTGAAAGCCGTCCTTCACAACGCTAGTTGGGATCACAAAGTTTCTTTTCAGTTGCAAAGTACACTCCATACATATATATGGGGATGTACTTGCTACAACACTATTTTACACTGAAAACTGCAGGAACTTCAAACAGGCCCTAGGAAAGAGACTGAGAATCCAGGGTAAAATTTCCTACTGAAACCTGTTCACTTTGTGCTAGATGAACGAACGTCTCTCCACATGCTCATTTCTGAAAGTTAAGCGTGTGTGAAAGCCGTACTTCACCTAGCTTTTTGGGAACACAAAGTTTCTTTCAAGTTGCAAATTACACTCCTTATCTATATATGAGGTTGTACTTGCTCCAACTCGTTTTTACAGTGAAAATTGCAGGAACTTCAAACGGGCACTAGAAAACAGACTGAGAAACCAGAGTAAAAATTTCTCTTGCAACACGTCTTTTGTGCTAGATGAACGAACATCTTTCCACATGCTCAGTTCGGAGGGATAAGTGTTTGTGAAAGCTGTCCTTCATTTAGCTTGTTGGGAACACAAAGTTTTTTTCCAGTTGCAAAATACACTCCATACATATATACGGTGAGGTATTTCCTCCAACACGTTTTTACAGTGAAAACTGCAGGAACTTTAAACCGGCACTAGGAAAGAGACTTACAAACCAGAGTAAATGTTCCCCCCGCCAACAGATCCATTTGTGCTAGATGAACGAACGTCTCTCAAAATGCTCAGTTCTGAGAGATAAGTGTGTTTGAAAGCCGTCCTTCACCTATCTTGTTGGGAACACAAAATTTCTTCTCAGTTGCAAACTACACTCCGTACATATATATGGGGAGGTACTTGCTCCAACTAGATTTTACAGTCAAAACTGCAGGAATTTCAAACCGGCACTAGGAAACACACTGAGAATCCAGAGTAAAATTTCTCCTGAAACACGATCTTTTGTGCTAGTTGAAAGAAAGTCACCCCACATGCTGAGTTCTGAGATTTATGTGTGTGTGAAAGCCGTCCTTCACCTATCTTGTTGGGAACACAAAGTTTCTTTTCATTTTCCAACTACACTCCATATATATATATGGGGAGGTACTTGCTTCAACACTGTATTACAGTGAAAACTGCAGAAACTTCAAACCGGCACTAGGAAACAGACTGAGAAACCAGAGTAATATTTTCCCTGCAAACGTTTCAAATTGTGATAGATGAACGAACGTCTCTCCACATGCTCAGTTCTGATATATATGTGTGTGTGAAAGCCTTCATTCACCTAGCTTTTTTGGAACACAAAGTTTCTTTTCAGTTGCAAATTACACTCCAAACATATTTATGTTTATGTACTTGCACCAACTCGGTTTTACAGTTAAAACTGCAGGAACTTCCAACCGGCACTAGGAAAAATTCTAAGAAACCAGAGTCAAACTTTCTCCTGCTATCTGTTCTCTTTGTGCTAGTTTAAGGAACGTCTCTCCACATGCTCACTGATGAGTGATAAGTGTGTGTGAAAGCGGTCTTACACATAGCTTGTTGGGAACACAAAGTTTCATTCCTGTTGCAAACTACCCAGCATACATATATATGGTGAGTTACTTACTCCAACAAGTTTTTACAGTGAAAACTGCCGGATCTTGAAACCGACACTTGGAAACATAATGAGTAACCAGAGTAAAAGATTTTCCTGCAAACAGTTCCCTTTATGCTAGTTGAACGAACGTCTCTCCACATGCTCATTTCTGAGAGACAAGTGTGTGTGAAAGCCGTACTTCAACATGCTTGTTGGGAAAACTTAGTTTCTTTCCAGTTGCAAACTACTCTCCATACATATATATGGGGAGGTACTTGCTCCAACTCGATTATACACAGAAAACTACAGGAACTTCAAACTGGCAATAGGAAACTGACTCAGAAACCAGAGTAAAAGATTCTCCTGCAACCCGTTCCTTTTGTGCTAGATAAACGAAAGTCTCTCCACATGCTCATTTCGAAGAGATATATATGTGTGGAAGCCGTCCTTCATTTAGCTTGTAGGGAACAGAAAGTTTCTTTTTAGTTGCAAACGACACTCCATACATATATATATATGGAGGTAGTTGCTCCAACAGGTTTTTACAGTGAAAAGTGCAGGAACTTCCATCATCACAAAGAAACAACCTGAGAAACCAGAGTAAAACTTCTCCTGCAAAACATTACTTTGTGCTACATGAAGGAACATCTCTTCACATGCTCAGTTCTGAGGGATAATTGTGATTGAAAGCCGTCCTTCACCAAGCTTGTTGGCAACACCAAGTTGCTTTCAATTTACAAATTACCCTCCATTCATATATATGTGGAGAAATTGCTCCAAATGGTTTTTACAGTGAAAAGTGCAGGAACTTTAAACCGGCACTAGGAATAAAACTGAGAAACCAGAGTAAAATTTTTTCATGAAACACTTTACTTTGTGCTAGATGAAAGAAATTTTCTCCACATGATCAGTACTGAGAGATAAGTGTGTGTGAAACCGACCTTCACCTAGCAGGATGGGAACACAAAGTTTCAATTCAGTTGCAAACTACACTCCATACATATATATGGGGTGTTACATACCCCAACAAAATTTTACAGTAAAAACTGCAGGAAATTCAAACCGGCACTAGGAAACAGACTGAGAATTCAGAGAAAAAGTTTCTCCTGCAACAATTTCCCTTTGTGCTAGATGAACGAACTTCTCTACTCATGCTCATTTCGGAGAGATATGTATGTGTGAAAGCCTTCCTTCAACTAGCTTTTTGGGAACACAAAGTTTCTTTCCAGTTGCAAACTACACTCCATACATATATATTGGGAGGTACTTGCTCCAACACGGTATTACAGTGAGAAATGCAGGAACTTCAAACCGGCACTAGGAAACAGAGAGAGAAACCAGAGTAAAAGTTTCTCCTGCCACTCGATCCCTTTGTGCTAGATGAAAGTAAGTCTCCCCACATGCTCAGTTCTGATAGATAAGTGTGTGTGAAAGCCATCCTTCACCAAGATTGTTGGGAACACAAAGTTTCTTTTCAGTTGCCAACTACACTCCATACATATATATGGGGAAGTACTTTCTCCAACTCGTTATTACAGTGAAAACTGCAAGAATTTCAAACTGGCACTAGGAAAAAGACTGAGAAACCAGAGTAAAAGATTCTCCTGCAATGCGTTCCCATTGTGTTAGATGAACGAACTTCTCTCCACATGCTCATTTCGGAGAGATATGTATGTGTGAAAGCCGTCCTTCACCTAGCTTGTTGGGAACACAAAGTGTATTACCAGTTGCAGACTACACTCAATACATATATATTGGGAGGTACTAACTCCAAAACTTTTTTACAGTGAAAAGTGCAGGAACATCAAACCAGCACTAGGAATCATACTGAGAAAGCAGAGTAAAATTTCTCCTGCAAATCATTCATTTTTGCTACATGAAGGAACATCTCTTCACATGCTAATTTCCTATACATAATTGTGTGTGAAAGCCGTCCTTCACCTAGCTTTTGGGAACACAAAGTTTCTTTTCAGTTGCAAAGTACACTCCTTATCTATATATGGGGAATTACTTGCTCCAACTCGTTTTTACAGTGAAAATTGCAGGAAATTCAAACCGGCACTACTAGGAAACCGACTGAAATACCAGAGTAAATGTTTATCCTGCAACAATTTCCCTTTGTGCTAAATGAACGAACGTCTCTTCACATGCTCACTTTTGAGAGATATGTGTGTGAAAGCCTTCCATAACCTAGCTTTTTGGGAACACAAAGTTTCTTTCAGTTGCAAACTACACACCATACATATATATGGGTATGTACATGCTCCAACACATTTTTGCAGTGAAAAATGCAGGAATATCAAATCAGGTCTTGGAAACAGACTGAGAAACCAGAGTAAAATTTTCTCTTGCAACCCGTTCCCTATGTGCTAGATGAACGAACGTCTCTCCACATGCTCAGTTCTGAGAGATAAGTGTGTGTGAAAGCTGTCCTTCAAATAGCTTGTTAGGAACACAAAGTTTCTTTCAGTTGGCAACTACACTCCATACATATATATGGGGAGGTACTTGCTCCAACTCTGTATTAGAGTGAAATATGCAGGAACTTCAAACCGGCACTAGGAAACAGACTGAGAAACCAGAGTAAAAATTTCCCTGCAAACCTTTCCCTTTGTGCTAGATGAACGAACGTCTCTCCACATGCTCAGTTCTGAGAGATATGTGTGTGTGAAAGTCTTACTTCACCTAGCTTTTTTGGAACACAAAGTTTCTTTTCAGTTTCAAATTACACTCCATACATATATATTGGAAGGTAGTTGCTCCAACAGGCTTTTACAGTGAAAACTGCAGGAACATTCATCGTCACAAGGAAACAAACTGAGAAACCAGAGTAAAATTTCTCCTGCAAAACATTCCTTTGTGCTACATGAAGGAACATCTCTTCACATGCTCAGTTCTGAGGGATAATTTTGATTGAAAGCCGTCCTTCACCTAGCTTGTTGGCAACACCAAGTTGCTTTCAATTTGCAAACTACCCTCCATACATATATATGTGGAGGAAATTGCTCCAACTGATTTTTACAGTGAAAAGTGCAGGAAGTTTCAACCGGTACTAGGAATAAGACTGAGAAACCAGAGTAAAATTTTTTCATGAAACCATTTCTTTGTGCTAGATGAAAGAAATTTTCTCCACATGCTCAGTACTGAGAGGTAAGTGTGTGTGAAAACCGTCCTTCACCTAGCAGGATGGGAACACAAAGTTTCAATTCAGTTGCCAACTACACTCCATACATATATATGGGGTGTTACTTACCCCAACAATAGTTTACAGTGAAAACTGCAGGAACTTCAAACCGGCACTAGGAAACAGACTGAGAATTCAGAGAAAAAGTTTCTCCTGCAACAATTTCCCTTTGTGCTAGATGAACGAACTTCTCTCCACATGCTCATTTCGGAGAGATATGTATGTGTGAAAGCCTTCCTTCAACTAGTTTTTTGGGAACACAAAGTTTCTTTCCATTTGCAAACTACACTCCATACATATATATGGGGAAGTACTTGCTCCAACACTTTTTTACAGTGAATACTGCAGGAAATTCAAAATCGTCACTAGGAAAAAGACTGAGAAACCAGAGTAAAATTTTTCCTGCAAATCAATTCTTTGTGATAAATGAAGGAACATCTCTTCACATGCTCAGTTCTGAAAGATAAATGTGTGTTAATTCCGTCCTTCAACTAGCTTTTGTTAAAACAAACTTTCTTTCCAGTTGCAAAGTACACTCCTTATCTATATATGTGGATGTACTTGCTCCAACTCTTTTATACAGTGAAAATTGCAGGAAATTCAAACCAGCACTAGGAAACAGACAAAGAAACCAGAGTAAAAGTTTCTCCTGCCACTCGATCCCTTTGTGCTATACGAAAGTAATTCTCCCCACATGCTCAATTCTGAGATATAAGTGTGTGTGAAAGCCGTCCTTCATCAAGATTGTTGGGAACACAAAGTTTCTTTTCAGTTGCCAACTACACTCCATACATATATATGGGGAAGTACTGTCTCCAACTCGTTATTACAGTGAAAACTGCAAGAATTTCAAACCGGCACTAGGAAAAAACTGAGAAACCAGAGTAAAAGTTTTTCCGGCCAATATTTCCCCTTGTTCAAGATGAACGAAGCTCTCTCCACAAGCTCATTTCTGAGAGATATGTGTGTGTGAATGCCGTCCTTCACCAAGATTGTTATGAACACAAAGTTTATTTTCAGTTGCAAACTACAAACCATACATATATATGGGAATGTACATACTCAAAACATAATTTACTGTGAAAACTGCAGGAACGTCAAACCGGCACTAGGAAACAGACTTAGAAACCATAGTAAATGTTTCTCCTGCCAACAGATCCATTTGTGCTAGATGAACGAACGTCTCTCAAAATGCTCAGTTCTGAGAGATAAGTGTGTTTGAAAGCCGTCCTTCACCTTTCTTGTTGGGAACACAAAATTTCTTCTCAGTTGCAAACTACACTCCGTACATATATATGGGGAGGAACTTGCTCCAACTAGATTTTACAGTGAAAACTGCAGGAATTTCTAACCGGCACTAGGAAACACACTGAGAACCCAGAGTAAAATTTCTCCTGAAACACGATCTTTTGTGCTAGATGAAAGAAAGTCTCCCCACATGCTCAGTTCTCAGAGTTATGTGTGTGTGAAAGCCGTCCTTCACATAGCTTGTTGGGAACACAAAGTTTCTTTTCAGTTGCCAACTACACTCCATACATATATATGGGGAGGTACTTGATCCAACATGTTATTACAGTGAGAAATGCAGGAACTTCAAACCGGCACTAGGAAACAGTCTGAGAAACCAGAGTAATATTTTCCCTGCAAACCTTTCCTTTTGTGCTAGATGAACGAACGTCTCTCCACATGCTCAGTTCTGAGAGATATGTGTGTGTGAAAGACTTCCTTCACCTAGCTTTTTTGGAACACATAGTTTCTTTTCAGTTGCAAATTACACTCCAAACATATATAATGGTATGTACTTGCACCAACTCGGTTTTACAGTGAAAACTGCAGGAACTTCCAACTGGCACTAGGAAAAAGTCTCAGAAACCAGAGTAAAACTTTCTCCTGCTATCCGTTCTCTTTGTGCTAGTTTAAGGAACGTCTCTCCACATGCTCACTTATGACAGTTAAGTGTGGGTGAAAGCGGTCCTACACATAGCTTGTTGGGAACACAAAGTTTCATTCCAGTTGCAAACTACACAGCATACATATATATGGGGAGTTACTTACTCCAACAAGTTTTTACACTGAAAACTGCAGGATCTTTAAACCGGCACTAGGAAACATAATGAGTAACCACAGTAAAAGTTTTTCCTGCAAACCTTTCCCTTTGTGCTAGATTAACGAAGGTCTCTCCACATGCTCAGTTCTGAGAGTTAAGTGTGTGTGAAAGCCGTACTTCACCATGCTTGTTGGGAGAACTTAGTTTCTTTCCAGTTGCAAACTACACTCCATACATATATATGGGGAGGTACTTGCTCCAACTCGATTTTACACTGAAAACTACAGGAACTTCAAACCGGCACTAGGAAAACGACTGAGAAACCAGAGTAAAAGATTCTCCTGCAATGCGTTCCCATTGTGTTAGATGAACGAACTTCTCTCCACATGCTCATTTCAGAGAGATATGTATGTGTGAAAACCGTCCTTCACCTAGGTTGTTGGGAACACATAGTTTATTACCAATTGCAAACTACACTCCACACATATATACTGGGAGGTACATTCTCCAAAACTTTTTTACAGTGAAAAGTGCAGGAACTTCAAACCGGCACTAATAATCATACTGAGAAAGCAGAGTAAAGCTTCTTCTGCAAAACATTTTTTGTGCTACATGAAGGAACATCTTTTCACATGCTAATTTCTAATACATAATTATGTGTGAAAGCCGTCCTTCACCTAGCTTTTGGGAACACAAAATTTCGTTCCAGTTGCAAAGTACACTCCTTATCTATATATGGGGAATTATTTGCTCCAACTCGTTTTTAGAGTGAAAACTGCAGGAACTTCATACCGGCACTACTATGAAACCAACAGAAAAACCAGAGTAAATGTTTATCCTGCAACAATTTCCCTTTGTGCTAAATGAACG
The DNA here is from genome assembly GCF_048773025.1 of Camelus bactrianus. Taxonomy (NCBI): domain Eukaryota; kingdom Metazoa; phylum Chordata; class Mammalia; order Artiodactyla; family Camelidae; genus Camelus; species Camelus bactrianus. The sequence continues at coordinate 20,827,355 of NC_133554.1, forward strand.
AACGTCTCTTCACATGCTCACTTCTGAGAGATATGTGTGTGATAGCCTTCCTTAACCTAGCTTTTGGGAACACAAAGTTTCTTTCAGTTGCAAACTACACTCCATACATATATATGGGTATGTTCATGCTCCAACACATTTTTACAGTGAAAAATGCAGGAACATCACACCAGGTCTTGGAAACAGACAGATAAACCAGAGTAAAATTTTTTCCTGCAACCCGTTCCCTTTGTGCTAGATAAACGAACGTCTCTCCACATGCTCAGTTCTGAGAGATATGTTTGTGTAAAAGCCTTCCTTCACCTAGCATTTTTGGAACACAAAGTTTCTTTTCAGTTTCAAATTACACTCCATACGTATATATTGGGATGTAGTTGCTCAAACAGGCTTTTACAGTGAAAACTGCAGGAACTTCCATCGTCACAAGGAAACAAACTGAGAAACCAGAATAAAATTTCTCCTGCAAATCATTCCTTTGTGTTACATGAAGGAACATCTCTTCACATGCTCAGTTCTGAAGGATAATTGTGATTGAAAGCCGTCCTTCACCTAGCTTTTTGGCAACACCAAGTTGCTTTCAATTTGCAAACTACCCTCCATACATATATATGTGGAGGAAATTGCTCCAACTGGTTTTTACAGTGAAAAGTGCAGGAAGTTTCAACCGGCACTAGGAATAAGACTGAGAAACCAGAGTAAAATTTTTTCATTTAACCCTTTACTTTGTGCTAGATGAAAGAAATTTTCTCCACATGCTCAGTATTGAGAGATAAGTGTGTGTGAAAACCGTCCTTCACCTAGCATGATGGGAACACAAAGTTTCAATTCAGTTGCAAACTACACTCCATACATATATATGGGTTGTTACTTACCCCAACAATAGTTTACAGTGAAAACTGCAGGAACTTCAAACCGGCACTAGGAAACAGACTGAGAATTCAGAGAAAAAGTTTCTCCTGCAACAATTTCCCTTTGTGCTAGATGAACGAACTTCTCTCCACATGCTCATTTCGGAGAGATATGTATGTGTGAAAGCCTTCCTTCAACTAGTTTTTTGGGAACACAAAGTTTCTTTCCATTTGCAAACTACACTCCATACATATATATGGGGAAGTACTTGCTCCAACACTTTTTTACAGTGAATACTGCAGGAAATTCAAAATCGTCACTAGGAAAAAGACTGAGAAACCAGAGTAAAATTTTTCCTGCAAATCAATTCTTTGTGATAAATGAAGGAACATCTCTTCACATGCTCAGTTCTGAAAGATAAATGTGTGTTAATTCCGTCCTTCAACTAGCTTTTGGGAACACAAAATTTCTTTCCAGTTGCAAAGTACACTCCTTATCTATATATGTGGATGTACTTGCTCCAACTCTTTTATACAGTGAAAATTGCAGGAACTTCAAACCGGCACTAGGAAAAAGACAGAGAAACCAGAGTAAAAGTTTCTCCTGGCACTCGATCCCTTGTGCTAGATGAAAGTAAGTCTCCCCACATGCTCAGTTCTGAGAGATAACTGTGTGTGAAAGGCATCCTTCACAAAGATTGTTGAGAACACAAAGTTTCTTTTCAGTTGCCTACTACACTCCATAAATATATATGGGGAAGTACTGTCTCCAACTCGTTATTACAGTGAAAACTGCAAGAATTTCAAACCGGCACTAGGAAAAAGACTGAGAAACCAGAGTAAAAGTTTTTCCGGCCAATATTTCCCCTTGTTCAAGATGAACGAAGCTCTCTCCACATGCTCATTTCTGAGAGATATGTGTGTGTGAATGCGGTCCTTCACCAAGATTGTTATGAACACAAAGTTTATTTTCACTTGCAAACTACAAACCATACATATATATGGGAATGTACATACTCAAAATCTAATTTACTGTGAAAACTGCAGGAACTTCAAACCGGCATTAGGAAACAGAATTAGAAACCATAGTAAACGTTTCCCCTGCCAACAGATCCATTTGTGCTAGATGAACGAACGTCTCTCAAAATGCTCAGTTCTGAGAGATAAGTGTGTTTGAAAGCCGTCCTTCTCCTATCTTGTTGGGAACACAAAATTTCTTCTCAGTTGCAAACTACGTTCCGTACATATTATGGGGAGGTACATGCTCCAACTAGATTTTACAGTGAAAACTGCAGGAATTTCAAAACGGCACTAGGAAACACACTGAGAAACCAGAGTAAAATTTCTCCTGAAACACGATCTTTTGAGCTAGATGAAAGAAAGTCTCCCCACATGTTCAGTTCTGAGAGTTATGTGTGTGTGAAAGCCGTCTTTCACATAGCTTGTTGGGAACACAAAGTTTCTTTTCAGTTGCCAACTACACTCCTTACATATATATGGGGAGGTACTAGCTCCAACTCGGTTTTACAGTGAAATCTGCAGGAACTTCAAACCGGCACTAGGAAACAGACTGAGAAACAAGAGTAAAAGTTTCTCCTGCAGCCCGTTCCCTTTGTGCTAGATGAACGAACGTCTCTCCACATGCTCAGTTCTGAGAGATAAGTGTGTGTGAAAGCCGTCCTTCACCTAGCTTGTTGGGAACACAAAGTTTCTTTTCAGTAGCAAACTCCACTCCATACATATATATGGGGAGGTACTAGCTCCAACTCGGTTTTACAGTGAAAACTGCAGGAACTACACACCGGCACTAAAAAACACACTGAGAAATCAGAGTAAAATTTCTCCTGCAACACGTTCCCTTTGTGCTAGATGAACGAACGTCTTTCCACATGCTCAGTTCTGAGAGATAAGTGTGTGTGAAAGCCGTCCTTCACCTAGCTTGTTGGGAACACAAAGTTTCTTTTCAGTTGCAATCTCCACTCCATACATATATATGGGGAGGTATTTGCTCCAACACGGTATTACAGTGAGAAATGCAGGAACTTCAAACCGGCACTAGGAAACAGACGGAGAAACCAGAGTATTATTTTCCCTGCAAACCTTTCCTTTTGTGCTAGATGAACGAACGTCTCCCCACATGCTCAGTTCTGAGAGATATGTGTGTGTGAAAGCCTTCAGTCACCTAGCTTTTTTGGAACACAAAGTTTCTTTTCAGTTGCAAATTACAATCCATACATATATATGGGGATGTACTTGCTTCAAGTCAGTTTTACAGTGAAAACTGCAGGAAATTCAAACCGGCACTAGGAAACCAATTGAGAATCCAGAGTAAAAGATTCTCCTGCAACCTGTTCCATTTGTGCTAGTTGAACGAAATTCTCTCCACATGCTCAGTTCGGAGTGATAATTGTGTGTGAAAGCCGTCCTTCGCCTATGTTGTTGGGAACAGAAAGTTTCTTACCAGTTTCAAACTACAATCCATATATATATATGGGGAGGAACATGCTCCAACACGTTTTTACAGTGAAAACTGCAGGAACTTCCAAATGGCACTTGGAAACATACTGAGAAAAGAGAGTAAAATTTCTCCTTCAAACCATTCCGTTGTGCTAATTGAAGGAACGTCTCTTCACATGCTAAGTTCTGAGAGATAAGTGTGTGTGAATGCCGTCCTTCAGCTAGCTTTTGGTAACACAAAATTTCGTTAAAGATGCAAAGTACACTCCTTATATTTATATGGGGAGGAACTTGCTCCAACTCGTTTTTACAGTGAAAATTGCAGGAAATTAAAACCGGCACTAGGAAACACACTGAGAAAGCAGAGTAAAAGTTTCACATGCCAACCGATCATTTTATGCTAGATGAACGAAATTCTCTCCACATGCTCAGTTCTCAGAGATAAGTGTGTGTGAAAACCATCCTTTACCTAGCTTGTTTGAACACAAAGATTCTTTTCAGTTGCAAACGGTACTCCATACATTTATATGGGGAGGTACTCGCTCCAACTCGGTTTTACAGTGAAAACTGCAGGAACTTCAAACCAACACGAGAAAACACACTGAGAATCCAGACTAAAAGTTGCACCTGAAATCTGTTCCCATTGTGTTAGATGAATGAAAGTCTCTCCACATGGTGATTTCTCAGGGATAATTGTGTGTGAAAGCCGTCCTTCACTATTTGGTTGGGAACACAAAGTTTCTTTTCAGTTGCAAAATGTACTCCATACATATATATGTGGAGGTACTCTCTTCAACTGGGTTTACAGTGAAAATTGCAGGAACTTCAAAACGGTTCTAGGAAACACACTGTGAAACCAGAGAAAAAGTTTCTCCTGCAAATTTCCCTTTGTGCTAGATGAACAAAAGTAACTCCTCATGCTCATTTCTGAGATAAAAGTGTGTGTGAAAACAGTACTTTACCTAGCTTGTTGGGAACACAAAGATTCTTTTCAGTTGCAAACTGTACTCCATACATTTATATGGGGAGGTACTCGCTCCAACTCGGTTTTAAAGAGAAAACTGCAGGAACTTCAAACCGGCACTTTGAAACAGACTGAGAATAGAGAGTAAAATTTCTCCTTCAAACATTCCCCTTGTGCTAAGTGAAGGAAAGTCTCTCCATATGCTCAGTTCTGAGAGATAGGTGTGTGTGAAAGCCGCCCTTCACCTAGCTTGTTGGAAACACAGTTTCTTTCAGTTGCAAACTACACTCCATACATATATATGGGGAGGTACAGCCACCAACTAATTTTTGCTGTGAAAAATGCAGGAACTTCTAACCGGCACTAGGAATCACACTGAGAAACCAGAGTAATAGTTTAAAATGCAACACGTTCACTTTGTTCTAAATGAACGTACGTCTTTCCACATGCTCAGTTCTGAGAGATAAATGTGTGTGAAAGCCATCCTTTACCTAGCTTGTTGGGAAAACAAAGTTCTTTTCAGTTGCAAACTACACTCCATACATATATATGGGGATGTACTTGCTAAAACTCGATTTTACAGTGAAAACTGCAAGAACTTCCAACCGGCACTAGGAAAAAGACTGAGGATCCAGAGTAAATATACCCCTGCAACGTGTTCCCTTTGCGCTAGTTGAACGGACGTCTCTCCACATGCTCAGTTCTGAGTGATAAGTGTGTGTGAAAGGCGTCCTTCACCTAGCTTGTTGTGAACACAAAGATTCTTCTCATTTTTAAACTACACTCCATACATATATATGAGGAGGTACTGGATCCAACTCGGTTTTACAGAGAAAACTGCAGGAACTTCAAACCGGCACTAGGAAACACACTGAGAAATCAGAGCAAAAGTTTCTCCTGCAACCCTTTCCTTTTGTGCTAGAGGAACGAATGTCTCTCCACATGCTCAGTTTTGTGAGATAAGTGTTTGTGAAAGTGGCCCTTCACCTAGCTTGTTGGGAACACAAAGATTCTTTCCAGTTGCAAACTACGCTCCATATATATATATGGGGAAGTTCTTGTTCCAACTCGGTTTTACAGTGAAAACTGCAGGAATTTCAAACCGGCACTAGGAAACAGACTGAGAAACCAGAGTAAAAGATTCTCCTGCCAATATTTCCCCTTGTTCAAGATGAACGAAGCTCTCTCCACATGCTTATTTCTGAGAGATAAGTGTGTGTGAATGCCGTCCTTCACCAAGATTGTTATGAACAAAAAGTTTCTTTTCAGTTGCAATCTACAAACCATACATATCTATGGGGATGTACATGCTCAAAATCGAAATTACTGTGATAAATGCAGGAACTTCAAAATGGCACTAGGAAACAGACTGAGAAACCATAGTAAAATCTTCTCCTGCAACATGACTTTTTGTGCTAGATGAAAGAAATCTCTCCACATGCTCAGTTCTGAGGGATAAGTTTGTGTCAAGCCGTCCTTCAACTAGCTTCTTGGGAACACTAAGTTTCTTTTCAATTGCAAATTGTACTCCATAAGTATATATGGGGAGGTACCCGCTCCAACTCTTTTTACAGTGAAAATTGCAGGAACTTCAAACCAGCACTAGGAAACACACTGAGAAACCGGAGTAAAATTTCTCCTGCAAAAATTTCCCTTTTTGCTAGAAGAAGGAAAGTCTCTTCACATGCACAGTTCGGACAGATAAGTGTGTGTGAAAGCCGTCAATCACCTAGCTTGTTGGGAACACAAAGTTACTTTTCAGGTGCAAACAACAATCCATAAATATATATGGGAAGGCACTCCTTCCAACTCGGTTTTACAGTGAAAACTGCAGAAACTTCAAACCGGCACGAGACAACACACTGAGAAACCACAGTAAAAATTTCTCCTGAAACCCATTCCTTTGTGCAACATGAACGAACGTCTCTCAACATGCTCAGTTCTGAGAGATAAATGTGTATGATAGCCGTCCTTCTACTAGCTTGTTTTAACACAAAGTTTGTTTTCAGTTGCAAACTACATTCCATACATATATATGGGTAGGTAAACGCTCCAACTCGGTTTTACAATGACAACTGCAGGAACTTCAAACCGGCGCTATGAAACACACTGAGAATCCAGAGTAAAAGTGTCCCCTGCAACCCGTTCCCTTTGTGCTAGAAGAACGAAAGTCTCTCCACATGCTCAGTTCTGAGAGATAAGTGTGTGTGAAAGCCAGACTTCACCTAGCTTGTTTGGAAAGCTAAGTTTCTTTTCAGGTGAAAATAGCACTCCATACATATATAAGGGTAGGTACTCCCTCCAACTCGTCTTTCAGTGAAAACTGCAGGAACATCAAACCGGCACTAGGAAACAAACTGAGAAACCAGAGTAAAAGTTTCTCCTGCAACCCGTTCCCTTTCTGCTAGATGAACGAAATTATCTCCACATGCTCAGTTATGAGAGATAGGTGTGTGTGAATGCCGTCCTTCACCAAGTTTGTAGGTAACACAGAATTTTTAGTTGGAACCTGCAATCCATACATATATATGGGGAGGTAATTGTTCCAACTCGTTTTTACAGTGAAACTACAGGAACTTCAAACTGGAACTAGGAAACAGACAGAGTAACCACTGCAAAATTTTTTCATGAAAACCGTTCCCATTGTTCTAGATGAAAGAAAGTCTCTGCACATGCTCAGTACTGAGAGAGAAGTGTGTGTGAAAGCAGTTCTTCACCGAGCATGTTGGGAAAACAAAGTTTCAATTCAGTTGCAAACTACACTCCATAAATATATATGGGGATTTACTTACTCCAACAAGATTTTACAGTATAAACTGCAGGATCTTGAAACTGGGACAAGGAAACAGAATGAGTAACCAGAGTAAATGTTTTTCCTGCAATCCTTTTCCTTTGTGCTAGATGAACGAACGTGTCTCCACATGCTCAGTTCTAGAGATAAGTGTGTGTGAAAGCCGTACTACAACTAGCTTGTTGGGAAAATATAGTTTCTCTAAAGTTGCATACTACACTCCATACATATATATGGGGAGGTACTTGCTCAAAATCGATTTTACAGTGAAAAATACAGGAACTACAAAACGGCACTAGGAAACAGACTGAGAAATAAGAGTAAAAATTTCTCTTGCAACACGATCTTTTCTGCTAGATGAACGAACGTCTCTCCACATGCTCAGTTCTGAGAGATAAATGTGTGTGAAAGCCGTCTTTCCCCTAGCTTGTTTTGAACACAAATTTCTTTTCAGTTGCAAACTACAATCCATACATATATATGGGGATGTACTTGCTTCAAGTCAGTTTTAAAGTGAAAACTGCAGGAACATCAAACCGGCACTAGGAAACCAATTGAGAATCCAGAGTAAAAGATTCTCCTGCAACCTGTTCCATTTGTGCTAGTTGAACGAAATTCTCTCCACATGCTCAGTTCAGAGTGATAATTGTGTGTGAAAGCCGTCCTTCGCCTATGTTTTTGGGAACACAAAGTTTCTTACCAGTTGCAAACTACAATCCATATATATATATGGGGAGGAACATGCTCCAAAACGTTTTTACAGTGAAAACTACAGGAACTTCCAAATGGCACTTGGAAACATACTGAGAAAATAGAGTAAAATTTCTCCTTCAAATCATCCGATTGTGCTAAATGAAGAAACGTCTCTTCACATGCTAAGTTCTGAGAGATAAGTGTGTGTGAATGCCGTCCTTCAGCTAGCTTTTGGTAACACAAAATTTCGTTAAAGATGCAAAGTACACTCCTTATCTTTATATGGGGAGGAACATGCTCCAACTCTTTTTTACAGTGAAAAATGCAGGAAATTAAAACCGGCACTAGGAAACACACTGAGAAACCAGAGTAAAAGTTTCACATGCCAACCGATCTTTTTGTGTTAGATGAACGAACGTCTCTCCACATGCTCAGTTCTGAGGGATAACAGTGTGTGAAAGCCGTCCTACACCTAGCTTGTTGGGAACACAAAGTTTCTTTTCAGGTGCAAACTACACTCCATAAATATATACGGGTAGGTACTCGCTCCAACTCGGTTTTACAGTGAAAATTGCAGGAACTTCAAACCAGCACTTGGAAACACACTGAGAAACAAGAGTAAAAGTTTCTACTGCAACCTGTCCCCATTGTGTTAGATGAATGAACGTCTCTCCACATGCTCAGATGTGAGGGATAACAGTGTGTGAAAGCCGTCCTACAACTAGCTTGTTGGGAACACAAAGTTTGTTTTCAATTGCAAATTGTACTCCATAAATATATATGGTTAGATACTCGCTCCAACACGGTTTTACAGTGAAAACTGCAGAAACTTCAAACCGGCACGAGGAAACACACTGAGAAACCAGAGTAAAAATTTCTCCTGAAACCCGTTCCTTTGTGCAACATGAACGAAGGTCTCTCCACATGCTCAGTTCTGAGAGATAATGTGTGTGAAAGCCGTCCTTCAACTAGCTTGTTGGGAACACATAGTTTCTTTTTAGTTGCAAACTACATTCCATACATATATATGGTTAGATAAACGCTCCAACACGGTTTTACAATGAAAACAGCAGGAACTTCAAACTTGCGCAATGAAACACACTGAGAATCCAGAGTAAAAGTTTCCCCTGCAACCCGTTCCCTTTGTGCTAGAAGAACGAAAGTCTCTCCACATGCTCAGTTCTGAGATATAAGTGTGTGTGAAAGCCAGACTTTACCTATCTTGTTTGGAAATCTAAGTTTCTTTTCAGGTGAAAATAGCACTCCATATATATATAAGGGGAAGTACTCGCTCCTACTCGTTTTTACAGTGAAAACTGCAGGAATATAAAACCGGCACTAGAAAACACACTGAGAAACCAGAGTAAAAGTTTCTCCTGCAACCCGTTCCCTTTGTGCTACATGAATGAACGTCTCTCCACATACTTAGATGTTTGAGATATTTGTGTGTGAAATCCGTTCTTCACCTAGCTTGTTGGGAACACGAAGTTTCTTTTAGGTTGCCACTTGTCCTCCATTTATATATATGGGGAATTATACGCGCCAAATCGGTTTTAAATTGAAAACTGCAGGAAACTAATACCGGCACTAGGAAACACAGTGAGAAACCACAGTAAAATTTCACTTGCCAACCGATCGTTTTATGCTAGATGAACGAAATTCTCTCCACATGCTCAGTTCTCAGAGATAAGTGTGTGTGAAAACCGTCCTTTACTAGCTTGTTGGGAACACAAAGATTCTTTTCAGTTGCAAACGGTACTCCATACATTTATATGGGGAGGTACTCGCTTCAACTCGGTTTTACAATGAAAACTGCAGGAACTTCAAACCAACATGAGAAAACACACTGAGAATCCAGACTAAAATTTGCACCTGAAATCTGTTCCCATTGTGTTAGATGTATGAAAGTCTCTCCACATGCTCAGTTCTGAGAAATAGGTGTGTGTGAAAGCCGCCCTTCACCTAGCTTGTTGGAAACACAAAGTTTCTTTCAGTTGCAAACTACACTCCATACATATATATGGGGAGGTACACCCGCCAACTAATTTTTGCTGTGAAAAATGCAGGAATTTCTAACCGGCACTAGGAATCACACTGAGAAAACAGAGTAAAAGTTTAAACTGCAACACGTTCACTTTGTTCTAAATGAACGTACGTCTTTCCACATGCTCAGTTCTGAGAGATAAATGTGTGTGAAAGCCATCCATTACCTAGTTTGTTGGGAACACAAAGTTCTTTTCAGTTGCAAACTACACTCCATACATATATATGGGGATGTACATGCTAAAACTCGATTTTACAGTGAAAACTGCAAGAACTTCCAACCGGCACTAGGAAAAAGACAGAGAATCCAGAGTAAATATATTCCTGCAATGCGTTCCCTTTGTGCTAGATGAACGAATATCTCTCCACATGCTCAGTTCTGAGTGATAAGTGTGTGTGAACGGCGTCCTTCAACTAGCTTGTTGGGAACACAATGATCCTTCTCATTTTTAAACTACAATCCATACATATATATGAGGAGAAACTCCAACTCGGTTTTACAGAGAAAACTGCAGGAACTTCAAACCGGCACTAGGAATCACACTGAGAATTCAGAGCAAATGTTTCTCCTGCAAACGTTTCCTTTTGTGCTAGAGGAACGAATGTCTCTCCACATGCTCAGTTCTGTGAGATAAGTGTTTGTGAAAGTGGCCCTTCACCTAGCTTGTTGGGAACACAAAGATTCTTTCCAGTTGCAAACTACGCTCCATATATATATATGGGGAAGTTCTTGTTCCAACTCGGTTTTACAGTGAAAACTGCAGGAATTTCAAACCGGCACTAGGAAACAGACTGAGAAACCAGAGTAAAAGTTTCTCCTGCCAATATTTCCCCTTGTTCAAGATGAACGAAGCTCTCTCCACATGCTTATTTCTGAGAGATAAGTGTGTGTGAATGCCGTACTTCACCAAGTTTGTTATGAACAAAAAGTTTCTTTTCAGTTGCAATCTACAAACCATACATATCTATGGGGATGTACATGCTCAAAATCGAATTTACTGTGAAAACTGCAGGAACTTCATAACGGCACTAGGAAACAGACTGAGAAACCATAGTAAAATCTTCTCCTGCAACATGAACTTTTGTACTAGATGAAAGAAATCTCACCACATGCTCAGTTCTGAGGGTTAAGTGTGTGTGAAGCCGTCCTTCAACTAGCTTCTTGGGAACACAAAGTTTCTTTTCAATTGCAAACTGTACACCATAAGTATATATGGGGAGGTACTCGCTCCAACTCGGTTTACAGTGAAAATTGCAGGAACTTCAAACCAGCACTAGGAAACACACTGAGAAGCCGGAGTAAAATTTCTCCTGCAAAAAGTTCCCTTTGTGCTAAAAGAACGAAACTCCCTTCACATGCACAGTTCGGACAGATAAGTGTGTGTGAAAGCCGTCAATCACCTAGCTTGTTGGGAACACAAAGTTACTTTTCAGGTGCAAACAACAATCCATAAATATATATGGGAAGGTACTCGGTCCAACTAGTTTTTAGAGTGAAAACTGCAGAAACTTCAAACCGGCACGAGACAACACACTGAGAAACCACAGTAAAAATTTCTCCTGAAACCTGTTCCTTTGTGCAACATGAACGAACGTCTCTCAACATGCTCAGTTCTGAGAGATAAATGTGTATGATAGCCGTCCTTCTACTAGCTTGTTTTAACACAAAGTTTGTTTTCAGTTGCAAACTACATTCCATACATATATATGGGTAGGTAAACGCTCCAACTCGGTTTTACAATGAAAACTGCAGGAACTTCAAACCGGCGCTATGAAACACACTGAGAATCCAGAGTAAAAGTGTCCCCTGCAATTCGTTCCCTTTGTGCTAGAAGAACGAAAGTCTCTCCACATGCTCAGTTCTGAGAGATAAGTGTGTGTGAAAGCCAGACTTCACCTAGCTTGTTTGGAAAATTAAGTTTCTTTTCAGGTGAAAATAGCACTCCATACATATATAAGGGTAGGTACTCGCTCCAACTCGTCTTTCAGTGAAAACTGCAGGAACATCAAACCGGCACTAGGAAACACACTGAGAAACCAGAGTAAAAGTTTCTACTGCAAACTGTCCCCATTGTGTTAGATGAATGAACGTCTCTCCACAGGCTCAGGTCTGAGGGATAACAGTGTGAGAAAGCCGTCCTACACCTAGCTTGATGGGAACAAAAAGTTTCTTTTCAATTTCAAATTGTACTCCATAAATATATATGGTTAGATTCTCGCTCCAACTCGTTTTTACAGTGAAAACTGCAGGAACCTCAAACCGGCATGAGGAAACACACTGAGAATCCAGAGAAAAAGTTTCTCCTGCAACACGTTCCCTTTGTGCTACATGAATGAACGTCTCTCCACATACTTAGATGTTTGAGATATTTGTGTGTGAAATCCGTTCTTCACCTAGCTTGTTGGGAACACGAAGTATCTTTTAGGTTGCCACTTGTACTCTATATATATATATGGGGAAGTATTCGCTCCAACTCGGTTTTAAAGTGAAAACTGCAGGAAACTAATACCGGCACTAGGAAACACTGTGAGAAACCAGAGTAAAAGTATCACCTGCCAACCGATCGTTTTGTGCTAGATGAAAGAAATTCTCTCCACATGCTTAGTTCTGAGAGATAAGTGTGTGTGAAAACCGTCCTTAACCTAGCTTGTTGGTAACACAAAGATTCTTTTCAGTTGCAAACTGTACTCCATACATTTATATGGGGAGGTACTCGCTCCAACTCGGTTTTACAGTGAAAACTGCAGGAAATTCAAAACAACACGAGAAAACACACTGAGAAACCAGACTAAAAGTTGCACCTGAAATCTGTTCCCATTGTGTTAGATGAATGAAAGTCTCTCCACATGCTGATTTCTCAGGGATAAGTGTGTGTGAAAGCCGTCCTTCACCTATCTTGTTGGGAACACAAAGTTTCTTTTCAGTTGCAAAATGTACTCCATATATATATATGGGGAGGTACTCGCTCCAACTCGGTTTTACAGTGAAAAATTCAGGAACTTCAAAAAGGCACTAGGAAACACTGAGAAACCAGAGTAAAAGTTTCTACTGCAAACTGTCCCCATTGTGTTAGATGAATGGACGTCTCTCCACATGCTCAGATCTGAGGGATAACAGTGTGTGAAAGCCGTCCGACACCTAGCTTGATGGGAACACAAAGTTTCTTTCAATTGCAAATTGTACACCATAAATATATATGGTTAGATACACGATCCAACACGGTTTTACAGTGAAAACTGCAGAAACTTCAAACCGGCACGAGGAAACACACTGAGAATCCAGAGAAAAATTTCCCCTGCAAACCGTTCCCTTTGTGCTAGAAGAACGAAAGTCTCTCCACATGCTCAGTTCTGAGAAATAAGTGTGTGTGAAAGCCGTCCTTCAACTAGCTTGTTGGGAACACAAAGTTTCTTTTCAGTTGCAAATTGTACTCCATAAATATATATGGTTAGATACTCGCTCCAACACGGTTTTACAGTGAAAACTGCAGAAACTTCAAACCGGCACGAGGAAACACACTGAGAAACCAGAGTAAAAATTTCTCCTGAAACCCGTTCCTTTGTGCAACATGAACGAACGTCTCTCCACATGCTCATTTCTGAGAGATAAATGTGTGTGAAAGCCGTCCTTCAACTAGCTTGTTGGGAACACATAGTTTCTTTTCAGTTGCAAATTACATTCCATACTTATATATGGGTAGGTAAACGCTTCAACTCGGTTTTACAATGAAAACTGCAGGAACATCAAACCGGCGCTATGAAACACACTGAGAATCCAGAGTAAAAGTTTCCCCTGCAAACCGTTCCCTTTGTGCTAGAGGAACGAAAGTCTCTCCACATGCTCAGATCTGAGAGATAAGTGTGAGTGAAAGCCAGACTTCACCTAGCTTGTTTGGAAAACTAAGTTTCTTCTCAGGTGAAAATAGCCCTCCATATATATATACGGGGAGGTACTCGCTCCAACTCGTTTTTGCAGTGAAAACTGCAGGAACTTCAAACCGGTGCTATGAAAAACATTGAGAATTCAGAGTAAAAGTTTCCCCTGCAACCCATTCCCTTTGTGCTAGAAGAACGAAATTTTCTCCACATGCTCAATTCTGAGAGATAAGTGTGTGTGAAAGCCAGACTTAACCTAGCTTGTTTGGAAAACTAAGTTTCTTTTCAGGTGAAAATAGCCCTCCATATATATATAAGGGGAGGTACTCGCTCCAACTCGTTTTTGCAGTGAAAACTGCAGGAACATCAAACCGGCACTTGGAAACACACTGAGAAACCAGAGAAAATGTTTTTCCTGCAACCCGTTACCTTTGTGATACATGAATGAACGTCTCTCCACATACTTAGATGTTTGAGTTATTTGTGTGTGAAATCCGTTCTTCACCTAACTTGTTGGGAACACGAAGTTTCTTTTAGGTTGCCACTTGTACTCCATATATATATATGGGGAATTATACGCTCCAAACTGGTTTTAAAGTGAAAACTGCAGGAAACTAATACCGGCACTAGGAAACACAGTGAGAAACCACAGTAAAATTTTCACCTGCCAACCGATCGTTTTGTGCTAGATGAACGAAATTCTCTCCACAAGCTCAGTTCTGAGAGATAAGTGTGTGTGAAAGCAGTCCTTCACCTAGCTTGTTGGGAACACAAAGTTTATTTTCAGTTGCAAAATGTACTCCATACATATATTTGGGGAGGTACTCGCTCCAACTCTGTTTTACAGTGAAAAATTCAGGAACTTCAAAAAGGCACTAGGAAACACTGAGAAACCAGAGAAAAATTTTCTCCTGCAAACCATTCCCCTTGTGCTAGGTGAACGAACGTCTCTCAACATGCTTAGTTCTGAGAGATAAGTGTGTGTGAAAGCAGTCCTTCACCTAGCTTGTTGGGAACACAAAGTTTATTTTCAGTTGCATAATACTTTCCCTACAAATACATGGGGAAGTACACGCTTCAACTCGGTTTTACACTGAAATCTGCAGGAACTTCAAACCGGCACGAGGAAACACACTGAGAATCCAGAGTAAAAATTTCTCCTGAAACCCGTTCCTTTGTGCAACATGAACGAAGGTCTCTCCACATGCTCAGTTCTGAGAGATAATGTGTGTGAAAGCCGTCCTTCAACTAGCTTGTTGGGAACACATAGTTTCTTTTTAGTTGCAAACTACATTCCATACATATATATGGTTAGATAAACGCTCCAACACGGTTTTACAATGAAAACAGCAGGAACTTCAAACTTGCGCAATGAAACACACTGAGAATCCAGAGTAAAAGTTTCCCCTGCAACCCGTTCCCTTTGTGCTAGAAGAACGAAAGTCTCTCCACATGCTCAGTTCTGAGATATAAGTGTGTGTGAAAGCCAGACTTTACCTATCTTGTTTGGAAATCTAAGTTTCTTTTCAGGTGAAAATAGCACTCCATATATATATAAGGGGAAGTACTCGCTCCTACTCGTTTTTACAGTGAAAACTGCAGGAATATAAAACCGGCACTAGAAAACACACTGAGAAACCAGAGTAAAAGTTTCTCCTGCAACCCGTTCCCTTTGTGCTACATGAATGAACGTCTCTCCACATACTTAGATGTTTGAGATATTTGTGTGTGAAATCCGTTCTTCACCTAGCTTGTTGGGAACACGAAGTTTCTTTTAGGTTGCCACTTGTCCTCCATTTATATATATGGGGAATTATACGCGCCAAATCGGTTTTAAATTGAAAACTGCAGGAAACTAATACCGGCACTAGGAAACACAGTGAGAAACCACAGTAAAATTTCACTTGCCAACCGATCGTTTTATGCTAGATGAACGAAATTCTCTCCACATGCTCAGTTCTCAGAGATAAGTGTGTGTGAAAACCGTCCTTTACTAGCTTGTTGGGAACACAAAGATTCTTTTCAGTTGCAAACGGTACTCCATACATTTATATGGGGAGGTACTCGCTTCAACTCGGTTTTACAATGAAAACTGCAGGAACTTCAAACCAACATGAGAAAACACACTGAGAATCCAGACTAAAATTTGCACCTGAAATCTGTTCCCATTGTGTTAGATGTATGAAAGTCTCTCCACATGCTCAGTTCTGAGAAATAGGTGTGTGTGAAAGCCGCCCTTCACCTAGCTTGTTGGAAACACAAAGTTTCTTTCAGTTGCAAACTACACTCCATACATATATATGGGGAGGTACACCCGCCAACTAATTTTTGCTGTGAAAAATGCAGGAATTTCTAACCGGCACTAGGAATCACACTGAGAAAACAGAGTAAAAGTTTAAACTGCAACACGTTCACTTTGTTCTAAATGAACGTACGTCTTTCCACATGCTCAGTTCTGAGAGATAAATGTGTGTGAAAGCCATCCATTACCTAGTTTGTTGGGAACACAAAGTTCTTTTCAGTTGCAAACTACACTCCATACATATATATGGGGATGTACATGCTAAAACTCGATTTTACAGTGAAAACTGCAAGAACTTCCAACCGGCACTAGGAAAAAGACAGAGAATCCAGAGTAAATATATTCCTGCAATGCGTTCCCTTTGTGCTAGATGAACGAATATCTCTCCACATGCTCAGTTCTGAGTGATAAGTGTGTGTGAACGGCGTCCTTCAACTAGCTTGTTGGGAACACAATGATCCTTCTCATTTTTAAACTACAATCCATACATATATATGAGGAGAAACTCCAACTCGGTTTTACAGAGAAAACTGCAGGAACTTCAAACCGGCACTAGGAATCACACTGAGAATTCAGAGCAAATGTTTCTCCTGCAAACGTTTCCTTTTGTGCTAGAGGAACGAATGTCTCTCCACATGCTCAGTTCTGTGAGATAAGTGTTTGTGAAAGTGGCCCTTCACCTAGCTTGTTGGGAACACAAAGATTCTTTCCAGTTGCAAACTACGCTCCATATATATATATGGGGAAGTTCTTGTTCCAACTCGGTTTTACAGTGAAAACTGCAGGAATTTCAAACCGGCACTAGGAAACAGACTGAGAAACCAGAGTAAAAGTTTCTCCTGCCAATATTTCCCCTTGTTCAAGATGAACGAAGCTCTCTCCACATGCTTATTTCTGAGAGATAAGTGTGTGTGAATGCCGTACTTCACCAAGTTTGTTATGAACAAAAAGTTTCTTTTCAGTTGCAATCTACAAACCATACATATCTATGGGGATGTACATGCTCAAAATCGAATTTACTGTGAAAACTGCAGGAACTTCATAACGGCACTAGGAAACAGACTGAGAAACCATAGTAAAATCTTCTCCTGCAACATGAACTTTTGTACTAGATGAAAGAAATCTCACCACATGCTCAGTTCTGAGGGTTAAGTGTGTGTGAAGCCGTCCTTCAACTAGCTTCTTGGGAACACAAAGTTTCTTTTCAATTGCAAACTGTACACCATAAGTATATATGGGGAGGTACTCGCTCCAACTCGGTTTACAGTGAAAATTGCAGGAACTTCAAACCAGCACTAGGAAACACACTGAGAAGCCGGAGTAAAATTTCTCCTGCAAAAAGTTCCCTTTGTGCTAAAAGAACGAAACTCCCTTCACATGCACAGTTCGGACAGATAAGTGTGTGTGAAAGCCGTCAATCACCTAGCTTGTTGGGAACACAAAGTTACTTTTCAGGTGCAAACAACAATCCATAAATATATATGGGAAGGTACTCGGTCCAACTAGTTTTTAGAGTGAAAACTGCAGAAACTTCAAACCGGCACGAGACAACACACTGAGAAACCACAGTAAAAATTTCTCCTGAAACCTGTTCCTTTGTGCAACATGAACGAACGTCTCTCAACATGCTCAGTTCTGAGAGATAAATGTGTATGATAGCCGTCCTTCTACTAGCTTGTTTTAACACAAAGTTTGTTTTCAGTTGCAAACTACATTCCATACATATATATGGGTAGGTAAACGCTCCAACTCGGTTTTACAATGAAAACTGCAGGAACTTCAAACCGGCGCTATGAAACACACTGAGAATCCAGAGTAAAAGTGTCCCCTGCAATTCGTTCCCTTTGTGCTAGAAGAACGAAAGTCTCTCCACATGCTCAGTTCTGAGAGATAAGTGTGTGTGAAAGCCAGACTTCACCTAGCTTGTTTGGAAAATTAAGTTTCTTTTCAGGTGAAAATAGCACTCCATACATATATAAGGGTAGGTACTCGCTCCAACTCGTCTTTCAGTGAAAACTGCAGGAACATCAAACCGGCACTAGGAAACACACTGAGAAACCAGAGTAAAAGTTTCTACTGCAAACTGTCCCCATTGTGTTAGATGAATGAACGTCTCTCCACAGGCTCAGGTCTGAGGGATAACAGTGTGAGAAAGCCGTCCTACACCTAGCTTGATGGGAACAAAAAGTTTCTTTTCAATTTCAAATTGTACTCCATAAATATATATGGTTAGATTCTCGCTCCAACTCGTTTTTACAGTGAAAACTGCAGGAACCTCAAACCGGCATGAGGAAACACACTGAGAATCCAGAGAAAAAGTTTCTCCTGCAACACGTTCCCTTTGTGCTACATGAATGAACGTCTCTCCACATACTTAGATGTTTGAGATATTTGTGTGTGAAATCCGTTCTTCACCTAGCTTGTTGGGAACACGAAGTATCTTTTAGGTTGCCACTTGTACTCTATATATATATATGGGGAAGTATTCGCTCCAACTCGGTTTTAAAGTGAAAACTGCAGGAAACTAATACCGGCACTAGGAAACACTGTGAGAAACCAGAGTAAAAGTATCACCTGCCAACCGATCGTTTTGTGCTAGATGAAAGAAATTCTCTCCACATGCTTAGTTCTGAGAGATAAGTGTGTGTGAAAACCGTCCTTAACCTAGCTTGTTGGTAACACAAAGATTCTTTTCAGTTGCAAACTGTACTCCATACATTTATATGGGGAGGTACTCGCTCCAACTCGGTTTTACAGTGAAAACTGCAGGAAATTCAAAACAACACGAGAAAACACACTGAGAAACCAGACTAAAAGTTGCACCTGAAATCTGTTCCCATTGTGTTAGATGAATGAAAGTCTCTCCACATGCTGATTTCTCAGGGATAAGTGTGTGTGAAAGCCGTCCTTCACCTATCTTGTTGGGAACACAAAGTTTCTTTTCAGTTGCAAAATGTACTCCATATATATATATGGGGAGGTACTCGCTCCAACTCGGTTTTACAGTGAAAAATTCAGGAACTTCAAAAAGGCACTAGGAAACACTGAGAAACCAGAGTAAAAGTTTCTACTGCAAACTGTCCCCATTGTGTTAGATGAATGGACGTCTCTCCACATGCTCAGATCTGAGGGATAACAGTGTGTGAAAGCCGTCCGACACCTAGCTTGATGGGAACACAAAGTTTCTTTCAATTGCAAATTGTACACCATAAATATATATGGTTAGATACACGATCCAACACGGTTTTACAGTGAAAACTGCAGAAACTTCAAACCGGCACGAGGAAACACACTGAGAATCCAGAGAAAAATTTCCCCTGCAAACCGTTCCCTTTGTGCTAGAAGAACGAAAGTCTCTCCACATGCTCAGTTCTGAGAAATAAGTGTGTGTGAAAGCCGTCCTTCAACTAGCTTGTTGGGAACACAAAGTTTCTTTTCAGTTGCAAATTGTACTCCATAAATATATATGGTTAGATACTCGCTCCAACACGGTTTTACAGTGAAAACTGCAGAAACTTCAAACCGGCACGAGGAAACACACTGAGAAACCAGAGTAAAAATTTCTCCTGAAACCCGTTCCTTTGTGCAACATGAACGAACGTCTCTCCACATGCTCATTTCTGAGAGATAAATGTGTGTGAAAGCCGTCCTTCAACTAGCTTGTTGGGAACACATAGTTTCTTTTCAGTTGCAAATTACATTCCATACTTATATATGGGTAGGTAAACGCTTCAACTCGGTTTTACAATGAAAACTGCAGGAACATCAAACCGGCGCTATGAAACACACTGAGAATCCAGAGTAAAAGTTTCCCCTGCAAACCGTTCCCTTTGTGCTAGAGGAACGAAAGTCTCTCCACATGCTCAGATCTGAGAGATAAGTGTGAGTGAAAGCCAGACTTCACCTAGCTTGTTTGGAAAACTAAGTTTCTTCTCAGGTGAAAATAGCCCTCCATATATATATACGGGGAGGTACTCGCTCCAACTCGTTTTTGCAGTGAAAACTGCAGGAACTTCAAACCGGTGCTATGAAAAACATTGAGAATTCAGAGTAAAAGTTTCCCCTGCAACCCATTCCCTTTGTGCTAGAAGAACGAAATTTTCTCCACATGCTCAATTCTGAGAGATAAGTGTGTGTGAAAGCCAGACTTAACCTAGCTTGTTTGGAAAACTAAGTTTCTTTTCAGGTGAAAATAGCCCTCCATATATATATAAGGGGAGGTACTCGCTCCAACTCGTTTTTGCAGTGAAAACTGCAGGAACATCAAACCGGCACTTGGAAACACACTGAGAAACCAGAGAAAATGTTTTTCCTGCAACCCGTTACCTTTGTGATACATGAATGAACGTCTCTCCACATACTTAGATGTTTGAGTTATTTGTGTGTGAAATCCGTTCTTCACCTAACTTGTTGGGAACACGAAGTTTCTTTTAGGTTGCCACTTGTACTCCATATATATATATGGGGAATTATACGCTCCAAACTGGTTTTAAAGTGAAAACTGCAGGAAACTAATACCGGCACTAGGAAACACAGTGAGAAACCACAGTAAAATTTTCACCTGCCAACCGATCGTTTTGTGCTAGATGAACGAAATTCTCTCCACAAGCTCAGTTCTGAGAGATAAGTGTGTGTGAAAGCAGTCCTTCACCTAGCTTGTTGGGAACACAAAGTTTATTTTCAGTTGCAAAATGTACTCCATACATATATTTGGGGAGGTACTCGCTCCAACTCTGTTTTACAGTGAAAAATTCAGGAACTTCAAAAAGGCACTAGGAAACACTGAGAAACCAGAGAAAAATTTTCTCCTGCAAACCATTCCCCTTGTGCTAGGTGAACGAACGTCTCTCAACATGCTTAGTTCTGAGAGATAAGTGTGTGTGAAAGCAGTCCTTCACCTAGCTTGTTGGGAACACAAAGTTTATTTTCAGTTGCATAATACTTTCCCTACAAATACATGGGGAAGTACACGCTTCAACTCGGTTTTACACTGAAATCTGCAGGAACTTCAAACCGGCACTAGGAAACACACTGAGAATCCAGAGTAAAAGTTTCCCCTGCAACCCATTGCCTTTGTGCTACAAGAATGAATGTCTCTCCACATGCTCATTTCTGAGAGATAAATGTGTGTGAAAGCCGTCCTTTGCCTAGCTTGATTTGAACACAAATTGTATTTTCAGTTGCAAACTACAATCCATAAATATATATGGGGATGTTGTTGATCCAATTCGGTTTTACAGTGAAAGCTGCAGGAACTTCAAACCGGCACTAGGAAATCAAATGAGAATCCAGAGTAAAAGTTTATCCTGCCACCCGTTCCATTTGTGCTAGTTGAACGAAAGTCTCTACACATGCTCAGATCGGAGAGATAATTGTGTGTGAAAGCCGTCCTTCACCTAGATTGTTGGGAACACAAAGTTTCTTACCAGTTGCAAACTACAATCCATATATATATATGGGGAGGTACATGCTCCAACACGTTTTTACAGTGAAAACTACAGGAACTTCCAAACGGCACTTGGAAACATACTGAGAAAAGAGAGTAAAATTTCTCCTTCAAACCATTCCTTTGTGCTAAATGAAGAAACGTCTCTTCACATGCTAAGTTCTGAGAGATATGTGTGTGTGAATGCTGCCCTTCAGCTAGCTTTTGGGAACACAAAATTTCGTTAAAGATGCAAAGTACAGTCCTTATTTTTATATGGGGAGGAACTTGCTCCAACTCGTTTTTACAGTGAAAACTGCAGGAAATTATAACCGGCACTAGGAAACACACTGAGAAACCAGAGTAAAAGTTTCACATGCCAACCGATCTTTTTGTGCTAGATGAACGAACGTCTGTCCACATGCTCAGATCTGGGGGATAACAGTGTGTGAAAGCCGTCCTACACCTAGCTTGTTGGGAACACAAAGTTTCTTTTCAGGTGCAAAGTACACTCCATAAATATGTACGGGTAGGTACCCGCTCCAACTCGGTTTTACAGTGAAAATTGCAGGAACATGAAACCGGTACTAGGAAACACACTGAGAAACCAGAGTAAAAGTTTCTACTGCAAACTGTCCCCATTGTGTTAGATGAATGAACGTCTCTCCACATGCTCAGGTCTGAGGGATAACAGTGTGTGAAAGCCGTCCTACACCTAGCTTGTTGGGAACACAAAGTTTCTTTCAATTGCAAATTGTACTCCATAAATATATATGGTTAGACACAAGATCCAACACGGTTTTACAGTGAAAACTGCAGAAACTTCAAACCGGCACGAGGAAACACACTGAGAATCCAGAGAAAAATTTCCCCTGCAAACCGTTCCCTTTGTGCTAGAAGAACGAAAGTCTCTCCACATGCTCAGTTCTGAGAAATAAGTGTGTGTGAAAGCCAGACTTCACCTAGATTGTTTGGAAAACTAAGTTTCTTTTCAGGTGAAAATAGCCCTCCATATATATATACGGGGAGGTACTCGCTCCAACTCGTTTTTGCAGTGAAAACTGCAGGAACTTCAAACCGGTGCTATGAAACACACTGAGAATCCAGAGTAAAAGTTTCCCCTGCAACCCTTTCCCTTTGTGCTACATGAATGAACGTCTCTCCACATACTTAGATGTTTGAGATATTTGTGTGTGAAATCCGTTCTTCACCTAGCTTGTTGGGAACACGAAGTTTCTTTTAGGTTGCCACTTGTACTCCATATATATATATGGGGAACTATACGCTCCAAACTGTTTTTAAAGTGAAAACTGCAGGAAACTAATACCGACACTAGGAAACACAGTGAGAAACCAGAGTAAAAGTATCACCTGCCAACCGATCGTTTTGTGCTAGATGAACGAAATTCTCTCCACAAGCTCAGTTCTGAGAGATAAGTGTGTGTGAAAACCGTTCTTTACCTAGCTTGTTGGGAACACAAAGATTCTTTTCAGTTGCAAACGGTACTCCATACATTTATATGGGGAGGTACTCGCTCCAACTCGGTTTTACAGTGAAAACTGCAGGAACTTCAAACCAACATGAGAAAACACACTGAGAATCCAGACTAAAAGTTGGACCTGAAATCTGTTCCCATTGTTTTAGATGAATGAATGTCTCTCCAAATGCTGATTTCTCAGGGATAAGTGTGTGTGAAAGCCGTCTTTCACCTATCTTGTTGGGAACACAAAGTTTCTTTTCAGTTGCAAAATGTACTCCATATATATATGTGGGGAGGTACTCGCTCCAACTTGGTTTTACAGGAAAACTGCAGGAACTTCAAACCAACACGAGAAAACACACTGAGAAACCAGACTAAAAGTTGCACCTGAAATCTGTTCCCATTGTGTTAGATGAATGAAAGTCTCTCCACATGCTGATTTCTCAGGGATAAGTGTGTGTGAAAGCCGTCCTTCACCTATCTTGTTGGGAACACAAAGTTTCTTTTCAGTTGCAAAATGTACTCCATACATATATATGGGGAGGTACTCGCTCCAACTCGGTTTTAAAGTGAAAAATTCAGGAACTTCAAAAAGGCACTAGGAAACACTGAGAAACCAGAGTAAAATTTTCTCCTGCAAACCATTCCCCTTGTGCTAGATGAACGAACGTCTCTCAACATGCTAAGTTCTGAGAGATAAGTGTGTGTGAAAGCAGTCCTTCAACTAGCTTGTTGGGAACACAAAGTTAATTTTCAGTTGCATACTACTTTCCATACATATATATGGGGAAGTACACGCTCCATCTCGGTTTTACACTGAAAACTGCAGAAACTTCAAACCGGCACTAGGAAACACACTGAGAATCCAGAGTAAAAGTTTCCCCTGCAACCCGTTGCCTTTGTGCTACAAGAACGAATGTCTCTCCACATGCTCAGTTCTGAGAGATAAATTTGTGTGA
Organism: Camelus bactrianus; assembly: GCF_048773025.1. NCBI lineage: Eukaryota > Metazoa > Chordata > Mammalia > Artiodactyla > Camelidae > Camelus > Camelus bactrianus. The sequence goes on from NC_133554.1 coordinate 20,851,193, forward strand.
AAGCGGCTCTTCACCTAGCTTGTTTTGAACACAAAGTTACTTTTCAATTGCAAACTACAATCCATAAATATATATGGGGATGTAGTTGCTCCAATTCGGTTTTACAGTGAAAACTGCAGGAACTTCAAACCGGCACTAGGAAATCAAATGAGAATCCAGAGTAAAAGATTATCCTGCCCCCCATTCCATTTGTGCTAGTTGAACGAAAGTCTCTACACCTGCTCAGATCGGAGGGATAATTGAGTTTGAAAGCCGCCCTTCACCTAGCTTGTTGGGAACACAAAGATTCTTTCCAGTTGCAAACTACAATCCATAAATGTATATGGGGAAGAACATGCTCCAACACGTTTTTACAGTGAAAACTACAGGAACTTCCAACCGGCACTTGGAAACAGACTGAGAAAAGAGAGTAAAATTTCTCCTTCAAAGCATCCCCATTTTGCTAAATGAAGGAAAGTCTCTTCACATGCTAAGTTCTGAGAGATAAATGCTTGTGAAAGCCGTCCTTCACCTAGCTTGTTTTGAACACAAATTTTCTTTTAAAATGCAAACTACACTCCATACATTTATATAGGGATGTACTTGCTCCAACTCGATTTTACAGTGAAACTGCAGGAAATTAAAACCGGCACTAGGAAACACACTGAGAAACCAGAGTAAAAGTTTCACATGTCAACCAATCTTTTTGTGCTAGATGAACGAACGTCTGTCCACATGCTCAGATCTGGGGGATAACAGTGTGTGAAAGCCGTCCTACACCTAGCTTGTTGGGAACACAAAGTTTCTTTTCAGGTGCAAACTACAATCCATAAATATGTACGGGTAGGTACTCGCTCCAACTCGGTTTTACAGTGAAAATTGCAGGAACATGTAAACGGTACTAGGAAACACACTGAGAAACCAGAGTAAAAGTTTCTACTGCAAACTGTCCCCATTGTGTTAGATGAATGAACGTCTCTCCACATGCTTAGATCTGAGGGATAACAGTGTGTGAAAGCCGTCCTACACCTAGCTTGATGGGAACAAAAAGTTTCTTTTCAATTTCAAATTGTACTCCATAAATATATATGGTTAGATACTCGCTCCAACACGGTTTTACAGTGAAAACTGCAGAAACTTCAAACCGGCATGAGGAAACACACTGAGAATCCAGAGTAAAAGTTTCCCCTGCAACACGTTCCCTTTGTGCTAGAAGAACGAAAGTCTCTCCACATGCTCAGATCTGAGAGATAAGTGTGTGTGAAAGCCAGACTTCACCTAGCTTGTTTGGAAAACTAAGTTTCTTTTCAGGTGAAAATAGCACTCCATATATGTATAAGGGGAGGTACTGGCTCCAACTCGTCTTTCAGTGAAAACTGCAGGAACATCAAACCGGCACTAGGAAACACACTGAGAAACCAGAATAAAGTTTCTCCTGCAACCCGTTCCCTTTGTGCTAGATGAACATATATCTCTCCACATGATCAGTTCTGAGGGATTAGTGTGTGTGAATGACATCTTTCACCAAGATTGTTATGAACACAAAGTTTTTTTCAGTTGAAAACTACACTCCATATATATATATGGGGATGTCTTTGCAACAACTCGATTTTACTGTGAAAACTGCAAGAACATCAAACCGGCACTTGGAAACATATTGAGAATCCAGTGTAAAAGATTCTCCTGCAAGCCGTTCCCTTTGTGCTAGATGAAAGAACTTCTCTCCACATGCTCAGTTCTAAGAGATATTTGTGTGTGAAAGCCGTCCTTCACATAGCTTGTAGGGAACACAAATTTTCTTTTCAGTTGTAAAATGTACACTATAAATATATATGGGGAAGTACTCGCTCCAAACCAGTTTTACAGTGAAAACTGCAGGAACTTCAAACAGGAACCAAGAATCACACTGAGAAACCAGAGTAAAAGTTTTTCCTGCAACCAGTTCACTTTGTGATACAAGAACGGAAGTCTCTCCACATGCTCAGTTTTGAGAGATAAGTGTATGTGAAAGCTGCCCTTCACCTAGCTTGTTGGAAACACAAAGTTTCTTTCAGTTGCAAACTACACTCCATACATATATATGGGGAGGGACTCGCGCCAAATCATTTTTGCTGTGAAAAATGCAGGAACTTCTAAACGGCACTAGGAATCACACTGAGAAACCAGAGTAAAAGTTTAACCTGCAACACGTTCACTTTGTGCTAGATGAACGTACGTCTCTCCACATGCTCAGTTCTGAGAGATAAAATTGTGTGAAAGCCATACTTTAACTAGCTTGTTGGGAACACAAAGTTCTTTTCAGTTGCAAACTACACTCCATACATATATATGGGGATGTACTTGCTAAAACTCGATTTTACAGTGAAAACTGCAAGAACTTCCAAACGGCACTAAGAAAAAGCCTGAGAATCCAGAGTAAAAATTTTCCTGCAACCCGTTCCCTTTGTGCTAGATGAACGAACGTCTCTCCACATGCTCAGTTCCGAGTGATAATTGTTTGTGAAAGGCGTCCTTCACCTAGCTTGTTGGGAACACTAAGATTCTTTTCATTTGTAAACTACACTCCATACATATATATGAGGAGGTACTCGTTCCAACTCTGTTTTACAGAGAAAACTGCAGGAACTTCAAACCGGCACTAGGAAACACACGGAGAAATCAGAGCAAAAGTTTCTCCTGCAACCCTTTCTTTTGTGCTAGAGGAACGAATGTCTCTCCACATGTTCAGTTCTGCGAGGTAAGTGTTTGTGAAAGTGGCCCTTCACCAAGCTTGTTGGGAACACAAAGATTCTTTCCAGTTGCAAACTACGCTCCATATATATATGGGGAGGTTCTTGCTCCAACTCGGTTTTACAGTGAAAACTGCAGGAATTTCAAACCGGCACTAGGAAACAGACTGAGAAACCAGAGTAAAAGTTTCTCCTGCCAATATTTCCCCTTGTTCAAGATGAACGAAGCTCTCTCCACATGGTAATTTCTGAGAGATAAGTGTGTGTGAATGCTGTCCTTCACCAAGATTCTTATGAACACAAAGTTTATTTTCAGTTGCAAACTACAAACCATACATATATATGGGGATGTACATGCTCAAAATCGAATATACTGTGAAAACTGCAGGAACTACAAAACGGCACTAGGAAACAGACTGAGAAACCATAGTAAAAGCTTCTCCTGCAACATGACCTTTTGTGCTAGATGAACGAAATCTCTCCACATGCTCAGTTCTGAGGGATAAGTGTGTGTGAAAGCCGTCAATCACCTAGCTTGTTGGGAACACAAAATTACTTTTCAGGAGCAAACAACAATCCATAAATATATATGGGAAGGCACTCCTTCCAACTCGGTTTTACAGTGAAAACTGCAGAAATTTCAAACCGTCATGAGGCAACACACAGAGAAACCACAGTAAAAATTTCTCCTGAAACCCGTTCCTTTGTGCAACATGAACGAACGTCTCTCAACATGCTCAGTTCTGAGAGATAAATTTGTATGAAAGCCGTCCTTCTACAACTTGTTTTAACACAAAGTTTGTTTTCAGTTGCAAACTACATTCCATACATATATATGGGTAGGTAAACGCTCCAACTCGGTTTTACAATGAAAACTGCAGGAACTTCAAACCGGGGCTATTAAACACACTGAGATTCCAGAGTAAAAGTGTCCCCTGCAACCCGTTCCCTTTGTGCTAGAAGAACGAAAGTCTCTCCACATGCTCAGTTCTGAGAGATAAGTGTGTGTGAAAGCCAGACTTCACCTAGCTTGTTTGGAATACTAAGTTTCTTTTCAGGTGAAAATAGCACTCCATATATATATAAGGGTAGGAACTCGCTCCAAATCTTTTTTGCAGTGAAAACTGCAGGAACATCAAACCGGCACTAGGAAACAAACTGACAAACCAGAGTAAAAGTTTCTCCGGCAACCCGTACCCTTTCTGCTAGATGAACGAAATTCTCTCCTCATGCTCATTTCTGAGAGATAGGTGTGTGTGAATTCCGTACTTCACCTAGTTTGTAGGTAACACAAATTTTTTTAGTTGGAACCTGCAATCCATACATATATATGGGGAGGTAATTGCTCCAACTCGTTTTTACAGTGAAACTACAGGAACTTCAAACCGGAACTAGGAAAGAGACAGAGAAACCAGTGCAAAACTTTTTCATGAAAACCGTTCCCTATGTGCTAGATGAAAGAAAGTCTCTGCACATGCTCAGTACTGAGAGATAAGTGTGTGTGAAAGCAGTCCTTCACTGTGCATGTTGGGAACACAAAGATTCACTTCAGTTGCAAACTACACTCCATACAAATATATGGGGATTTACTTAGTCCAACAAGGTTTTACAGTAAAAACTGCAGGATCTTGAAACCAGGACTAGGAAACAGAATGAGTAACCAGAGTAAATGTTTTCCGGCAACCATTTCACTTTCTGCTAGATGAACGAACGTCTCTGCACATGCGCAGTACTAGACATAAGTGTGTGTGAAAGCCTTACTACATGTAGCTTGTTGGGAAAATATAGTTTCTTTAAAGTTGCATACTACACTCCATACATATATATGGGGAGGTACTTGCTCAAAATCGATTTTACAGTGAAAAATACAGGAACTACAAAACGGAACTAGGAAACAGACTGAGAAACAAGAGTAAAAATTTCTCTTGCAACACGATCTTTTCTGCTAGATGAACGAACGTCTATCCACATGCTCAGTTCTGAGAGATAAATGTGTGTGAAAGCCGTCATTCACCTAGCTTATTTTGAACACAAATTTCTTTTCAGTTGCAAACTACAATCCATACATATATATGGGGATGCACTTGCTTCAAGTCGGTTTTACAGTGAAAACTGCAGGAACTTCAAACCGGCACTAGGAAACCAATTGAGAATCCAGAGTAAAAGATTCTCCTGTAACCAGTTCCATTTGTACTAGTTGAATGAAAGTCTCTCCACATGCTCATTTCGGAGTGATAATTGTGTGTGAAAGCCGTCCTTCACCTATGTTCTTGGGAAAACAAAGATTCTTACCGGTTGCAAACTACAATCCATATATATATATGGGGAGGAACATGCTCCAACATGTTTTTACAGTGAAAACTACAGGAACTTCCAAATGGCACTTGGAAACATACTGAGAAAAGAGAGTAAAATTTCTCCTTCAAACCATTCCTTTGTGCTAAATGAAGGAACGTCTCTTCACATGTTAAGTTCTGAGAGAGAAGTGTGTGTGAATGCAGTCCTTCACCTAGCTTGTTGGGAACACAAAGTTTCTTTTCAATTGCAAATTGTACTCCATAAATATATATGGTTAGATACTCGCTCCAACACGATTTTACACTGAAAACTGCAGAAACTTCAAACCGACACGAGGAAACACACAGAAATCACAGTAAAAATTTCTCCTGAAACCCGTTCCTTTGTGCAACATGAACGAACGTCTCTCCACATGCTCAGTTCTGAGAGATAAATGTGTGTGAAAGCCGTCCTTCAACTAGCTTGTTGGGAACACAAAGATTCTTTTCAGTTGCAAACTACATTCCATACATATATATGGGTAGGTAAACGCTCCAACTCGGTTTTACAATGAAAACTGCAGGAACTTCAAACCGGCGCTATGAAACACACTGAGAATCCAGAGTAAAAGTTTCCCCTGCAACCCGTTCCCTTTGTGCTAGAAGACAGAAAGTCTCTCCACATGCTCAGTTCTGAGAGATAAGTGTGTGTGAAAGCCAGACTTCACCTAGCTTGTTTGGAAAACTAAGTTTTTTTTCAGGTGAAAATAGCACTCCATATATATATAATGGGAGGTACTCGCTCAAACTCGTTTATGCAGTGAAACCTGCAGGAACATCCAACCGGCACTAGGAAACACACTGAGAAACCAGAGTAAAATTTTCTCCTGGAACCCGTTCCCTTTGTGCTACATGAATGAACGTCTCTCCACATACTTAGATGTTTGAGATATTTGTGTGTGAAATCCGTTCTTCACCTAGCTTGTTGGGAACACGAAGTTTCTTTTAGGTTGCCACTTGTACTCCATATATATATATGGGGAATTATACACTCCAAATAGGTTTAATGTGAAAACTGCAGGAAACTAATACCGGCACTAGGAAACACAGTGAGAAACCAGAGTGAAACTTTCACCTGCCAACCGATCTTTTTGTGCTAGATGAACGAAATTCTCTCCACATGCTCAGTTCTCAGAGATATGTGTGTGTGAAAACCGTCCTTTACCTAGCTTGTTGGGAACACAAAGATTCTTTTCAGTTGCAAACGATACTGCATATATTTATATGGGGAGGTACTCGCACCAACTCGGTTTTACAGTGAAAACTGCAGGAACTTCAAACCAACACGAGAAACCACACTGAGAATCCAGACTAAAAGTTGCACCTGAAATCTGTTCACATTGTGTTAGATGAATGAAAGTCTCTCCACATGCTGATTTCTCTGGGATAAGTGTGTGTGAAAGCCGTCCTTCACCTATCTTGTTGGGAACACAAAGATTCTTTTCAGTTGCAAAATGTACTCCATACATATATATGGGGAGATACTCGCTCCAACTCGGTTTTACTGTGAAAAATCCAGGAACTTCAAACAGGCACTAGGAAACACGGAGAAACCAGAGTAAAATTTTCTCCTGCAAAACATTCCCCTCGTGCTAGATGAACGAACGTCTCTCAACATGCTCAGTTCTGAGGGATAAGTGTGTGTGAAAGCCATTCTTCACCTAGCTTTTTGGGAACACTAAGTTTCTTTTAAGTTGCAAATTGTATTTCATATGTATATATGAGGAGGTACTCGCTCCAACTCGGTTTACAGTGAAAAAAGCAGAAAATTCAAACCGGCACTAGGAAACACACTGAGAAACCAGAGTAAAACTTTCTCCTGCAAACCATTCCCTCTGTGCTAGATGAACAAAAGTCTCTACACATGCTCATTTCTGAGAGATAAGGGTGTGTGAAAGCCGTCGTTCACCTAGCTTGTAGGGAACACAAAGTTTCTTTTTTGTTGCAAACGGTATTCCATATATATATATGGGGAGTTACTCGCTCCAACTCGGTTTTACCGTGAAAATTACAGGAACTTCAAATGGCACTAGGAAACACACTGTGAAATAAGATAAAAATTTCTCCTGCAAACAGTTCCATTTGTGTTAGAAGAACGAAAGTCTCACCACATGCTCAGTTCTGAGATATAAGTGTGTGTGAAAGCCGAACTTCACATAGCGTGTTGGGAACACAAAGTTTCTTTTAAATTGCTAACTAAAATCCATAAATATAAATGGGGATGTACTCGCTCCAACTCGGATTTACAGTGAAAACTGCAGATAATTCAAACCGGCACGAGGAAACACTCTGAGAATCTACAGTAAAAATTTCTCCTGAAACACTTTCCATTTGTGCAACATGAACAAACGTCTCTCCACATGCTAAGTTTTGAGAGATAAATGTGTGTGAAAGCCGTCCTTCAACTAGCTTGTTGGGAACACATAGTTTCTTTTCAGTTGCCAACTACATTGCATACATATATATGGGGAGGTACACGCTCCAACACGGTTTTACACTGAAAACTGCAGAAACTTCAAACCGGCGCTTGGAAACACACTGAGAATCCACAGTTAAATTTCCCCTGCAACCCGTTCCCTTTTTGCTAGAAGAACGAAATTCTCTCCACATGCTCATTTCTGAGATATATGTGTGTGTGAAACCATAATTCACCTAGCTTGTTGGGAAAACTAAGTTTCTTTTCAGTTGCAAATGGTACTCCATAACTATATATGGGGAGGTAATCTCTTCAACTGAGTTCACAGTGAATACTGCATGAACTTCAAAACGGCTCTAGGAAACACACTGAGAAACCAGAACACAAGATCCTCCTGCAAACCTTTCCCTTTGTGCTAGATGAACAAAAGTCTCTCGCATCCTAATTTCTGAGAGATAAGTGTGTGTGAATACCACCCTTTACCTAGCTTGATGGGAACACAAAGATTCTTTTCAGTTGCAAACGGTACTCCACACATTTATATGGCTAGGTACACGCTCCAACTCGGTTTTAGAGTGAAAACTGCAGGAACTTCAAACCAACACGAGGAAACACACTGAGAACCAGAGTAAAAGTTTCTCCTACAATATTTTCCCATTGGGTTAGATGAATGAACGTCTCTCCACATGCTGATTTCTCAGGGATAAGTGTGTGTGAAAGCCGTCCTTCACATATCTTGTTGGGAATACAAATTTTCTTTTCAGTTACAAAATGTACTCCATACATATATATGGGGAGGTACACGCTCCAACTCGGTTTTACAGTGAAAAATCCAGGAACTTCAAACCGGCACCACGAAACACACTGAGAAACCAAAATATAAATTTCTCCTGAAAACCGTTCCCTTTGTGCAACAAGAACTAACGTCTCTCCACATGCTCAGTTCTGACAGATAAATGTGAGTGAAAGTCTTCCTTCAACTAGCTTGTTTGGAACACAAAGTTTCTTTTCACTTGCCAACTACATTCCATACATATATATTTTGAGGTACACGCTCCAACATGGCTTTACACTGAAAACTGCAGGAAATTCAAACCTGTGCTAGGAAACACACTGAGAATCAAGAGTAAAAATTTCCCCTGCAATCCGTTCCCTTTGTGCTAGAAGAACGAAAGTCTCTCCACATGGTCAGTTCTGAGAGATATTTGTGTGTGAAAGCCATACTTCACCTAGCTTGTTGGGAAAACTAAGTTTCATTTCAGTTGCAAATTGTACTCCATAACTATATATGGGGAGGTACACTCTCCAAATGTGTTTACAGTGAAAACTGCAGGAACTTCAAACCGGCACTGGAAAAAAAACTGAGAATCCAGAGTAAAAGTTTCTCCTGCAACCCGATACCTTTGTGCTAGATGAACAAACGTATCTCCACATGCTCAGTTTTGAGAGAGAAGTGTGTGAAAGCCGACCATCACCAATCTTAAAGGGAACACAAATTTTTATTTAAGTTGCAAAATATCATCCATACATATATATGGGGAGGTACTCGCTGCAACTCGGTTTTACAGTGATAATTACTGGAACATCAAACCGGAATGTGGAAACACACTGAGAAACAAGAATAAAAATTCCTCCTGAAACAAGTTCCCTTTGTGCAAAATGAAAGAACGTCTCTCAACATGCTCAGTTCTGAAAGATATATGTGTGTGAAAGCCGTCCTTCAACTATCTTGTTGGGAAAACAAATATTCTTTTCAGTTGCATACTGTATTCCATACATATATATGGGGAGGTACACTCTCCAACACGGTTTTAAAAAGAAAACTGAAGAAAATTCAAACCGGCGCTAGGAAACACACTCAGAAACCAGAGAAAATGTTTCCCCTGCAACCACTTCACATTGTGCTAGAAGAACGAAAGTCTTTCCACATGCTCAGTTCTGAGAGATAATTGTGTGTGAAAGCCGTCTTTCACTAGCTTGTTGGGAACATAAAGTTCCTTTTCAGTTGCAAACTATTCTCTATACATATATATGGGGAGGTACTCGCTTCAAATCGGTTTTACAGTGAAAACTGCAGGAAATTCATACCGGCACTAGGAAACACAATGAGAAACCAGAGTAAAAGTTTCTCCTGCAACCAGATCCCTTTGTGCTAGATGAACGAATATCTCTCCACATGCTCAGTTCTGAGACATAAGTGTGTGTGAAAGCCATACTCACCTAGCTTGTGGGTAACACTAAGTTTCTTTTAAGTAGCAAATTGTACCGCATAAATATATATGGGGAGGTACTCGCTCCAAAACTTTTTTACAGAGAAAACTGCAGGAAATTCCAACCGGCACTAGGAAACACACTGAGAAACCACAGTAAAAGTTTCTCCTGCAACCGGTACACATTGTGTTAGATGAATGAACGTCTCTCCACATGCTCATATTTGAGGGATAAGTGTGTGTGAAAGCTGTCCTTCAACTAGATTTTGGGAACACTAAGTTTCTTTTCAGGTGCAAACTACACTCCAGAAATATATATGGGGATGTACTCGGTCCAACTCTGCTTTACAGGGAAACTGTAGAAACTTCAAAATGGCACTAGGAAACACACTGAGAAAACAGAGTAAAAATTTCCCCTGAAACACGTTCCCTTTGTGCAACATGAAGGAACGTCTCTCCACATGCTCAATTCTGAGAGATAAATATGTGTGAAAGCCGTACTTCAACTAGCTTGTTTGGAACACAAAGTTACTTTTCAGTTGCCAACTATATTCCATACATATATATGGGGAGGTACACGCTCCAACAGGGTTTTACACTGAAAACTGCAGAGACTTCAAACAGGAGCTAGGAAAAACACTGAGATTCCAGAGTTAAATTTCCCCTGCAAACCGTTCCCTTTTTTCTAGAAGAATGAAAGTCTCTCCACATGCTCTATTCTGAGAGATATGTGTGTGTTAAAGCCATAATTCACCTAGCTAGTTGGGAAAACTAAGTTTCTTTTCAGTTGCAAATTGTACTCCATAACTATATATGGGGAGGTACTCTCTCCAAATGGGCTTACAGTGAAAACTGCAGGTACTTCAAAACGGCTCTAGGAAACACACTGTGAAAACAGAGTAAAAGTTTCTCCTGCAAACAGTTCCCTTTATGCTAGATGAACAAAAGTCTCTCCTCATGCTCATTTCTGAGAGATAAGTGTGTGTGAAAACCGTCCTTTACCTAGCATGATGAGAACACAAAGATTCTTTTCAATTGCAAACGGTACTCCACACATTTATATGGCTAGGTACACGCTCCAACTCGGTTTTTGTGTGAAAACTACAGGAACTTCAAACCAACACGAGGAAACACACTGAGAAACCAGACTAAAAGATTCTCCTGCAACCTGTTCCCAATGCGTTAGATGAATGAACGTCTTTCCACATGCTGATTTCTGAGAGATAAGTGTGTGTGAAAGCCATCCTTCACCTAGCTTGTTGGGACCACAAAGTTTCTTTTCAGTTGCCAACTACATTCCATACATATATATGGGGAGGTATACGCTCCAGCACGGGTTTACAATGAAAACTGCAGGAACTTCAAACCGGCGCTAGAAATACATGGAGAATCCAGATTTAAATTTCCCAGAAACACGTTACTTTGTGCTAGATCAATGAACGTCTCTCCACATGCTCATTTCTGATAGATAAGTGTGTGTGAAGCCGTCCTTTATTCAGCTTGCTGGGAACACAAAGTTCTTTATATATGCAAAAGGTAATCCATACATATATATCGGGAGGTACTCGATCCAGCTCGGTTTTACAGTGAAAACTGCAGGAACTTCAAACCGGCACTAGGAAACACACTGAGAAACCACAGTAAAAGTTTCTCCTGCAACCTGTTCCAATTGTGTTAGATAAATGAACGTCTCTCCACATGCTCATTTCTGAGGGATAATTGTGTGTGAAAGCTGTCATTCAACAAGCTTGTTGGGAACTAAAAGTTACTTTTCAGGTGCAAACTACACTCCAGATATATTTATGGGGAGGTACTCGCTCCAACTCCGTTTTACAGGGAAACTGTAAAAACTTCAAACCGGCACTAGGAAACACACTGAGAAAACAGAGTAAAAATTTCCCCTGAAACCCGTTCCCTTTGTGCAATATGAACGAACGTCTCTCCACATGCTCAGTTCTGAGAGATAAATGTGTGTGAAAGCCGTCTTTCAAATAGCTTGTTCGGAACACAAAGTTTCTTTGCAGTTGCCAACTACATTCCATACAGATACATGGGGAGGTACTCGCTCCAACTCCGTTTTACAAGGAAACTGTAAAAACTTCAAACCGGCGCTAGGAAACACACTGAGAATCCAGAGTTAAATTTCCACTGCAAACCGTTCCCTTTGTGCTAGAAGAACGAAAGTCTCTCCACATGCTCAGTTCTGAGGGATAAGTGTTTGTGAAAGCCGTCCTTCACCCTGCTTGTTGGGAACACAAAGTTTCTTTTCAGGTGCGAACTACACTCCATATATATATATGGGGAGGAACACGCTCCAACTCGGTTTTACAGTGAAAACTGCAGAAACTTCAAACTGGCACGAGGAAAGACACTGAGAAACCAGACAAAAATTTCAACTTAAAACCCTTCCATTTGTGCAACCTGAACGAACGTCTCTCCACATGCTCAGATCTGGGAGATATATGTGTGCCAAAGCCGTCCTTCAAGAAGCTAGTTTGGAACACAAAGTTCTTTTCAGTTGCAAACTACATTCCATACAGATATATGGTGAGGTACTCGCTGCAACGCGGTTTTACATTGAAAACTGCAGGAACTTCAAACCGGCACTAGGAAACACACTGAGAAACAAGAGTAAAATTTTCCCCTGCAACCCTTACATTTGTGTTAGAATAACGAAAGTCTCACCATATGCACTGTTCTGACAGATAAGTGTGTGTGAAAGCTGTCCTTCACCTAGCTTGTTGGGAACACAAAGTTTCTTCTCAGTTGCAAATTGTACTCCATACATATATATGTGGTAGTACTCGCTTCAAGTCGTTTTTACAGTGAAAACAGCAGGAACAAAAAACCGGCACTAGAAAACACACTGAGAAAGTAGAGTAAAACTTTCCCTGCAAACAATTCCAATTGTGCTATATGAACGAACGTCTCTCAACATGCTAAGTTCTGAGAGATAATTGTGTGTGAAAGCTGTCCTTCAACTATCTTGTTGGGAACACAAAGATTCTTTTCAGTTGCAAACGGTAATCCATACATATATATGGGTAGGTACACGCTCCAACTCGGTTTTACAGTGAAAACTGCAGGAACATCAACACGGCACTAGGAAACACACTGAGAAACCAGAGTAAAAGTTTCCCCTGCAACCCAATGACTTTGTGCTAAAAGAACGAATGTCTCTCCACATGCTCAATTCTGAGAGATAATTGTGTATGAAAGCCGTCCTTCACCTATCTTGATGGGAACACAAAGTTTCTTTTCAGTTGCAAAATACAAACCATACATATGTATGGGGAGGTACAAGCTCCAACACGGTTTTACTACAGGAACTTCAAACTGGTGCTAGGAAACACACAGAGAAACAAGATAAAATGTTTCTCCTGCAATCCATTCCATTTGTGCTAGAAGAACGAAAGTTTCTCCACGTGCTCAGTTCTCACAGATAATTGTGTGTGAAAGCCGTACTTCACCTAGCTTGTTGGGAACACAAAATTTCTTTTCAGGTGCAAACTACACTCAATAAATTTATACGGGGTGGTCCTTGCTCCAACTCGCTTTTACAGTGAAAACTGCAGAAACTTCAAACAGGCACGAGGAAACAAACTGAGAAACCAGAGTAAAAATTTCCCCTGGATCCCGTTCCCATTGTGCAACATGAACGAACGTCTCTCCAAATGATCAGTTCTGAATGATAAATGTGTGTGAAAGCAGTCCTTCAACTAGCTTGTTGGGAACACAAAATTTCTTTTCATTTGCAAACTACATTCCATACATATATATGGGAAGGTACACGCTCGAACTCGGTTTTACACTGCAAACTGAAGGAAATTCAAACCGGCGCTAGGAAAAACACTGCGAAAACAGAGTAAAAGTTTCCCCTGCAAACATTTCCCTTTGTGCTAGAAGAACGAAAGTCTCTCCACATGCTCAGTTCAGACAGATAATTGTGTGTGAAAGCTGCCCTTCACTTAGCTTGTTGGGAACACAAAGTTTCTTTTCTTTTGCAAATTATACTCCATAGATATATAAGGGGAGGAACTAGCCCCAAATCGTTCTTACAGTGAAAATGGCAGGAAATTAAAAACGGCACTAGGAAACAAACTGTGAAACCAGAGTAAAAGTTTCTCATGCAACCAGTTCCCTTTGTGCTAGATGAACAAACATCTCTCCACATGCTCAGTTCTTTGAGATAAGTGTGTGTGAATGCAGTCCTTCAACTAGCTTGTTTGGAATACAATGGTTCTTTTCAGTTGAAAATGATAATCCATACATATATATGGGGATGTACAAGCTCCAACTCGTTTTTACAGTAAAAACTGCAGGAATTTCATACCAGAAATAGGAAACACACTGAGAAACCAGAGTATAAGTTTCCCTGCATAAATTTCCAATTTTTGCATTCAATGAACTTCTCTCTACATGATCTGTTCTGAGAGATAAGGGTGTATGAAAGCCGACTTCACCTAGATTGTTGGGAACACAAAGATTCTTTTCAGTTGCAAACTGAACTCCATAAATATATATGGAGTGGTACTCGCTCCAACTCGATTTTACAGTGAAAACTGCAGGAAATTCAAATCGGCACTAGGAAACAAACTGAGAATCCAGAGTAAAAGTTTCCCCTGCAAACCGTTCCCTTTGTACTAGAAGAATGAAAGTCTCTCCACATGCTCATTTCTGAGGGATAAGTGTGTGTGAGACCTGTCCTTCAACTATCTTGTTGGGAAGACAAAGTTTCTTTTCAGGTGCCAACTACACTCCAGGAATATATATGGGGAGGTACTCGCTCCAACTCGTTTTTACAGGGAAACTCTAGTAACTTCAAACCGGCACTAGGAAACACACTGAGAAAACAGAGCAAAAATTTCTCCTGAAACTCGTTCCCTTAGTGCATCATGAACGAACTTTTCTCCACATTCTCAGTTCTGAGAGATAAATGTGTGTGAAAGCCGTCCTTCAACTAGCTTGTTGGGAACACAAAGTTTCTTTTCAGTTGCCAACTACATTCCATAAAGATATATGGGGAGGTACACGCTCCAACAGGGTTTTACACTGAAAACTGCAGAAACTTCAAACCGGCGCTAGGAAACTCACTGAGAATCCAGAGTTAAATTTCACCTTCAACCCGTTCCTTTTGTGCTAGAAGAAAGAAAGTCTCTCCGCATGCTCAGTTCTGAGATATATGTGTGTGTGAAAGCCATATTTCACCCAGCAGGTTGGGAACACTAAGTTTCTTTTCAGTTGCAAATTGTACTCCATAGCTATATATGCGGAGATACTCTCTCCAACTGGGTTTACAGTGAAAACTGCAGGACTTCAAATCGGCTCTAGGAAACACACTGAGAAACCAGAGTAAAAGTTTCTCCTGCAAAACTTTCCCTTTGTGATAGATGAACAAAAGTCTCTCGCATGCTCATTTCTGAGAGATAAGTGTGTGTGAAAACCGTCCTTTACCTAGCTTGTTGGGAACACAAAGATTCTTTTCAGTTGCAAACGGTACTCCATAAATTTATATAGGGAGGTACTCGCTCCAAATCTCTTTTACAGTGAAAACAGCAGGAACTTCAAACCAACACGAGGAAACACCCTGAGAAACCAGACTAAAAGTTTCTCCTGCAAACTGTTCCCATTGTGTTAGATGAATGAACGTCTCTCCACATGCTGATTTCTGAGAGATATGTGTGTGTGAAAGCCGTCCTTCACCTAGCTTGTTGGGAACACAAAGTTTATATTCAGTTGCATACTACAATTCATAAATATATATGGGGAGTTACTCGTTCCAACTCGTTTTTACAGTGAAAACTGCAGGAACTTCAAACCGGTACTAGGAAACACACTGAGAAAACAGAGTAAAAGTTTCTCATACAACCTCTCCCAATTGTGCTAGATGAACGTACGTCTCTCCACATGCTCATTTCTGAGTTATAAGTGTGTGTGAAAGCCGTCCTTCAACAAGAATGTTGGGAAAACAAAGTTTCTTTTCAGGTGCAAACTGTACTCCAAACATATATATGGGGAGGTACTCCTTCCAACTCGGTTTTACAGTGAAAACTGCAGGAACTTCAAACCGGCAGTAGGAAAAACACTGAGAAACCAGAGAAAAGTTTCTCCTGAAAACCGTTCCCTTTGTGCAACATGAAAGAACGTCTATCCACATGCTCAGTTCTGACAGATTAATTTGTGTGAAAGTCTTCCTTCAACTAGCTTTTTCCGAACACAAAGTTTCTTTTCAGTTGCCAACTACATTCCATACATATATATGAGGAGGTACACGCTCCAGCAAGGTTTTACACTGAAAACTGAAGGAACTTCAAACCGGCGCTAGGAAACACACGGAGAATCCAGATTTAAATTTCCCAGAAACACGTTACTTTGTGCTAGATCAACGAACGACTCTCCACATGCTCATTTCTGAGAGATAAGTGTGTGTGAAGTCGTCCTTTATTTAGCTTGCCGGGAACACAAAGTTCTTTATATTTGCAAACGGAAATCCATACATATATATCGGGAGGTACTAGATCCAGCTCGGTTTTACAGTGACAAATGCAGGAACTTCAAACTGGCACTAGGAATCACACTGAGAAACCACAGTAAAAGTTTCTCCTGCAACCTGTTCCAATTGTGTTAGATAAATGAACGTCTCTCCACATGCTCATTTCTGAGGGATAATTGTGTGTGAAAGCTGTCATTCAACTAGCTTGTTGGGAACACAAAGTTACTTTTCAGGTGCCACTACACTCCAGATATATATATGGGGAGGTACTCGCTCCAACTCCATTTTACAGGGAAACTGTAGAAACTTCAAACCGGCACTAGGAAACAAACTGAGAAAACAGAGTAAAAATTTCCCCTGAAACCCGTTCCCTTTGAGCAATATGAACGAACGTCTCTCCACATGCTCAATTCTGAGAGAAAAATGTGTGTGAAAGCCGTCCTTCCACTAACTTGTTCGGAACACAAAGTTTCTTTACAGTTGCCAACTACATTCCATGCAGATATATGGGGAGGTACACGCTCCAACACGGTTTTACACTGAAAAATGCAGGAACTTCAAACCGGCGCTAGGAAACACACTGAGAATCCAGAGTTAAATTTCCACTGCAAACAGTTCCCTTTGTGCTAGAAGAACGAAAGTCTCTCCACATGCTCAGTTCTGAGGGATAAGTGTTTGTGAAAGCCGTCCTTCACACTGCTTGTTGGGAACACAAAGTTTCTTTTCAGGTGCGAACTACACTCCATATATATATATGGGGAGGAACACGCTCCAACTCGGTTTTACAGTGAAAACTGCAGAAACTTCAAACTGGCACGAGGAAAGACACTGAGAAACCAGACAAAAATTTCAACTTAAACCCCTTTCATTTGTGCAACCTGAACGAACGTCTCTCCACATGCTCAGTTCTGAGAGATATATGTGTGTCAAAGCCGTACTTCAAGAAGCTTGGTGGAACACAAAGTTCTTTTCAGTTGCAAACTACATTTCATACATATGTATGGGGAGGTACAAGCTCCAACACGGTTTTACAGTGAAAACTACAGGAACTTCAAACCGGTGCTAGGAAACACACAGAGAAACAAGATAATATGTTTGTCCTGCAATCCATTCCATTTGTGCTAGAAGAACGAAAGTTTCTCCATGTGCTCAGTTCTCACAGATAATTGTGTGTGAAAGCCGTACTTCACCTAGCTTGTTGGAAACACAAAGTTTCTTTTCAGGTGCAAACTACACTCAATAAATTTATACGGGTTGGTCCATGCTCCAACTCGCTTTTACAGTGAAAACTGCAGAAACTTCAAACAGGCACGAGGAAACAATCTGAGAAATCAGAGTAAAAATTTCCCCTGGATCCCGTTCCCTTTGTGCAACATGAACGAACGTCTCTCCACATGCTCAGTTCTGAATGATAAATGTGTGTGAAAGCCGTCCTTCAACTAGCTTGTTGGGAACACAAAGTTTCTTTTCAGTTGCAAACTACATTCCATACATATATATGGGAAAGTACACGCTCGAACTCGGTTTTACACTGCAAACTGAAGGAAATTCAAACCGGCGCTAGGAAACACACTGCGAAAACAGAGTAAAAGTTTCCCCTGCAAACATTTCCCTTTGTGCTAGAAGAACGAAAGTCTCTCCACATGCTCAGTTCAGACAGATAATTGTGTGTGAAAGCTGCCCTTCACTTAGCTTGTTGGGAACACAAAGTTTCTTTTCTCTTGCAAATTATACTCCATAGATATATAAGGGGAGGAACTAGCCCCAAATCGTTCTTACAGTGAAAATGGCAGGAAATTCAAACCGGCACTAGGAAAGAACCTGTGAAACCAGAGTAAAAGTTTCTCATGCAACCAGTTCCCTTTGTGCT
Source organism: Camelus bactrianus (assembly GCF_048773025.1). Classification (NCBI taxonomy): domain Eukaryota; kingdom Metazoa; phylum Chordata; class Mammalia; order Artiodactyla; family Camelidae; genus Camelus; species Camelus bactrianus. The sequence goes on from NC_133554.1 coordinate 20,869,226, forward strand.
AGATGAACAAACATCTCTCCACATGCTCAGTTCTTTGAGATAAGTGTGTGTGAATGCCGTCCTTCAACTAGCTTGTTTGGAATACAATGATTCTTTTCAGTTGAAAATGATAATCCATACATATATATGGGGATGTACAAGCTCCAACTCGTTTTTACAGTGAAAATTGCAGGAATTTCATACCAGAAATAGGAAACAAACTGAGAAACCAGAGTAAAAGCTTCTCCTGCAACTTGTTCCCATTTTGTTAGATGAATGAAAGTCTCTCCACATGCTCAGTTCTGATGGATAAGTTTGTGTGAAAGCAGTACTTCACCTAGCTTGTTGGGAACACAAAGTTTCTTTTCAGTTACCAATAGTACTCCATACATATATATGGGGATGTACTCGCTCCAACTCGCTTTTACACTGAAAACTGCAGGAACTTCACACCGGCATTAGGAATAACACTAGAAACCAGAGTAAAAGTTTCCCTGCAAACAATTCCACGTGTGCTAGATGAACGAACGTCTCTCAACATGCTCAGTTCTGAGAGATAAGTGTGTGTGAAAACCGTCCTTAACCTAGCTTGTTGGGAAAACAAAGTTTCTTTTCTGATGCAAACTGTATTCCATACATATATATGGGGAGGTACTCTCTCCAACTAGGTTTTACAATGAAAACTGCAGTAACTTCATACCGGCACTATGAAACACACTGAGAAACCAGAGTATAAGTTTCCCTGCATAAATTTCCAATTTTTGCTATTCAATGAACTTCTCTCTACATGATTTGTTCTGAGAGATAAGGGTGTATGAAAGCCGACTTCACCTAGATTGTTGGGAACACAAAGTTTCTTTTCAGTTGCAAACTGCACTCCATAAATATATATGGGGTGTTACTTGTTCCAACTCGATTTTACAGTGAAAACTGCAGGAAATTCAAACCGGCACTAGGAACCAACCTGAGAATCCAGAGTAAAACTTTCCCCTGCAAACCGTTCCCTTTGTACTAGAAGAATGAAAGTCTCTCCACATGCTCATTTCTGAGGGATAAGTGTGTGTGAGACCTGTCCTTCAACTAGCTTGTTGGGAAGACAAAGTTACTTTTCAGGTGCCAACTACACTCCAGGAATATATATGGGGAGGTACTCGCTCCAACTCGTTTTTACAGGGAAACTGTAGTAACTTCAAAACGGCACTAGGAAACACACTGAGAAAACAGAGCAAAAATTTCTCCTGAAGCTCGTTCCCATAGATCATCATGAACGAACTTCTCTCCACATTCTCAGTTCTGAGAGATAAATGTTTGTAAAGCTGTCCTTCAACTAGCTTGTTGGGAACACAAAGTTTCTTTTCAGTTGCCAACTACATTCCATAAAGATATATGGGGAGGTACACGCTCCAACAGGGTTTTACACTGAAAACTGCAGAAACTTCAAACCGGCGCTAGGAAACTCACTGAGAATCCAGAGTTAAATTTCACCTTTAAACTGTTCCTTTTGTGCTAGAAGAAAGAAAGTCTCTCCGCATGCTCAGATCTGAGATATATGTGTGTGTGAAAGCCATATTTCACCCAGCATGTTGGGAACACTAAGTTTCTTTTCAGTTGCAAATTGTACTCCATAGCTATATATGCGGAGATACTCTCTCCAACTGGGTTTACAGTGAAAACTGCAGGACTTCAAATCGGCTCTACGAAACACACTGAGAAACCAGAGTAAAAGTTTCTCCTGCAAAACTTTCCCTTTGTGCTAGATGAACAAAAGTCTCTCGCATGCTCATTTCTGAGAGATAAGTGTGTGTGAAAACCGTCCTTTACCTAGCTTGTTGGGAACACAAAGATTCTTTTCAGTTGCAAACGGTATTCCATAAATTTATATAGGGAGGTACTCTCTCCAAATGTGTTTTACACTGAAAACAGCAGGAACTTCAAACCAACACGAGGAAACACCCTTAGAAACCAGACAAAAAGTTTCTCCTGCAAACTGTTCCCATTGTGTTAGATGAATGAACGTCTCTCCACATGATGATTTCTGAGAGATAAGTGTGTGTGAAAGACGTCCTTCACATAGCTTGTTGGGAACACAAAGTATATTTTCAGTTGCATACTACATTCCATAAATATATATGGGGAGTTACTCGTTCCAACTCGTTTTTACAGTGAAAACTGCAGGAACTTCAAACCGGCAGTAGGAAAAACACTGAGAAACCAGAGAAAACTTTCTCCTGAAAACCGATCCCTTTGTGCAACATGAACGAACGTCTGTCCACATGCTCAGTTCTGACAGATTAATTTGTGTGAAAGTCTTCCTTCAACTAGCTTTTTCGGAACACAAAGTTTCTTTTCAGTTGCCAACTACATTCCATACATATATATGAGGAGGTACATGCTCCAGCACGGTTTTACACTGAAAACTGCAGGAACTTCAAACCGGCGCTAGGAAACACACTGAGAATCCAGAGTTAAATTTCCACTGCAAACCTTTCCCTTTGTGCTAGAAGAACGAAAGTCTCTCCACATGCTCAGTTCTGAGGGATAAGTGTTTGTGAAAGCCGTCCTTCACCCTGCTTGTTGGGAACACAAAGTTTCTTTTCAGGTGCGAACTACACTCCATATATATATATGGGGAGGAACACGCTCCAACTCGGTTTTACAGTGAAAACTGCAGAAACTTCAAACTGGCACGAGGAAAGACACTGAGAAACCAGACAAAAATTTCAACTTAAACCCCTTCCATTTGTGCAACCTGAACGAACGTCTCTCCACATGCTCAGTTCTGAGAGATATATGTGTGTCAAAGCCGTCCTTCAAGAAGCTTGATTGGAACACAAAGTTCTTTTCAGTTGCAAACTACATTCCATACATATATATGGGGAGGTACTCGATCCAACGCGGTTTTACATTGAAAACTGCAGGAACTTCAAACCGGCACTAGGAAACACACTGAGAAACCAGAGTAAAATTTTCCCCTGCAACCTTTACATTTGTGCTAGAATAACCAAAGTCTCTCCATATGCTCTGTTCTGACAGATAAGTGTGAGTGAAAGCTGTCCTTCACCTAGCTTGTTGGGAACACAAAGTTTCTTCTCAGTTGCAAATTGTACTCCATACATATATAAGTGGTAGTACTCGCTTCAAGTCGTTTTTACAGTGAAAACAGCAGGAACATAAAACCGGCACTAGAAAACACACTGAGAAAGTAGAGTAAAACTTTCCCTGCAAACAATTCCAATTGTGCTAGATGAACGAACGTCTCTCAACATGCTAAGTTCTGAGAGATAAGTGTGTGTGAAAGCTGTCCTTCACCTATCTTGTTGGTAACACAAAGATTCTTTTCAGTTGCAAACGGTAATCCATACATATATATGGGTAGGTACAAGCTCCAAATCGGTTTTACAGTGAAAACTGCAGGAACTTCAAAACGGCACTAGGAAACACACTGAGAAACCAGAGTAAAAGTTACCCCTGCAACCCAATCACTTTGTGCTAAAAGAACGAATGTCTCTCCACATGCTCAATTCTGAGAGATAATTGTGTATGAAAGCCGTCCTTCACCTATCTTGATGGGAACTCAAAGTTTCTTTTCAGTTGCAAAATACAATTCATACATTTGTAAGGGGAGGTACAAGCTCCAACACGGTTTTACAGTGAAAACTGCAGGAAATTCAAATCGGCACTAGGAAACAAACTGAGAATCCAGAGTAAAAGTTTCCCTGCAAACCGTTCCCTTTGTACTAGAAGAATGAAAGTCTCTCCACATGCTCATTTCTGAGGGATAAGTGTGTGTGAGACCTGTCCTTCAACTATCTTGTTGGGAAGACATAGTTTCTTTTCAGGTGCCAACTACACTCCAGGAATATATATGGGGAGGTACTCGCTCCAACTCCTTTTTACAGGGAAACTCTAGTAACTTCAAACCGGCACTAGGAAACACACTGAGAAAACAGAGCAAAAATTTCTCCTGAAACTCGTTCCCTTAGTGCATCATGAACGAACTTTTCTCCACATTCTCAGTTCTGAGAGATAAATGTGTGTGAAAGCCGTCCTTCAACTAGCTTGTTGGGAACACAAAGTTTCTTTTCAGTTGCCAACTACATTCCATAAAGATATATGGGGAGGTACACGCTCCAACAGGGTTTTACACTGAAAACTGCAGAAACTTCAAACCGGCGCTAGGAAACTCACTGAGAATCCAGAGTTAAATTTCACCTTCAACCCGTTCCTTTTGTGCTAGAAGAAAGAAAGTCTCTCCGCATGCTCAGTTCTGAGATATATGTGTGTGTGAAAGCCATATTTCACCCAGCAGGTTGGGAACACTAAGTTTCTTTTCAGTTGCAAATTGTACTCCATAGCTATATATGCGGAGATACTCTCTCCAACTGGGTTTACAGTGAAAACTGCAGGACTTCAAATCGGCTCTAGGAAACACACTGAGAAACCAGAGTAAAAGTTTCTCCTGCAAAACTTTCCCTTTGTGATAGATGAACAAAAGTCTCTCGCATGCTCATTTCTGAGAGATAAGTGTGTGTGAAAACCGTCCTTTACCTAGCTTGTTGGGAACACAAAGATTCTTTTCAGTTGCAAACGGTACTCCATAAATTTATATAGGGAGGTACTCGCTCCAAATCTCTTTTACAGTGAAAACAGCAGGAACTTCAAACCAACACGAGGAAACACCCTGAGAAACCAGACTAAAAGTTTCTCCTGCAACCTGTTCCCATTGTGTTAGATGAATGAACGTCTCTCCACATGCTGATTTCTGAGAGATATGTGTGTGTGAAAGCCGTCCTTCACCTAGCTTTTTGGGAACACAAAGTTTATTTTCAGTTGCATACTACAATCCATAAATATATATGGGGATTTACTTGTTCCAACTCGTTTTTACAGTGAAAACTGCAGGAACTTCAAACCGGTACTAGGAAACACACTGAGAAAACAGAGTAAAAGTTTCTCATACAACCTCACCCAATTGTGCTAGATGAACGTTCGTCTCTCCACATGCTCATTTCTGAGTTATAAGTGTGTGTGAAAGCCGTCCTTCAACAAGAATGTTGAGAAAACAAAGTTTCTTTTCAGGTGCAAACTGTACTCCATACATATATATGGGGAGGTACTCCTTCCAACTCGGTTTTACAGTGAAAACTGCAGGAACTTCAAACCGGCAGTAGGAAAAACACTGAGAAACCAGAGAAAAGTTTCTCCTGAAAACCGTTCCCTTTGTGCAACATGAACGAACGTCTCTCCACATGCTCAGTTCTGACAGATTAATTTGTGTGAAAGTCTTCCTTCAACTAGCTTTTTCGGAACACAAAGTTTCTTTTCAGTTGCCAACTACATTCCATACATATATATGAGGAGGTACACGCTCCAGCAAGGTTTTACACTGAAAACTGAAGGAACTTCAAACCGGCGCTAGGAAACACACGGAGAATCCAGATTTAAATTCCCCAGAAACACGTTACTTTGTGCTAGATCAACGAACGACTCTCCACATGCTCATTTCTGAGAGATAAGTGTGTGTGAAGCCGTCCTTTATTTAGCTTGCCGGGAAGACAAAGTTCTTTATATTTGCAAACGGAAATCCATACATATATATCGGGAGGTACTAGATCCAGCTCGGTTTTACAGTGACAAATGCAGGAACTTCAAACCGGCACTAGGAATCACACTGAGAAACCACAGTAAAAGTTTCTCCTGCAACCTGTTCCAATTGTGTTAGATAAATGAACGTCTCTCCACATGCTCATTTCTGAGGGATAATTGTGTGTGAAAGCTGTCATTCAACTAGCTTGTTGGGAACACAAAGTTACTTTTCAGGTGCCACTACACTCCAGATATATATATTGGGAGGTACTCGCTTCAAGTCGTTTTAACAGTGAAAACAGCAGGAACAAAAAACCGGCACTAGAAAACACACTGAGAATGTAGAGTAAAACTTTCCCTGCAAACAATTCCAATTGTGCTAGATGAACGAACGTCTCTCAACATGCTAAGTTCTGAGAGATAATTGTGTGTGAAAGCTGTCCTTCACCTATCTTGTTGGTAACACAAAGATTCTTTTCAGTTGCAAACGGTACTCCATACATATATATGGGTAGGTACACGCTCCAACTCGGTTTTACAGTGAAAACTGCAGGAACTTCAACACGGCACTAGGAAACACACTGAGAAACCAGAGTAAAAGTTTCCCCTGCAACCCAATGACTTTGTGCTAAAAGAACGAATGTCTCTCCACATGCTCAATTCTGAGAGATAATTGTGTATGAAAGCCGTCCTTCACCTATCTTGATGGGAACACAAAGTTTCTTATCAGTTGCAAAATACAATCCATACATATGTATGGGGAGGTACAAGCTCCAACACGGTTTTACTACAGGAACTTCAAACCGGTGCTAGGAAACACACAGAGAAACAAGATAAAATGTTTCTCCTGCAATCCATTCCATTTGTGCTAGAAGAACGAAAGTTTCTCCACGTGCTCAGTTCTCACAGATAATTGTGTGTGAAAGCCGTACTTCACCTAGCTTGTTGGGAACACAAAGTTTCTTTTCAGGTGCAAACTACACTCAATAAATTTATACGGGGTGGTCCTTGCTCCAACTCGCTTTTACAGTGAAAACTGCAGAAACTTCAAACAGGCACGAGGAAACAAACTGAGAAACCAGAGTAAAAATTTCCCCTGGATCCCGTTCCCTTTGTGCAACATGAACGAACGTCTCTCCACATGCTCAGTTCTTTGAGATAAGTGTGTGTGAATGCAGTCCTTCAACTAGCTTGTTTGGAATACAATGGTTCTTTTCAGTTGAAAATGATAATCCTTACATATATATGGGGATGTACAAGCTCCAACTCGTTTTTACAGTGAAAACTGCAGGAATTTCATACCAGAAATAGGAAACACACTGAGAAACCAGAGTAAAAGCTTCTCCTGCAACTTGTTCCCATTTTGTTAGATGAATGAAAGTCTCTCCACATGCTCAGTTCTGATGGATAAGTTTGTGTGAAAGCAGTACTTCACCTAGCTTGTTGGGAACACAAAGTTTCTTTTTAGTTACAAATAGTACTCCATACATATATATGAGGATGTACTGGCTCAACCTCGCTTTTACAATGAAAACTGCAGGAACTTCACACCGGCATTAGGAATAACAATAGAAACCAGAGTAAAAGATTCCCTGCAAACAATTCCACGTGTGCCAGATGAACGAACGTCTCTCATCATGCTCAGTTCTGAGAGATAAGTGTGTGTGAAAACCGTCCTTAACCTACCTGGTTGGGAAACAAAGTTTCTTTTCTGATGCAAACTGTATTCCATACATATATATGGGGAGGTACTCGCTCCAACTAGGTTTTACAATGAAAACTGCAGTAAATTCATACTGGCACTATGAAACACACTGAGAAACCAGAGTATAAGTTTCCCTGCATAAATTTCCAATTTTTGCATTCAATGAAATTCTCTCTACATGATCTGTTCTGAGAGATAAGGGTGTATGAAAGCCGACTTCACCTAGATTGTTGGGAACACAAATTTTCTTTTCAGTTGCAAACTGCACTCCATAAATATATATGGAGTGGTACTCGCTCCAACTCGATTTTACAGTGAAAACTGCAGGAAATTCAAACCGGCACTAGGAAACAAACTGAGAATCCAGAGTAAAAGTTTCCCCTGCAAACCGTTCCCTTTGTACTAGAAGAATGAAAGTCTCTCCACATGCTCATTTCTGAGGGATAAGTGTGTGTGAGACCTGTCCTTCAACTATCTTGTTGGGAAGACAAAGTTTCTTTTCAGGTGCCAACTACACTCCAGGAATATATATGGGGAGGTACTCGCTCCAACTCGTTTTTACAGGGAAACTCTAGTAACTTCAAACCGGCACTAGGAAACACACTGAGAAAACAGAGCAAAAATTTCTCCTGAAACTCGTTCCCATAGTGCATCATGAACGAAATTTTCTCCACATTCACAGTTCTGAGAGATAAATGTGTGTGAAAGCCGTCCTTCAAATAGCTTGTTGGGAACACAAAGTTTCTTTTCAGTTGCCAACTACATTCCATAAAGATATATGGGGAGGTACACGCTCCAACAGGGTTTTACACTGAAAACTGCAGAAACTTCAAACCGGCGCTAGGAAACTCACTGAGAATCCAGAGTTAAATTTCACCTTCAACCCGTTCCTTTTGTGCTAGAAGAAAGAAAGTCTCTCCGCATGCTCAGTTCTGAGATATATGTGTGTGTGAAAGCCATATTTCACCCAGCACGTTGGGAACACTAAGTTTCTTTTCAGTTGCAAATTGTACTCCATAGCTATATATGCGGAGATACTCTCTCCAACTGGGTTTACAGTGAAAACTGCAGGACTTCAAATCGGCTCTAGGAAACACACTGAGAAACCAGAGTAAAAGTTTCTCCTGCAAAACTTTCCCTTTGTGATAGATGAACAAAAGTCTCTCGCATGCTCATTTCTGAGAGATAAGTGTGTGTGAAAACCGTCCTTTACCTAGCTTGTTGGGAACACAAAGATTCTTTTCAGTTGCAAACGGTACTCCATAAATTTATATAGGGAGGTACTCGCTCCAAATCTCTTTTACAGTGAAAACAGCAGGAACTTCAAACCAACACGAGGAAACACCCTGAGAAACCAGACTAAAAGTTTCTCCTGCAACCTGTTCCCATTGTGTTAGATGAATGAACGTCTCTCCACATGCTGATTTCTGAGAGATATGTGTGTGTGAAAGCCGTCCTTCACCTAGCTTTTTGGGAACACAAAGTTTATTTTCAGTTGCATACTACAATCCATAAATATATATGGGGATTTACTTGTTCCAACTCGTTTTTACAGTGAAAACTGCAGGAACTTCAAACCGGTACTAGGAAACACACTGAGAAAACAGAGTAAAAGTTTCTCATACAACCTCACCCAATTGTGCTAGATGAACGTTCGTCTCTCCACATGCTCATTTCTGAGTTATAAGTGTGTGTGAAAGCCGTCCTTCAACAAGAATGTTGAGAAAACAAAGTTTCTTTTCAGGTGCAAACTGTACTCCATACATATATATGGGGAGGTACTCCTTCCAACTCGGTTTTACAGTGAAAACTGCAGGAACTTCAAACCGGCAGTAGGAAAAACACTGAGAAACCAGAGAAAAGTTTCTCCTGAAAACCGTTCCCTTTGTGCAACATGAACGAACGTCTCTCCACATGCTCAGTTCTGACAGATTAATTTGTGTGAAAGTCTTCCTTCAACTAGCTTTTTCGGAACACAAAGTTTCTTTTCAGTTGCCAACTACATTCCATACATATATATGAGGAGGTACACGCTCCAGCAAGGTTTTACACTGAAAACTGAAGGAACTTCAAACCGGCGCTAGGAAACACACGGAGAATCCAGATTTAAATTCCCCAGAAACACGTTACTTTGTGCTAGATCAACGAACGACTCTCCACATGCTCATTTCTGAGAGATAAGTGTGTGTGAAGCCGTCCTTTATTTAGCTTGCTGGGAAGACAAAGTTCTTTATATTTGCAAACGGAAATCCATACATATATATCGGGAGGTACTAGATCCAGCTCGGTTTTACAGTGACAAATGCAGGAACTTCAAACCGGCACTAGGAATCACACTGAGAAACCACAGTAAAAGTTTCTCCTGCAACCTGTTCCAATTGTGTTAGATAAATGAACGTCTCTCCACATGCTCATTTCTGAGGGATAATTGTGTGTGAAAGCTGTCATTCAACTAGCTTGTTGGGAACACAAAGTTACTTTTCAGGTGCCACTACACTCCAGATATATATATTGGGAGGTACTCGCTTCAAGTCGTTTTAACAGTGAAAACAGCAGGAACAAAAAACCGGCACTAGAAAACACACTGAGAATGTAGAGTAAAACTTTCCCTGCAAACAATTCCAATTGTGCTAGATGAACGAACGTCTCTCAACATGCTAAGTTCTGAGAGATAATTGTGTGTGAAAGCTGTCCTTCACCTATCTTGTTGGTAACACAAAGATTCTTTTCAGTTGCAAACGGTACTCCATACATATATATGGGTAGGTACACGCTCCAACTCGGTTTTACAGTGAAAACTGCAGGAACTTCAACACGGCACTAGGAAACACACTGAGAAACCAGAGTAAAAGTTTCCCCTGCAACCCAATGACTTTGTGCTAAAAGAACGAATGTCTCTCCACATGCTCAATTCTGAGAGATAATTGTGTATGAAAGCCGTCCTTCACCTATCTTGATGGGAACACAAAGTTTCTTTTCAGTTGCAAAATACAATCCATACATATGTATGGGGAGGTACAAGCTCCAACACGGTTTTACTAAAGGAACTTCAAACCGGTGCTAGGAAACACACAGAGAAACAAGATAAAATGTTTCTCCTGCAATCCATTCCATTTGTGCTAGAAGAACGAAAGTTTCTCCACGTGCTCAGTTCTCACAGATAATTGTGTGTGAAAGCCGTACTTCACCTAGCTTGTTGGGAACACAAAGTTTCTTTTCAGGTGCAAACTACACTCAATAAATTTATACGGGGTGGTCCTTGCTCCAACTCGCTTTTACAGTGAAAACTGCAGAAACTTCAAACAGGCACGAGGAAACAAACTGAGAAACCAGAGTAAAAATTTCCCCTGGATCCCGTTCCCTTTGTGCAACATGAACGAACGTCTCTCCACATGCTCAGTTCTTTGAGATAAGTGTGTGTGAATGCAGTCCTTCAACTAGCTTGTTTGGAATACAATGGTTCTTTTCAGTTGAAAATGATAATCCTTACATATATATGGGGATGTACAAGCTCCAACTCGTTTTTACAGTGAAAACTGCAGGAATTTCATACCAGAAATAGGAAACACACTGAGAAACCAGAGTAAAAGCTTCTCCTGCAACTTGTTCCCATTTTGTTAGATGAATGAAAGTCTCTCCACATGCTCAGTTCTGATGGATAAGTTTGTGTGAAAGCAGTACTTCACCTAGCTTGTTGGGAACACAAAGTTTCTTTTTAGTTACAAATAGTACTCCATACATATATATGAGGATGTACTGGCTCAACCTCGCTTTTACAATGAAAACTGCAGGAACTTCACACCGGCATTAGGAATAACAATAGAAACCAGAGTAAAAGATTCCCTGCAAACAATTCCACGTGTGCCAGATGAACGAACGTCTCTCATCATGCTCAGTTCTGAGAGATAAGTGTGTGTGAAAACCGTCCTTAACCTACCTGGTTGGGAAACAAAGTTTCTTTTCTGATGCAAACTGTATTCCATACATATATATGGGGAGGTACTCGCTCCAACTAGGTTTTACAATGAAAACTGCAGTAAATTCATACTGGCACTATGAAACACACTGAGAAACCAGAGTATAAGTTTCCCTGCATAAATTTCCAATTTTTGCATTCAATGAAATTCTCTCTACATGATCTGTTCTGAGAGATAAGGGTGTATGAAAGCCGACTTCACCTAGATTGTTGGGAACACAAATTTTCTTTTCAGTTGCAAACTGCACTCCATAAATATATATGGAGTGGTACTCGCTCCAACTCGATTTTACAGTGAAAACTGCAGGAAATTCAAACCGGCACTAGGAAACAAACTGAGAATCCAGAGTAAAAGTTTCCCCTGCAAACCGTTCCCTTTGTACTAGAAGAATGAAAGTCTCTCCACATGCTCATTTCTGAGGGATAAGTGTGTGTGAGACCTGTCCTTCAACTATCTTGTTGGGAAGACAAAGTTTCTTTTCAGGTGCCAACTACACTCCAGGAATATATATGGGGAGGTACTCGCTCCAACTCGTTTTTACAGGGAAACTCTAGTAACTTCAAACCGGCACTAGGAAACACACTGAGAAAACAGAGCAAAAATTTCTCCTGAAACTCGTTCCCATAGTGCATCATGAACGAAATTTTCTCCACATTCACAGTTCTGAGAGATAAATGTGTGTGAAAGCCGTCCTTCAACTAGCTTGTTGGGAACACAAAGTTTCTTTTCAGTTGCCAACTACATTCCATAAAGATATATGGGGAGGTACACGCTCCAACAGGGTTTTACACTGAAAACTGCAGAAACTTCAAACCGGCGCTAGGAAACTCACTGAGAATCCAGAGTTAAATTTCACCTTCAACCCGTTCCTTTTGTGCTAGAAGAAAGAAAGTCTCTCCGCATGCTCAGTTCTGAGATATATGTGTGTGTGAAAGCCATATTTCACCCAGCACGTTGGGAACACTAAGTTTCTTTTCAGTTGCAAATTGTACTCCATAGCTATAAATGCGGAGATACTCTCTCCAACTGGGTTTACAGTGAAAACTGCAGGACTTCAAATCGGCTCTAGGAAACACACTGAGAAACCAGAGTAAAAGTTTCTCCTGCAAAACTTTCCCTTTGTGATAGATGAACAAAAGTCTCTCGCATGCTCATTTCTGAGAGATAAGTGTGTGTGAAAACCGTCCTTTACCTAGCTTGTTGGGAACACAAAGATTCTTTTCAGTTGCAAACGGTACTCCATAAATTTATATAGGGAGGTACTCGCTCCAAATCTCTTTTACAGTGAAAACAGCAGGAACTTCAAACCAACACGAGGAAACACCCTGAGAAACCAGACTAAAAGTTTCTCCTGCAACCTGTTCCCATTGTGTTAGATGAATGAACGTCTCTCCACATGCTGATTTCTGAGAGATATGTGTGTGTGAAAGCCGTCCTTCACCTAGCTTTTTGGGAACACAAAGTTTATTTTCAGTTGCATACTACAATCCATAAATATATATGGGGATTTACTTGTTCCAACTCGTTTTTACAGTGAAAACTGCAGGAACTTCAAACCGGTACTAGGAAACACACTGAGAAAACAGAGTAAAAGTTTCTCATACAACCTCACCCAATTGTGCTAGATGAACGTTCGTCTCTCCACATGCTCATTTCTGAGTTATAAGTGTGTGTGAAAGCCGTCCTTCAACAAGAATGTTGAGAAAACAAAGTTTCTTTTCAGGTGCAAACTGTACTCCATACATATATATGGGGAGGTACTCCTTCCAACTCGGTTTTACAGTGAAAACTGCAGGAACTTCAAACCGGCAGTAGGAAAAACACTGAGAAACCAGAGAAAAGTTTCTCCTGAAAACCGTTCCCTTTGTGCAACATGAACGAACGTCTCTCCACATGCTCAGTTCTGACAGATTAATTTGTGTGAAAGTCTTCCTTCAACTAGCTTTTTCGGAACACAAAGTTTCTTTTCAGTTGCCAACTACATTCCATACATATATATGAGGAGGTACACGCTCCAGCAAGGTTTTACACTGAAAACTGAAGGAACTTCAAACCGGCGCTAGGAAACACACGGAGAATCCAGATTTAAATTCCCCAGAAACACGTTACTTTGTGCTAGATCAACGAACGACTCTCCACATGCTCATTTCTGAGAGATAAGTGTGTGTGAAGCCGTCCTTTATTTAGCTTGCCGGGAAGACAAAGTTCTTTATATTTGCAAACGGAAATCCATACATATATATCGGGAGGTACTAGATCCAGCTCGGTTTTACAGTGACAAATGCAGGAACTTCAAACCGGCACTAGGAATCACACTGAGAAACCACAGTAAAAGTTTCTCCTGCAAACTGTTCCAATTGTGTTAGATAAATGAACGTCTCTCCACATGCTCATTTCTGAGGGATAATTGTGTGTGAAAGCTGTCATTCAACTAGCTTGTTGGGAACACAAAGTTACTTTTCAGGTGCCACTACACTCCAGATATATATATTGGGAGGTACTCGCTTCAAGTCGTTTTAACAGTGAAAACAGCAGGAACAAAAACCCGGCACTAGAAAACACACTGAGAATGTAGAGTAAAACTTTCCCTGCAAACAATTCCAATTGTGCTAGATGAACGAACGTCTCTCAACATGCTAAGTTCTGAGAGATAATTGTGTGTGAAAGCTGTCCTTCACCTATCTTGTTGGTAACACAAAGATTCTTTTCAGTTGCAAACGGTACTCCATACATATATATGGGTAGGTACACGCTCCAACTCGGTTTTACAGTGAAAACTGCAGGAACTTCAACACGGCACTAGGAAACACACTGAGAAACCAGAGTAAAAGTTTCCCCTGCAACCCAATGACTTTGTGCTAAAAGAACGAATGTCTCTCCACATGCTCAATTCTGAGAGATAATTGTGTATGAAAGCCGTCCTTCACCTATCTTGATGGGAACACAAAGTTTCTTTTCAGTTGCAAAATACAATCCATACATATGTATGGGGAGGTACAAGCTCCAACACGGTTTTACTACAGGAACTTCAAACCGGTGCTAGGAAACACACAGAGAAACAAGATAAAATGTTTCTCCTGCAATCCATTCCATTTGTGCTAGAAGAACGAAAGTTTCTCCACGTGCTCAGTTCTCACAGATAATTGTGTGTGAAAGCCGTACTTCACCTAGCTTGTTGGGAACACAAAGTTTCTTTTCAGGTGCAAACTACACTCAATAAATTTATACGGGGTGGTCCTTGCTCCAACTCGCTTTTACAGTGAAAACTGCAGAAACTTCAAACAGGCACGAGGAAACAAACTGAGAAACCAGAGTAAAAATTTCCCCTGGATCCCGTTCCCTTTGTGCAACATGAACGAACGTCTCTCCACATGCTCAGTTCTTTGAGATAAGTGTGTGTGAATGCAGTCCTTCAACTAGCTTGTTTGGAATACAATGGTTCTTTTCAGTTGAAAATGATAATCCTTACATATATATGGGGATGTACAAGCTCCAACTCGTTTTTACAGTGAAAACTGCAGGAATTTCATACCAGAAATAGGAAACACACTGAGAAACCAGAGTAAAAGCTTCTCCTGCAACTTGTTCCCATTTTGTTAGATGAATGAAAGTCTCTCCACATGCTCAGTTCTGATGGATAAGTTTGTGTGAAAGCAGTACTTCACCTAGCTTGTTGGGAACACAAAGTTTCTTTTTAGTTACAAATAGTACTCCATACATATATATGAGGATGTACTGGCTCAACCTCGCTTTTACAATGAAAACTGCAGGAACTTCACACCGGCATTAGGAATAACAATAGAAACCAGAGTAAAAGATTCCCTGCAAACAATTCCACGTGTGCCAGATGAACGAACGTCTCTCATCATGCTCAGTTCTGAGAGATAAGTGTGTGTGAAAACCGTCCTTAACCTACCTGGTTGGGAAACAAAGTTTCTTTTCTGATGCAAACTGTATTCCATACATATATATGGGGAGGTACTCGCTCCAACTAGGTTTTACAATGAAAACTGCAGTAAATTCATACTGGCACTATGAAACACACTGAGAAACCAGAGTATAAGTTTCCCTGCATAAATTTCCAATTTTTGCATTCAATGAAATTCTCTCTACATGATCTGTTCTGAGAGATAAGGGTGTATGAAAGCCGACTTCACCTAGATTGTTGGGAACACAAATTTTCTTTTCAGTTGCAAACTGCACTCCATAAATATATATGGAGTGGTACTCGCTCCAACTCGATTTTACAGTGAAAACTGCAGGAAATTCAAACCGGCACTAGGAAACAAACTGAGAATCCAGAGTAAAAGTTTCCCCTGCAAACCGTTCCCTTTGTACTAGAAGAATGAAAGTCTCTCCACATGCTCATTTCTGAGGGATAAGTGTGTGTGAGACCTGTCCTTCAACTATCTTGTTGGGAAGACAAAGTTTCTTTTCAGGTGCCAACTACACTCCAGGAATATATATGGGGAGGTACTCGCTCCAACTCGTTTTTACAGGGAAACTCTAGTAACTTCAAACCGGCACTAGGAAACACACTGAGAAAACAGAGCAAAAATTTCTCCTGAAACTCGTTCCCATAGTGCATCATGAACGAAATTTTCTCCACATTCACAGTTCTGAGAGATAAATGTGTGTGAAAGCCGTCCTTCAACTAGCTTGTTGGGAACACAAAGATTCTTTTCAGTTGCAAACGGTACTCCATACATATATATGGGTAGGTACACGCTCCAACTCGGTTTTACAGTGAAAACTGCAGGAACTTCAACACGGCACTAGGAAACACACTGAGAAACCAGAGTAAAAGTTTCCCCTGCAACCCAATGACTTTGTGCTAAAAGAACGAATGTCTCTCCACATGCTCAATTCTGAGAGATAATTGTGTATGAAAGCCGTCCTTCACCTATCTTGATGGGAACACAAAGTTTCTTTTCAGTTGCAAAATACAATCCATACATATGTATGGGGAGGTACAAGCTCCAACACGGTTTTACTACAGGAACTTCAAACCGGTGCTAGGAAACACACAGAGAAACAAGATAAAATGTTTCTCCTGCAATCCATTCCATTTGTGCTAGAAGAACGAAAGTTTCTCCACGTGCTCAGTTCTCACAGATAATTGTGTGTGAAAGCCGTACTTCACCTAGCTTGTTGGGAACACAAAGTTTCTTTTCAGGTGCAAACTACACTCAATAAATTTATACGGGGTGGTCCTTGCTCCAACTCGCTTTTACAGTGAAAACTGCAGAAACTTCAAACAGGCACGAGGAAACAAACTGAGAAACCAGAGTAAAAATTTCCCCTGGATCCCGTTCCCTTTGTGCAACATGAACGAACGTCTCTCCACATGCTCAGTTCTTTGAGATAAGTGTGTGTGAATGCAGTCCTTCAACTAGCTTGTTTGGAATACAATGGTTCTTTTCAGTTGAAAATGATAATCCTTACATATATATGGGGATGTACAAGCTCCAACTCGTTTTTACAGTGAAAACTGCAGGAATTTCATACCAGAAATAGGAAACACACTGAGAAACCAGAGTAAAAGCTTCTCCTGCAACTTGTTCCCATTTTGTTAGATGAATGAAAGTCTCTCCACATGCTCAGTTCTGATGGATAAGTTTGTGTGAAAGCAGTACTTCACCTAGCTTGTTGGGAACACAAAGTTTCTTTTTAGTTACAAATAGTACTCCATACATATATATGAGGATGTACTGGCTCAACCTCGCTTTACACTGAAAACTGTAGGAACTTCACACCGGCATTAGGAATAACAATAGAAACCAGAGTAAAAGATTCCCTGCAAACAATTCCACGTGTGCCAGATGAACGAACGTCTCTCATCATGCTCAGTTCTGAGAGATAAGTGTGTGTGAAAACCGTCCTTAACCTACCTTGTTGGGAAACAAAGTTTCTTTTCTGATGCAAACTGTATTCCATACATATATATGGGGAGGTACTCGCTCCAAATAGGTTTTACAATGAAAACTGCAGTAACTTCATACCGGCACTATGAAACACACTGAGAATCCAGAGTATAAGTTTCCCTGCATAAATTTCCAATTTTTGCATTCAATGAAATTCTCTCTACATGATTTGTTCTGAGAGATAAGGGTGTATGAAAGCCGACTTCACCTAGATTGTTGGGAACACAAAGTTTCTTTTCAGTTGCAAACTGCACTCCATAAATATATATGGGATGGTACTTGCTCCAACTCGATTTTACAGTGAAAACTGCAGGAAATTCAAACCGGCACTAGGAAACAACCTGAGAATCCAGAGTAATAGTTTCCCCTGCAAACCGTTCCCTTTGTACTAGAAGAATGAAAGTCTCTCCACATGCTCATTTCTGAGGGATAAGTGTGTGTGAGACCTGTCCTTCAACTAGCTTGTTGGGAAGACAATGTTTCTTTCAGGTGCCAACTACACTCCAGGAATATATATGGGGAGGTACTCGCTCCAACTCGTTTTTACAGGGAAACTCTAGTAACTTCAAACCGGCACTAGGAAACACACTGAGAAAACACAGCAAAAATTTCTCCTGAAACTCGTTCCCATAGTGCATCATGAACGAAATTTTCTCCACATTCACAGTTCTGAGAGATAAATGTGTGTGAAAGCCGTCCTTCAACTAGCTTGTTGGGAACACAAAGTTTCTTTTCAGTTGCCAACTACATTCCATAAAGATATATGGGGAGGTACACGCTCCAACAGGGTTTTACACTGAAAACTGCAGAAACTTCAAACCGGCGCTAGGAAACTCACTGAGAATCCAGAGTTAAATTTCACCTTCAACCCGTTCCTTTTGTGCTAGAAGAAAGAAAGTCTCTCCGCATGCTCAGTTCTGAGATATATGTGTGTGTGAAAGCCATATTTCACCCAGCACGTTGGGAACACTAAGTTTCTTTTCAGTTGCAAATTGTACTCCATAGCTATAAATGCGGAGATACTCTCTCCAACTGGGTTTACAGTGAAAACTGCAGGACTTCAAATCGGCTCTAGGAAACACACTGAGAAACCAGAGTAAAAGTTTCTCCTGCAAAACTTTCCCTTTGTGATAGATGAACAAAAGTCTCTCGCATGCTCATTTCTGAGAGATAAGTGTGTGTGAAAACCGTCCTTTACCTAGCTTGTTGGGAACACAAAGATTCTTTTCAGTTGCAAACGGTACTCCATAAATTTATATAGGGAGGTACTCGCTCCAAATCTCTTTTACAGTGAAAACAGCAGGAACTTCAAACCAACACGAGGAAACACCCTGAGAAACCAGACTAAAAGTTTCTCCTGCAACCTGTTCCCATTGTGTTAGATGAATGAACGTCTCTCCACATGCTGATTTCTGAGAGATATGTGTGTGTGAAAGCCGTCCTTCACCTAGCTTTTTGGGAACACAAAGTTTATTTTCAGTTGCATACTACAATCCATAAATATATATGGGGATTTACTTGTTCCAACTCGTTTTTACAGTGAAAACTGCAGGAACTTCAAACCGGTACTAGGAAACACACTGAGAAAACAGAGTAAAAGTTTCTCATACAACCTCACCCAATTGTGCTAGATGAACGTTCGTCTCTCCACATGCTCATTTCTGAGTTATAAGTGTGTGTGAAAGCCGTCCTTCAACAAGAATGTTGAGAAAACAAAGTTTCTTTTCAGGTGCAAACTGTACTCCATACATATATATGGGGAGGTACTCCTTCCAACTCGGTTTTACAGTGAAAACTGCAGGAACTTCAAACCGGCAGTAGGAAAAACACTGAGAAACCAGAGAAAAGTTTCTCCTGAAAACCGTTCCCTTTGTGCAACATGAACGAACGTCTCTCCACATGCTCAGTTCTGACAGATTAATTTGTGTGAAAGTCTTCCTTCAACTAGCTTTTTCGGAACACAAAGTTTCTTTTCAGTTGCCAACTACATTCCATACATATATATGAGGAGGTACACGCTCCAGCAAGGTTTTACACTGAAAACTGAAGGAACTTCAAACCGGCGCTAGGAAACACACGGAGAATCCAGATTTAAATTCCCCAGAAACACGTTACTTTGTGCTAGATCAACGAACGACTCTCCACATGCTCATTTCTGAGAGATAAGTGTGTGTGAAGCCGTCCTTTATTTAGCTTGCCGGGAAGACAAAGTTCTTTATATTTGCAAACGGAAATCCATACATATATATCGGGAGGTACTAGATCCAGCTCGGTTTTACAGTGACAAATGCAGGAACTTCAAACCGGCACTAGGAATCACACTGAGAAACCACAGTAAAAGTTTCTCCTGCAAACTGTTCCAATTGTGTTAGATAAATGAACGTCTCTCCACATGCTCATTTCTGAGGGATAATTGTGTGTGAAAGCTGTCATTCAACTAGCTTGTTGGGAACACAAAGTTACTTTTCAGGTGCCACTACACTCCAGATATATATATTGGGAGGTACTCGCTTCAAGTCGTTTTAACAGTGAAAACAGCAGGAACAAAAACCCGGCACTAGAAAACACACTGAGAATGTAGAGTAAAACTTTCCCTGCAAACAATTCCAATTGTGCTAGATGAACGAACGTCTCTCAACATGCTAAGTTCTGAGAGATAATTGTGTGTGAAAGCTGTCCTTCACCTATCTTGTTGGTAACACAAAGATTCTTTTCAGTTGCAAACGGTACTCCATACATATATATGGGTAGGTACACGCTCCAACTCGGTTTTACAGTGAAAACTGCAGGAACTTCAACACGGCACTAGGAAACACACTGAGAAACCAGAGTAAAAGTTTCCCCTGCAACCCAATGACTTTGTGCTAAAAGAACGAATGTCTCTCCACATGCTCAATTCTGAGAGATAATTGTGTATGAAAGCCGTCCTTCACCTATCTTGATGGGAACACAAAGTTTCTTTTCAGTTGCAAAATACAATCCATACATATGTATGGGGAGGTACAAGCTCCAACACGGTTTTACTACAGGAACTTCAAACCGGTGCTAGGAAACACACAGAGAAACAAGATAAAATGTTTCTCCTGCAATCCATTCCATTTGTGCTAGAAGAACGAAAGTTTCTCCACGTGCTCAGTTCTCACAGATAATTGTGTGTGAAAGCCGTACTTCACCTAGCTTGTTGGGAACACAAAGTTTCTTTTCAGGTGCAAACTACACTCAATAAATTTATACGGGGTGGTCCTTGCTCCAACTCGCTTTTACAGTGAAAACTGCAGAAACTTCAAACAGGCACGAGGAAACAAACTGAGAAACCAGAGTAAAAATTTCCCCTGGATCCCGTTCCCTTTGTGCAACATGAACGAACGTCTCTCCACATGCTCAGTTCTTTGAGATAAGTGTGTGTGAATGCAGTCCTTCAACTAGCTTGTTTGGAATACAATGGTTCTTTTCAGTTGAAAATGATAATCCTTACATATATATGGGGATGTACAAGCTCCAACTCGTTTTTACAGTGAAAACTGCAGGAATTTCATACCAGAAATAGGAAACACACTGAGAAACCAGAGTAAAAGCTTCTCCTGCAACTTGTTCCCATTTTGTTAGATGAATGAAAGTCTCTCCACATGCTCAGTTCTGATGGATAAGTTTGTGTGAAAGCAGTACTTCACCTAGCTTGTTGGGAACACAAAGTTTCTTTTTAGTTACAAATAGTACTCCATACATATATATGAGGATGTACTGGCTCAACCTCGCTTTTACAATGAAAACTGCAGGAACTTCACACCGGCATTAGGAATAACAATAGAAACCAGAGTAAAAGATTCCCTGCAAACAATTCCACGTGTGCCAGATGAACGAACGTCTCTCATCATGCTCAGTTCTGAGAGATAAGTGTGTGTGAAAACCGTCCTTAACCTACCTGGTTGGGAAACAAAGTTTCTTTTCTGATGCAAACTGTATTCCATACATATATATGGGGAGGTACTCGCTCCAACTAGGTTTTACAATGAAAACTGCAGTAAATTCATACTGGCACTATGAAACACACTGAGAAACCAGAGTATAAGTTTCCCTGCATAAATTTCCAATTTTTGCATTCAATGAAATTCTCTCTACATGATCTGTTCTGAGAGATAAGGGTGTATGAAAGCCGACTTCACCTAGATTGTTGGGAACACAAATTTTCTTTTCAGTTGCAAACTGCACTCCATAAATATATATGGAGTGGTACTCGCTCCAACTCGATTTTACAGTGAAAACTGCAGGAAATTCAAACCGGCACTAGGAAACAAACTGAGAATCCAGAGTAAAAGTTTCCCCTGCAAACCGTTCCCTTTGTACTAGAAGAATGAAAGTCTCTCCACATGCTCATTTCTGAGGGATAAGTGTGTGTGAGACCTGTCCTTCAACTATCTTGTTGGGAAGACAAAGTTTCTTTTCAGGTGCCAACTACACTCCAGGAATATATATGGGGAGGTACTCGCTCCAACTCGTTTTTACAGGGAAACTCTAGTAACTTCAAACCGGCACTAGGAAACACACTGAGAAAACAGAGCAAAAATTTCTCCTGAAACTCGTTCCCATAGTGCATCATGAACGAAATTTTCTCCACATTCACAGTTCTGAGAGATAAATGTGTGTGAAAGCCGTCCTTCAACTAGCTTGTTGGGAACACAAAGATTCTTTTCAGTTGCAAACGGTACTCCATACATATATATGGGTAGGTACACGCTCCAACTCGGTTTTACAGTGAAAACTGCAGGAACTTCAACACGGCACTAGGAAACACACTGAGAAACCAGAGTAAAAGTTTCCCCTGCAACCCAATGACTTTGTGCTAAAAGAACGAATGTCTCTCCACGTGCTCAATTCTGAGAGATAATTGTGTATGAAAGCCGTCCTTCACCTATCTTGATGGGAACACAAAGTTTCTTTTCAGTTGCAAAATACAATCCATACATATGTATGGGGAGGTACAAGCTCCAACACGGTTTTACTACAGGAACTTCAAACCGGTGCTAGGAAACACACAGAGAAACAAGATAAAATGTTTCTCCTGCAATCCATTCCATTTGTGCTAGAAGAACGAAAGTTTCTCCACGTGCTCAGTTCTCACAGATAATTGTGTGTGAAAGCCGTACTTCACCTAGCTTGTTGGGAACACAAAGTTTCTTTTCAGGTGCAAACTACACTCAATAAATTTATACGGGGTGGTCCTTGCTCCAACTCGCTTTTACAGTGAAAACTGCAGAAACTTCAAACAGGCACGAGGAAACAAACTGAGAAACCAGAGTAAAAATTTCCCCTGGATCCCGTTCCCTTTGTGCAACATGAACGAACGTCTCTCCACATGCTCAGTTCTTTGAGATAAGTGTGTGTGAATGCAGTCCTTCAACTAGCTTGTTTGGAATACAATGGTTCTTTTCAGTTGAAAATGATAATCCTTACATATATATGGGGATGTACAAGCTCCAACTCGTTTTTACAGTGAAAACTGCAGGAATTTCATACCAGAAATAGGAAACACACTGAGAAACCAGAGTAAAAGCTTCTCCTGCAACTTGTTCCCATTTTGTTAGATGAATGAAAGTCTCTCCACATGCTCAGTTCTGATGGATAAGTTTGTGTGAAAGCAGTACTTCACCTAGCTTGTTGGGAACACAAAGTTTCTTTTTAGTTACAAATAGTACTCCATACATATATATGAGGATGTACTGGCTCAACCTCGCTTTACACTGAAAACTGTAGGAACTTCACACCGGCATTAGGAATAACAATAGAAACCAGAGTAAAAGATTCCCTGCAAACAATTCCACGTGTGCCAGATGAACGAACGTCTCTCATCATGCTCAGTTCTGAGAGATAAGTGTGTGTGAAAACCGTCCTTAACCTACCTTGTTGGGAAACAAAGTTTCTTTTCTGATGCAAACTGTATTCCATACATATATATGGGGAGGTACTCGCTCCAAATAGGTTTTACAATGAAAACTGCAGTAACTTCATACCGGCACTATGAAACACACTGAGAATCCAGAGTATAAGTTTCCCTGCATAAATTTCCAATTTTTGCATTCAATGAAATTCTCTCTACATGATTTGTTCTGAGAGATAAGGGTGTATGAAAGCCGACTTCACCTAGATTGTTGGGAACACAAAGTTTCTTTTCAGTTGCAAACTGCACTCCATAAATATATATGGGATGGTACTTGCTCCAACTCGATTTTACAGTGAAAACTGCAGGAAATTCAAACCGGCACTAGGAAACAACCTGAGAATCCAGAGTAATAGTTTCCCCTGCAAACCGTTCCCTTTGTACTAGAAGAATGAAAGTCTCTCCACATGCTCATTTCTGAGGGATAAGTGTGTGTGAGACCTGTCCTTCAACTAGCTTGTTGGGAAGACAATGTTTCTTTCAGGTGCCAACTACACTCCAGGAATATATATGGGGAGGTACTCGCTCCAACTCGTTTTTACAGGGAAACTCTAGTAACTTCAAACCGGCACTAGGAAACACACTGAGAAAACACAGCAAAAATTTCTCCTGAAACTCGTTCCCATAGAGCATCATGAACGAACTTCTCTCCACATTCTCAGTTCTGAGAGATAAATGTTTGTGAAAGCTGTCCTTCAACTAGCTTGTTGGGAACACAAAGTTTCTTTTCAGTTGCCAACTACATTCCATAATGATATATGGGGAGGTACACGCTCCAACAGGGTTTTACACTGAAAACTGCAGAAACTTCAAACCGGCGCTAGGAAACTCACTGAGAATCCAGAGTTAAATTTCACCTTCAACCCGTTCCTTTTGTGCTAGAAGAAAGAAAGTCTCTCCGCATGCTCAGTTCTGAGATATATGTGTGTGTGAAAGCCATATTTCACCCAGCACGTTGGGAACACTAAGTTTCTTTTCAGTTGCAAATTGTACTCCATAGATATATATGCGGAGATACTCTCTCCAACTGGGTTTACAGTGAAAACTGCAGGACTTCAAATCGGCTCTAGGAAACACACTGAGAAACCAGAGTAAATGTTTCTCCTGCAAACCTTTCCCTTTGTGCTAGATGAACAAAAGTCTCTCGCATACTCATTTCTGAGAGATAAGTGTGTGTGAAAACCGTACTTTACCTAGCTTGTTGGGAACACAAAGATTCTTTTCAGTTGCAAACGGTACTCCATAAATTTATATAGGGAGGTACTCGCTCCAAATCTCTTTTACAGTGAAAACAGCAGGAACTTCAAACCAACACGAGGAAACACCCTGAGAAACCAGACTAAAAGTTACTCCTGCAACCTGTTCCCATTGTGTTAGATGAATGAACGTCTCTCCACATGCTGATTTCTGAGAGATATGTGTGTGTGAAAGCCGTCCTTCACCTAGCTTGTTGGGAACACAAAGTTTATTTTCAGTTGCATACTACAATTCATAAATATATATGGGGAGTTACTTGTTCCAACTCGTTTTTACAGTGAAAACTGCAGGAACTTCAAATCGGCAGTAGGAAAAACACTGAGAAACCAGAGAAAAGTTTCTCCTGAAAACCGTTCCCTTTGTGCAACATGAACGAACGTCTCTCCACATGCTCAGTTCTGACAGATTAATTTGTGTGAAAGTCTTCCTTCAACTAGCTTTTTCGGAACATAAAGTTTCTTTTCAGTTGCCAACTACATTCCATACATATATATGAGGAGGTACACGCTCCAGCAAGGTTTTACACTGAAAACTGAAGGAACTTCAAACCGGCGCTAGGAAACACACGGAGAATCCAGATTTAAATTTCCCAGAAACACGTTACTTTGTGCTAGATCAACGAACGACTCTCCACATGCTCATTTCTGAGAGATAAGTGTGTGTGAAGCCGTCCTTTATTTAGCTTGCTGGGAAGACAATGTTCTTTATATTTGCAAACGGAAATCCATACATATATAACGGGAGGTACTAGATCCAGCTCGGTTTTACAGTGACAAATGCAGGAACTTCAAACCGGCACTAGGAATCACACTGAGAAACCACAGTAAAAGTTTCTCCAGCAACCTGTTCCAATTGTGTTAGATAAATGAACGTCTCTCCACATGCTCATTTCTGAGGGATAATTGTGTGTGAAAGCTGTCATTCAACTAGCTTGTTGGGAACACAATGTTACTTTTCAGGTGCCACTACACTCCAGATATATATACGGGGAGGTACTCGCTCAAACTCGGTTTTACAGGGAAACTGTAGAAACTTCAATCCGGCACTTGAAAACACACTGAGAAATCAGAGTAAAAATTTCCCCTGAAACTCGTTCCCTTTGTGCAATATGAACGAATGTCTCTCCACATGCACAGTTCTGAGAGAAAAATGTGTGTGAAAGCCGTCCTTCAACTAGCTTGTTTGGAACACCAAGTTTCTTTAGAGTTGCCAACTATATTCCATACCGATATATGGGGAGGTACACGCTCCAACACGGTTTTACACTGAAAAATGCAGAAACTTCAAACCGGCGCTAGGAAACACACTGAGAATCCAGAGTTAAATTTCCACTGCAAACCGTTCCCTTTGTGCTAGAAGAACGAAAGTCTCTCCACATGCTCAGTTCTGAGGGATAAGTGTTTGTGAAAGCCGTCCTTCACACTGCTTGTTGGGAACATAAAGTTTCTTTTCAGGTGCGAACTACACTCCATATATATATATGGGGAGGAACACGCTCCAACTCGATTTTACAGTGAAAATTGCAGGAATTTCATACCAGAAATTGGAAACAAACTGAGAAACCAGAGTAAAAGCTTCTCCTGCAACT
This sequence comes from Camelus bactrianus, assembly GCF_048773025.1. Classification (NCBI taxonomy): domain Eukaryota; kingdom Metazoa; phylum Chordata; class Mammalia; order Artiodactyla; family Camelidae; genus Camelus; species Camelus bactrianus. The sequence continues at coordinate 20,895,177 of NC_133554.1, forward strand.
TGTTCCCATTTTGTTAGATGAATGAAAGTCTCTCCAAATGCTCAGTTCTGATGGATAATTTTGTGTGAAAGCAGTAATTCACCTAGCTTGTTGGGAACACAAAGTTTCTTTTCAGTTACAAATAGTACTCCATACATATATATGGGGATGTACTCGCTCCAACTCGCTTTTACACTGAAAACTGCTGGAACTTCACACCGGCATTAGGAATAACACTAGAAACCAGAGTAAAAGTTTCCCTGCAAACAATTCCACGTGTGCTAGATGAACGAACGTCTCTCAACATGCTCAGTTCTGAGAGATAAGTGTGTGTGAAAACCGTCCTTAACCTAGCTTGTTGGGAAAACAAAGTTTCTTTTCTGATGCAAACTGTATTCCATACATATATATGGGGAGGTACTCGCTCCAAATAGGTTTTACAATGAAAACTGCAGTAACTTCATACCGGCACTATGAAACACACTGAGAAACCAGAGTATAAGTTTCCCTGCATAAATTTCCAATTTTTGCATTCAATGAAATTCTCTCTACATGATTTGTTCTGAGAGATAAGGGTGTATGAAAGCCGACTTCACCTAGATTGTTGGGAACACAAAGTTTCTTTTCAGTTGCAAACTGCACTCCATAAATATATATGGGATGGTACTTGCTCCAACTCGATTTTACAGTGAAAACTGCAGGAAATTCAAACCGGCACTAGGAAACAACCTGAGAATCCAGAGTAATAGTTTCCCCTGCAAACCGTTCCCTTTGTACTAGAAGAATGAAAGTCTCTCCACATGCTCATTTCTGAGGGATAAGTGTGTGTGAGACCTGTCCTTCAACTAGCTTGTTGGGAAGACAATGTTTCTTTCAGGTGCCAACTACACTCCAGGAATATATATGGGGAGGTACTCGCTCCAACTCGTTTTTACAGGGAAACTCTAGTAACTTCAAACCGGCACTAGGAAACACACTGAGAAAACACAGCAAAAATTTCTCCTGAAACTCGTTCCCATAGAGCATCATGAACGAACTTCTCTCCACATTCTCAGTTCTGAGAGATAAATGTTTGTGAAAGCTGTCCTTCAACTAGCTTGTTGGGAACACAAAGTTTCTTTTCAGTTGCCAACTACATTCCATAATGATATATGGGGAGGTACACGCTCCAACAGGGTTTTACACTGAAAACTGCAGAAACTTCAAACCGGCGCTAGGAAACTCACTGAGAATCCAGAGTTAAATTTCACCTTCAACCCGTTCCTTTTGTGCTAGAAGAAAGAAAGTCTCTCCGCATGCTCAGTTCTGAGATATATGTGTGTGTGAAAGCCATATTTCACCCAGCACGTTGGGAACACTAAGTTTCTTTTCAGTTGCAAATTGTACTCCATAGATATATATGCGGAGATACTCTCTCCAACTGGGTTTACAGTGAAAACTGCAGGACTTCAAATCGGCTCTAGGAAACACACTGAGAAACCAGAGTAAATGTTTCTCCTGCAAACCTTTCCCTTTGTGCTAGATGAACAAAAGTCTCTCGCATACTCATTTCTGAGAGATAAGTGTGTGTGAAAACCGTACTTTACCTAGCTTGTTGGGAACACAAAGATTCTTTTCAGTTGCAAACGGTACTCCATAAATTTATATAGGGAGGTACTCGCTCCAAATCTCTTTTACAGTGAAAACAGCAGGAACTTCAAACCAACACGAGGAAACACCCTGAGAAACCAGACTAAAAGTTACTCCTGCAACCTGTTCCCATTGTGTTAGATGAATGAACGTCTCTCCACATGCTGATTTCTGAGAGATATGTGTGTGTGAAAGCCGTCCTTCACCTAGCTTGTTGGGAACACAAAGTTTATTTTCAGTTGCATACTACAATTCATAAATATATATGGGGAGTTACTTGTTCCAACTCGTTTTTACAGTGAAAACTGCAGGAACTTCAAATCGGCAGTAGGAAAAACACTGAGAAACCAGAGAAAAGTTTCTCCTGAAAACCGTTCCCTTTGTGCAACATGAACGAACGTCTCTCCACATGCTCAGTTCTGACAGATTAATTTGTGTGAAAGTCTTCCTTCAACTAGCTTTTTCGGAACATAAAGTTTCTTTTCAGTTGCCAACTACATTCCATACATATATATGAGGAGGTACACGCTCCAGCAAGGTTTTACACTGAAAACTGAAGGAACTTCAAACCGGCGCTAGGAAACACACGGAGAATCCAGATTTAAATTTCCCAGAAACACGTTACTTTGTGCTAGATCAACGAACGACTCTCCACATGCTCATTTCTGAGAGATAAGTGTGTGTGAAGCCGTCCTTTATTTAGCTTGCTGGGAAGACAATGTTCTTTATATTTGCAAACGGAAATCCATACATATATAACGGGAGGTACTAGATCCAGCTCGGTTTTACAGTGACAAATGCAGGAACTTCAAACCGGCACTAGGAATCACACTGAGAAACCACAGTAAAAGTTTCTCCAGCAACCTGTTCCAATTGTGTTAGATAAATGAACGTCTCTCCACATGCTCATTTCTGAGGGATAATTGTGTGTGAAAGCTGTCATTCAACTAGCTTGTTGGGAACACAATGTTACTTTTCAGGTGCCACTACACTCCAGATATATATACGGGGAGGTACTCGCTCAAACTCGGTTTTACAGGGAAACTGTAGAAACTTCAATCCGGCACTTGAAAACACACTGAGAAATCAGAGTAAAAATTTCCCCTGAAACTCGTTCCCTTTGTGCAATATGAACGAATGTCTCTCCACATGCACAGTTCTGAGAGAAAAATGTGTGTGAAAGCCGTCCTTCAACTAGCTTGTTTGGAACACCAAGTTTCTTTAGAGTTGCCAACTATATTCCATACCGATATATGGGGAGGTACACGCTCCAACACGGTTTTACACTGAAAAATGCAGAAACTTCAAACCGGCGCTAGGAAACACACTGAGAATCCAGAGTTAAATTTCCACTGCAAACCGTTCCCTTTGTGCTAGAAGAACGAAAGTCTCTCCACATGCTCAGTTCTGAGGGATAAGTGTTTGTGAAAGCCGTCCTTCACACTGCTTGTTGGGAACATAAAGTTTCTTTTCAGGTGCGAACTACACTCCATATATATATATGGGGAGGAACACGCTCCAACTCGATTTTACAGTGAAAATTGCAGGAATTTCATACCAGAAATTGGAAACAAACTGAGAAACCAGAGTAAAAGCTTCTCCTGCAACTTGTTCCCATTTTGTTAGATGAATGAAAGTCTCTCCAAATGCTCAGTTCTGATGGATAATTTTGTGTGAAAGCAGTAATTCACCTAGCTTGTTGGGAACACAAAGTTTCTTTTCAGTTACAAATAGTACTCCATACATATATATGGGGATGTACTCGCTCCAACTCGCTTTTACACTGAAAACTGCTGGAACTTCACACCGGCATTAGGAATAACACTAGAAACCAGAGTAAAAGTTTCCCTGCAAACAATTCCACGTGTGCTAGATGAACGAACGTCTCTCAACATGCTCAGTTCTGAGAGATAAGTGTGTGTGAAAACCGTCCTTAACCTAGCTTGTTGGGAAAACAAAGTTTCTTTTCTGATGCAAACTGTATTCCATACATATATATGGGGAGGTACTCGCTCCAAATAGGTTTTACAATGAAAACTGCAGTAACTTCATACCGGCACTATGAAACACACTGAGAAACCAGAGTATAAGTTTCCCTGCATAAATTTCCAATTTTTGCATTCAATGAAATTCTCTCTACATGATTTGTTCTGAGAGATAAGGGTGTATGAAAGCCGACTTCACCTAGATTGTTGGGAACACAAAGTTTCTTTTCAGTTGCAAACTGCACTCCATAAATATATATGGGATGGTACTTGCTCCAACTCGATTTTACAGTGAAAACTGCAGGAAATTCAAACCGGCACTAGGAAACAACCTGAGAATCCAGAGTAATAGTTTCCCCTGCAAACCGTTCCCTTTGTACTAGAAGAATGAAAGTCTCTCCACATGCTCATTTCTGAGGGATAAGTGTGTGTGAGACCTGTCCTTCAACTAGCTTGTTGGGAAGACAATGTTTCTTTCAGGTGCCAACTACACTCCAGGAATATATATGGGGAGGTACTCGCTCCAACTCGTTTTTACAGGGAAACTCTAGTAACTTCAAACCGGCACTAGGAAACACACTGAGAAAACACAGCAAAAATTTCTCCTGAAACTCGTTCCCATAGAGCATCATGAACGAACTTCTCTCCACATTCTCAGTTCTGAGAGATAAATGTTTGTGAAAGCTGTCCTTCAACTAGCTTGTTGGGAACACAAAGTTTCTTTTCAGTTGCCAACTACATTCCATAATGATATATGGGGAGGTACACGCTCCAACAGGGTTTTACACTGAAAACTGCAGAAACTTCAAACCGGCGCTAGGAAACTCACTGAGAATCCAGAGTTAAATTTCACCTTCAACCCGTTCCTTTTGTGCTAGAAGAAAGAAAGTCTCTCCGCATGCTCAGTTCTGAGATATATGTGTGTGTGAAAGCCATATTTCACCCAGCACGTTGGGAACACTAAGTTTCTTTTCAGTTGCAAATTGTACTCCATAGATATATATGCGGAGATACTCTCTCCAACTGGGTTTACAGTGAAAACTGCAGGACTTCAAATCGGCTCTAGGAAACACACTGAGAAACCAGAGTAAATGTTTCTCCTGCAAACCTTTCCCTTTGTGCTAGATGAACAAAAGTCTCTCGCATACTCATTTCTGAGAGATAAGTGTGTGTGAAAACCGTACTTTACCTAGCTTGTTGGGAACACAAAGATTCTTTTCAGTTGCAAACGGTACTCCATAAATTTATATAGGGAGGTACTCGCTCCAAATCTCTTTTACAGTGAAAACAGCAGGAACTTCAAACCAACACGAGGAAACACCCTGAGAAACCAGACTAAAAGTTACTCCTGCAACCTGTTCCCATTGTGTTAGATGAATGAACGTCTCTCCACATGCTGATTTCTGAGAGATATGTGTGTGTGAAAGCCGTCCTTCACCTAGCTTGTTGGGAACACAAAGTTTATTTTCAGTTGCATACTACAATTCATAAATATATATGGGGAGTTACTTGTTCCAACTCGTTTTTACAGTGAAAACTGCAGGAACTTCAAATCGGCAGTAGGAAAAACACTGAGAAACCAGAGAAAAGTTTCTCCTGAAAACCGTTCCCTTTGTGCAACATGAACGAACGTCTCTCCACATGCTCAGTTCTGACAGATTAATTTGTGTGAAAGTCTTCCTTCAACTAGCTTTTTCGGAACATAAAGTTTCTTTTCAGTTGCCAACTACATTCCATACATATATATGAGGAGGTACACGCTCCAGCAAGGTTTTACACTGAAAACTGAAGGAACTTCAAACCGGCGCTAGGAAACACACGGAGAATCCAGATTTAAATTTCCCAGAAACACGTTACTTTGTGCTAGATCAACGAACGACTCTCCACATGCTCATTTCTGAGAGATAAGTGTGTGTGAAGCCGTCCTTTATTTAGCTTGCTGGGAAGACAATGTTCTTTATATTTGCAAACGGAAATCCATACATATATAACGGGAGGTACTAGATCCAGCTCGGTTTTACAGTGACAAATGCAGGAACTTCAAACCGGCACTAGGAATCACACTGAGAAACCACAGTAAAAGTTTCTCCAGCAACCTGTTCCAATTGTGTTAGATAAATGAACGTCTCTCCACATGCTCATTTCTGAGGGATAATTGTGTGTGAAAGCTGTCATTCAACTAGCTTGTTGGGAACACAATGTTACTTTTCAGGTGCCACTACACTCCAGATATATATACGGGGAGGTACTCGCTCAAACTCGGTTTTACAGGGAAACTGTAGAAACTTCAATCCGGCACTTGAAAACACACTGAGAAATCAGAGTAAAAATTTCCCCTGAAACTCGTTCCCTTTGTGCAATATGAACGAATGTCTCTCCACATGCACAGTTCTGAGAGAAAAATGTGTGTGAAAGCCGTCCTTCAACTAGCTTGTTTGGAACACCAAGTTTCTTTAGAGTTGCCAACTATATTCCATACCGATATATGGGGAGGTACACGCTCCAACACGGTTTTACACTGAAAAATGCAGAAACTTCAAACCGGCGCTAGGAAACACACTGAGAATCCAGAGTTAAATTTCCACTGCAAACCGTTCCCTTTGTGCTAGAAGAACGAAAGTCTCTCCACATGCTCAGTTCTGAGGGATAAGTGTTTGTGAAAGCCGTCCTTCACACTGCTTGTTGGGAACATAAAGTTTCTTTTCAGGTGCGAACTACACTCCATATATATATATGGGGAGGAACACGCTCCAACTCGATTTTACAGTGAAAATTGCAGGAATTTCATACCAGAAATTGGAAACAAACTGAGAAACCAGAGTAAAAGCTTCTCCTGCAACTTGTTCCCATTTTGTTAGATGAATGAAAGTCTCTCCAAATGCTCAGTTCTGATGGATAATTTTGTGTGAAAGCAGTAATTCATCTAGCTTGTTGGGAACACAAAGTTTCTTTTCAGTTACAAATAGTACTCCATACATATATATGGGGATGTACTCGCTCCAACTCGCTTTTACACTGAAAACTGCTGGAACTTCACACCGGCATTAGGAATAACACTAGAAACCAGAGTAAAAGTTTCCCTGCAAACAATTCCACGTGTGCTAGATGAACGAACGTCTCTCAACATGCTCAGTTCTGAGAGATAAGTGTGTGTGAAAACCGTCCTTAACCTAGCTTGTTGGGAAAACAAAGTTTCTTTTCTGATGCAAACTGTATTCCATACATATATATGGGGAGGTACTCGCTCCAAATAGGTTTTACAATGAAAACTGCAGTAACTTCATACCGGCACTATGAAACACACTGAGAAACCAGAGTATAAGTTTCCCTGCATAAATTTCCAATTTTTGCATTCAATGAAATTCTCTCTACATGATTTGTTCTGAGAGATAAGGGTGTATGAAAGCCGACTTCACCTAGATTGTTGGGAACACAAAGTTTCTTTTCAGTTGCAAACTGCACTCCATAAATATATATGGGATGGTACTTGCTCCAACTCGATTTTACAGTGAAAACTGCAGGAAATTCAAACCGGCACTAGGAAACAACCTGAGAATCCAGAGTAATAGTTTCCCCTGCAAACCGTTCCCTTTGTACTAGAAGAATGAAAGTCTCTCCACATGCTCATTTCTGAGGGATAAGTGTGTGTGAGACCTGTCCTTCAACTAGCTTGTTGGGAAGACAATGTTTCTTTCAGGTGCCAACTACACTCCAGGAATATATATGGGGAGGTACTCGCTCCAACTCGTTTTTACAGGGAAACTCTAGTAACTTCAAACCGGCACTAGGAAACACACTGAGAAAACACAGCAAAAATTTCTCCTGAAACTCGTTCCCATAGAGCATCATGAACGAACTTCTCTCCACATTCTCAGTTCTGAGAGATAAATGTTTGTGAAAGCTGTCCTTCAACTAGCTTGTTGGGAACACAAAGTTTCTTTTCAGTTGCCAACTACATTCCATAATGATATATGGGGAGGTACATGCTCCAACAGGGTTTTACACTGAAAACTGCAGAAACTTCAAACCGGTGCTAGGAAACTCACTGAGAATCCAGCGTTAAATTTCACCTTTAAACTGTTCCTTTTGTGCTAGAAGAAAGAAAGTCTCTCCGCATGCTCAGATCTGAGATATATGTGTGTGTGAAAGCCATATTTCACCCAGCATGTTGGGAACACTAAGTTTCTTTTCAGTTGCAAATTGTACTCCATAGCTATAAATGCGGAGATACTCTCTCCAACTGGGTTTACAGTGAAAACTGCAGGACATCAAATCGGCTCTAGGAAACACACTGAGAAACCAGAGTAAAAGTTTCTCCTGCAAACCTTTCCCTTTGTGCTAGATGAACAAAAGTCTCTCGCATGCTCATTTCTGAGAGATAAGTGTGTGTGAAAACCGTCCTTTACCTAGCTTGTTGGGAACACAAAGATTCTTTTCAGTTGCAAACGGTATTCCATAAATTTATATAGGGAGGTACTCTCAACAAATCTGTTTTACAGTGAAAACAGCAGGAACTTCAAACCAACACGAGGAAACACCCTGAGAAACCAGACTAAAAGTTACTCCTGCAACCTGTTCCCATTGTGTTAGATGAATGAACGTCTCTCCACATGCTGATTTCTGAGAGATATGTGTGTGTGAAAGCCGTCCTTCACCTAGCTTGTTGGGAACACAAAGTTTATTTTCAGTTGCATACTAAAATTCATAAATATATATGGGGAGTTACTCGTTCCAACTCGTTTTTACAGTGAAAACTGCAGGAACTTCAAACCGGCAGTAGGAAAAACACTGAGAAACCAGAGAAAAGTTTCTCCTGAAAACCGATCCCTTTGTGCAACATGAAGAACGTCTGTCCACATGCTCAGTTCTGACAGATTAATTTGTGTGAAAGTCTTCCTTCAACTAGCTTTTTCGGAACACAAAGTTTCTTTTCAGTTGCCAACTACATTCCATACATATATATGAGGAGGTACATGCTCCAGCACGGTTTTACACTGAAAACTGCAGGAACTTCAAACCGGCGCTAGGAAACACACTGAGAATCCAGAGTTAAATTTCCACTACAAACCTTTCCCTTTGTGCTAGAAGAACGAAAGTCTCTCCACATGCTCAGTTCTGAGGGATAAGTGTTTGTGAAAGCCGTCCTTCACCCTGCTTGTTGGGAACACAAAGTTTCTTTTCAGGTGCGAACTACACTCCATATATATATATGGGGAGGAACACGCTCCAACTCGGTTTTACAGTGAAAACTGCAGAAACTTCAAACTGGCACGAGGAAAGACACTGAGAAACCAGACAAAAATTTCAACTTAAACCCCTTCCATTTGTGCAACCTGAACGAACGTCTCTCCACATGCTCAGTTCTGAGAGATATATGTGTGTCAAAGCCGTCCTTCAAGAAGCTTGTTTGGAACACAAAGTTCTTTTCAGTTGCAAACTACATTCCATACATATATATGGGGAGGTACTCGCTCCAACGCGGTTTTACATTGAAAACTGCAGGAACTTCAAACCGGCACTAGGAAACACACTGAGAAACCAGAGTAAAATTTTCCACAGCAACCTTTACATTTGTGCTAGAATAACGAAAGTCTCTCCATATGCTCTTTTCTGACAGATAAGTGTGTGTGAAAGCTGTCCTTCACCTAGCTTGTTGGGAACACAAAGTTTCTTTTCAGTTGCAAACGGTACTCCATACATATATATGGGTAGGTACACGCTCCAACTCGGTTTTACAGTGAAAACTGCAGGAACTTCAAAACGGCACTAGGAAACACACTGAGAAACCAGAGTAAAAGTTTCCCCTGCAACCCAATCACTTTGTGCTAAAAGAACGAATGTCTCTCCACATGCTCAATTCTGAGAGATATTTGTGTATGAAAGCCGTCCTTCACCTATCTTGATGGGAACTCAAAGTTTCTTTTCAGTTGCAAAATACAATTCATACATATGTATGGGGAGGTACAAGCTCCAACACGGTTTTACAGTGAAAACTACAGAAACTTCAAACCGGCACTAGGAATAACACTAGAAACCAGTGTAAAAGTTTCCCTGCAAACAATTCCACGTGTGCCAGATGAACGAACGTCTCTCATCATGCTCAGTTCTGAGAGATAAGTGTGTGTGAAAACCGTCCTTAACCTACCTGGTTGGGAAACAAAGTTTCTTTTCTGATGCAAACTGTATTCCATACATATATATGGGGAGGTACTCGCTCCAACTAGGTTTTACAATGAAAATTGCAGTAAATTCATACTGGCACTATGAAACACACTGAGAAACCAGAGTATAAGTTTCCCTGCATAAATTTCCAATTTTTGCATTCATGAACTTCTCTCTACATGATCTGTTCTGAGAGATAAGGGTGTATGAAAGCCGACTTCACCTAGATTGTTGGGAACACAAAGTTTCTTTTCAGTTGCAAACTGCACTCCTTAAATATATATGGAGTGTTACTCGCTCCAACTCGATTTTACAGTGAAAACTGCAGGAAATTCAAACCGGCACTAGGAAACAAACTGAGAATCCAGAGTAAAAGTTTCCCCTGCAAACCGTTCCCTTTGTACTAGAAGAATGAAAGTCTCTCCACATACTCATTTCTGATGGATAAGTGTGTGTGAGACCTGTCCTTCAACTATCTTGTTGGGAAGACAAAGTTTCTTTTCAGGTGCCAACTACACTCCAGGAATATATATGGGGAGGTACTCGCTCCAACTCGTTTTTACAGGGAAACTCTAGTAACTTCAAACCGGCACTAGGAAACACACTGAGAAAACAGAGCAAAAATTTCTCCTGAAACTCGTTCCCTTAGTGCATCATGAACGAACTTTTCTCCACATTCTCAGTTCTGAGAGACAAATGTGTGTGAAAGCCGTCCTTCAACTAGCTTGTTGGGAACACAAAGTTTCTTTTCAGTTGCCAACTACATTCCATAAAGATATATGGGGAGGTACACGCTCCAACAGGGTTTTACACTGAAAACTGCAGAAACTTCAAACCGGCGCTAGGAAACTCACTGAGAATCCAGAGTTAAATTTCACCTTCAACCCGTTCCTTTTGTGCTAGAAGAAAGAAAGTCTCTCCGCATGCTCAGTTCTGAGATATATGTGTGTGTGAAAGCCATATTTCACCCAGCATGTTGGGAACACTAAGTTTCTTTTCAGTTGCAAATTGTACTCCATAGCTATATATGCGGAGATACTCTCTCCAACTGGGTTTACAGTGAAAACTGCAGGACTTCAAATCGGCTCTAGGAAACACACTGAGAAACCAGAGTAAAAGTTTCTCCTGCAAACCTTTCCCTTTGTGCTAGATGAACAAAAGTCTCTCGCATGCTCATTTCTGAGAGATAAGAGTGTGTGAAAACCGTACTTTACCTAGCTTGTTGGGAACACAAAGATTCTTTTCAGTTGCAAACGGTATTCCATAAATTTATATAGGGAGGTAATCGCTCCAAATCTCTTTTACAGTGAAAACAACAAGAACTTCAAACCAACACGAGGAAACACCCTGAGAAACCAGACTAAAAGTTTCTCCTGCAACCTGTTCCCATTGTGTTAGATGAATGAACGTATTTCCACATGCTGATTTCTGAGAGATATGTGTGTGTGAAAGCCGTCCTTCACCTAGCTTGTTGGGAATACAAAGTTTACTTTCAGTTGCATACTACAATCCATAAATATATATGGGGAGTTACTCGTTCCAACTCGTTTTTACAGTGAAAACTGCAGGAACTTCAAACCGGTACTAGGAAACACACTGAGAAAACAGAGTAAAAGTTTCTCATACAACCTCTCCCAATTGTGCTAGATGAACGTACGTCTCTCCACATGCTCATTTCTGAGTTATAAGTGTGTGTGAAAGCCGTCCTTCAACAAGAATGTTGGGAAAACAAAGTATCTTTTCAGGTGCAAACTGTACTCCATACATATATATGGGGAGGTACTCCTTCCAACTCGGTTTTACAGTGAAAACTGCAGGAACTTCAAACCGGCAGTAGGAAAAACACTGAGAAACCAGAGAAAAGTTTCTCCTGAAAACCGTTCCCTTTGTGCAACATGAATGAACGTCTCTCCACATGCTCAGTTCTGACAGATTAATTTGTGTGAAAGTCTTCTTTAACTAGCTTTTTCAGAACACAAAGTTTCTTTTCAGTTGCCAACTACATTCCATACATATATATGAGGAGGTACACGCTCCAGCAAGGTTTTACACTGAAAACTAAAGGAACTTCAAACTGGCGCTAGGAAACACACGGAGAATCCAGATTTAAATTTCCCAGAAACCCGTTAATTTGTGCTAGATCAACGAACGACTCTCCACATGCTCATTTCTGTTAGATAAAATGTGTGAGAAGCCGGCCTTTATATGGCTTGCTGGGAAGACAAAGTTCTTTATATTTGCAAATGGAAATCCATACTTATATATCGGGAGGTACTAGATCCAGCTCGGTTTTACAGTGACAAATGCAGGAACTTCAAACCGGCACTAGGAATCACACTGAGAAACCACAGTAAAAGTTTCTCCTGCAACCTGTTCCAATTGTGTTAGATAAATGAACGTCTCTCCACATGCTCATTTCTGAGGGATAATTGTGAGTGAAAGCTGTCATTCAACTAGCTTGTTGGGAACACAAAGTTACTTTTCAGGTGCCACTACACTCCAGATATATATATGGGGAGGTACTCGCTCAAACTCGGTTTTACAGTGAAACTGTAGAAACTTCAATCCGGTACTTGGAAACACACTGAGAAAACAGAGTAAAAAATTCCCCTGAAACCCGTTCCCTTTGTGCAATATGAACGAACGTCTCTCCACATGCTCAGTTCTGAGAGAAAAATGTGTGTGAAAGCCGTCCTTCAACTAGCTTGTTTGAACACCAAGTTTCTTTAGAGTTGCCAACTATATTCCATACCGATATATGGGGAGGTACACGCTCCAACACGGTTTTACACTGAAAAATGCAGAAACTTCAAAAAGGCGCTAGGAAGCACACTGAGAATCCAGAGTTAAATTTCCACTGCAAACCGTTCCCTTTGTGCTAGAAGAACGAAAGTCTCTCCACATGCTCAGTTCTGAGGGATAAGTGTTTGTGAAAGCCGTCCTTCACACTGCTTGTTGGGAATACAAAGTTTCTTTTCAGGTGCGAACTACACTCCATATATATATATGGGGAGGAACACGCTCCAACTCGGTTTTACAGTGAAAACTGCAGAAACTTCAAACTGGCACGAGGAAAGACACTGAGAAACCAGACAAAAATTTCAACTTAAACCCCTTTCATTTGTGCAACCTGAACGAACGTCTCTCCACATGCTCAGTTCTGAGAGATATATGTGTGTCAAAGCCGTACTTCAAGATGCTTGTTTGGAACACAAATTTATATTCAGTTGCAAACTACATTCCATACATATGTATGGGGAGGTACAAGCTCCAACACGGTTTTACAGTGAAAATTACAGGAACTTCAAACCGGTGCTAGGAAACACACAGAGAAGCAAGATAATATGTTTCTCCTGCAATCCATTCCATTTGTGCTAGAAGAACGAAAGTTTCTCCACGTGCTCAGTTCTCACAGATAATTGTGTATGAAAGCCGTACTTCACCTAGCTTGTTGGGAACACAAAGTTTCTTTTCAGGTGCAAACTTCACTCAATAAATTTATACGGGGTGGTCCTTGCTCCAACTCGGTTTACAGTGAAAACTGCAGAAACTTCAAACAGGCACGAGGAAACAAACTGAGAAACCAGAGTAAAAATTTCCCCTGGATCCCGTTCCCTTTGTGCAACATGAACGAACGTCTCTCCACATGCTCAGTTCTGAATGATAAATGTGTGTGAAAGCCGTCCTTCAACTAGATGTTGGGAACACAAAGTTTCTTTTCAGTTGCAAACTACATTCCATACATATATATGGGAAGGTACACGCTCGAACTCGGTTTTACACTGCAAACTGAAGGAAATTCAAACCGACGCTAGGAAACACACTGCGAAAACAGAGTAAAAGTTTCCCCTGCAAACTTTTCCCTTTGTGCTAGAAGAACGAAAGTCTCTGCACATGCTCAGTTCAGACAGATAATTGTGTGTGAAAGCTGCCCTTCACTTAGCTTGTTAGGAACACAAAGATTCTTTTCTCTTGCAAATTATACTCCATAGATATATAAGGGGAGGAACTAGCCCCAAATCGTTCTTACAGTGAAAATGGCAAGAAATTCTAACCGGCACTAGGAAACAAACTGTGAAACCGGAGTAAAAGTTTCTCATGCAACCAGTTCCCTTTGTGCTAGATGAACAAACATCTCTCCACATGCTCAGTTCTTTGAGATAAGTGTGTGTGAATGTCGTCCTTCAACTATCTTGTTTGGAATACAATGGTTCTTTTCAGTTGAAAATGATAATCCATACATATATATGGGGATGTACAAGCTCCAACTCGTTTTTACAGTGAAAATTGCAGGAATTTCATACCAGAAATAGGAAACAAACTGAGAAACCAGAGTAAAAGCTTCTCCTGCAACTTGTTCCCATTTTGTTAGATGAATGAAAGTCTCTCCACATGCTCAGTTCTGATGGATAAGTTTGTGTGAAAGCAGTACTTCACCTAGCTTGTTGGGAACACAAAGTTTCTTTTCAGTTACAAATAGTACTCCATACATATATATGGGGATGTACTCGCTCCAACTCGCTTTTACACTGATAACTGCAGGAACTTCACACCGGCATTAGGAATAACACTAGAAACCAGAGTAAAAGTTTCCCTGCAAACAATTCCACGTGTGCTAGATGAACGAACGTCTCTCAACATGCTCAGTTTTGAGAGATAAGTGTGTGTGAAAACCGTCCTTAAACTAGCTTGTTGGGAAAACAAAGTTTCTTTTCTGATGCAAACTGTATTCCATACATATATATGGGGAGGTACTCGCTCCAACTAGGTTTTACAATGAAAACTGCAGTAACTTCATACCGGCACTATGAAACACACTGAGAAACCAGAGTATAAGTTTCCCTGCATAAATTTCCAATTTTTGCTATTCAATGAACTTCTCTCTACATGATTTGTTCTGAGAGATAAGGGTGTATGAAAGCCGACTTCACCTAGATTGTTGGGAACACAAAGTTTCTTTTCAGTTGCAAACTGCACTCCATATATATATATGGGTTGGTACTTGCTCCAACTCGATTTTACAGTGAAAACTGCAGGAAATTCAAACCGGCACTAGGAAACAACCTGAGAATCCAGAGTAATAGTTTCCCCTGCAAACCGTTCACTTTGTACTAGAAGAATGAAAGTCTCTCCACATGCTCATTTCTGAGGGATAAGTGTGTGTGAGACCTGTCCTTCAACTAGCTTGTTTTGAAGACAAAGTTTCTTTTCAGGTGCCAACTACACTCCAGGAATGTATATGGGGAGGTACTCGCTCCAACTCGTTTTTACGGTGAAACTGTAGTAACTTCAAACCGGCACTAGGAAACACACTGAGAAAACAGAGCAAAAATTTCTCCTGAAGCTCGTTCCCATAGAGCATCATGAACGAACTTCTCTCCACATTCTCAGTTCTGAGAGATAAATGTTTGTGAAAGCTGTCCTTCAACTAGCTTGTTGGGAACACATAGTTCCTTTTCAGTTGCCAACTACATTCCATAAAGATATATGGGGAGGTACACGCTCCAACAGGGTTTTACACTGAAAACTGCAGAAACTTCAAACCGGCGCTAGGAAACTCACTGAGAATCCAGAGTTAAATTTCACCTTCAACCCGTTCCTTTTGTGCTAGAAGAAAGAAAGTCTCTCCGCATGCTCAGTTCTGAGATATATGTGTGTGTGAAAGCCATATTTCACCCAGCATGTTGGGAACACTAAATTTCTTTTTAGTTGCAAATTGTACTCCATAGCTATATATGCGGAGATACTCTCTCCAACTGGGTTTACAGTGAAAACTGCAGGACTTCAAATCGGCTCTAGGAAACACACTGAGAAACCAGAGTAAAAGTTTCTCCTGCAAACCTTTCCCTTTGTGCTAGATGAACAAAAGTCTCTCGCATGCTCATTTCTGAGAGATAAGTGTGTGTGAAAACCGTACTTTACCTAGCTTGTTGGGAACACAAAGATTCTTTTCAGTTGCAAACGGTACTCCATAAATTTATATAGGGAGGTACTCGCTCCAAATCTCTTTTACAGTGAAAACTGCAGGAACTTCAAACCGGCAGTAGGAAAAACACTGAGAAACCAGAGAAAAGTTTCTCCTGAAAACCGTTCCCTTTGTGCAACATGAACGAACGTCTCTCCACATGCTCAGTTCTGACAGATTAATTTGTGTGAAAGTCTTCCTTCAACTAGCTTTTTCGGAACACAAAGTTTCTTTTCAGTTGCCAACTACATTCCATATATATATATGAGGAGGTACAAGCTCCAGCAAGGTTTTACACTGAAAACTGAAGGAACTTCAAACCGGCGCTAGGAAACACACGGAGAATCCAGATTTAAATTTCCCAGAAACACGTTACTTTGTGCTAGATCAACGAACGACTCTCCACATGCTCATTTCTGAGAGATAAGTGTGTGTGAAGCCGTCCTTTATTTAGCTTGCTGGGAAGACAAAGTTCTTTATATTTGCAAACGGAAATCCATACATATATATCGGGAGGTACTAGATCCAGCTCGATTTTACAGTGACAAATGCAGGAACTTCAAACCGGCACTAGGAATCACACTGAGAAACCACAGTAAAAGTTTCTCCTGCAACCTGTTCCAATTGTGTTAGATAAATGAACGTCTCTCCACATGCTCATTTCTGAGGGATAATTGTGTGTGAAAGCTGTCATTCAACTAGCTTGTTGGGAACACAAAGTTACATTTCAGGTGCCACTACACTCCAGATATATATATGGGGAGGTACTCGCTCAAACTCGATTTTGCAGTGAAACTGTAGAAACTTCAATCCGGTACTTGGAAACACACTGAGAAAACAGAGTAAAAATTTCCCCTGAAACCCGTTCCCTTTGTGCAATATGAACGAACGTCTCTCCACATGCTCACTTCTGAGAGAAAAATGTGTTTGAAAGCCGTCCTTCAACTAGCTTGTTTGAACACCAAGTTTCTTTAGAGTTGCCAACTATATTCCATACCGATATATGGGGAGGTACACGCTCCAACACGGTTTTACACTGAAAAATGCAAAAACTTCAAACCGGCGCTAGGAAACACACTGAGAATCCAGAGTTAAATTTCCACTGCAAACCGTTCCCTTTGTGCTAGAAGAACGAAAGTCTCTCCACATGCTCAGTTCTGAGGGATAAGTGTTTGTGAAAGCCGTCCTTCACACTGCTTGTTGGGAACACAAAGTTTCTTTTCAGGTGCGAACTACACTCCATATATATATATGGGGAGGAACACGCTCCAACTCGGTTTTACAGTGAAAACTGCAGAAACTTCAAACTGGCACGAGGAAAGACACTGAGAAACCAGACAAAAATTTCAACTTAAACCCCTTTCATTTGTGCAACCTGAACGAACGTCTCTCCACATGCTCAGTTCTGGGAGATATATGTGTGTCAAAGCCGTACTTCAAGAACCTTGTTTGGAACACAAAGTTATATTCAGTTGCAAACTACATTCCATACATATGTATGGGGAGGTACAAGCTACAACACGGTTTTACAGTGAAAACTACAGGAACTTCAAACCGGTGCTAGGAAACACACAGAGAAACAAGATAATATGTTTCTCCTGCAATCCATTCCATTTGTGCTAGAAGAACGAAAGTTTCTCCACGTGCTCAGTTCTCACAGATAATTGTGTGTGAAAGCCGTACTTCACCTAGCTTGTTGGGAACACAAAGTTTCTTTTCAGGTGCAAACTACACTCAATAAATTTATACGGGGTGGTCCTTGCTCCAACTCGGTTTACAGTGAAAACTGCAGAAACTTCAAACAGGCACGAGGAAACAAACTGAGAAACCAGAGTAAAAATTTCCCCTGGATCCCGTTCCCTTTGTGCAACATGAACGAACGTCTCTCCACATGCTCAGTTCTGAATGATAAATGTGTGTGAAAGCCGTCCTTCAACTAGATGTTGGGAACACAAAGTTTCTTTTCAGTTGCAAACTACATTCCATACATATATATGGGAAGGTACACGCTCGAACTCGGTTTTACACTGCAAACTGAAGGAAATTCAAACCGGCGCTAGGAAACACACTGCGAAAACAGAGTAAAAGTTTCCCCTGCAAACATTTCCCTTTGTGCTAGAAGAACGAAAGTCTCTGCACATGCTCAGTTCAGACAGATTATTGTGTGTGAAAGCTGCCCTTCACTTAGCTTGTTGGGAACACAAAGATTCTTTTCTCTTGCAAATTATACTCCATAGATATATAAGGGGAGGAACTAGCCCCAAATCGTTCTTACAGTGAAAATGGCAAGAAATTCAAACCGGCACTAGGAAACAAACTGTGAAACCGGAGTAAAAGTTTCTCATGCAACCAATTCCCTTTGTGCTAGATGAACAAACATCTCTCCACATGCTCAGTTCTTTGAGATAAGTGTGTGTGAATGTCGTCCTTCAACTATCTTGTTTGGAATACAATGGTTCTTTTCAGTTGAAAATGATAATCCATACATATATATGGGGATGTACAAGCTCCAACTCGTTTTTACAGTGAAAATTGCAGGAATTTCATACCTGAAATAGGAAACAAACTGAGAAACCAGAGTAAAAGCTTCTCCTGCAACTTGTTCCCATTTTGTTAGATGAATGAAAGTCTCTCCACATGCTCAGTTCTGATGGATAAGTTTGTGTGAAAGCAGTACTTCACCTAGCTTGTTGGGAACACAAAGTTTCTTTTCAGTTACAAATAGTACTCCATACATATATATGGGGATGTACTCGCTCCAACTCGCTTTTACACTGATAACTGCAGGAACTTCACACCGGCATTAGGAATAACACTAGAAACCAGAGTAAAAGTTTCCCTGCAAACAATTCCACGTGTGCTAGATGAACGAACGTCTCTCAACATGCTCAGTTTTGAGAGATAAGTGTGTGTGAAAACCGTCCTTAACCTAGCTTGTTGGGAAAACAAAGTTTCTTTTCTGATGCAAACTGTATTCCATACATATATATGGGGAGGTACTCGCTCCAACTAGGTTTTACAATGAAAACTGCAGTAACTTCATACCGGCACTATGAAACACACTGAGAAACCAGAGTATAAGTTTCCCTGCATAAATTTCCAATTTTTGCTATTCAATGAACTTCTCTCTACATGATTTGTTCTGAGAGATAAGGGTGTATGAAAGCCGACTTCACCTAGATTGTTGGGAACACAAAGTTTCTTTTCAGTTGCAAACTGCACTCCATATATATATATGGGTTGGTACTTGCTCCAACTCGATTTTACAGTGAAAACTGCAGGAAATTCAAACCGGCACTAGGAAACAACCTGAGAATCCAGAGTAATAGTTTCCCCTGCAAACCGTTCACTTTGTACTAGAAGAATGAAAGTCTCTCCACATGCTCATTTCTGAGGGATAAGTGTGTGTGAGACCTGTCCTTCAACTAGCTTGTTTTGAAGACAAAGTTTCTTTTCAGGTGCCAACTACACTCCAGGAATGTATACGGGGAGGTACTCGCTCCAACTCGTTTTTACGGTGAAACTGTAGTAACTTCAAACCGGCACTAGGAAACACACTGAGAAAACAGAGCAAAAATTTCTCCTGAAGCTCGTTCCCATAGAGCATCATGAACGAACTTCTCTCCACATTCTCAGTTCTGAGAGATAAATGTTTGTGAAAGCTGTCCTTCAACTAGCTTGTTGGGAACACATAGTTTCTTTTCAGTTGCCAACTACATTCCATAAAGATATATGGGGAGGTACACGCTCCAACAGGGTTTTACACTGAAAACTGCAGAAACTTCAAACCGGCGCTAGGAAACTCACTGAGAATCCAGCGTTAAATTTCACCTTTAAATTGTTCCTTTTGTGCTAGAAGAAAGAAAGTCTCTCCGCATGCTCAGATCTGAGATATATGTGTGTGTGAAAGCCATATTTCACCCAGCATGTTGGGAGCACTAAGTTTCTTTTCAGTTGCAAATTGTACTCCATAGCTATATATGCGGAGATACTCTCTCCAACTGGGTTTACAGTGAAAACTGCAGGACTTCAAATCGGCTCTAGGAAACACACTGAGAAACCAGAGTAAAAGTTTCTCCTGCAAACCTTTCCCTTTGTGCTAGATGAACAAAAGTCTCTCGCATGCTCATTTCTGAGAGATAAGTGTGTGTGAAACCGTCCTTTACCTAGCTTGTTGGGAACACAAAGATTCTTTTCAGTTGCAAACGGTATTCCATAAATTTATATAGGGAGGTATTCTCTCCAAATCTGTTTTACAGTGAAAACAGCAGGAACTTCAAACCAACACGAGGAAACACTCTGAGAAACCAGACTAAAAGTTTCTCCTGCAACCTGTTCCCATTGTGTTAGATGAATGAAAGTCTCTCCACATGCTGATTTCTGAGAGATAAGTGTGTGTGAAAGCCGTCCTTCACATAGCTTGTTGGGAACACAAAGTTTATTTTCAGTTGCATACAACATTCCATAAATATATATGGGGAGTTACTCGTTCCAACTCGTTTTTACAGTGAAAACTGCAGGAACTTCAAACCGGCAGTAGGAAAAACACTGAGAAACCAGAGAAAAGTTTCTCCTGAAAACCGATCCTTTGTGCAACATGAACGAACGTCTGTCCACATGCTCAGTTCTGACAGATTAATTTGTGTGAAAGTCTTCCTTCAACTAGCTTTTTCGGAACATAAAGTTTCTTTTAAGTTGCCAACTACATTCCATACATATATATGAGGAGGTACATGCTCCAGCACGGTTTTACACTGAAAACTGCAGGAACTTCAAACCGGCGCTAGGAAACACACTGAGAATCCAGAGTTAAATTTCCACTGCAATCCTTTCCCTTTGTGCTAGAAGAACGAAAGTCTCTCCACATGCTCAGTTCTGAGGGATAAGTGTATGTGAAAGCCGCTCTTCACCCTGCTTGTTGGGAACACAAAGTTTCTTTTCAGGTGCGAACTACACTCCATATATATATATGGGGAGGAACACGCTCCAACTCGGTTTTACAGTGAAAACTGCAGAAACTTCAAACTGGCAGGAGGAAAGACACTGAGAAACCAGACAAAAATTTCAACTTAGAACCCTTCCATTTGTGCAACCTGAACGAACGTCTCTCCACATGCTCAGTTCTGAGAGATATATGTGTGCCAAAGCCGTCCTTCAAGAAGCTATTTTGGAACACAAAGTTTCTTTTCAGTTGCAAACTACATTCCATACAGATATATGGGAAGGTACACGCTCAAACTCGGTTTTACACTGCAAACTGAAGGAAATTCAAACCGGCGCTAATAAACACACTGCAAAAACAGAGTAAAAGTTTCCCCTGCAAACATTTCCGTTTGTGCTAGAAGAATGAAAGTCTCTCCACATGCTCAGTTCAGACAGATAATTGTGTGTGAAAGCTGCCCTTCACTTAGCTTGTTGGGAACACAAAGTTTCTTTTCTCTTGCAAATTATACTCCATAGATATATAAGGGGAGGAAATAGCCCCAAATCATTGTTACAGTGAAAATGGCAGGAAATTCAAACCAGCACTAGGAAACAAACTGTGAAACCAGAGTAAAAGTTTCTCATGCAACCAGTTCCCTTTGTGCTAGATGAACAAACATCTCTCCACATGCTCAGTTCTTTGAGATAAGTGTGTGTGAAAGCCGTACTTCAACAAGCTTGTTTGGAATACAATGTTTCTTTTCAGTTGAAAATGATAATCCATACATATATATGGGGATGTACAAGCTCCAACTCGTTTTTACAGTGAAAATTGCAGGAATTTCATACCAGAAATAGGAAACACACTGAGAAACCAGAGTAAAAGCTTCTCCTGCAACTAGTTCCCATTTTGTTAGATGAATGAAAGTCTCTCCACATGCTCAGTTCTGATGGATAAGTTTGTGTGAAAGCAGTACTTCACCTAGCTTGTTGGGAACACAAAGTTTCTTTTCAGTTACAAATAGTACTCCATACATATATATGGGGATGTACTCGCTCCAACTCGCTTTTACACTGAAAACTGCAGGAACTTCACACCGGCACTAGGAATAACACTAGAAACCAGAGTAAAAGTTTCCCTGCAAACAATTCCACGTGTGCTAGATGAACGAACGTCTCTCAACATGCTCAGTTCTGAGAGATAATTGTGTGTGAAAACCGTCCTTAACCTAGCTGGTTGGGAAAACAAAGTTTCTTTTCTGATGCAAACTGTATTCCATACATATATATGGGGAGGTACACGCTCCAAATAGGTTTTACAATGAAAACTGCAGTAACTTCATAACAGCACTATGAAACACACTGAGAAACCAGAGTATAAGTTTCCCTGCATAAATATCCAATTTTTGCTACTCAATGAACTTCTCTCTACATGACCTTTTCTGAGAGATAAGGGTTTATGAAAGCCGACTTCACCTAGATTGTTGGGAACACAAAGTTTCTATTCAGTTGCAAACTGCACTCCATAAATATATATGGGGAGGTACTCGCCCCAACTCGTTTTTAGAGGGAAACTGTAGTAACTTCAAACCGGCACTAAGAAACACACTGAGAAAACAGAGCAATAATTTCTCCTGAAACTCGTTCCCATAGTGCATCATGAACGAACTTTTCTCCACATTCTCAGTTCTGAGAGATAAATGTGTGTGAAAGCCGTCCTTCAAATAGCTTGTTGGGAACACAAAGTTTCTTTTCAGTTGCCAACTACATTCCATAAAGATATATGGGGAGGTACACGCTCCAACAGGGTTTTACACTGAAAACTGCAGAAACTTCAAACCGGCGCTAGGAAACTCACTGAGAATCCAGAGTTAAATTTCAACTTCAACCCGTTCATTTTTTGCTAGAAGAAAGAAAGTCTCTCCGCATGCTCAGTTCTGAGATATATGTGTGTTTGAAAGCCATATTTCACCCAGCATGTTGGGATCACTAAGTTTCTTTCAGTTGCAAATTGTACTCCATAGCTATATATGTGGAGATACTCTCTCCAACTGGGTTTACAGTGAAAACTGCAGGACTTCAAATCGGCTCTAGGAAACACACTGAGAAACCAGAGTAAAAGTTTCTCCTGCAAAACTTTCCCTTTGTGATAGATGAACAAAAGTCTCTCGCATGCTCATTTCTGAGAGATAAGTGTGTGTGAAAACCGTCCTTTACCTAGCTTGTTGGGAACACAAAGATTCTTTTCAGTTGCAAACGGTACTCCATAAATTTATATAGGGAGGTACTCGCTCCAAATCTCTTTTACAGTGAAAACAGCAGGAACTTCAAACCAACACGAGGAAACACCCTGAGAAACCAGACTAAAAGTTTCTCCTGCAACCTGTTCCCATTGTGTTAGATGAATGAACGTCTCTCCACATGCTGATTTCTGAGAGATATGTGTGTGTGAAAGCTGTCCTTCACCTAGCTTTTTGGGAACACAAAGTTTATTTTCAGTTGCATACTACTATCCATAAATATATATGGGGATTTACTTGTTCCAACTCGTTTTTACAGTGAAAACTGCAGGAACTTCAAACCGGTACTAGGAAACACACTGAGAAAACAGAGTAAAAGTTTCTCATACAACCTCACCCAATTGTGCTAGATGAACGTTCGTCTCTCCACATGCTCATTTCTGAGTTATAAGTGTGTGTGAAAGCCGTCCTTCAACAAGAATGTTGAGAAAACAAAGTTTCTTTTCAGGTGTAAACTGTACTCCATACATATATATGGGGAGGTACTCCTTCCAACTCGGTTTTACAGTGAAAACTGCAGGAACTTCAAACCGGCAGTAGGAAAAACACTGAGAAACCAGAGAAAAGTTTCTCCTGAAAACCGTTCCCTTTGTGCAACATGAACGAACGTCTCTCCACATGCTCAGTTCTGACAGATTAATTTGTGTGAAAGTCTTCCTTCAACTAGCTTTTTCGGAACACAAAGTTTCTTTTCTGATGCAAACTGTATTCCATACATATATATGGGGAGGTACACGCTCCAAATAGGTTTTACAATGAAAACTGCAGTAACTTCATAACAGCACTATGAAACACACTGAGAAACCAGAGTATAAGTTTCCCTGCATAAATATCCAATTTTTGCTACTCAATGAACTTCTCTCTACATGACCTTTTCTGAGAGATAAGGGTTTATGAAAGCCGACTTCACCTAGATTGTTGGGAACACAAAGTTTCTATTCAGTTGCAAACTGCACTCCATAAATATATATGGGGAGGTACTCGCCCCAACTCGTTTTTAGAGGGAAACTGTAGTAACTTCAAACCGGCACTAAGAAACACACTGAGAAAACAGAGCAATAATTTCTCCTGAAACTCGTTCCCATAGTGCATCATGAACGAACTTTTCTCCACATTCTCAGTTCTGAGAGATAAATGTGTGTGAAAGCCGTCCTTCAAATAGCTTGTTGGGAACACAAAGTTTCTTTTCAGTTGCCAACTACATTCCATAAAGATATATGGGGAGGTACACGCTCCAACAGGGTTTTACACTGAAAACTGCAGAAACTTCAAACCGGCGCTAGGAAACTCACTGAGAATCCAGAGTTAAATTTCAACTTCAACCCGTTCATTTTTTGCTAGAAGAAAGAAAGTCTCTCCGCATGCTCAGTTCTGAGATATATGTGTGTTTGAAAGCCATATTTCACCCAGCATGTTGGGATCACTAAGTTTCTTTCAGTTGCAAATTGTACTCCATAGCTATATATGTGGAGATACTCTCTCCAACTGGGTTTACAGTGAAAACTGCAGGACTTCAAATCGGCTCTAGGAAACACACTGAGAAACCAGAGTAAAAGTTTCTCCTGCAAAACTTTCCCTTTGTGATAGATGAACAAAAGTCTCTCGCATGCTCATTTCTGAGAGATAAGTGTGTGTGAAAACCGTCCTTTACCTAGCTTGTTGGGAACACAAAGATTCTTTTCAGTTGCAAACGGTACTCCATAAATTTATATAGGGAGGTACTCGCTCCAAATCTCTTTTACAGTGAAAACAGCAGGAACTTCAAACCAACACGAGGAAACACCCTGAGAAACCAGACTAAAAGTTTCTCCTGCAACCTGTTCCCATTGTGTTAGATGAATGAACGTCTCTCCACATGCTGATTTCTGAGAGATATGTGTGTGTGAAAGCCGTCCTTCACCTAGCTTTTTGGGAACACAAAGTTTATTTTCAGTTGCATACTACTATCCATAAATATATATGGGGATTTACTTGTTCCAACTCGTTTTTACAGTGAAAACTGCAGGAACTTCAAACCGGTACTAGGAAACACACTGAGAAAACAGAGTAAAAGTTTCTCATACAACCTCACCCAATTGTGCTAGATGAACGTTCGTCTCTCCACATGCTCATTTCTGAGTTATAAGTGTGTGTGAAAGCCGTCCTTCAACAAGAATGTTGAGAAAACAAAGTTTCTTTTCAGGTGCAAACTGTACTCCATACATATATATGGGGAGGTACTCCTTCCAACTCGGTTTTACAGTGAAAACTGCAGGAACTTCAAACCGGCAGTAGGAAAAACACTGAGAAACCAGAGAAAAGTTTCTCCTGAAAACCGTTCCCTTTGTGCAACATGAACGAACGTCTCTCCACATGCTCAGTTCTGACAGATTAATTTGTGTGAAAGTCTTCCTTCAACTAGCTTTTTCGGAACACAAAGTTTCTTTTCAGTTGCCAACTACATTCCATACATATATATGAGGAGGTACACGCTCCAGCAAGGTTTTACACTGAAAACTGAAGGAACTTCAAACCGGCGCTAGGAAACACACGGAGAATCCAGATTTAAATTCCCCAGAAACACGTTACTTTGTGCTAGATCAACGAACGACTCTCCACATGCTCATTTCTGAGAGATAAGTGTGTGTGAAGCCGTCCTTTATTTAGCTTGCCGGGAAGACAAAGTTCTTTATATTTGCAAACGGAAATCCATACATATATATCGGGAGGTACTAGATCCAGCTCGGTTTTACAGTGACAAATGCAGGAACTTCAAACCGGCACTAGGAATCACACTGAGAAACCACAGTAAAAGTTTCTCCTGCAACCTGTTCCAATTGTGTTAGATAAATGAACGTCTCTCCACATGCTCATTTCTGAGGGATAATTGTGTGTGAAAGCTGTCATTCAACTAGCTTGTTGGGAACACAAAGTTACTTTTCAGGTGCCACTACACTCCAGATATATATATTGGGAGGTACTCGCTTCAAGTCGTTTTAACAGTGAAAACAGCAGGAACAAAAACCCGGCACTAGAAAACACACTGAGAATGTAGAGTAAAACTTTCCCTGCAAACAATTCCAATTGTGCTAGATGAACGAACGTCTCTCAACATGCTAAGTTCTGAGAGATAATTGTGTGTGAAAGCTGTCCTTCACCTATCTTGTTGGTAACACAAAGATTCTTTTCAGTTGCAAACGGTACTCCATACATATATATGGGTAGGTACACGCTCCAACTCGGTTTTACAGTGAAAACTGCAGGAACTTCAACACGGCACTAGGAAACACACTGAGAAACCAGAGTAAAAGTTTCCCCTGCAACCCAATGACTTTGTGCTAAAAGAACGAATGTCTCTCCACATGCTCAATTCTGAGAGATAATTGTGTATGAAAGCCGTCCTTCACCTATCTTGATGGGAACACAAAGTTTCTTTTCAGTTGCAAAATACAATCCATACATATGTATGGGGAGGTACAAGCTCCAACACGGTTTTACTACAGGAACTTCAAACCGGTGCTAGGAAACACACAGAGAAACAAGATAAAATGTTTCTCCTGCAATCCATTCCATTTGTGCTAGAAGAACGAAAGTTTCTCCACGTGCTCAGTTCTCACAGATAATTGTGTGTGAAAGCCGTACTTCACCTAGCTTGTTGGGAACACAAAGTTTCTTTTCAGGTGCAAACTACACTCAATAAATTTATACGGGGTGGTCCTTGCTCCAACTCGCTTTTACAGTGAAAACTGCAGAAACTTCAAACAGGCACGAGGAAACAAACTGAGAAACCAGAGTAAAAATTTCCCCTGGATCCCGTTCCCTTTGTGCAACATGAACGAACGTCTCTCCACATGCTCAGTTCTTTGAGATAAGTGTGTGTGAATGCAGTCCTTCAACTAGCTTGTTTGGAATACAATGGTTCTTTTCAGTTGAAAATGATAATCCTTACATATATATGGGGATGTACAAGCTCCAACTCGTTTTTACAGTGAAAACTGCAGGAATTTCATACCAGAAATAGGAAACACACTGAGAAACCAGAGTAAAAGCTTCTCCTGCAACTTGTTCCCATTTTGTTAGATGAATGAAAGTCTCTCCACATGCTCAGTTCTGATGGATAAGTTTGTGTGAAAGCAGTACTTCACCTAGCTTGTTGGGAACACAAAGTTTCTTTTTAGTTACAAATAGTACTCCATACATATATATGAGGATGTACTGGCTCAACCTCGCTTTTACAATGAAAACTGCAGGAACTTCACACCGGCATTAGGAATAACAATAGAAACCAGAGTAAAAGATTCCCTGCAAACAATTCCACGTGTGCCAGATGAACGAACGTCTCTCATCATGCTCAGTTCTGAGAGATAAGTGTGTGTGAAAACCGTCCTTAACCTACCTGGTTGGGAAACAAAGTTTCTTTTCTGATGCAAACTGTATTCCATACATATATATGGGGAGGTACTCGCTCCAACTAGGTTTTACAATGAAAACTGCAGTAAATTCATACTGGCACTATGAAACACACTGAGAAACCAGAGTATAAGTTTCCCTGCATAAATTTCCAATTTTTGCATTCAATGAAATTCTCTCTACATGATCTGTTCTGAGAGATAAGGGTGTATGAAAGCCGACTTCACCTAGATTGTTGGGAACACAAATTTTCTTTTCAGTTGCAAACTGCACTCCATAAATATATATGGAGTGGTACTCGCTCCAACTCGATTTTACAGTGAAAACTGCAGGAAATTCAAACCGGCACTAGGAAACAAACTGAGAATCCAGAGTAAAAGTTTCCCCTGCAAACCGTTCCCTTTGTACTAGAAGAATGAAAGTCTCTCCACATGCTCATTTCTGAGGGATAAGTGTGTGTGAGACCTGTCCTTCAACTATCTTGTTGGGAAGACAAAGTTTCTTTTCAGGTGCCAACTACACTCCAGGAATATATATGGGGAGGTACTCGCTCCAACTCGTTTTTACAGGGAAACTCTAGTAACTTCAAACCGGCACTAGGAAACACACTGAGAAAACAGAGCAAAAATTTCTCCTGAAACTCGTTCCCATAGTGCATCATGAACGAAATTTTCTCCACATTCACAGTTCTGAGAGATAAATGTGTGTGAAAGCCGTCCTTCAACTAGCTTGTTGGGAACACAAAGTTTCTTTTCAGTTGCCAACTACATTCCATAAAGATATATGGGGAGGTACACGCTCCAACAGGGTTTTACACTGAAAACTGCAGAAACTTCAAACCGGCGCTAGGAAACTCACTGAGAATCCAGAGTTAAATTTCACCTTCAACCCGTTCCTTTTGTGCTAGAAGAAAGAAAGTCTCTCCGCATGCTCAGTTCTGAGATATATGTGTGTGTGAAAGCCATATTTCACCCAGCACGTTGGGAACACTAAGTTTCTTTTCAGTTGCAAATTGTACTCCATAGATATATATGCGGAGATACTCTCTCCAACTGGGTTTACAGTGAAAACTGCAGGACTTCAAATCGGCTCTAGGAAACACACTGAGAAACCAGAGTAAATGTTTCTCCTGCAAACCTTTCCCTTTGTGCTAGATGAACAAAAGTCTCTCGCATACTCATTTCTGAGAGATAAGTGTGTGTGAAAACCGTACTTTACCTAGCTTGTTGGGAACACAAAGATTCTTTTCAGTTGCAAACGGTACTCCATAAATTTATATAGGGAGGTACTCGCTCCAAATCTCTTTTACAGTGAAAACAGCAGGAACTTCAAACCAACACGAGGAAACACCCTGAGAAACCAGACTAAAATTTATTCCTGCAACCTGTTCCCATTGTGTTAGATGAATGAACGTCTCTCCACATGCTGATTTCTGAGAGATATGTGTGTGTGAAAGCCGTCCTTCACCTAGCTTGTTGGGAACACAAAGTTTATTTTCAGTTGCATACTACAATTCATAAATATATATGGGGAGTTACTTGTTCCAACTCGTTTTTACAGTGAAAACTGCAGGAACTTCAAATCGGCAGTAGGAAAAACACTGAGAAACCAGAGAAAAGTTTCTCCTGAAAACCGTTCCCTTTGTGCAACATGAACGAACGTCTCTCCACATGCTCAGTTCTGACAGATTAATTTGTGTGAAAGTCTTCCTTCAACTAGCTTTTTCGGAACATAAAGTTTCTTTTCAGTTGCCAACTACATTCCATACATATATATGAGGAGGTACACGCTCCAGCAAGGTTTTACACTGAAAACTGAAGGAACTTCAAACCGGCGCTAGGAAACACACGGAGAATCCAGATTTAAATTTCCCAGAAACACGTTACTTTGTGCTAGATCAACGAACGAATCTCCACATGCTCATTTCTGAGAGATAAGTGTGTGTGAAGCCGTCCTTTATTTAGCTTGCTGGGAAGACAATGTTCTTTATATTTGCAAACGGAAATCCATACATATATAACGGGAGGTACTAGATCCAGCTCGGTTTTACAGTGACAAATGCAGGAACTTCAAACCGGCACTAGGAATCACACTGAGAAACCACAGTAAAAGTTTCTCCAGCAACCTGTTCCAATTGTGTTAGATAAATGAACGTCTCTCCACATGCTCATTTCTGAGGGATAATTGTGTGTGAAAGCTGTCATTCAACTAGCTTGTTGGGAACACAATGTTACTTTTCAGGTGCCACTACACTCCAGATATATATACGGGGAGGTACTCGCTCAAACTCGGTTTTACAGGGAAACTGTAGAAACTTCAATCCGGCACTTGAAAACACACTGAGAAATCAGAGTAAAAATTTCCCCTGAAACCCGTTCCCTTTGTGCAATATGAACGAATGTCTCTCCACATGCACAGTTCTGAGAGAAAAATGTGTGTGAAAGCCGTCCTTCAACTAGCTTGTTTGGAACACCAAGTTTCTTTAGAGTTGCCAACTATATTCCATACCGATATATGGGGAGGTACACGCTCCAACACGGTTTTACACTGAAAAATGCAGAAACTTCAAACCGGCGCTAGGAAACACACTGAGAATCCAGAGTTAAATTTCCACTGCAAACCGTTCCCTTTGTGCTAGAAGAACGAAAGTCTCTCCACATGCTCAGTTCTGAGGGATAAGTGTTTGTGAAAGCCGTCCTTCACACTGCTTGTTGGGAACACAAAGTTTCTTTTCAGGTGCGAACTACACTCCATATATATATATGGGGAGGAACACGCTCCAACTCGATTTTACAGTGAAAATTGCAGGAATTTCATACC
Source organism: Camelus bactrianus (assembly GCF_048773025.1). Lineage (NCBI taxonomy): Eukaryota > Metazoa > Chordata > Mammalia > Artiodactyla > Camelidae > Camelus > Camelus bactrianus. Next base: position 20,925,329 of record NC_133554.1, read on the forward strand.
AGAAATTGGAAACAAACTGAGAAACCAGAGTAAAAGCTTCTCCTGCATCTTGTTCCCATTTTGTTAGATGAATGAAAGTCTCTCCAAATGCTCAGTTCTGATGGATAATTTTGTGTGAAAGCAGTAATTCACCTAGCTTGTTGGGAACACAAAGTTTCTTTTCAGTTACAAATAGTACTCCATACATATATATGGGGATGTACTCGCTCCAACTCGCTTTTACACTGAAAACTGCTGGAACTTCACACCGGCATTAGGAATAACACTAGAAACCAGAGTAAAAGTTTCCCTGCAAACAATTCCACGTGTGCTAGATGAACGAACGTCTCTCAACATGCTCAGTTCTGAGAGATAAGTGTGTGTGAAAACCGTCCTTAACCTAGCTTGTTGGGAAAACAAAGTTTCTTTTCTGATGAAAACTGTATTCCATACATATATATGGGGAGGTACCCGCTCCAAATAGGTTTTACAATGAAAACTGCAGTAACTTCATACCGGCACTATGAAACACACTGAGAAACCAGAGTATAAGTTTCCCTGCATAAATTTCCAATTTTTGCATTCAATGAAATTCTCTCTACATGATTTGTTCTGAGAGATAAGGGTGTATGAAAGCCGACTTCACCTAGATTGTTGGGAACACAAAGTTTCTTTTCAGTTGCAAACTGCACTCCATAAATATATATGGGATGGTACTTGCTCCAACTCGATTTTACAGTGAAAACTGCAGGAAATTCAAACCGGCACTAGGAAACAACCTGAGAATCCAGAGTAATAGTTTCCCCTGCAAACCGTTCCCTTTGTACTAGAAGAATGAAAGTCTCTCCACATGCTCATTTCTGAGGGATAAGTGTGTGTGAGACCTGTCCTTCAACTAGCTTGTTGGGAAGACAATGTTTCTTTCAGGTGCCAACTACACTCCAGGAATATATATGGGGAGGTACTCGCTCCAACTCGTTTTTACAGGGAAACTCTAGTAACTTCAAACCGGCACTAGGAAACACACTGAGAAAACAGAGCAAAAATTTCTCCTGAAGCTCGTTCCCATAGAGCATCATGAACGAACTTCTCTCCACATTCTCAGTTCTGAGAGATAAATGTTTGTGAAAGCTGTCCTTCAACTAGCTTGTTGGGAACACAAAGTTTCTTTTCAGTTGCCAACTACATTCCATAATGATATATGGGGAGGTACACGCTCCAACAGGGTTTTACACTGAAAACTGCAGAAACTTCAAACCGGTGCTAGGAAACTCACTGAGAATCCAGCGTTAAATTTCACCTTTAAACTGTTCCTTTTGTGCTAGAAGAAAGAAAGTCTCTCCGCATGCTCAGATCTGAGATATATGTGTGTGTGAAAGCCATATTTCACCCAGCATGTTGGGAACACTAAGTTTCTTTCAGTTGCAAATTGTACTCCATAGCTATATATGCGGAGATACTCTCTCCAACTGGGTTTACAGTGAAAACTGCAGGACTTCAAATCGGCTCTAGGAAACACACTGAGAAACCAGAGTAAAAGTTTCTCCTGCAAACCTTTCCCTTTGTGCTAGATGAACAAAAGTCTCTCACATGCTCATTTCTGAGAGATAAGTGTGTGTGAAAACCGTCCTTTAACTAGCTTGTTGGGAACACAAAGATTCTTTTCAGTTGCAAACGGTATTCCATAAATTTATATAGGGAGGTACTCTCACCAAATCTGTTTTACAGTGAAAACAGCAGGAACTTCAAACCAACACGAGGAAACACCCTGAGAAACCAGACTAAAAGTTACTCCTGCAACCTGTTCCCATTGTGTTAGATGAATGAACGTCTCTCCACATGCTGATTTCTGAGAGATAAGTGTGTGTGAAAGCCGTCCTTCACATAGCTTGTTGGGAACACAAAGTTTATTTTCAGTTGCATACTACATTCCATAAATATATATGGGGAGTTACTCGTTCCAACTCGTTTTTACAGTGAAAACTGCAGGAACTTCAAACCGGCAGTAGGAAAAACACTGAGAAACCAGAGAAAAGTTTCTCCTGAAAACCGATCCCTTTGTGCAACATGAAGAACGTCTGTCCACATGCTCAGTTCTGACAGATTAATTTGTGTGAAAGTCTTCCTTCAACTAGCTTTTTCGGAACACAAAGTTTCTTTTCAGTTGCCAACTACATTCCATACATATATATGAGGAGGTACATGCTCCAGCACGGTTTTACACTGAAAACTGCAGGAACTTCAAACCGGCGCTAGGAAACACACTGAGAATCCAGAGTTAAATTTCCACTACAAACCTTTCCCTTTGTGCTAGAAGAACGAAAGTCTCTCCACATGCTCAGTTCTGAGGGATAAGTGTTTGTGAAAGCCGTCCTTCACCCTGCTTGTTGGGAACACAAAGTTTCTTTTCAGGTGCGAACTACACTCCATATATATATATGGGGAGGAACACGCTCCAACTCGGTTTTACAGTGAAAACTGCAGAAACTTCAAACTGGCACGAGGAAAGACACTGAGAAACCAGACAAAAATTTCAACTTAAACCCCTTCCATTTGTGCAACCTGAACGAACGTCTCTCCACATGCTCAGTTCTGAGAGATATATGTGTGTCAAAGCCGTCCTTCAAGAAGCTTGTTTGGAACACAAAGTTCTTTTCAGTTGCAAACTACATTCCATACATATATATGGGGAGGTACTCGCTCCAACGCGGTTTTACATTGAAAACTGCAGGAACTTCAAACCGGCACTAGGAAACACACTGAGAAACCAGAGTAAAATTTTCCCCAGCAACCTTTACATTTGTGCTAGAATAACGAAAGTCTCTCCATATGCTCTTTTCTGACAGATAAGTGTGTGTGAAAGCTGTCCTTCACCTAGCTTGTTGGGAACACAAAGTTTCTTCTCAGTTGCAAATTGTACTCCATACATATATAAGTGGTAGTACTCGCTTCAATTCGTTTTTATAGTGAAAACAGCAGGAACATAAAACCGGCACTAGAAAACACACTGAGAAAGTAGAGTAAAACATTCCCTGCAAACAATTCCAATTGTGTTAGATGAACGAACGTCTCTCAACATGCTAAGTTCTGAGAGATAAGTGTGTGTGAAAGCTGACCTTCACCTATCTTGTTGGGAACACAAAGTTTCTTTTCAGTTGCAAACGGTACTCCATACATATATATGGGTAGGTACACGCTCCAACTCGGTTTTACAGTGAAAACTGCAGGAACTTCAAAACGGCACTAGGAAACACACTGAGAAACCAGAGTAAAAGTTTCCCCTGCAACCCAATCACTTTGTGCTAAAAGAACGAATGTCTCTCCACATGCTCAATTCTGAGAGATATTTGTGTATGAAAGCCGTCCTTCACCTATCTTGATGGGAACTCAAAGTTTCTTTTCAGTTGCAAAATACAATTCATACATATGTATGGGGAGGTACAAGCTCCAACACGGTTTTACAGTGAAAACTACAGAAACTTCAAACCGGCACTAGGAATAACACTAGAAACCAGTGTAAAAGTTTCCTTGCAAACAATTCCACGTGTGCCAGATGAACGAACGTCTCTCATCATGCTCAGTTCTGAGAGATAAGTGTGTGTGATAACCGTCCTTAACCTACCTGGTTGGGAAAACAAAGTTTCTTTTCTGATGCAAACTGTATTCCATACATATATATGGGGAGGTACTCGCTCCAACTAGGTTTTACAATGAAAATTGCAGTAAATTCATACTGGCACTATGAAACACACTGAGAAACCAGAGTATAAGTTTCCCTGCATAAATTTCCAATTTTTGCATTCATGAACTTCTCTCTACATGATCTGTTCTGAGAGATAAGGGTGTATGAAAGCCGACTTCACCTAGATTGTTGGGAACACAAAGTTTCTTTTCAGTTGCAAACTGCACTCCTTAAATATATATGGAGTGTTACTCGCTCCAACTCGATTTTACAGTGAAAACTGCAGGAAATTCAAACCGGCACTAGGAAACAAACTGAGAATCCAGAGTAAAAGTTTCCCCTGCAAACCGTTCACTTTGTACTAGAAGAATGAAAGTCTCTCCACATGCTCATTTCTGAGGGATAAGTGTGTGTGAGACCTGTCCTTCAACTATCTTGTTGGGAAGACAAAGTTTCTTTTCAGGTGCCAACTACACTCCAGGAATATATATGGGGAGGTACTCGCTCCAACTCGTTTTTACAGGGAAACTCTAGTAACTTCAAACCGGCACTAGGAAACACACTGAGAAAACAGAGCAAAAATTTCTCCTGAAACTCGTTCCCTTAGTGCATCATGAACGAACTTTTCTCCACATTCTCAGTTCTGAGAGACAAATGTGTGTGAAAGCCGTCCTTCAACTAGCTTGTTGGGAACACAAAGTTTCTTTTCAGTTGCCAACTACATTCCATAAAGATATATGGGGAGGTACACGCTCCAACAGGGTTTTACACTGAAAACTGCAGAAACTTCAAACCGGCGCTAGGAAACTCACTGAGAATCCAGAGTTAAATTTCACCTTCAACCCGTTCCTTTTGTGCTAGAAGAAAGAAAGTCTCTCCGCATGCTCAGTTCTGAGATATATGTGTGTGTGAAAGCCATATTTCACCCAGCATGTTGGGAACACTAAGTTTCTTTTCAGTTGCAAATTGTACTCCATAGCTATATATGCGGAGATACTCTCTCCAACTGGGTTTACAGTGAAAACTGCAGGACTTCAAATCGGCTCTAGGAAACACACTGAGAAACCAGAGTAAAAGTTTCTCCTGCAAACCTTTCCCTTTGTGCTAGATGAACAAAAGTCTCTCGCATGCTCATTTCTGAGAGATAAGAGTGTGTGAAAACCGTACTTTACCTAGCTTGTTGGGAACACAAAGATTCTTTTCAGTTGCAAACGGTACTCCATAAATTTATATAGGGAGGTACTCGCTCCAAATCTGTTTTACAGTGAAAACAGCAAGAACTTCAAACCAACACGAGGAAACACCCTGAGAAACCAGACTAAAAGTTTCTCCTGCAACCTGTTCCCATTGTGTTAGATGAATGAACGTATCTCCACATGGTGATTTCTGAGAGATATGTGTGTGTGAAAGCCGTCCTTCACCTAGCTTGTTGGGAACACAAAGTTTATTTTCAGTTGCATACTACAATCCATAAATATATATGGGGAGTTACTCGTTCCAACTCGTTTTTACAGTGAAAACTGCAGGAACTTCAAACCGGTACTAGGAAACACACTGAGAAAACAGAGTAAAAGTTTCTCATACAACCTCTCCCAATTGTGCTAGATGAACGTACGTCTCTCCACATGCTCATTTCTGAGTTATAAGTGTGTGTGAAAGCCGTCCTTCAACAAGAATGTTGGGAAAACAAAGTATATTTTCAGGTGTAAACTGTACTCCATACATATATATGGGGAGGTACTCCTTCCAACTCGGTTTTACAGTGAAAACTGCAGGAACTTCAAACCGGCAGTAGGAAAAACACTGAGAAACCAGAGAAAAGTTTCTCCTGAAAACCGTTCCCTTTGTGCAACATGAACGAACGTCTCTCCACATGCTCAGTTCTGACAGATTAATTTGTGTGAAAGTCTTCCTTCAACTAGCTTTTTCGGAACACAAAGTTTCTTTTCAGTTGCCAACTACATTCCATACATATATATGAGGAGGTACACGCTCCAGCAAGGTTTTACACTGAAAACTAAAGGAACTTCAAACTGGCGCTAGGAAAAACACGGAGAATCCAGATTTAAATTTCCCAGAAACCCGTTAATTTGTGCTAGATCAACGAACGACTCTCCACATGCTCATTTCTGTTAGATAAAAGTGTGTGAGAAGCCGGCCTTTATTTAGCTTGCTGGGAAGACAAAGTTCTTTATATTTGCAAACGGAAATCCATACTTATATATCGGGAGGTACTAGATCCAGCTCGATTTTACAGTGACAAATGCAGGAACTTCAAACCGGCACTAGGAATCACACTGAGAAACCACAGTAAAAGTTTCTCCTGCAACCTGTTCCAATTGTGTTAGATAAATGAACGTCTCTCCACATGCTCATTTCTGAGGGATAATTGTGTGTGAAAGCTGTCATTCAACTAGCTTGTTGGGAACACAAAGTTACTTTTCAGGTGCCACTACACTCCAGATATATATATGGGGAGGTACTCGCTCAAACTCGGTTTTACAGTGAAACTGTAGAAACTTCAATCCGGTACTTGGAAACACACTGAGAAAACAGAGTAAAAATTTCCCCTGAAACCCGTTCCCTTTGTGCAATATGAACGAACGTCTCTCCACATGCTCAGTTCTGAGAGAAAAATGTGTGTGAAAGCCGTCCTTCAACTAGCTTGTTTGAACACCAAGTTTCTTTAGAGTTGCCAACTATATTCCATACCGATATATGGGGAGGTACACGCTCCAACACGGTTTTACACTGAAAAATGCAGAAACTTCAAAAAGGCGCTAGGAAGCACACTGAGAATCCAGAGTTAAATTTCCACTGCAAACCGTTCCCTTTGTGCTAGAAGAACGAAAGTCTCTCCACATGCTCAGTTCTGAGGGATAAGTGTTTGTGAAAGCCGTCCTTCACACTGCTTGTTGGGAACACAAAGTTTCTTTTCAGGTGCGAACTACACTCCATATATATATATGGGGAGGAACACGCTCCAACTCGGTTTTACAGTGAAAACTGCAGAAACTTCAAACTGGCACGAGGAAAGACACTGAGAAACCAGACAAAAATTTCAACTTAAACCCCTTTCATTTGTGCAACCTGAACGAACGTCTCTCCACATGCTCAGTTCTGAGAGATATATGTGTGTCAAAGCCGTACTTCAAGATGCTTGTTTGGAACACAAATTTATATTCAGTTGCAAACTACATTCCATACATATGTATGGGGAGGTACAAGCTCCAACACGGTTTTACAGTGAAAATTACAGGAACTTCAAACCGGTGCTAGGAAACACACAGAGAAACAAGATAATATGTTTCTCCTGCAATCCATTCCATTTGTGCTAGAAGAACGAAAGTTTCTCCACGTGCTCAGTTCTCACAGATAATTGTGTATGAAAGCCGTACTTCACCTAGCTTGTTGGGAACACAAAGTTTCTTTTCAGGTGCAAACTACACTCAATAAATTTATACGGGGTGGTCCTTGCTCCAACTCGGTTTACAGTGAAAACTGCAGAAACTTCAAACAGGCACGAGGAAACAAACTGAGAAACCAGAGTAAAAATTTCCCCTGGATCCCGTTCCCTTTGTGCAACATGAACGAACGTCTCTCCACATGCTCAGTTCTGAATGATAAATGTGTGTGAAAGCCGTCCTTCAACTAGATGTTGGGAACACAAAGTTTCTTTTCAGTTGCAAACTACATTCCATACATATATATGGGAAGGTACACGCTCGAACTCGGTTTTACACTGCAAACTGAAGGAAATTCAAACCGACGCTAGGAAACACACTGCGAAAACAGAGTAAAAGTTTCCCCTGCAAACTTTTCCCTTTGTGCTAGAAGAACGAAAGTCTCTGCACATGCTCAGTTCAGACAGATAATTGTGTGTGAAAGCTGCCCTTCACTTAGCTTGTTAGGAACACAAAGATTCTTTTCTCTTGCAAATTATACTCCATATATATATAAGGGGAGGAACTAGCCCCAAATCGTTCTTACAGTGAAAATGGCAAGAAATTCTAACCGGCACTAGGAAACAAACTGTGAAACCAGAGTAAAAGTTTCTCATGCAACCAGTTCCCTTTGTGCTAGATGAACAAACATCTCTCCACATGCTCAGTTCTTTGAGATAAGTGTGTGTGAATGCCGTCCTTCAACTATCTTGTTTGGAATACAATGGTTCTTTTCAGTTGAAAATGATAATCCATACATATATATGGGGATGTACAAGCTCCAACTCGTTTTTACAGTGAAAATTGCAGGAATTTCATACCTGAAATAGGAAACAAACTGAGAAACCAGAGTAAAAGCTTCTCCTGCAACTTGTTCCCATTTTGTTAGATGAATGAAAGTCTCTCCACATGCTCAGTTCTGATGGATAAGTTTGTGTGAAAGCAGTACTTCACCTAGCTTGTTGGGAACACAAAGTTTCTTTTCAGTTACAAATAGTACTCCATACATATATATGGGGATGTACTCGCTCCAACTCGCTTTTACACTGATAACTGCAGGAACTTCACACCGGCATTAGGAATAACACTAGAAACCAGAGTAAAAGTTTCCCTGCAAACAATTCCACGTGTGCTAGATGAACGAACGTCTCTCAACATGCTCAGTTTTGAGAGATAAGTGTGTGTGAAAACCGTCCTTAACCTAGCTTGTTGGGAAAACAAAGTTTCTTTTCTGATGCAAACTGTATTCCATACATATATATGGGGAGGTACTCGCTCCAACTAGGTTTTACAATGAAAACTGCAGTAACTTCATACCGGCACTATGAAACACACTGAGAAACCAGAGTATAAGTTTCCCTGCATAAATTTCCAATTTTTGCTATTCAATGAACTTCTCTCTACATGAATTGTTCTGAGAGATAAGGGTGTATGAAAGCCGACTTCACCAAGATTGTTGGGAACACAAAGTTTCTTTTCAGTTGCAAACTGCACTCCATATATATATATGGGTTGGTACTTGCACCAACTCGATTTTACAGTGAAAACTGCAGGAAATTCAAACCGGCACTAGGAAACAACCTGAGAATCCAGAGTAATAGTTTCCCCTGCAAACCGTTCCCTTTGTACTAGAAGAATGAAAGTCTCTCCACATGCTCATTTCTGAGGGATAAGTGTGTGTGAGACCTGTCCTTCAACTAGCTTGTTTTGAAGACAAAGTTTCTTTTCAGGTGCCAACTACACTCCAGGAATGTATATGGGGAGGTACTCGCTCCAACTCGTTTTTACAGGGAAACTGTAGTAACTTCAAACCGGCACTAGGAAACACACTGAGAAAACAGAGCAAAAATTTCTCCTGAAGCTCGTTCCCATAGAGCATCATGAACGAACTTCTCTCCACATTCTCAGTTCTGAGAGATAAATGTTTGTGAAAGCTGTCCTTCAACTAGCTTGTTGGGAACACATAGTTCCTTTTCAGTTGCCAACTACATTCCATAAAGATATATGGGGAGGTACACGCTCCAACAGGGTTTTACACTGAAAACTGCAGAAACTTCAAACCGGCGCTAGGAAACTCACTGAGAATCCAGAGTTAAATTTCACCTTCAACCCGTTCCTTTTGTGCTAGAAGAAAGAAAGTCTCTCCGCATGCTCAGTTCTGAGATATATGTGTGTGTGAAAGCCATATTTCACCCAGCATGTTGGGAACACTAAGTTTCTTTTCAGTTGCAAATTGTACTCCATAGCTATATATGCGGAGATACTCTCTCCAACTGGGTTTACAGTGAAAACTGCAGGACTTCAAATCGGCTCTAGGAAACACACTGAGAAACCAGAGTAAAAGTTTCTCCTGCAAACCTTTCCCTTTGTGCTAGATGAACAAAAGTCTCTCGCATGCTCATTTCTGAGAGATAAGTGTGTGTGAAAACCGTACTTTACCTAGCTTGTTGGGAACACAAAGATTCTTTTCAGTTGCAAACGGTACTCCATAAATTTATATAGGGAGGTACTCGCTCCAAATCTCTTTTACAGTGAAAACTGCAGGAACTTCAAACCGGCAGTAGGAAAAACACTGAGAAACCAGAGAAAAGTTTCTCCTGAAAACCGTTCCCTTTGTGCAACATGAACGAACGTCTCTCCACATGCTCAGTTCTGACAGATTAATTTGTGTGAAAGTCTTCCTTCAAATAGCTTTTTCGGAACACAAAGTTTCTTTTCAGTTGCCAACTACATTCCATATATATATATGAGGAGGTACACGCTCCAGCAAGGTTTTACACTGAAAACTGAAGGAACTTCAAACCGGCGCTAGGAAACACACGGAGAATCCAGATTTAAATTTCCCAGAAACACGTTACTTTGTGCTAGATCAACGAACGACTCTCCACATGCTCATTTCTGAGAGATAAGTGTGTGTGAAGCCGTCCTTTATTTAGCTTGCTGGGAAGACAAAGTTCTTTATATTTGCAAACGGAAATCCATACATATATATCGGGAGGTACTAGATCCAGCTCGATTTTACAGTGACAAATGCAGGAACTTCAAACCGGCACTAGGAATCACACTGAGAAACCACAGTAAAAGTTTCTCCTGCAACCTGTTCCAATTGTGTTAGATAAATGAACATCTCTCCACATGCTCATTTCTGAGGGATAATTGTGTGTGAAAGCTGTCATTCAACTAGCTTGTTGGGAACACAAATTTACATTTCAGGTGCCACTACACTCCAGATATATATATGGGGATGTACTCGCTCAAACTCGGTTTTGCATTGAAACTGTAGAAACTTCAATCCGGTACTTGGAAACACACTGAGAAAACAGAGTAAAAATTTCCCCTGAAACCCGTTCCCTTTGTGCAATATGAACGAACGTCTCTCCACATGCTCACTTCTGAGAGAAAAATGTGTTTGAAAGCCGTCCTTCAACTAGCTTGTTTGAACACCAAGTTTCTTTAGAGTTGCCAACTATATTCCATACCGATATATGGGGAGGTACACGCTCCAACACGGTTTTACACTGAAAAATGCAAAAACTTCAAACCGGCGCTAGGAAACACACTGAGAATCCAGAGTTAAATTTCCACTGCAAACCGTTCCCTTTGTGCTAGAAGAACGAAAGTCTCTCCACATGCTCAGTTCTGAGGGATAAGTGTTTGTGAAAGCCGTCCTTCACACTGCTTGTTGGGAACACAAAGTTTCTTTTCAGGTGCGAACTACACTCCATATATATATATGGGGAGGAACACGCTCCAACTCGGTTTTACAGTGAAAACTGCAGAAACTTCAAACTGGCACGAGTAAAGACACTGAGAAACCAGACAAAAATTTCAACTTAAACCCCTTTCATTTGTGCAACCTGAACGAACGTCTCTCCACATGCTCAGTTCTGGGAGATATATGTGTGTCAAAGCCGTACTTCAAGAACCTTGTTTGGAACACAAAGTTATATTCAGTTGCAAACTACATTCCATACATATGTATGGGGAGGTACAAGCTACAACACGGTTTTACAGTGAAAACTACAGGAACTTCAAACCGGTGCTAGGAAACACACAGAGAAACTAGATAATATGTTTCTCCTGCAATCCATTCCATTTGTGCTTGAAGAACGAAAGTTTCTCCACGTGCTCAGTTCTCACAGATAATTGAGTGTGAAAGCCGTACTTCACCTAGCTTGTTGGGAACACAAAGTTTCTTTTCAGGTGTAAACTACACTCAATAAATTTATACGGGGTGGTCCTTGCTCCAACTCGGTTTACAGTGAAAACTGCAGAAACTTCAAACAGGCACGAGGAAACAAACTGAGAAACCAGAGTAAAAATTTCCCCTGGATCCCGTTCCCTTTGTGCAACATGAACGAACGTCTCTCCACATGCTCAGTTCTGAATGATAAATGTGTGTGAAAGCCGTCCTTCAACTAGATGTTGGGAACACAATGTTTCTTTTCAGTTGCAAACTACATTCCATACATATATATGGGAAGGTACAGGCTCGAACTCGGTTTTACACTGCAAAATGAAGGAAATTCAAACCGGCGCTAGGAAACACACTGCGAAAACAGAGTAAAAGTTTCCCCTGCAAACATTTCCCTTTGTGCTAGAAGAACGAAAGTCTCTGCACATGCTCAGTTCAGACAGATTATTGTGTGTGAAAGCTGCCCTTCACTTAGCTTGTTGGGAACACAAAGATTCTTTTCTCTTGCAAATTATACTCCATAGATATATAAGGGGAGGAACTAGCCCCAAATCGTTCTTACAGTGAAAATGGCAAGAAATTCAAACCGGCACTAGGAAACAAACTGTGAAACCGGAGTAAAAGTTTCTCATGCAACCAATTCCCTTTGTGCTAGATGAACAAACATCTCTCCACATGCTCAGTTCTTTGAGATATGTGTGTGTGAATGCCGTCCTTCAACTATCTTGTTTGGAATACAATGGTTCTTTTCAGTTGAAAATGATAATCCATACATATATATGGGGATGTACAAGCTCCAACTCGTTTTTACAGTGAAAATTGCAGGAATTTCATACCAGAAATAGGAAACAAACTGAGAAACCAGAGTAAAAGCTTCTCCTGCAACTAGTTCCCATTTTGTTAGATGAATGAAAGTCTCTCCACATGCTCAGTTCTGATGGATAAGTTTGTGTGAAAGCAGTACTTCACCTAGCTTGTTGGGAACACAAAGTTTCTTTTCAGTTACAAATAGTACTCCATACATATATATGGGGATGTACTCGCTCCAACTCGCTTTTACACTGATAACTGCAGGAACTTCACACCGGCATTAGGAATAACACTAGAAACCAGAGTAAAAGTTTCCCTGCAAACAATTCCACGTGTGCTAGATGAAAGAACGTCTCTCAACATGCTCAGTTTTGAGAGATAAGTGTGTGTGAAAACCGTCCTTAACCTAGCTTGTTGGGAAAACAAAGTTTCTTTTCTGATGCAAACTGTATTCCATACATATATATGGGGAGGTACTCGCTCCAACTAGGTTTTACAATGAAAACTGCAGTAACTTCATACCGGCACTATGAAACACACTGAGAAACCAGAGTATAAGTTTCCCTGCATAAATTTCCAATTTTTGCTATTCAATGAACTTCTCTCTACATGATTTGTTCTGAGAGATAAGGGTGTATGAAAGCCGACTTCACCTAGATTGTTGGGAACACAAAGTTTCTTTTCAGTTGCAAACTGCACTCCATATATATATATGGGTTGGTACTTGCTCCAACTCGATTTTACAGTGAAAACTGCAGGAAATTCAAACCGGCACTAGGAAACAACCTGAGAATCCAGAGTAATAGTTTCCCCTGCAAACCGTTCACTTTGTACTAGAAGAATGAAAGTCTCTCCACATGCTCATTTCTGAGGGATAAGTGTGTGTGAGACCTGTCCTTCAACTAGCTTGTTTTGAAGACAAAGTTTCTTTTCAGGTGCCAACTACACTCCAGGAATGTATACAGGGAGGTACTCGCTCCAACTCGTTTTTACGGTGAAACTGTAGTAACTTCAAACCGGCACTAGGAAACACACTGAGAAAACAGAGCAAAAATTTCTCCTGAAGCTCGTTCCCATAGAGCATCATGAACGAACTTCTCTCCACATTCTCAGTTCTGAGAGATAAATGTTTGTGAAAGCTGTCCTTCAACTAGCTTGTTGGGAACACATAGTTTCTTTTCAGTTGCCAACTACATTCCATAAAGATATATGGGGAGGTACACGCTCCAACAGGGTTTTACACTGAAAACTGCAGAAACTTCAAACCGGCGCTAGGAAACTCACTGAGAATCCAGCGTTAAATTTCACCTTTAAATTGTTCCTTTTGTGCTAGAAGAAAGAAAGTCTCTCCGCATGCTCAGATCTGAGATATATGTGTGTGTGAAAGCCATATTTCACCCAGCATGTTGGGAACACTAAGTTTCTTTTCAGTTGCAAATTGTACTCCATAGCTATATATGCGGAGATACTCTCTCCAACTGGGTTTACAGTGAAAACTGCAGGACTTCAAATCGGCTCTAGGAAACACACTGAGAAACCAGAGTAAAAGTTTCTCCTGCAAACCTTTCCCTTTGTGCTAGATGAACAAAAGTCTCTCGCATGCTCATTTCTGAGAGATAAGTGTGTGTGAAACCGTCCTTTACCTAGCTTGTTGGGAACACAAAGATTCTTTTCAGTTGCAAACGGTATTCCATAAATTTATATAGGGATGTATTCTCTCCAAATCTGTTTTACAGTGAAAACAGCAGGAACTTCAAACCAACACGAGGAAACACTCTGAGAAACCAGACTAAAAGTTTCTCCTGCAACCTGTTCCCATTGTGTTAGATGAATGAACGTCTCTCCACATGCTGATTTCTGAGAGATAAGTGTGTGTGAAAGCCGTCCTTCACATAGCTTGTTGGGAACACAAAGTTTATTTTCAGTTGCATACTACATTCCATAAATATATATGGGGAGTTACTCGTTCCAGCTCGTTTTTACAGTGAAAACTGCAGGAACTTCAAACCGGCAGTAGGAAAAACACTGAGAAAACAGAGAAAAGTTTCTCCTGAAAACCGATCCTTTGTGCAACATGAAGAACGTCTGTCCACATGCTCAGTTCTGACAGATTAATTTGTGTGAAAGTCTTCCTTCAACTAGCTTTTTCGGAACATAAAGTTTCTTTTAAGTTGCCAACTACATTCCATACATATATATGAGGAGGTACATGCTCCAGCACGGTTTTACACTGAAAACTGCAGGAACTTCAAACCGGCGCTAGGAAACACACTGAGAATCCAGAGTTAAATTTCCACTGCAATCCTTTCCCTTTGTGCTAGAAGAACGAAAGTCTCTCCACATGCTCAGTTCTGAGGGATAAGTGTTTGTGAAAGCCGCTCTTCACCCTGCTTGTTGGGAACACAAAGTTTCTTTTCAGGTGCGAACTACACTCCATAAAGATATATGGGGAGGAACACGCTCCAACTCGGGTTTACAGTGAAAACTGCAGAAACTTCAAACTGGCAGGAGGAAAGACACTGAGAAACCAGACAAAAATTTCAACTTAGAACCCTTCCATTTGTGCAACCTGAACGAACGTCTCTCCACATGCTCAGTTCTGAGAGATATATGTGTGCCAAAGCCGTCCTTCAAGAAGCTATTTTGGAACACAAAGTTTCTTTTCAGTTGCAAACTACATTCCATACAGATATATGGGAAGGTACACGCTCAAACTCGGTTTTACACTGCAAACTGAAGGAAATTCAAACCGGCGCTAATAAACACACTGCAAAAACAGAGTAAAAGTTTCCCCTGCAAACATTTCCGTTTGTGCTAGAAGAATGAAAGTCTCTCCACATGCTCAGTTCAGACAGATAATTGTGTGTGAAAGCTGCCCTTCACTTAGCTTGTTGGGAACACAAAGTTTCTTTTCTCTTGCAAATTATACTCCATAGATATATAAGGGGAGGAAATAGCCCCAAATCATTGTTACAGTGAAAATGGCAGGAAATTCAAACCAGCACTAGGAAACAAACTGTGAAACCAGAGTAAAAGTTTCTCATGCAACCAGTTCCCTTTGTGCTAGATGAACAAACATCTCTCCACATGCTCAGTTCTTTGAGATAAGTGTGTGTGAAAGCCGTACTTCAACAAGCTTGTTTGGAATACAATGTTTCTTTTCAGTTGAAAATGATAATCCATACATATATATGGGGATGTACAAGCTCCAACTCGTTTTTACAGTGAAAATTGCAGGAATTTCATACCAGAAATAGGAAACACACTGAGAAACCAGAGTAAAAGCTTCTCCTGCAACTAGTTCCCATTTTGTTAGATGAATGAAAGTCTCTCCACATGCTCAGTTCTGATGGATAAGTTTGTGTGAAAGCAGTACTTCACCTAGCTTGTTGGGAACACAAAGTTTCTTTTCAGTTACAAATAGTACTCCATACATATATATGGGGATGTACTCGCTCCAACTCGCTTTTACACTGAAAACTGCAGGAACTTCACAACGGCACTAGGAATAACACTAGAAACCAGAGTAAAAGTTTCCCTGCAAACAATTCCACGTGTGCTAGATGAACGAACGTCTCTCAACATGCTCAGTTCTGAGAGATAATTGTGTGTGAAAACCGTCCTTAACCTAGCTTGTTGGGAAAACAAAGTTTCTTTTCTGATGCAAACTGTATTCCATACATATATATGGGGAGGTACACGCTCCAAATAGGTTTTACAATGAAAACTGCAGTAACTTCATAACAGCACTATGAAACACACTGAGAAACCAGAGTATAAGTTTCCCTGCATAAATTTCCAATTTTTGCTACTCAATGAACTTCTCTCTACATGACCTTTTCTGAGAGATAAGGGTTTATGAAAGCCGACTTCACCTAGATTGTTGGGAACACAAAGTTTCTATTCAGTTGCAAACTGCACTCCGTAAATATATATGGGGAGGTACTCGCCCCAACTCGTTTTTAGAGGGAAACTGTAGTAACTTCAAACCGGCACTAAGAAACACACTGAGAAAACAGAGCAATAATTTCTCCTGAAACTCGTTCCCATAGTGCATCATGAACGAACTTTTCTCCACATTCTCAGTTCTGAGAGATAAATGTGTGTGAAAGCCGCCCTTCAAATAGCTTGTTGGGAACACAAAGTTTCTTTTCAGTTGCCAACTACATTCCATAAAGATATATGGGGAGGTACACGCTCCAACAGGGTTTTACACTGAAAACTGCAGAAACTTCAAACCGGAGCTAGGAAACTCACTGTGAATCCAGAGTTAAATTTCAACTTCAACCCGTTCATTTTTTGCTAGAAGAAAGAAAGTCTCTCCGCATGCTCAGTTCTGAGATATATGTGTGTTTGAAAGCCATATTTCACCCAGCATGTTGGGATCACTAAGTTTCTTTCAGTTGCAAATTGTACTCCATAGCTATATATGTGGAGATACTCTCTCCAACTGGGTTTACAGTGAAAACTGCAGGACTTCAAATCGGCTCTAGGAAACACACTGAGAAACCAGAGTAAATGTTTCTCCTGCAAACCTTTCCCTTTGTGCTAGATGAACAAAAGTCTCTTGCATGCTCATTTCTGAGAGATAAGTGTGTATGAAAACCGTACATTACCTAGCTTGTTGGGAACACAAATATTCTTTTCAGTTGAAAACGGTACTCCATAAATTTATATACGGAGATACTCTCTCCAAATCTGTTTTACAGTGAAAACAGCAGGAACTACAAACCAACACGAGGAAACACCCTGAGAATCCAGACTAAAAATTTCTCCTGCAAACTGTTCCCATTTTGTTAGATGAATGAACGTCTCTCCACATGCTGATTTCTGAGAGATAAGTGTGTGTGAAAGCCGTCCTTCACCTAGCTTGTTGGGAACACAAAGTTTATTTTCAGTTGAATACTACATTCCATAAATATATATGGGGTGTTACTGGTTCCAACTCGTTTTTACAGTGAAAACTGCAGGAAATTCAAACCGGTACTAGGAAACACACTGAGAAAACAGAGTAAAAATTTCTCATACAACCTCTTCCCATTGTGCTAGATGAACGTACATCTCTCCACATGCTCATTTCTGAGTTATAAGTGTGTGTGAAAGCCGTCCTTCAACAAGAATGTTGGGAAAACAAAGTTTCTTTTCAGTTGCAAACTGTACTCCATACATATATATGGGGAGGTACTCCTTCCAACTCGGTTTTACAGTGAAAACTGCAGGAACTTCAAATCGGCAGTAGGAAAAACACTGAGAAACCAGAGAAAAGTTTCTCCTGAAAACCGTTCCATTTGTGCAACATGAACGAACGTCTGTCCACATGCTCAGTTCTGACAGATTAATGTGTGTGAAAGTCTTCCTTCAACTTGCTTTTTCGGAACACAAAGTTTCTTTTCAGTTGCCAACTACATTCCATACATATATATGAGGAGGTACATGCTCCAGCACGGTTTTACACTGAAAACTGCAGGAACTTCAAACCGGCGCTAGGAAACACACTGAGAATCCAGAGTTAAATTTCCACTGCAAACTTTTCCCTTCGTGCTAGAAGAACGAAAGTCTCTCCACATGCTCAGTTCTGAGGGATAAGTGTTTGTGAAAGCCGTCCTTCACCCTGCTTGTTGGGAACACAAAGTTTCTTTTCAGGTGCGAACTACACTCCATATATATATATGGGGAGGAACACGCTCCAACTCGGTTTTACAGTGAAAACTGCAGAAACTTCAAACTGGCACGAGGAAAGACATTGAGAAACCAGACAAAAATTTCAACTTAAACCCCTTCCATTTGTGCAACCTGAAGGAACGTCTCTCCACATGCTCAGTTCTGAGAGATATATGTGTGCCAAAGCCGTCCTTCAAGAAGCTTGTTTGGAACACAAAGTTCTTTTCAGTTGCAAACTACATTCCATACATATATATGGGGAGGTACTCGCTCCAACGCGGTTTTACATTGAAAACTGCAGGAACTTCAAACCGGCACTAGGAAACACACTGAGAAACCAGAGTAAAATTTTCCCCTGCAACCTTTACATTTGTGCTAGAATAACGAAAGTCTCTCCATATGCTCTGTTCTGACAGATAAGTGTGTGTGAAAGCTGTCCTTCACCTAGCTTGTTGGGAACACAAAGTTTCTTCTCAGTTGCAAATTGTACTCCATACATATATAAGTGGTAGTACTCGCTTCAAGTCGTTTTTACAGTGAAAACAGCAGGAACATAAAACCGGCACTAGAAAACACACTGAGAAAATAGAGTAAAACTTTCCCTGCAAACAATTCCAATTGTGCTAGATGAACGAACGTCTCTCAACATGCTAAGTTCTGAGAGATAAGTGTGTGTGAAAGCTGTCCTTCACCTATCTTGTTGGGAACACAAAGTTTCTTTTCAGTTGCAAATGGTACTCCATACATATATATGGGTAGGTACACACTCCAACTCGGTTTTACAGTGAAAACTGCAGGAACTTCAAAACGGCACTAGGAAACACACTGAGAAACCAGAGTAAAAGTTTCCCCTGTAACCCAATCACTTTGTGCTAAAAGAACGAATGTCTCTCCACATGCTCAATTCTCAGAGATAATTGTGTATGAAAGCCGTCCTTCACCTACCTTCATGGGAACACAAAGTTTCTTTTCAGTTGCAAAATACAATCCATACATATGTATGGGGAGGTACAAGCTCCAACACGGTTTTACAGTGAAAACTACAGGAACTTCAAACCGGTGCTAGGAAACACACAGAGAAACAAGATAAAATGTTTCTCCTGCAATCCATTCCATTTGTGCTAAAAGAACGAAATTTTCTCCACGTGCTCAGTTCTCACAGATAATTGTGTGTGAAAGCCGTACTTCACCTAGCTTGTTGGGAACACAAAGTTCCTTTTCAGGTGCAAACTACACTCAATAAATTTATACGGGGTGGTCCTTGCTCCAACTCGCTTTTACAGTGAAAACTGCAGAAACTTCAAACAGGCACGAGGAAACAAACTGAGAAACCAGAGTAAAAATTTCCCCTGGATCCCGTTCCCTTTGTGCAACATGAACGAACGTCTCTCCACATGCTCAGTTCTGAAAGATAAATGTGTGTGAAAGCCGTCCTTCAACTAGCTTGTTGGGAACACAAAATTTCTTTTCAGTTGCAAACTACATTCCATACATATATATGGGAAGGTACACGCTCAAACTCGGTTTTACACTGCAAACTGAAGGAAATTCAAACCGGCGCTAATAAACACACTGCGAAAACAGAGTAAAAGTTTCCCCTGCAAACATTTCCGTTTGTGCTAGAAGAACGAAAGTCTCTCCACATGCTCAGTTCAGACAGATAATTGTGTGTGAAAGCTGCCCTTCACTTAGCTTGTTGGGAACACAAAGTTTCTTTTCTCTTGCAAATTATACTCCATAGATATATAAGGGGAGGAAATAGCCCCAAATCATTCTTACAGTGAAAATGGCAGGAAATTCAAACCAGCACTAGGAAACAAACTGTGAAACCAGAGTAAAAGTTTCTCATGCAACCAGTTCCCTTTGTGCTAGATGAACAAACATCTCTCCACATGCTCAGTTCTTTGAGATAAGTGTGTGTGAATGCCGTCCTTCAACTATCTTGTTTGGAATACAATGGTTCTTTTCAGTTGAAAATGATAATCCATACATATATATGGGGATGTACAAGCTCCAACTCGTTTTTACAGTGAAAATTGCAGGAATTTCATACCAGAAATAGGAAAAAAACTGAGAAACCAGAGTAAAAGCTTCTCCTGCAACTAGTTCCCATTTTGTTAGATGAATGAAAGTCTCTCCACATGCTCAGTTCTGATGGATAAGTTTGTGTGAAAGCAGTACTTCACCTAGCTTGTTGGGAACACAAAGTTTCTTTTCAGTTACAAATAGTACTCCATACATATATATGGGGATGTACTCGCTCCACCTCGCTTTTACACTGAAAACTGCAGGAACTTCACACCGGCATTAGGAATAACACTAGAAACCAGAGTAAAAGTTTCCCTGCAAACAATTCCACGTGTGCTAGATGAACGAACGTCTCTCAACATGCTCAGTTCTGAGAGATAAGTGTGTGTGAAAACCGTCCTTAACCTAGCTTGTTGGGAAAACAAAGTTTCATTTCTGATGCAAACTGTATTCCATACATATATATGGGGAGGTACTCGCTCCAACTAGGTTTTACAATGAAAACTGCAGTAACTTCATACCGGCACTATGAAACACACTGAGAAACCAGAGTATAAGTTTCCCTGCATAAATTTCCAATTTTTGCTATTCAATGAACTTCTCTCTACATGATTTGTTCTGAGAGATAAGGGTGTATGAAAGCCGACTTCACCTAGATTGTTGGGAACACAAAGTTTCTTTTCAGTTGCAAACTGCACTCCATAAATATATATGGGGTGGTTCTTGCTCCAACTCGATTTTACAGTGAAAACTGCAGGAACTTCAAACCGGCACTAGGAAACAACCTGAGAATCCAGAGTAATAGTTTCCCCTGCAAACCGTTCCCTTTGTACTAGAAGAATGAAGGTCTCTCCACATGGTCATTTCTGAGGGATAAGTGTGTGTGAGACCTGTCCTTCAACTAGCTTGTTTTGAAGACCAAGTTTCTTTTCAGGTGCCAACTACACTCCAGGAATATATATGGGGAGGTAATCGCTCCAACTCATTTTTACAGGGAAACTGTAGTAACTTCAAACCGGCACTAGGAAACACACTGAGAAAACAGAGCAAAAATTTCTCCTGAAGCTCGTTCCCATAGAGCATCATGAACGAACTTCTCTCCACATTCTCAGTTCTGAGAGATAAATGTTTGTGAAAGCCGTCCTTCAACTAGCTTGTTGGGAACACAAAGTTTCTTTTCAGTTGCCAACTACATTCCATAAAGATATATGGGGAGGAACACGCTCCAACTCGGTTTTACAGTGAAAACTGCAGAAACTTCAAACTGGCAGGAGGAAAGACACTGAGAAACCAGACAAAAATTTCAACTTAGAACCCTTCCATTTGTGCAACCTGAACGAACGTCTCTCCACATGCTCAGTTCTGAGAGATATATGTGTGCCAAAGCCGTCCTTCAAGAAGCTATTTTGGAACACAAAGTTTCTTTTCAGTTGCAAACTACATTCCATACAGATATATGGGAAGGTACACGCTCAAACTCGGTTTTACACTGCAAACTGAAGGAAATTCAAACCGGCGCTAATAAACACACTGCAAAAACAGAGTAAAAGTTTCCCCTGCAAACATTTCCGTTTGTGCTAGAAGAATGAAAGTCTCTCCACATGCTCAGTTCAGACAGATAATTGTGTGTGAAAGCTGCCCTTCACTTAGCTTGTTGGGAACACAAAGTTTCTTTTCTCTTGCAAATTATACTCCATAGATATATAAGGGGAGGAAATAGCCCCAAATCATTGTTACAGTGAAAATGGCAGGAAATTCAAACCAGCACTAGGAAACAAACTGTGAAACCAGAGTAAAAGTTTCTCATGCAACCAGTTCCCTTTGTGCTAGATGAACAAACATCTCTCCACATGCTCAGTTCTTTGAGATAAGTGTGTGTGAAAGCCGTACTTCAACAAGCTTGTTTGGAATACAATGTTTCTTTTCAGTTGAAAATGATAATCCATACATATATATGGGGATGTACAAGCTCCAACTCGTTTTTACAGTGAAAATTGCAGGAATTTCATACCAGAAATAGGAAACACACTGAGAAACCAGAGTAAAAGCTTCTCCTGCAACTAGTTCCCATTTTGTTAGATGAATGAAAGTCTCTCCACATGCTCAGTTCTGATGGATAAGTTTGTGTGAAAGCAGTACTTCACCTAGCTTGTTGGGAACACAAAGTTTCTTTTCAGTTACAAATAGTACTCCATACATATATATGGGGATGTACTCGCTCCAACTCGCTTTTACACTGAAAACTGCAGGAACTTCACACCGGCACTAGGAATAACACTAGAAACCAGAGTAAAAGTTTCCCTGCAAACAATTCCACGTGTGCTAGATGAACGAACGTCTCTCAACATGCTCAGTTCTGAGAGATAATTGTGTGTGAAAACCGTCCTTAACCTAGCTGGTTGGGAAAACAAAGTTTCTTTTCTGATGCAAACTGTATTCCATACATATATATGGGGAGGTACACGCTCCAAATAGGTTTTACAATGAAAACTGCAGTAACTTCATAACAGCACTATGAAACACACTGAGAAACCAGAGTATAAGTTTCCCTGCATAAATATCCAATTTTTGCTACTCAATGAACTTCTCTCTACATGACCTTTTCTGAGAGATAAGGGTTTATGAAAGCCGACTTCACCTAGATTGTTGGGAACACAAAGTTTCTATTCAGTTGCAAACTGCACTCCATAAATATATATGGGGAGGTACTCGCCCCAACTCGTTTTTAGAGGGAAACTGTAGTAACTTCAAACCGGCACTAAGAAACACACTGAGAAAACAGAGCAATAATTTCTCCTGAAACTCGTTCCCATAGTGCATCATGAACGAACTTTTCTCCACATTCTCAGTTCTGAGAGATAAATGTGTGTGAAAGCCGTCCTTCAAATAGCTTGTTGGGAACACAAAGTTTCTTTTCAGTTGCCAACTACATTCCATAAAGATATATGGGGAGGTACACGCTCCAACAGGGTTTTACACTGAAAACTGCAGAAACTTCAAACCGGCGCTAGGAAACTCACTGAGAATCCAGAGTTAAATTTCAACTTCAACCCGTTCATTTTTTGCTAGAAGAAAGAAAGTCTCTCCGCATGCTCAGTTCTGAGATATATGTGTGTTTGAAAGCCATATTTCACCCAGCATGTTGGGATCACTAAGTTTCTTTCAGTTGCAAATTGTACTCCATAGCTATATATGTGGAGATACTCTCTCCAACTGGGTTTACAGTGAAAACTGCATGACTTCAAATCGGCTCTAGGAAACACACTGAGAGACCAGAGAAAATTTTCACCTGCAAACCTTTCCCTTTGTGCTAGATGAACAAAAGTCTCTTGCATGCTCATTTCTGAGAGATAAGTGTGTATGAAAACCGTACATTACCTAGCTTGTTGGGAACACAAATATTCTTTTCAGTTGAAAACGGTACTCCATAAATTTATATACGGAGATACTCTCTCCAAATCTGTTTTACAGTGAAAACAGCAGGAACTACAAACCAACACGAGGAAACACCCTGAGAATCCAGACTAAAAATTTCTCCTGCAAACTGTTCCCATTTTGTTAGATGAATGAACGTCTCTCCACATGCTGATTTCTGAGAGATAAGTGTGTGTGAAAGCCGTCCTTCACCTAGCTTGTTGGGAACACAAAGTTTATTTTCAGTTGAATACTACATTCCATAAATATATATGGGGTGTTACTGGTTCCAACTCGTTTTTACAGTGAAAACTGCAGGAAATTCAAACCGGTACTAGGAAACACACTGAGAAAACAGAGTAAAAATTTCTCATACAACCTCTTCCCATTGTGCTAGATGAACGTACATCTCTCCACATGCTCATTTCTGAGTTATAAGTGTGTGTGAAAGCCGTCCTTCAACAAGAATGTTGGGAAAACAAAGTTTCTTTTCAGTTGCAAACTGTACTCCATACATATATATGGGGAGGTACTCCTTCCAACTCGGTTTTACAGTGAAAACTGCAGGAACTTCAAATCGGCAGTAGGAAAAACACTGAGAAACCAGAGAAAAGTTTCTCCTGAAAACCGTTCCATTTGTGCAACATGAACGAACGTCTGTCCACATGCTCAGTTCTGACAGATTAATGTGTGTGAAAGTCTTCCTTCAACTTGCTTTTTCGGAACACAAAGTTTCTTTTCAGTTGCCAACTACATTCCATACATATATATGAGGAGGTACATGCTCCAGCACGGTTTTACACTGAAAACTGCAGGAACTTCAAACCGGCGCTAGGAAACACACTGAGAATCCAGAGTTAAATTTCCACTGCAAACTTTTCCCTTTGTGCTAGAAGAACGAAAGTCTCTCCACATGCTCAGTTCTGAGGGATAAGTGTTTGTGAAAGCCGTCCTTCACCCTGCTTGTTGGGAACACAAAGTTTCTTTTCAGGTGCGAACTACACTCCATATATATATATGGGGAGGAACACGCTCCAACTCGGTTTTACAGTGAAAACTGCAGAAACTTCAAACTGGCACGAGGAAAGACATTGAGAAACCAGACAAAAATTTCAACTTAAACCCCTTCCATTTGTGCAACCTGAAGGAACGTCTCTCCACATGCTCAGTTCTGAGAGATATATGTGTGCCAAAGCCGTCCTTCAAGAAGCTTGTTTGGAACACAAAGTTCTTTTCAGTTGCAAACTACATTCCATACATATATATGGGGAGGTACTCGCTCCAACGCGGTTTTACATTGAAAACTGCAGGAACTTCAAACCGGCACTAGGAAACACACTGAGAAACCAGAGTAAAATTTTCCCCTGCAACCTTTACATTTGTGCTAGAATAACGAAAGTCTCTCCATATGCTCTGTTCTGACAGATAAGTGTGTGTGAAAGCTGTCCTTCACCTAGCTTGTTGGGAACACAAAGTTTCTTCTCAGTTGCAAATTGTACTCCATACATATATAAGTGGTAGTACTCGCTTCAAGTCGTTTTTACAGTGAAAACAGCAGGAACATAAAACCGGCACTAGAAAACACACTGAGAAAATAGAGTAAAACATTCCCTGCAAACAATTCCAATTGTGCTAGATGAACGAACGTCTCTCAACATGCTAAGTTCTGAGAGATAAGTGTGTGTGAAAGCTGTCCTTCACCTATCTTGTTGGGAACACAAAGTTTCTTTTCAGTTGCAAATGGTACTCCATACATATATATGGGTAGGTACACACTCCAACTCGGTTTTACAGTGAAAACTGCAGGAACTTCAAAACGGCACTAGGAAACACACTGAGAAACCAGAGTAAAAGTTTCCCCTGCAACCCAATCACTTTGTGCTAAAAGAACGAATGTCTCTCCACATGCTCAATTCTCAGAGATAATTGTGTATGAAAGCCGTCCTTCACCTACCTTCATGGGAACACAAAGTTTCTTTTCAGTTGCAAAATACAATCCATACATATGTATGGGGATGTACAAGCTCCAACACGGTTTTACAGTGAAAACTACAGGAACTTCAAACCGGTGCTAGGAAACACACAGAGAAACAAGATAAAATGTTTCTCCTGCAATCCATTCCATTTGTGCTAAAAGAACGAAATTTTCTCCACGTGCTCAGTTCTCACAGATAATTGTGTGTGAAAGCCGTACTTCACCTAGCTTGTTGGGAACACAAAGTTCCTTTTCAGGTGCAAACTACACTCAATAAATTTATACGGGGTGGTCCTTGCTCCAACTCGCTTTTACAGTGAAAACTGCAGAAACTTCAAACAGGCACGAGGAAACAAACTGAGAAACCAGAGTAAAAATTTCCCCTGGATCCCGTTCCCTTTGTGCAACATGAACGAACGTCTCTCCACATGCTCAGTTCTGAAAGATAAATGTGTGTGAAAGCCGTCCTTCAACTAGCTTGTTGGGAACACAAAGTTTCTTTTCAGTTGCAAACTACATTCCATACATATATATGGGAAGGTACACGCTCAAACTCGGTTTTACACTGCAAACTGAAGGAAATTCAAACCGGCGCTAATAAACACACTGCGAAAACAGAGTAAAAGTTTCCCCTGCAAACATTTCCGTTTGTGCTAGAAGAACGAAAGTCTCTCCACATGCTCAGTTCAGACAGATAATTGTGTGTGAAAGCTGCCCTTCACTTAGCTTGTTGGGAACACAAAGTTTCTTTTCTCTTGCAAATTATACTCCATAGATATATAAGGGGAGGAAATAGCCCCAAATCATTCTTACAGTGAAAATGGCAGGAAATTCAAACCAGCACTAGGAAACAAACTGTGAAACCAGAGTAAAAGTTTCTCATGCAACCAGTTCCCTTTGTGCTAGATGAACAAACATCTCTCCACATGCTCAGTTCTTTGAGATAAGTGTGTGTGAATGCCGTCCTTCAACTATCTTGTTTGGAATACAATGGTTCTTTTCAGTTGAAAATGATAATCCATACATATATATGGGGATGTACAAGCTCCAACTCGTTTTTACAGTGAAAATTGCAGGAATTTCATACCAGAAATAGGAAACACACTGAGAAACCAGAGTAAAAGCTTCTCCTGCAACTTGTTCCCATTTTGTTAGATGAATGAAAGTCTCTCCACATGCTCAGTTCTGATGGATAAGTTTGTGTGAAAGCAGTACTTCACCTAGCTTGTAGGGAACACAAAGTTTCTTTTCAGTTACAAATAGTACTCCATACATATATATGGGGATGTACTCGCTCCACCTCGCTTTTACACTGAAAACTGCAGGAACTTCACACCGGCACTAGGAATAACACTAGAAACCAGAGTAAAAGTTTCCCTGCAAACAATTCCACGTGTGCTAGATGAACGAACGTCTCTCAACATGCTCAGTTCTGAGAGATAATTGTGTGTGAAAACCGTCCTTAACCTAGCTGGTTGGGAAAACAAAGTTTCTTTTCTGATGCAAACTGTATTCCATACATATATATGGGGAGGTACACGCTCCAAATAGGTTTTACAATGAAAACTGCAGTAACTTCATACCAGCACTATGAAACACACTGAGAAACCAAAGTATAAGTTTCCCTGCATAAGTTTCCAATTTTTGCTACTCAATGAACTTCTCTCTACATGACCTTTTCTGAGAGATAAGGGTTTATGAAAGCCGACTTCACCTAGATTGTTGGGAACACAAAGTTTCTATTCAGTTGCAAACTGCACTCCATAAATATATATGGGGAGGTACTCGCCCCAACTCGTTTTTAGAGGGAAACTGTAGTAACTTCAAACCGGCACTAGGAAACACACTGAGAAAACAGAGCAAAAATTTCTCCTGAAACTCGTTCCCATAGGGCATCATGAACGAACTATTCTCCACATTCTCAGTTCTGAGAGATAAATGTGTGTGAAAGCCGTCCTTCAACTAGCTTGTTTTGAAGACAAAGTTTCTTTTCAGTTGCCAACTACATTCCATAAAGATATATGGGGAGGTACACGCTCCAACAGGGTTTTATACTGAAAACTGCAGAAACTTCAAACCGGCGCTAGGAAACTCACTGAGAATCCAGAGTTAAATTTCAACTTCAACCCGTTCATTTTTTGCTAGAATAAAGAAAGTCTCTCCGCATGCTCAGTTCTGAGATATATGTGTGTTTGAAAGCCATATTTCACCCAGCATGTTGGGAACACTAAGTTTCTTTCAGTTGCAAATTGTACTCCATAGCTATATATGCGGAGATACTCTCTCCAACTGGGTTTACAGTGAAAACTGCATGACTTCAAATCGGCTCTAGGAAACACACTGAGAGACCAGAGTAAATTTTCACCTGCAAACCTTTCCCTTTGTGCTAGATGAACAAAAGTCTCTCGAATGCTCATTTCTGAGAGATAAGTGTGTATGAAAAGCGTACTTTACCTAGCTTGTTGGGAACACAAATATTCTTTTCAGTTGCAAAAGTTACTCCATAAATTTATATAGGGAGATACTCGCTCCAATCTGTTTTACAGAGAAAACAGCAGGAACTTCAAAACAACATGAGGAAACACCCTGAGAAACCAGACCAAAAATTTCTCCTGCAAACTGTTCCCATTTTGTTAGATGAATGAACGTCTCTCCACATGCTGATTTCTGAGAGATAAGTGTGTGTGAAAGCCGTCCTTCACCTAGCTTGTTGGGAACACAAAGTTTATTTTCAGTTGAATACTACATTCCATATATATATATGGGGTGTTACTGGTTCCAACTCGTTTTTACAGTGAAAACTGCAGGAAATTAAAACCGGTACTAGGAAACACACTGAGAAAACAGAGTAAAAATTTCTCATACAACCTCTTCCCATTGTGCTAGATGAACGTACGTCTCTCCACATGCTCATTTCTGAGTTATAAGTGTGTGTGAAAGCCTTCCTTCAACAAGAATGTTGGGAAAACAAAGTTTCATTTCAGTTGCAAACTGTACTCCATACATATATATGGGGAGGTACTCCTTCCAACTCGGTTTTACAGTGAAAACTGCAGGAACTTCAAACCGGCAGTAGGAAAAACACTGAGAAACCAGAGAAAAGTTTCTCCTGAAAACCGTTCCATTTGTGCAACATGAACGAACGTCTGTCCACATGCTCAGTTCTGACAGATTAATGTGTGTGAAAGTCTTCCTTCAACTATCTTTTTCGGAACACATAGTTTCTTTTCAGTTGCCAACTACATTCCATAAATATATATAAGAGGATGTACATGCTCCAGCACGGTTTTACACTGAAAACTGCAGGAACTTCAAACCGGCGCTAGGAAACACACTGAGAATCCAGAGTTAAATTTCCACTGCAAACCTTTCCTTTGTGCTAGAAGAACGAAAGTCTCTCCACATGCTCAGTTCTGAGGGATAAGTGTTTGTGAAAGCCGTCCTTCACCCTGCTTGTTGGGAACACAAAGTTTCTTTTCAGGTGCGAACTACACTCCATATATATATATGGGGAGGAACACGCTCCAACTCGGTTTTACAGTGAAAACTGCAGAAACTTCAAACTGGCACGAGGAAAGACACTGAGAAACCAGACAAAAATTTCAACTTAAACCCCTTCCATTTGTGCAACCTGAACGAACGTCTCTCCACATGCTCAGTTCTGAGAGATATATGTGTGTCAAAGCCGTCCTTCAAGAAGCTTGTTTGGAACACAAAGTTCTTTTCAGTTGCAAACTACATTCCATACATATATATGGGGAGGTACTCGCTCCAACGCGGTTTTACATTGAAAACTGCAGGAACTTCAAACCGGCACTAGGAAACACACTGAGAAACCAGAGTAAAATTTTCCCCTGCAACCTTTACATTTGTGCTAGAATAACGAAAGTCTCTCCATATGCTCTGTTCTGACAGATAAGTGTGTGTGAAAGCTGTCCTTCACCTAGCTTGTTGGGAACACAAAGTTTCTTCTCAGTTGCAAACTACATTCCATACATATATAAGTGGTAGTACTCGCTTCAAGTCGTTTTTACAGTGAAAACAGCAGGAACATAAAACCGGCACTAGAAAACACACTGAGAAAGTAGAGTAAAACTTTCCCTGCAAACAATTCCAATTGTGCTAGATGAACGAACGTCTCTCAACATGCTAAGTTCTGAGAGATAAGTGTGTGTGAAAGCTGTCCTTCACCTATCTTGTTGGGAACACAAAGTTTCTTTTCAGTTGCAAACGGTACTCCATACATATATATGGGTAGGTACACGCTCCAACTCGGTTTTACAGTGAAAACTGCAGGAACTTCAAAACGGCACTAGGAAACACACTGAGAAACCAGAGTAAAAGTTTCCCCTGCAACCCAATCACTTTGTGCTAAAAGAACGAATGTCTCTCCACATGCTCAATTCTGAGAGATAATTGTGTATGAAAGCCGTCCTTCACCTATCTTGATGGGAACACAAAGTTTCTTTTCAGTTGCAAAATACAATCCATACATATGTATGGGGAGGTACAAGCTCCAACACGGTTTTACAGTGAAAACTACAGGAACTTCAAACCGGTGCTAGGAAACACACAGAGAAACAAGATAAAATGTTTCTCCTGCAATCCATTCCATTTGTGCTAAAAGAACGAAATTTTCTCCACGTGCTCAGTTCTCACAGATAATTGTGTGTGAAAGCCGTACTTCACCTAGCTTGTTGGGAACACAAAGTTCCTTTTCAGGTGCAAACTACACTCAATAAATTTATACGGGGTGGTCCTTGCTCCAACTCGCTTTTACAGTGAAAACTGCAGAAACTTCAAACAGGCACGAGGAAACAAACTGAGAAACCAGAGTAAAAATTTCCCCTGGATCCCGTTCCCTTTGTGCAACATGAACGAACGTCTCTCCACATGCTCAGTTCTGAAAGATAAATGTGTGTGAAAGCCGTCCTTCAACTAGCTTGTTGGGAACACAAAGTTTCTTTTCAGTTGCAAACTACATTCCATACATATATATGGGAAGGTACACGCTCAAACTCGGTTTTACACTGCAAACTGAAGGAAATTCAAACCGGCGCTAATAAACACACTGCGAAAACAGAGTAAAAGTTTCCCCT
This sequence comes from Camelus bactrianus, assembly GCF_048773025.1. NCBI lineage: Eukaryota > Metazoa > Chordata > Mammalia > Artiodactyla > Camelidae > Camelus > Camelus bactrianus. Next base: position 20,955,615 of record NC_133554.1, read on the forward strand.
GCAAACATTTCCGTTTGTGCTAGAAGAACAAAAGTCTCTCCACATGCTCAGTTCAGACAGATAATTGTGTGTGAAAGCTGCCCTTCACTTAGCTTGTTGGGAACACAAAGTTTCTTTTCTCTTGCAAATTATACTCCATAGATATATAAGGGGAGGAAATAGCCCCAAATCATTCTTACAGTGAAAATGGCAGGAAATTCAAACCAGCACTAGGAAACAAACTGTGAAACCAGAGTAAAAGTTTCTCATGCAACCAGTTCCCTTTGTGCTAGATGAACAAACATCTCTCCACATGCTCAGTTCTTTGAGATAAGTGTGTGTGAAAGCCGTACTTCAACTAGCTTGTTTGGAATACAATGATTCTTTTCAGTTGAAAATGATAATCCATACATATATATGGGGATGTACAAGCTCCAACTCGTTTTTACAGTGAAAATTGCAGGAATTTCATACCAGAAATAGGAAACACACTGAGAAACCAGAGTAAAAGCTTCTCCTGCAAATTGTTCCCATTTTGTTAGATGAATGAAAGTCTCTCCACATGCTCAGTTCTGATGGATAAGTTTGTGTGAAAGCAGTACTTCACCTAGCTTGTAGGGAACACAAAGTTTCTTTTCAGTTACAAATAGTACTCCATACATATATATGGGGATGTACTCGCTCCACCTCGCTTTTACACTGAAAACTGCAGGAACTTCACACCGGCACTAGGAATAACACTAGAAACCAGAGTAAAAGTTTCCCTGCAAACAATTCCACGTGTGCTAGATGAACGAACGTCTCTCAACATGCTCAGTTCTGAGAGATAATTGTGTGTGAAAACCGTCCTTAACCTAGCTGGTTGGGAAAACAAAGTTTCTTTTCTGATGCAAACTGTATTCCATACATATATATGGGGAGGTACACGCTCCAAATAGGTTTTACAATGAAAACTGCAGTAACTTCATACCAGCACTATGAAACACACTGAGAAACCAAAGTATAAGTTTCCCTGCATAAGTTTCCAATTTTTGCTACTCAATGAACTTCTCTCTACATGACCTTTTCTGAGAGATAAGGGTTTATGAAAGCCGACTTCACCTAGATTGTTGGGAACACAAAGTTTCTATTCAGTTGCAAACTGCACTCCATAAATATATATGGGGAGGTACTCGCCCCAACTCGTTTTTAGAGGGAAACTGTAGTAACTTCAAACCGGCACTAGGAAACACACTGAGAAAACAGAGCAAAAATTTCTCCTGAAACTCGTTCCCATAGTGCATCATGAACGAACTTTTCTCCACATTCTCAGTTCTGAGAGATAAATGTGTGTGAAAGCCGTCCTTCAACTAGCTTGTTCGGAACACAAAGTTTCTTTTCAGTTGCCAACTACTTTCCATAAAGATATATCGGGAGGTACACGCTCCAACAGGGTTTTACACTGAAAACTGCAGAAACTTCAAACCGGCGCTAGGAAACACACTGAGAATCCAGAGTTAAATTCCCACTTCAAACCTTTCCATTTGTGCTAGAAGAACGAAAGTCTCTCCACATGGTCAGTTCTGAGGGATAAGTGTTTGTGAAAGCCGTCCTTCACCCTGCTTGTTGGGAACACAAAGTTTCTTTTCAGGTGCGAACTACACTCCATATATATATATGGGGAGGAACACGCTCCAACTCGGTTTTACAGTGAAAACTACAGAAACTTCAAACTGGTACGAGGAAAGACACTGAGAAACCAGACAAAAATTTCAACTTAAACCCCTTCCATTTGTGCAACCTGAACGAACGTCCCTCCACATGCTCAGTTCTGAGAGATATATGTGTGTCAAAGCCGTCCATCAAGAAGCTTGTTTGGAACACAAAGTTCTTTTCAGTTGCAAACTACATTCCATACATATATATGGGGAGGTACTCGCTCCAACGCGGTTTTACATTGAAAACTGCAGGAACTTCAAACCGGCACTAGGAAACACACTGAGAAACCAGAGTAAAATTTTCCCCTGCAACCTTTACATTTGTGCTAGAATAACGAAAGTCTCTCCATATGCTCTGTTCTGACAGATAAGTGTGTGTGAAAGCTGTCCTTCACCTAGCTTGTTGGGAACACAAAGTTTCTTCTCAGTTGCAAATTGTACTCCATACATATATAAGTGGTAGTACTCGCTTCAAGTCGTTTTTACAGTGAAAACAGCAGGAACATAAAACCGGCACTAGAAAACACACTGAGAAAGTAGAGTAAAACTTTCCCTGCAAACAATTCCAATTGTGTTAGATGAACGAACGTCTCTCAACATGCTAAGTTCTGAGAGATAAGTGTGTGTGAAAGCTGTCCTTCACCTATCTTGTTGGGAACACAAAGTTTCTTTTCAGTTGCAAACGGTACTCCATACATATATATGGGTAGGTACATGCTCCAACTCGTTTTTACAGTGAAAACTGCAGGAACTTCATAACGGCACTAGGAAACACACTGAGAAACCAGAGTAAAAGTTTCCCCTGCAACCCAATCACTTTGTGCTAAAAGAACGAATGTCTCTCCACATGCTCAATTCTGAGAGATAATTGTGTATGAAAGCCGTCCTTCACCTATCTTGATGGGAACACAAAGTTTCTTTTCAGTTGCAAAATACAATCCATACATATGTATGGGGAGGTACAAGCTCCAAAACGGTTTTACAGTGAAAACTACAGGAACTTCAAACCGGTGCTAGGAAACACACAGAGAAACAAGATAAAATGTTTCTCCTGCAATCCATTCCATTTGTGCTAAAAGAACGAAATTTTCTCCACGTGCTCAGTTCTCACAGATAATTGTGTGTGAAAGCCGTACTTCACCTAGCTTGTTGGGAACACAAAGTTCCTTTTCAGGTGCAAACTACACTCAATAAATTTATACGGGGTGGTCCTTGCTCCAAATCGCTTTTACAGTGAAAACTGCAGAAACTTCAAACAGGCACGAGGAAACAAACTGAGAAACCAGAGTAAAAATTTCCCCTGGATCCCGTTCCCTTTGTGCAACATGAACGAACGTCTCTCCACATGCTCAGTTCTGAAAGATAAATGTGTGTGAAAGCCGTCCTTCAACTAGCTTGTTGGGAACACAAAGTTTCTTTTCAGTTGCAAACTACATTCCATACATATATATGGGAAGGTACACGCTCAAACTCGGTTTTACACTGCAAACTGAAGGAAATTCAAACCGGCGCTAATAAACACACTGCAAAAACAGAGTAAAAGTTTCCCCTGCAAACATTTCCGTTTGTGCTAGAAGAACGAAAGTCTCTCCACATGCTCAGTTCAGACAGATAATTGTGTGTGAAAGCTGCCCTTCACTTAGCTTGTTGGGAACACAAAGTTTCTTTTCTCTTGCAAATTATACTCCATAGATATATAAGGGGAGGAAATAGCCCCAAATCATTCTTACAGTGAAAATGGCAGGAAATTCAAACCAGCACTAGGAAACAAACTGTGAAACCAGAGTAAAAGTTTCTCATGCAACCAGTTCCCTTTGTGCTAGATGAACAAACATCTCTCCACATGCTCAGTTCTTTGAGATAAGTGTGTGTGAAAGCCGTACTTCAACTAGCTTGTTTGGAATACAATGATTCTTTTCAGTTGAAAATGATAATCCATACATATATATGGGGATGTACAAGCTCCAACTCGTTTTTACAGTGAAAATTGCAGGAATTTCATACCAGAAATAGGAAAAACACTGAGAAACCAGAGTAAAAGCTTCTCCTGCAACTTGTTCCCATTTTGTTAGATGAATGAAAGTCTCTCCACATGCTCAGTTCTGATGGATAAGTTTGTGTGAAAGCAGTACTTCACCTAGCTTGTAGGGAACACAAATTTTCTTTTCAGTTACAAATAGTACTCCATACATATATATGGGGATGTACTCGCTCCACCTCGCTTTTACACTGAAAACTGCAGGAACTTCACACCGGCACTAGGAATAACACTAGAAACCAGAGTAAAAGTTTCCCTGCAAACAATTCCACGTGTGCTAGATGAACGAACGTCTCTCAACATGCTCAGTTCTGAGAGATAATTGTGTGTGAAAACCGTCCTTAACCTAGCTGGTTGGGAAAACAAAGTTTCTTTTCTGATGCAAACTGTATTCCATACATATATATGGGGAGGTACACGCTCCAAATGGGTTTTACAATGAAAACTGCAGTAACTTCATACCAGCACTATGAAACACACTGAGAAACCAAAGTATAAGTTTCCCTGCATAAGTTTCCAATTTTTGCTACTCAATGAACTTCTCTCTACATGAACTTTTCTGAGAGATAAGGGTTTATGAAAGCCGACTTCACCTAGATTGTTGGGAACACAAAGTTTCTATTCAGTTGCAAACTGCACTCCATAAATATATATGGGGAGGTACTCGCCCCAACTCGTTTTTAGAGGGAAACTGTAGTAACTTCAAACCGGCACTAGGAAACACACTGAGAAAACAGAGCAAAAATTTCTCCTGAAACTCTTTCCCATAGTGCATCATGAACGAACTTTTCTCCACATTCTCAGTTCTGAGAGATAAATGTGTGTGAAAGCCGTCCTTCAACTAGCTTGTTGGGAACACAAAGTTTCTTTTCAGTTGCCAACTACATTCCATAAAGATGTATGGGGAGGTACACGCTCAAACAGGGTTTTACACTGAAAACTGCAGATACTTCAAACCGGCGCTAGGAAACTCACTGAGAATCCAGAGTTAAATTTCAACTTCAACCCGTTCATTTTGTGCTAGAAGAAAGAAAGTCTCTCCGCATGCTCAGTTCTGAGATATATGTGTGTTTGAAAGCCATATTTCACCCAGCATGTTGGGAACACTAAGTTTCTTTCAGTTGCAAATTGTACTCCATAGCTATATATGCGGAGATACTCTCTCCAACTGGGTTTACAGTGAAAACTGCAGGACTTCAAATCGGCTCTAGGAAACACACTGAGAGACCAGAATAAATTTTCACCTGCAAACCTTTCCCATTGTGCTAGATGAACAAAAGTCTTTCGCATGCTCATTTCTGAGAGATAAGTTTGTATGAAAACCGTACTTTACCTAGCTTGTTGGGAACACAAATATTCTTTTCAGTTGCAAACGGTACTCCATAAATTTATATAGGGAGATACTCGCTCCAAATCTGTTTTACAGTGAAAACAGCAGGAATTTCAAACCAACACGAGGAAACACCCTGAGAAACCAGACTAAAAATTTCTCCTGCAAACTGTTCCCATTGTGTTAGATGAATGAACGTCTCTCCACATGCTGATTTCTGAGAGATAAGTGTGTGTGAAAGCCGTCCTTCACCTAGCTTGTTGGGAACACAAAGTTTATTTTCAGTTGATTACTACATTCCATAAATATATATGGGGTGTTACTGGTTCCAACTCGTTTTTACAGTGAAAACTGCAGGAAATTCAAACCGGTACTAGGAAACACACTGAGAAAACAGAGTAAAAATTTCTCATACAACCTCTTCCCATTGTGCTAGATGAACGTACGTCTCTCCACATGCTCATTTCTGAGTTATAAGTGTGTGTGAAAGCCGTCCTTCAACAAGAATGTTGGGAAAACAAAGTTTCTTTTCAGTTGCAAACTGTACTCCATACATATATATGGGGAGGTACTCCTTCCAACTCGGTTTTACAGTGAAAACTGCAGGAACTTCAAATCGGCAGTAGGAAAAACACTGAGAAACCAGAGAAAAGTTTCTCCTGAAAACCGTTCCCTTTGTGCAACATGAACGAACGTCTGTCCACATGCTCAGTTCTGACAGATTAATGTGTGTGAAAGTCTTCCTTCAACTAGCTTTTTCGGAACACAAAGTTTCTTTTCAGTTGCCAACTACATTCCATACATATATATGAGGAGGTACACGCTCCAGCACGGTTTTACACTGAAAACTGCAGGAACTTCAAACCGGCGCTAGGAAACACACGGAGAATCCAGATTTAAATTTCCCAGAAACCCGTTAATTTGTGCTAGATCAACGAACGACTCTCCACATGCTCATTTCTGATAGATAAAAGTGTGTGAGAAGCCGGCCTTTATTTAGCTTGCTGGGAACACAAAGTTCTTTATATTTGCAAACGGTAATCCATACATATATATCGGGAGGTACTCGATCCAGCTCGGTTTTACAGTGAAAACTGCAGGAATTTCAAACCGGCACTAGGAAACACACTGAGAAACCACAGTAAATGTTTCCCCTGCAACCTGTTCCAACTGTGTTATATAAATGAACGTCTCTCCACATGCTCATTTCTGAGGGATAATTGTGTGTGAAAGCTGTCATTCAACTAGCTTGTTTGGAACACAAAGTTCTTTTCAGTTGCAAACTACATTCCATACATATATATGGGGAGGTACTCGCTCCAACGCGGTTTTACATTGAAAACTGCAGGAACTTCAAACCGGCACTAGGAAACACACTGAGAAACCAGAGTAAAATTTTCCCCTGCAACCTTTACGTTTGTGCTAGAATAACGAAAGTCTCTCCATATGCTCTGTTCTGACAGATAAGTGTGTGTGAAAGCTGTCCTTCACCTAGCTTGTTGGGAACACAAATTTTCTTCTCAGTTGCAAATTGTACTCCATAGATATATAAGTGGTAGTACTCGCTTCAAGTCGTTTTTACAGTGAAAACAGCAGGAACATAATACCGGCACTAGAAAACACACTGAGAAAGTAGAGTAAAACTTTCCCTGCAAACAATTCCAATTGTGCTAGATGAACGAACGTCTCTCAACATGCTAAGTTCTGAGAGATAAGTGTGTGTGAAAGCTGTCCTTCACCTATCTTGTTGGGAACACAAAGTTTCTTTTCAGTTGCAAACGGTACTCCATACATATATATGGATAGGTACACGCTCCAACTCGGTTTTACAGTGAAAACTGCAGGAACTTCAAAACGGCACTAGGAAACACACTGAGAAACCGGAGTACAAGTTTCCCCTGTAACCCAATCACTTTGTGCTAAAAGAACGAATGTCTCTCCAGATGCTCAATTCTGAGAGATAATTGTGTATGAAAGCCGCGCTTCACCTATCTTGATGGGAACACAAAGTTTCTTTTCAGTTGCAAAATACAATCCATACATATGTACGGGGTGGTACAAGCTCCAACACGGTTTTACAGTGAAAACTACAGGAACTTCAAACCGGTGCTAGGAAACACACAGAGAAACAAGATAAAATGTTTCTCCTGCAATCCTTTCCATTTGTGCTAGAAGAACGAAAGTTTCTCCATGTACTTAGTTCTCACAGATATTTGTGTGTGAAAGCCGTACTTCACCTAGCTTGTTGGGAACACAAAGTTTCTTTTCAGGTGCAAACTACACTCAATAAATTTATACGGGGTGGTCATTGCTCCAACTCGCTTTTACAGTGAAAACTGCAGAAACTTCAAACAGGCACGAGGAAACAAACTGAGAAACCAGAGTAAAAATTTTCCCTGGATCCCGTTCCCTTTGTGCAACATGAACGAACGTCTCTCCACATGCTCAGTTCTGAAAGATAAATGTGTGTGAAAGCCGTCCTTCAACTAGCTTGTTGGGAACACAAAGTTTCTTTTCAGTTGCAAACTACATTCCATACATATATATGGGAAGGTACACGCTCGAACTCGATTTTACACTGCAAACTGAAGGAAATTCAAACCGGCGCTAGGAAACACACTGCGAAAACAGAGTAATAGTTTCCCCTGCAAACATTTCCGTTTGTGCTAGAAGAACGAAAGTCTCTCCACATGCTCAGTTCAGACAGGTAATTGTGTGTGAAAGCTGCCCTTCACTTAGCTTGTTGGGAACACAAAGTTTCTTTTCTCTTGCAAATTATACTCCATAGATATATAAGGGGAGGAACTAGCCCCAAATCGTTCTTACAGTGAAAATGGCAGGAAATTCAAACCAGCACTAGGAAACAAACTGTGAAACCAGAGTAAAAGTTTCTCATGCAACCAGTTCCCTTTGTGCTAGATGAACAAACATCTCTCCACATGCTAAGTTCTTTGAGATAAGTGTGTGTGAAAGCCGTCCTTCAACTAGCTTGTTTGGAATACAATGTTCCTTTTCAGTTGAAAATGATAATCCATACATATATATGGGGATGTACAAGCTCCAACTCGTTTTTACAGTGAAAACTGCAGGAATTTCAAACCAGAACTAGGAAACACATTGAGAAACCAGAGTAAAAGCTTCTCCTGCAACTTGTTCCCATTTTGTTAGATGAATGAAAGTCTCTCCGCATGCTCAGTTTTGATGGATAATTTTGTGTGAAAGCAGTACTTCACCTAGCTTGTTGGGAACACAAAGTTTCTTTTCAGTTACAAATAGTACTCCATACATACATATTTGGATGTACTCGCTCCACCTCTCTTTTACACTGAAAACTGCAGGAACTTCACACGGGCACTAGGAATAAGACTAGAAACCAGAGTAAAAGTTTCCCTGGAAACAATTCCACGTGTGCTAGATGAACGAACGTCTCTCAACATGCTCAGTTCTGAGAGATAAGTGTGTGTGAAAACGGTCCTTAACCTAGCTTGTTGGGAAAACAAAGTTCTTTCCTGATGCAAACTGTATTCCATACATATATACGGGGAGGTACTCGCTCCAACTAGCTTTTACAATGAAAACTGCAGTAACTTCATACCGGCACTATGAAACACACTGAGAAACCAGAGTATAAGTTTCCCTGCATAAATTTCCAATTTTTGCTATTCAATGAAGTTCTCTCTACATGATCTTTTCTGAGAGATAAGGATGTATGAAAGCCGACTTCACCTAGATTGTTGGGAACAAAAAGTTTGTTTTCAGTTGCAAACTGCACTCCATAAGTATATATGGGGTGGTACTCGCTCCAACTCGGTTTTACAGAGAAAACTGCAGGAAATTCAAATCGGCACTAGGAAACAACCTGAGAATCAAGAGTAAAAGTTTCCCCTGAAAACCGTTCCTTTGTACTAGAAGAATGAATGTCTCTCCTCATGCTCATTTCTGAGGGATAATTGTGTGTGAGACCTGTCCTTCAACTAGCTTGTTGGGAAGACAAAGTTTCTTTTCAGGTGCAAACTACACTACAGGAATATATATGGGGAGGTACTCGCTACAACTCGTAATTACAGGGAAACTGTAGTAACTTAAAAACCGGCACTAGGAAACACACTGAGAAAACAGAGTAAAAATTTCCCCTGAAACCCGTTCCCTTTGTGCAATATGAACGAACGTCTCTCCACATGCTCAGTTCTGAGAGAAAAATGTGTGTGAAAGCCGTCCTTCATCTAGCTTGTTCGGAACACAAAGTTTTTTTAGAGTTGCCAACTACATTCCATACAGATATATGGGGAGGTACACGCTCCAACACGGTTTTACGCTGAAAAATGCAGAAACTTCAAACCGGCGCTAGGAAACACACTGAGAATCCAGAGTTAAATTTCCACTGCAAACCGTTCCCTTTGTGCTAGAAGAACGAAAGTCTCTCCACATGCTCAGTTCTGAGGGATAAGTGTTTGTGAAAGCCGTGCTTCACCCTGCTTGTTGGGAACACAATGTTTCATTTCAGGTGCGAACAACACTCCATATATATATATGGGGAGGAACACGCTCCAACTAGGTTTTACAGTGAAAACTGCAGAAACTTCAAACTGGCACGAGGAAAGACACTGAGAAACCAGACAAAAATTTCAACTTAAACCCCTTCCATTTGTGCAACCTGAACGAACGTCTCTCCACATGCTCAGTTCTGAGAGATATATGTGTGTCAAAGCCGTCCTTCAAGAAGCTTATTTGGAACACAAAGTTCTTTTCAGTTGCAAACTACACTCCATACATATATATGGGGAGGTACTCGCTCCAACACGGTTTTACATTGAAAACTGCAGGAACTTCAAACTGGCACTAGGAAACACACTGAGAAACCAGAGTAAAATTTTCCCCTGCAACACTTACATTTGTGCTAGAATAACGAACGTCTCTCCATATGCCCTGTTCTGACAGATAAGTGTGTGTGAAAGCTGTCCTTCACCTAGCTTGTTGGGAACACAAAGTTTCTTCTCAGTTGCAAATTGTACTCCATACATATATATGTGGTAGTACTCACTTCAAGTCGTTTTTACAGTGAAAACAGCAGGAACATAATACCGGCACTAGAAAACACACTGAGAAAGTAGAGTAAAACTTTCCCTGCAAACAATTCCAATTGTGCTAGATGAACGAACGTCTCTCAACATGCTAAGTTCAGAGAGATAAGTGTGTGTGAAAGCTGTCCTTCACCTATCTTGTTGGGAACACAAAGTTTCTTTTCAGTTGCAAACGGTACTCCATACATATATATGGATAGGTACACGCTCCAACTCGGTTTTACAGTGAAAACTGCAGGAACTTCAAAACGGCACTAGGAAACACACTGAGAAACCGGAGTACAAGTTTCCCCTGTAACCCAATCACTTTGTGCTAAAAGAACGAATGTCTCTCCAGATGCTCAATTCTGAGAGATAATTGTGTATGAAAGCCGCGCTTCACCTATCTTGATGGGAACACAAAGTTTCTTTTCAGTTGCAAAATACAATCCATACATATGTACGGGGTGGTACAAGCTCCAACACGGTTTTACAGTGAAAACTATAGGAACTTCAAACCGGTGCTAGGAAACACACAGAGAAACAAGATAAAATGTTTCTCCTGCAATCCTTTCCATTTGTGCTAGAAGAACGAAAGTTTCTCCATGTACTAAGTTCTCACAGATATTTGTGTGTGAAAGCCGTACTTCACCTAGCTTGTTGGGAACACAAAGTTTCTTTTCAGGTGCAAACTACACTCAATAAATTTATACGGGGTGGTCATTGCTCCAACTCGCTTTTACAGTGAAAACTGCAGAAACTTCAAACAGGCACGAGGAAACAAACTGAGAAACCAGAGTAAAAATTTCCCCTGGATCCCGTTCCCTTTGTGCAACATGAACGAACGTCTCTCCACATGCTCAGTTCTGAAATATAAATGTGTGTGAAAGCCGTCCTTCAACTAGCTTGTTGGGAACACAAAGTTTCTTTTCAGAAACTACATTCCATACATATATATGGGAAGGTACACGCTCGAACTTGGTTTTACACTGCAAACTAATGGAAATTCAAACCAGCGCTAGGAAACACACTGCGAAAACAGAGTAAAAGTTTCCCCTGCAAACATTTCCCTTTGTGCTAGAAGAACGAAAGTCTCTCCACATGCTCAGTTCAGACACATAATTGTGTGTGAAAGCTGCCCTTCACTTAGCTTGTTGGGAACACAAAGTTTCTTTTCTCTTGCAAATTATACTCCATAGATATATAAGGGGAGGAACTAGCCCCAAATCGTTCTTACAGTGAAAATGGCAGGAAATTCAAACCAGCACTAGGAAACAAACTGTGAAACCAGAGTAAAAGTTTCTCATGCAACCAGTTCCCTTTGTGCTAGATGAACAAACATCTCTCCACATGCTCAGTTCTTTGAGATAAGTGTGTGCGAAAGCCGTCCTTCAACTAGATTGTTTGGAATACAATGTTCCTTTTCAGTTGAAAATGATAATCCATACATATATATGGGGATGTACAAGCTCCAACTCGTTTTTACAGTGAAAACTGCAGGAATTTCAAACCAGAACTAGGAAACACACTGAGAAACCAGAGTAAAAGCTTCTCCTGCAACTTGTTCCCATTTTGTTAGATGAATGAAAGTCTCTCCGCATGCTCAGTTTTGATGGATAATTTTGTGTGAAAGCAGTACTTCACCTAGCTTGTTGGGAACACAAAGTTTCTTTTCAGTTACAAATAGTACTCCATACATACATATTTGGATGTACTCGCTCCACCTCTCTTTTACACTGAAAACTGCAGGAACTTCACACGGGCACTAGGAATAAGACTAGAAACCAGAGTAAAAGTTTCCCTGGAAACAATTCCACGTGTGCTAGATGAACGAACGTCTCTCAACATGCTCAGTTCTGAGAGATAAGTGTGTGTGAAAACGGTCCTTAACCTAGCTTGTTGGGAAAACAAAGTTCTTTCCTGATGCAAACTGTATTCCATACATATATACGGGGAGGTACTCGCTCCAACTAGCTTTTACAATGAAAACTGCAGTAACTTCATACCGGCACTATGAAACACACTGAGAAACCAGAGTATAAGTTTCCCTGCATAAATTTCCAATTTTTGCTATTCAATGAAGTTCTCTCTACATGATCTTTTCTGAGAGATAAGGATGTATGAAAGCCGACTTCACCTAGATTGTTGGGAACAAAAAGTTTGTTTTCAGTTGCAAACTGCACTCCATAAGTATATATGGGGTGGTACTCGCTCCAACTCGGTTTTACAGAGAAAACTGCAGGAAATTCAAATCGGCACTAGGAAACAACCTGAGAATCAAGAGTAAAAGTTTCCCCTGAAAACCGTTCCTTTGTACTAGAAGAATGAATGTCTCTCCTCATGCTCATTTCTGAGGGATAATTGTGTGTGAGACCTGTCCTTCAACTAGCTTGTTGGGAAGACAAAGTTTCTTTTCAGGTGCAAACTACACTACAGGAATATATATGGGGAGGTACTCGCTACAACTCGTATTTACAGGGAAACTGTAGTAACTTAAAAACCGGCACTAGGAAACACACTGAGAAAACAGAGTAAAAATTTCCCCTGAAACCCGTTCCCTTTGTGCAATATGAACGAACGTCTCTCCACATGCTCAGTTCTGAGAGAAAAATGTGTGTGAAAGCCGTCCTTCATCTAGCTTGTTCGGAACACAAAGTTTTTTTAGAGTTGCCAACTACATTCCATACAGATATATGGGGAGGTACACGCTCCAACACGGTTTTACGCTGAAAAATGCAGAAACTTCAAACCGGCGCTAGGAAACACACTGAGAATCCAGAGTTAAATTTCCACTGCAAACCGTTCCCTTTGTGCTAGAAGAACGAAAGTCTCTCCACATGCTCAGTTCTGAGGGATAAGTGTTTGTGAAAGCCGTGCTTCACCCTGCTTGTTGGGAACACAATGTTTCATTTCAGGTGCGAACAACACTCCATATATATATATGGGGAGGAACACGCTCCAACTAGGTTTTACAGTGAAAACTGCAGAAACTTCAAACTGGCACGAGGAAAGACACTGAGAAACCAGACAAAAATTTCAACTTAAACCCCTTCCATTTGTGCAACCTGAACGAACGTCTCTCCACATGCTCAGTTCTGAGAGATATATGTGTGTCAAAGCCGTCCTTCAAGAAGCTTGTTTGGAACACAAAGTTCTTTTCAGTTGCAAACTACATTCCATACATATATATGGGGAGGTACTCGCTCCAACGCGGATTTACATTGAAAACTGCAGGAACTTCAAACTGGCACTAGGAAACACACTGAGAAACCAGAGTAAAATTTTCCCCTGCAACCCTTACATTTGGGCTAGAATAACGAACGTCTCTCCATATGCTCTGTTCTGACAGATAAGTGTGTGTGAAAGCTGTCCTTCACCTAGCTTGTTGGGAACACAAAGTTTCTTCTCAGTTGCAAATTGTACTCCATACATATATATGTGGTAGTACTCACTTCAAGTCGTTTTTACAGTGAAAACAGCAGGAACATAATACCGGCACTAGAAAACACACTGAGAAAGTAGAGTAAAACTTTCCCTGCAAACAATTCCAATTGTGCTAGATGAACGAACGTCTCTCAACATGCTAAGTTCAGAGAGATAAGTGTGTGTGAAAGCTGTCCTTCACCTATCTTGTTGGGAACACAAAGTTTCTTTTCAGTTGCAAACGGTACTCCATACATATATATGGATAGGTACACGCTCCAACTCGGTTTTACAGTGAAAACTGCAGGAACTTCAAAACGGCACTAGGAAACACACTGAGAAACCGGAGTAAAAGTTTCCCCTGTAACCCAATCACTTTGTGCTAAAAGAACGAATGTCTCTCCAGATGCTCAATTCTGAGAGATAATTGTGTATGAAAGCCGCGCTTCACCTATCTTGATGGGAACACAAAGTTTCTTTTCAGTTGCAAAATACAATCCATACATATGTACGGGGTGGTACAAGCTCCAACACGGTTTTACAGTGAAAACTACAGGAACTTCAAACCGGTGCTAGGAAACACACAGAGAAACAAGATAAAATGTTTCTCCTGCAATCCTTTCCATTTGTGCTAGAAGAATGAAAGTTTCTCCATGTACTCAGTTCTCACAGATATTTGTGTGTGAAAGCCGTACTTCACCTAGCTTGTTGGGAACACAAAGTTTCTTTTCAGGTGCAAACTACACTCAATAAATTTATACGGGGTGGTCATTGCTCCAACTCGCTTTTACAGTGAAAACTGCAGAAACTTCAAACAGGCACGAGGAAACAAACTGAGAAACCAGAGTAAAAATTTCCCCTGGATCCCGTTCCCTTTGTGCAACATGAACGAACGTCTCTCCACATGCTCAGTTCTGAAAGATAAATGTGTGTGAAAGCCGTCCTTCAACTAGCTTGTTGGGAACACAAAGTTTCTATTCAGTTGCAAAATACATTCCATAAATATATATATGGGAAGGTACACGCTCGAACTCGATTTTACACTGCAAACTGAAGGAAATTCAAACCGGCGCTAGGAAACACACTGCGAAAACAGAGTAAAAGTTTCCCCTGCAAACATTTCCGTTTGTGCTAGAAGAACGAAAGTCTCTCCACATGCTCAGTTCAGACAGATAATTGTGTGTGAAAGCTGCCCTTCACTTAGCTTGTTGGGAACACAAAGTTTCTTTTCTCTTGCAAATTATGCTCCATAGATATATAAGGGGAGGAACTAGCCCCAAATCGTTCTTACAGTGAAAATGGCAGGAAATTCAAACCGGCACTAGGAAACAAACTGTGAAACCAGAGTAAAAGTTTCTCATGCAACCAGTTCCCTTTGTGCTAGATGAACAAACATCTCTCCACATGCTCAGTTCTTTGAGATAAGTGTGTGTGAAAGCCATCCTTCAACTAGCTTGTTTGGAATACAATGTTTCTTTTCAGTTGAAAATGATAATCCATACATATATATGGGGATGTACAAGCTCCAACTCGTTTTTACAGTGAAAACTGCAGGAATTTCAAACCAGAACTAGGAAACACACTGAGAAACCAGAGTAAAAGCTTCTCCTGCAACTTGTTCCCATTTTGTTAGATGAATGAAAGTCTCTCCACATGCTCAGTTCTGATGGATAAGTTTGTGTGAAAGCAGTACTTCACCTAGCTTGTTGGGAACACAAAGTTTCTTTTCAGTTACAAATAGTACTCCATACATATATATGGGGATGTACTCGCTCCACATCACTTTTACACTGAAAACTGCAGGAACTTCAAATCGGCACTAGGAATAACACTAGAAACCAGAGTAAAAGTTTCCCTGCAAACAATTCCAAGTGTGCTAAATGAACGAACGTCTCTCAACATGCTCAGTTCTGAGAGATAAGTGTGTGTGAAAACCGTCCTTAACCTATCTTGTAGGGAACACAAATATTCTTTTCAGTTGGAAACGGTACTCTATAAATTTATATAGGGAGGTACTCGCTCCAAATCTGTTTTACAGTGAAAACAGCAGGAACTTCAAACCAACACGAGGAAACTCCCTGAGAAACCAGAATAAAAGTTTCTCCTGCAACCTGTTCCCATTGTGTTAGATGAATGAACGTATCTCCACATGCTGATTTCTGAGAGATAAATGTGTGTGAAAGCCGTCCTTCACCTAGCTTGTTGGGAACACAATGTTTATTTTCAGTTGCATACTACATTCCATAAATATATATGGGGAGTTACTCGTTGCAACTCGTTATTACAGCGAAACCTGCAGGAACTTCAAATCGGCACTAGGAAACACACTGAGAAAGCAGAGTAAAAGTTTCTCATACAACCTCTTCCCATTATGCTAGAAGAACGTACGTCTCTCCACATGCTCATTTCTGAGTTATAAGTGTGTGTGAAAGCCGTTCTTCAACAAGAATGTAGGGAAAACAAAGATTCTTCTCAGTTGTAAACTGTATTCAATACATATATAAGGGGAGGTACTCCTTGCAACTCGGTTTTACAGTGAAAACTGCAGGAATTTCAAACCGGCAGTAGGAAAAACACTGAGAAACCAGAGAAAAGTTTCTCCTGAAAACCGTTCCCTTTGTGCAACATGAACGAACATCTCTCCACATGCTCAGATCTGACAGATTAATGTGTGTGAAAATCTTCCTTCAACTAGCTGGTTCGGAACACAAAGTTTCTTTTCAGTTGCAAACTACATTCCATACATATATATGGGGAGGTACACGCTCCAGCACGGTTTTACACTGAAAACTGCAGGAACTTCAAACCAGCGATAGGAAACACACGGAGAATCCAGATTTAAACTTCCCAGAAATCCGTCCGTTTGTGCTAGATCAACGAACGACTCTCTACGTGCTCATTTCTGAGAGATAAGTGTGTGTGAAGCCGTTCTTTACTTAGCTTTCTGGGAACAAAATGTTCTTTATATTTGCAAACGGTAATCCATACATATACATGGGGAGGTACTCGATCCAGCTCGGTTTTACAGTGAAAACTGCAGGAACTTCAAACCGACACTAGGAAACACACTGAGAAACCACAGTAAATGTTTCTCCTGCATCCTGTTCCAATTGTGTTAGATAAATGAACGTCTCTCCACATGCTCATTTCTGAGGGATAATTGTGTGTGAAAGCTGTCATTCAACTAGCTTGTTGGGAACACAAAGTTACTTTTCAGGTGCAAACTACACTCCAGATATATTTATGGGGAGGTACTCGCTCCAACTCCGTTTTACAGGGAAACTGTAGAAACTTCAAACCGGCACTAGGAAACAAACTGAGAAAACAGAGTAAAAATTTCCCCTGAAACCCGTTCCCTTTGAGCAATATGAACGAACGTCTCGCCACATGCTCAGTTCTGAGAGAAAAATGTGTGTGAAAGCCGTCCTTCCACTAACTTGTTCGGAACACAAAGTTTCTTTACAGTTGCCAACTACATTCCATGCAGATATATGGGGAGGTACACGCTCCAACACGGTTTTACACT
Organism: Camelus bactrianus; assembly: GCF_048773025.1. Lineage (NCBI taxonomy): Eukaryota > Metazoa > Chordata > Mammalia > Artiodactyla > Camelidae > Camelus > Camelus bactrianus. The sequence goes on from NC_133554.1 coordinate 20,972,668, forward strand.
GAAAAATGCAGAAACTTCAAACCGGCGCTAGGAAACACACTGAGAATCCAGAGTTAAATTTCCACTGCAAACCGTTCCCTTTGTGCTAGAAGAACGAAAGTCTCTCCACATGCTCAGTTCTGAGGGATAAGTGTTTGTGAAAGCCGTCCTTCACCCTGCTTGTTGGGAACACAAAGTTTCTTTTCAGGTGCGAACTACACTCCATATATATATATGGGGAGGAACACGCTCCAACTCGGTTTTACAGTGAAAACTGCAGAAACTTCAAACTGGCACGAGGAAAGACACTGAGAAACCAGACAAAAATTTCAACTTAAACCCCTTCCATTTGTGCAACCTGAACGAACGTCTCTCCACATGCTCAGTTCTGAGAGATATATGTGTGTCAAAGCCGTCCTTCAAGAAGCTTGTTTGGAACACAAAGTTCTTTTCAGTTGCAAACTACATTCCATACAGTTATATGGGGAGGTAATCGCTCCAACGCGGTTTTACATTGAAAACTGCAGGAACTTCAAACCGGCACTAGGAAACACACTGAGAAACCAGAGGAAAATTTTCCCCGGCAACCCTTACATTTGTGCTAGAATAACGAAAGTCTCTCCATATGCTCTGTTCTGACAGATAAGTGTGTGTGAAAGCTGTCCTTCACCTAGCTTGTTGGGAACACAAAGTTTCTTCTCAGTTGCAAATTGTACTCCATACATATATATGTGGTAGTACTCGCTTCAAGTCATTTTTACAGTGAAAACAGCACGAACATAAAAACGGCACTAGAAAACACACTGAGAAAGTAGAGTAAAACTTTCCCTGCAAACAATTCCAATTGTGCTAGATGAACGAACGTCTCTCAACATGCTAAGTTCAGAGAGATAAGTGTGTGTGAAAGCTGTCCTTCACCTATCTTGTTGGGAACACAAAGTTTCTTTTCAGTTGCAAACGGTACTCCATACGTATATATGGATAGGTACACGCTCCAACTCGGTTTTACAGTGAAAACTGCAGGAACTTCAAAACGGCACTAGGAAACACACTGAGAAACCAGAGTAAAAGTTTCCCCTGCAACCCAATCACTTTGTGCTAAAAGAACGAATGTCTCTCCACATGCTCAATTCTGAGAGATAATTGTGTATGAAAGCCGTCCTTCACCTATCTTGATGGGAACACAAAGTTTCTTTTCAGTTGCAAAATGCAATCCATACATATGTATGGGGTGGTTCAAGCTCCAACACGGATTTACAGTGAAAACTACAGGAACTTTAAACAGGTGCTAGGAAACACACAGAGAAACAAGATAAAATGTTTCTCCTGCAATCCATTCCATTTGTGCTAAAAGAACGAAAGTTTCTCCACGTGCTCAGGTCTCACAGATAATTGTGTGTGAAAGCCGTACTTCACCTAGCTTGTTGGGAACACAAAGTTTCTTTTCAGGTGCAAACTTCACTCAATAAATTTATACGGGGTGGTCCTTGCTCCAACTCGCTTTTACAGTGAAAACTGCAGAAACTTCAAACAGGCACGAGGAAACAAACTGAGAAACCAGAGTAAAAATTTCCCCTGGATCCCGTTCCCATTGTGCAACATGAACGAACGTCTCTCCACATGCTCAGTTCTGAAAGATAAATGTGTGTGAAAGCCGTCCTTCAAATAGCTTGTTGGGAACACAAAGTTTCTTTTCAGTTGCAAACTACATTCCATACATATATATGGAAAGGTACACGCTCAAACTCGATTTTACCCTGCAAACTGAAGGAAATTCAAACCGGCGGTAGGAAACACACTGCGAAAACAGAGTAAAAGTTTCCCCTGCAAACATTTCCGTTTGTGCTAGAAGAACGAAAGTCTCTCCACATGCTCAGTTCAGACAGATAATTGCGTGTGAAAGCTGCCCTTCACTTAGCTTGTTGGGAACACAAAGTTTCTTTTCTCTGGCAAATTATACTCCATAGATATATAAGGGGAGGAACTAGCCCCAAATCGTTCTTACAGTGAAAATGGCAGAAAATTCAAACCGGCACTAGGAAACAAACTGTGAAACCAGAGTAAAAGTTTCTCATGCAACCAGTTCCCTTTGTGCTAGATGAACAAACATCTCTCCACATGCTCAGTTCTTTGAGATAAGTGTGTGTGAAAGCCGTCCTTCAACTAGCTTGTTTGGAATACAATGTTTCTTTTCAGTTGAAAATGATAATCCATACATATTTTTGGGGATGTACAAGCTCCAACTCGTTTTTACAGTGAAAACTGCAGGAATTTAAAACCAGAACTAGGAAACACACTGAGAAACCAGAGTAAAAGCTTCTCCTGCAATTTGTTCCCATTTTGTTAGATGAATGAAAGTCTCTCCACATGCTCAGTTCTGATGGATAAGTTTGTGTGAAAGCAGTACTTCACCTAGCTTGTTGGGAACACAAAGTTTCTTTTCAGTTAAAAATAGTACTCCATAAATATATATGGGGATGTACTCGCTCCACAACGCTTTTACACTGAAAACTGCAGGAACTTCAAATCGGCACTAGGAATAACACTAGGTACCAGAGTAAAAGTTTCCCTGCAAAAATTTCCACGTGTGCTAGATGAACGAACGTCTCTACAGATGCTCATTTCTTTGAGATAAGTGTGTGTGAAAGCCGTCCTTCAACTAGCTTGTTTGGAATACAATGTTTCTTTTCAGTTGAAAATGATAATCCATACATATATATGGGGATGTACAAGCTCCAACTCGTTTTTACAGTGAAAACTGCAGGTATTTCAAACCAGAACTAGGAAACACACTGAGAAACCAGAGTAAAAGCTTCTCCTGCAAATTGTTCCCATTTTGTTAGATGAATGAAAGTCTCTCCACATGCTCAGGTCTGATGGATAAGTTTGTGTGAAAGCAGTACTTCACCTAGCTTGTTGGGAACACAAAGTTTCTTTTCAGTTAAAAATAGTACTCCATAAATATATATGGGGATGTACTCGCTCCACAACGCTTTTACACTGAAAACTGCAGGAACTTCAAATCGGCACTAGGAATAACACTAGGTACCAGAGTAAACGTTTCCCTGCAAACAATTCCACGTGTGCTAGATGAACGAACGTCTCTCCACATGCTCATTTCTTTGAGATAAGAGTGTGTGGAAGCGGTCCTTCAACTAGCTTGTTTGGAATACAATGTTTCTTTTCAGTTGAAAATGATAATCCATACATATATATGGGGATGTACAAGCTACAACTCATTTTTACAGTGAAAACTGCAGGAATTTCAAACCAGAACTAGGAAACACACTGAGAAACCAGAGTAAAATTTTCCCCTGCAACCCTTACATTTGTGCTAGAATAACGAAAGTCTCTCCATATGCTCAGTTCAGACAGGTAATTGTGTGTGAAAGCTGCCCTTCACTTAGCTTGTTGGGAACACAAAGTTTCTTTTCTCTTGCAAATTATACTCCATAGATATATAAGGGGAGGAACTAGCCCCAAATCGTTCTTACAGTGAAAATGGCAGGAAATTCAAACCGGCACTAGGAAACAAACTGTGAAACCAGAGTAAAAGTTTCACATGCAACCAGTTCCCTTTGTGCTAGATGAACAAACATCTCTCCACATGCTCAGTTCTTTGAGATAAGTGTGTGTGAAAGCCGTCCTTCAACTAGCTTGTTTGGAATACACTGTTTCTTTTCAGTTGAAAATGATAATCCATACATATATATGGGGATGTACAAGCTCCAACTCGTTTTTACAGTGAAAACTGCAGGAATTTCAAACCAGAACTAGGAAACACACTGAGAAACCAGAGTAAAAGCTTCTCCTGCAAATTGTTCCCATTTTGTTAGATGAATGAAAGTCTCTCCACATGCTCAGGTCTGATGGATAAGTTTGTGTGAAAGCAGTACTTCACCTAGCTTGTTGGGAACACAAAGTTTCTTTTCAGTTAAAAATAGTACTCCATACATATATATGGGGATGTACTCGCTCCACATCGCTTTTACACTGAAAACTGCAGGAACTTCACACCGGCACTAGGAATAACACTAGGTACCAGAGTAAAAGTTTCCCTGCAATCAATTCCACGTGTGCAAGATGAACGAACGTCTCTCCACATGCTCAGGTCTTTGAGATAAGTGTGTGTGAAAGCCGTCCTTCAACTAGCTTGTTTGGAATACAATGTTTCTTTTCAATTGAAAATGATAATCCATACATATATATGGGGATGTACAAGCTCCAACTCGTTTTTACAGTGAAAACTGCAGGAATTTCAAACCAGAAGTAGGAAACACACTGAGAAACCAGAGTAAAAGCTTCTCATACAACCTCTTCCCATTATGCTAGAAGAACGTACGTCTCTCCACATGCTCATTTCTGAGTTATAAGTGTGTGTGAAAGCCGTCCTTCAACAAGAATGTAGGGAAAACAAAGTTTCTTTTCATTTGTAAACTGTACTCAATACATATATAAGGGGAGGTACTCCTTGCAACTCGGTTTTACAGTGAAAACTGCAAGAACTTCAAACCGGCAGTAGGAAAAACACTGAGAAACCAGAGAAAAGTTTCTCCTGAAAACCGTTCCCTTTGTGCAACATGAACGAACGTCTCTCCACATGCTCAGATCTGACAGATTAATGTGTGTGAAAATCTTCCTTCAACTAGCTTGTTCGGAACACAAAGTTTCTTTTCAGTTGCAAACTACATTCCACACATATATATGGGGAGGTACACGCTCCAGCACGGTTTTACACTGAAAACTGCAGGAACTTCAAACCGGCGCTAGGAAACACACGGAGAATCCAGATTTAAACTTCCCAGAAATCCGTTCGTTTGTGCTAGATCAACGAACGACTCTCTACGTGCTCATTTCTGAGAGATAAGTGTGTGTGAAGCCGTTCTTTACTTAGCTTTCTGGGAACAAAATGTTCTTTATATTTGCAAACGGTAATCCATACATATACATGGGGAGGTACTCGATCCAGCTCGGTTTTACAGTGAAAACTGCAGGAACTTCAAACCGGCACTAGGAAACACACTGAGAAACCACAGTAAATGTTTCTCCTGCAACCTGTTCCAATTGTGTTAGATAAATGAACGTCTCTCCACATGCTCATTTCTGAGGGATAATTGTGTGTGAAAGCTGTCATTCAACTAGCTTGTTGGGAACACAAAGTTACTTTTCAGGTGCAAACTACACTCCAGATATATTTATGGGGAGGTACTCGCTCCAACTCCGTTTTACAGGGAAACTGTAGAAACTTCAAACCGGCACTAGGAAACAAACTGAGAAAACAGAGTAAAAATTTCCCCTGAAACCTGTTCCCTTTGAGCAATATGAACGAACGTCTCGCCACATGCTCAGTTCTGAGAGAAAAATGTGTGTGAAAGCCGTCCTTCCACTAACTTGTTCGGAACACAAAGTTTCTTTACAGTTGCCAACTACATTCCATGCAGATATATGGGGAGGTACACGCTCCAACACGGTTTTACACTGAAAAATGCAGAAACTTCAAACCGGCGCTAGGAAACACACTGAGAATCCAGAGTTAAATTTCCACTGCAAACCGTTCCCTTTGTGCTAGAAGAACGAAAGTCTCTCCACATGCTCAGTTCTGAGGGATAAGTGTTTGTGAAAGCCGTCCTTCACCCTGCTTGTTGGGAACACAAAGTTTCTTTTCAGGTGCGAACTACACTCCATATATATATATGGGGAGGAACACGCTCCAACTCGGTTTTACAGTGAAAACTGCAGAAACTTCAAACTGGCACGAGGAAAGACACTGAGAAACCAGACAAAAATTTCAACTTAAACCCCTTCCATTTGTGCAACCTGAACGAACGTCTCTCCACATGCTCAGTTCTGAGAGATATATGTGTGTCAAAGCCGTCCTTCAAGAAGCTTGTTTGGAACACAAAGTTCTTTTCAGTTGCAAACTACATTCCATACATATATATGGGGAGGTAATCGCTCCAACGCGGTTTTACATTGAAAACTGCAGGAACTTCAAACCGGCACTAGGAAACACACTGAGAAACCAGAGTAAAATTTTCCCCGGCAACCCTTACATTTGTGCTAGAATAACGAAAGTCTCTCCATATGCTCTGTTCTGACAGATAAGTGTGTGTGAAAGCTGTCCTTCACCTAGCTTGTTGGGAACACAAAGTTTCTTTTCAGTTAAAAATAGTACTCCATACATATATATGGGGATGTACTCGCTCCACATCGCTTTTACACTGAAAACTGCAGGAACTTCACACCGGCACTAGGAATAACACTAGGTACCAGAGTAAAAGTTTCCCTGCAATCAATTCCACGTGTGCAAGATGAACGAACGTCTCTCCACATGCTCAGGTCTTTGAGATAAGTGTGTGTGAAAGCCGTCCTTCAACTAGCTTGTTTGGAATACAATGTTTCTTTTCAATTGAAAATGATAATCCATACATATATATGGGGATGTACAAGCTCCAACTCGTTTTTATAGTGAAAACTGCAGGAATTTCAAACCAGAAGTAGGAAACACACTGAGAAACCAGAGTAAAAGCTTCTCATACAACCTCTTCCCATTATGCTAGAAGAACGTACGTCTCTCCACATGCTCATTTCTGAGTTATAAGTGTGTGTGAAAGCCGTCCTTCAACAAGAATGTAGGGAAAACAAAGTTTCTTTTCATTTGTAAACTGTACTCAATACATATATAAGGGGAGGTACTCCTTGCAACTCGGTTTTACAGTGAAAACTGCAAGAACTTCAAACCGGCAGTAGGAAAAACACTGAGAAACCAGAGAAAAGTTTCTCCTGAAAACCGTTCCCTTTGTGCAACATGAACGAACGTCTCTCCACATGCTCAGATCTGACAGATTAATGTGTGTGAAAATCTTCCTTCAACTAGCTTGTTCGGAACACAAAGTTTCTTTTCAGTTGCAAACTACATTCCACACATATATATGGGGAGGTACACGCTCCAGCACGGTTTTACACTGAAAACTGCAGGAACTTCAAACCGGCGCTAGGAAACACACGGAGAATCCAGATTTAAACTTCCCAGAAATCCGTTCGTTTGTGCTAGATCAACGAACGACTCTCTACGTGCTCATTTCTGAGAGATAAGTGTGTGTGAAGCCGTTCTTTACTTAGCTTTCTGGGAACAAAATGTTCTTTATATTTGCAAACGGTAATCCATACATATACATGGGGAGGTACTCGATCCAGCTCGGTTTTACAGTGAAAACTGCAGGAACTTCAAACCGGCACTAGGAAACACACTGAGAAACCACAGTAAATGTTTCTCCTGCAACCTGTTCCAATTGTGTTAGATAAATGAACGTCTCTCCACATGCTCATTTCTGAGGGATAATTGTGTGTGAAAGCTGTCATTCAACTAGCTTGTTGGGAACACAAAGTTACTTTTCAGGTGCAAACTACACTCCAGATATATTTATGGGGAGGTACTCGCTCCAACTCCGTTTTACAGGGAAACTGTAGAAACTTCAAACCGGCACTAGGAAACAAACTGAGAAAACAGAGTAAAAATTTCCCCTGAAACCTGTTCCCTTTGAGCAATATGAACGAACGTCTCGCCACATGCTCAGTTCTGAGAGAAAAATGTGTGTGAAAGCCGTCCTTCCACTAACTTGTTCGGAACACAAAGTTTCTTTACAGTTGCCAACTACATTCCATGCAGATATATGGGGAGGTACACGCTCCAACACGGTTTTACACTGAAAAATGCAGAAACTTCAAACCGGCGCTAGGAAACACACTGAGAATCCAGAGTTAAATTTCCACTGCAAACCGTTCCCTTTGTGCTAGAAGAACGAAAGTCTCTCCACATGCTCAGTTCTGAGGGATAAGTGTTTGTGAAAGCCGTCCTTCACCCTGCTTGTTGGGAACACAAAGTTTCTTTTCAGGTGCGAACTACACTCCATATATATATATGGGGAGGAACACGCTCCAACTCGGTTTTACAGTGAAAACTGCAGAAACTTCAAACTGGCACGAGGAAAGACACTGAGAAACCAGACAAAAATTTCAACTTAAACCCCTTCCATTTGTGCAACCTGAACGAACGTCTCTCCACATGCTCAGTTCTGAGAGATATATGTGTGTCAAAGCCGTCCTTCAAGAAGCTTGTTTGGAACACAAAGTTCTTTTCAGTTGCAAACTACATTCCATACATATATATGGGGAGGTAATCGCTCCAACGCGGTTTTACATTGAAAACTGCAGGAACTTCAAACCGGCACTAGGAAACACACTGAGAAACCAGAGTAAAATTTTCCCCGGCAACCCTTACATTTGTGCTAGAATAACGAAAGTCTCTCCATATGCTCTGTTCTGACAGATAAGTGTGTGTGAAAGCTGTCCTTCACCTAGCTTGTTGGGAACACAAAGTTTCTTCTCAGTTGCAAATTGTACTCCATACATATATATGTGGTAGTACTCGCTTCAAGTCGTTTTTACAGTGAAAACAGCAGGAACATAAAACCGGCACTAGAAAACACACTGAGAAAGTAGAGTAAAACTTTCCCTGCAAACAATTCCAATTGTGCTAGATGAACGAACGTCTCTCAACATGCTAAGTTCAGAGAGATAAGTGTGTGTGAAAGCTGTCCTTCACCTATCTTGTTGGGAACACAAAGTTTCTTTTCAGTTGCAAACGGTACTCCATACATATATATGGGTAGGTACACGCTCCAACTCGGTTTTACAGTGAAAACTGCAGGAACTTCAAAAAGGCACTAGGAAACACACTGAGAAACGAGAGTAAAAGTTTCCCCTGCAACCCAATCACTTTGTGCTAAAAGAACGAATGTCTCTCCACATGCTCAATTCTGAGAGATAATTGTGTATGAAAGCCGTACTTCACCTACCTTCATGGGAACACAAAGTTTCTTTTCAGTTGCAAAATACAATCCATACATATGTATGGGGAGGTACAAGCTCCAACACGGATTTACAGTGAAAACTACAGGAACTTCAAACCGGTGCTAGGAAACACACAGAGAAACAAGATAAAATGTTTCTCCTGCAATCCATTCCATTTGTGCTAGAAGAACGAAAGTTTCTCCACGTGCTCAGGTCTCACAGATAATTGTGTGTGAAAGCCGTACTTCACCTAGCTTGTTGGGAACACAAAGTTTCTTTTCAGGTGCAAACTACACTCAATAAATTTATACGGGGTGGTCCTTGCTCCAACTCGCTTTTACAGTGAAAACTGCAGAAACTTCAAACAGGCACGAGGAAACAAACTGAGAAACCAGAGTAAAAATTTCCCCTGGATCCCGTTCCCTTTGTGCAACATGAACGAACGTCTCTCCACATGCTCAGTTCTGAAAGATAAATGTGTGTGAAAGCCGTCCTTCAACTAGCTTGTTGGGAACACAAAGTTTCTATTCAGTTGCAAAATACATTCCATAAATATATATATGGGAAGGTACACGCTCGAACTCGATTTTACACTGCAAACTGAAGGAAATTCAAACCGGCGCTAGGAAACACACTGCGAAAACAGAGTAAAAGTTTCCCCTGCAAACATTTCCGTTTGTGCTAGAAGAACGAAAGTCTCTCCACATGCTCAGTTCAGACAGATAATTGTGTGTGAAAGCTGCCCTTCACTTAGCTTGTTGGGAACACAAAGTTTCTTTTCTCTTGCAAATTATGCTCCATAGATATATAAGGGGAGGAACTAGCCCCAAATCGTTCTTACAGTGAAAATGGCAGGAAATTCAAACCGGCACTAGGAAACAAACTGTGAAACCAGAGTAAAAGTTTCTCATGCAACCAGTTCCCTTTGTGCTAGATGAACAAACATCTCTCCACATGCTCAGTTCTTTGAGATAAGTGTGTGTGAAAGCCGTCCTTCAACTAGCTTGTTTGGAATACAATGTTTCTTTTCAGTTGAAAATGATAATCCATACATATATATGGGGATGTACAAGCTCCAACTCGTTTTTACAGTGAAAACTGCAGGAATTTCAAACCAGAACTAGGAAACACACTGAGAAACCAGAGTAAAAGCTTCTCCTGCAACTTGTTCCCATTTTGTTAGATGAATGAAAGTCTCTCCACATGCTCAGTTCTGATGGATAAGTTTGTGTGAAAGCAGTACTTCACCTAGCTTGTTGGGAACACAAAGTTTCTTTTCAGTTACAAATAGTACTCCATACATATATATGGGGATGTACTCGCTCCACATCACTTTTACACTGAAAACTGCAGGAACTTCAAATCGGCACTAGGAATAACACTAGAAACCAGAGTAAAAGTTTCCCTGCAAACAATTCCAAGTGTGCTAAATGAACGAACGTCTCTCAACATGCTCAGTTCTGAGAGATAAGTGTGTGTGAAAACCGTCCTTAACCTATCTTGTAGGGAACACAAATATTCTTTTCAGTTGGAAACGGTACTCTATAAATTTATATAGGGAGGTACTCGCTCCAAATCTGTTTTACAGTGAAAACAGCAGGAACTTCAAACCAACACGAGGAAACTCCCTGAGAAACCAGAATAAAAGTTTCTCCTGCAACCTGTTCCCATTGTGTTAGATGAATGAACGTATCTCCACATGCTGATTTCTGAGAGATAAATGTGTGTGAAAGCCGTCCTTCACCTAGCTTGTTGGGAACACAATGTTTATTTTCAGTTGCATACTACATTCCATAAATATATATGGGGAGTTACTCGTTGCAACTCGTTTTTACAGCGAAACCTGCAGGAACTTCAAATCGGCACTAGGAAACACACTGAGAAAGCAGAGTAAAAGTTTCTCATACAACCTCTTCCCATTATGCTAGAAGAACGTACGTCTCTCCACATGCTCATTTCTGAGTTATAAGTGTGTGTGAAAGCCGTTCTTCAACAAGAATGTAGGGAAAACAAAGATTCTTTTCAGTTGTAAACTGTACTCAATACATATATAAGGGGAGGTACTCCTTGCAACTCGGTTTTACAGTGAAAACTGCAGGAATTTCAAACCGGCAGTAGGAAAAACACTGAGAAACCAGAGAAAAGTTTCTCCTGAAAACCGTTCCCTTTGTGCAACATGAACGAACATCTCTCCACATGCTCAGATCTGACAGATTAATGTGTGTGAAAATCTTCCTTCAACTAGCTGGTTCGGAACACAAAGTTTCTTTTCAGTTGCAAACTACATTCCATACATATATATGGGGAGGTACACGCTCCAGCACGGTTTTACACTGAAAACTGCAGGAACTTCAAACCAGCGATAGGAAACACACGGAGAATCCAGATTTAAACTTCCCAGAAATCCGTCCGTTTGTGCTAGATCAACGAACGACTCTCTACGTGCTCATTTCTGAGAGATAAGTGTGTGTGAAGCCGTTCTTTACTTAGCTTTCTGGGAACAAAATGTTCTTTATATTTGCAAACGGTAATCCATACATATACATGGGGAGGTACTCGATCCAGCTCGGTTTTACAGTGAAAACTGCAGGAACTTCAAACCGACACTAGGAAACACACTGAGAAACCACAGTAAATGTTTCTCCTGCATCCTGTTCCAATTGTGTTAGATAAATGAACGTCTCTCCACATGCTCATTTCTGAGGGATAATTGTGTGTGAAAGCTGTCATTCAACTAGCTTGTTGGGAACACAAAGTTACTTTTCAGGTGCAAACTACACTCCAGATATATTTATGAGGAGGTACTCGCTCCAACTCCGTTTTACAGGGAAACTGTAGAAACTTCAAACCGGCACTAGGAAACAAACTGAGAAAACAGAGTAAAAATTTCCCCTGAAACCCGTTCCCTTTGAGCAATATGAACGAACGTCTCGCCACATGCTCAGTTCTGAGAGAAAAATGTGTGTGAAAGCCGTCCTTCCACTAACTTGTTCGGAACACAAAGTTTCTTTACAGTTGCCAACTACATTCCATGCAGATATATGGGGAGGTACACGCTCCAACACGGTTTTACACTGAAAAATGCAGAAACTTCCAACCGGCTCTAGGAAACACACTGAGAATCCAGAGTTAAACTTCCACTGCAAACCGTTCCCTTTGTGCTAGAAGAACGAAAGTCTCTCCACATGCTCAGTTCTGAGGGATAAGTGTTTGTGAAAGCCGTCCTTCACCCTGCTTGTTGGGAACACAAAGTTTCTTTTCAGGTGCGAACTACACTCCATATATATATATGGGGAGGAACACGCTCCAACTCGGTTTTACAGTGAAAACTGCAGAAACTTCAAACTGGCACGAGGAAAGACACTGAGAAACCAGACAAAAATTTCAACTTAAACCCCTTCCATTTGTGCAACCTGAACGAACGTCTCTCCACATGCTCAGTTCTGAGAGATATATGTGTGTCAAAGCCGTCCTTCAAGAAGCTTGTTTGGAACACAAAGTTCTTTTCAGTTGCAAACTACATTCCATACAGTTATATGGGGAGGTAATCGCTCCAACGCGGTTTTACATTGAAAACTGCAGGAACTTCAAACCGGCACTAGGAAACACACTGAGAAACCAGAGTAAAATTTTCCCCGGCAACCCTTACATTTGTGCTAGAATAACGAAAGTCTCTCCATATGCTCTGTTCTGACAGATAAGTGTGTGTGAAAGCTGTCCTTCACCTAGCTTGTTGGGAACACAAAGTTTCTTCTCAGTTGCAAATTGTACTCCATACATATATATGTGGTAGTACTCGCTTCAAGTCATTTTTACAGTGAAAACAGCACGAACATAAAAACGGCACTAGAAAACACACTGAGAAAGTAGAGTAAAACTTTCCCTGCAAACAATTCCAATTGTGCTAGATGAACGAACGTCTCTCAACATGCTAAGTTCAGAGAGATAAGTGTGTGTGAAAGCTGTCCTTCACCTATCTTGTTGGGAACACAAAGTTTCTTTTCAGTTGCAAACGGTACTCCATACATATATATGGATAGGTACACGCTCCAACTCGGTTTTACAGTGAAAACTGCAGGAACTTCAAAACGGCACTAGGAAACACACTGAGAAACCAGAGTAAAAGTTCCCCTGCAACCCAATCACTTTGTGCTAAAAGAACGAATGTCTCTCCACATGCTCAATTCTGAGAGATAATTGTGTATGAAAGCCGTCCTTCACCTATCTTGATGGGAACACAAAGTTTCTTTTCAGTTGCAAAATGCAATCCATACATATGTATGGGGAGGTACAAGCTCCAACACGGATTTACAGTGAAAACTACAGGAACTTTAAACAGGTGCTAGGAAACACACAGAGAAACAAGATAAAATGTTTCTCCTGCAATCCATTCCATTTGTGCTAGAAGAACGAAAGTTTCTCCACGTGCTCAGGTCTCACAGATAATTGTGTGTGAAAGCCGTACTTCACCTAGCTTGTTGGGAACACAAAGTTTCTTTTCAGGTGCAAACTTCACTCAATAAATTTATACGGGGTGGTCCTTGCTCCAACTCGCTTTTACAGGGAAAACTGCAGAAACTTCAAACAGGCACGAGGAACAAACTGAGAAACCAGAGTAAAAATTTCCCCTGGATCCCGTTCCCATTGTGCAACATGAACGAACGTCTCTCTATGCTCAGTTCTGAAAGATAAATGTGTGTGAAAGCCGTCCTTCAAATAGCTTGTTGGGAACACAAAGTTTCTTTTCAGTTGCAAACTACATTCCATACATATATATGGAAAGGTACACGCTCAAACTCGATTTTACCCTGCAAACTGAAGGAAATTCAAACCGGCGGTAGGAAACACACTGCGAAAACAGAGTAAAAGTTTCCCCTGCAAACATTTCCGTTTGTGCTAGAAGAACGAAAGTCTCTCCACATGCTCAGTTCAGACAGATAATTGCGTGTGAAAGCTGCCCTTCACTTAGCTTGTTGGGAACACAAAGTTTCTTTTCTCTGGCAAATTATACTCCATAGATATATAAGGGGAGGGACTAGCCCCAAATCGTTCTTACAGTGAAAATGGCAGAAAGTTCAAACCGGCACTAGGAAACAAACTGTGAAACCAGAGTAAAAGTTTCTCATGCTACCAGTTCCCTTTGTGCTAGATGAACAAACATCTCTCCACATGCTCAGTTCTTTGAGATAAGTGTGTGTGAAAGCCGTCCTTCAACTAGCTTGTTTGGAATACAATGTTTCTTTTCAGTTGAAAATGATAATCCATACATATATATGGGGATGTACAAGCTCCAACTCGTTTTTACAGTGAAAACTGCAGGAATTTCAAACCAGAACTAGGAAACACACTGAGAAACCAGAGTAAAAGCTTCTCCTGCAAATTGTTCCCATTTTGTTAGATGAATGAAAGTCTCTCCACATGCTCAGGTCTGATGGATAAGTTTGTGTGAAAGCAGTACTTCACCTAGCTTGTTGGGAACACAAAGTTTCTTTTCAGTTAAAAATAGTACTCCATATATATATATGGGGATGTACTCGCTCCACAACGCTTTTACACTGAAAACTGCAGGAACTTCAAATCGGCACTAGGAATAACACTAGGTACCAGAGTAAACGTTTCCCTGCAAACAATTCCACGTGTGCTAGATGAACGAACGTCTCTCCACATGCTCATTTCTTTGAGATAAGAGTGTGTGGAAGCGGTCCTTCAACTAGCTTGTTTGGAATACAATGTTTCTTTTCAGTTGAAAATGATAATCCATACATATATATGGGGATGTACAAGCTACAACTCGTTTTTACAGTGAAAACTGCAGGAATTTCAAACCAGAACTAGGAAACACACTGAGAAACCAGAGTAAAATTTTCCCCTGCAACCCTTACATTTGTGCTAGAATAACGAAAGTCTCTCCATATGCTCAGTTCAGACAGGTAATTGTGTGTGAAAGCTGCCCTTCACTTAGCTTGTTGGGAACACAAAGTTTCTTTTCTCTTGCAAATTATACTCCATAGATATATAAGGGGAGGAACTAGCCCCAAATCGTTCTTACAGTGAAAATGGCAGGAAATTCAAACCGGCACTAGGAAACAAACTGTGAAACCAGAGTAAAAGTTTCACATGCAACCAGTTCCCTTTGTGCTAGATGAACAAACATCTCTCCACATGCTCAGTTCTTTGAGATAAGTGTGTGTGAAAGCCGTCCTTCAACTAGCTTGTTTGGAATACACTGTTTCTTTTCAGTTGAAAATGATAATCCATACATATATATGGGGATGTACAAGCTCCAACTCGTTTTTACAGTGAAAACTGCAGGAATTTCAAACCAGAACTAGGAAACACACTGAGAAACCAGAGTAAAAGCTTCTCCTGCAAATTGTTCCCATTTTGTTAGATGAATGAAAGTCTCTCCACATGCTCAGGTCTGATGGATAAGTTTGTGTGAAAGCAGTACTTCACATAGCTTGTTGGGAACACAAAGTTTCTTTTCAGTTAAAAATAGTACTCCATACATATATATGGGGATGTACTCGCTCCACATCGCTTTTACACTGAAAACTGCAGGAACTTCACACCGGCACTAGGAATAACACTAGGTACCAGAGTAAAAGTTTCACTGCAATCAATTCCACGTGTGCAAGATGAACGAACGTCTCTCCACATGCTCAGGTCTTTGAGATAAGTGTGTGTGAAAGCCGTCCTTCAACTAGCTTGTTTGGAATACAATGTTTCTTTTCAATTGAAAATGATAATCCATACATATATATGGGGATGTACAAGCTCCAACTCGTTTTTACAGTGAAAACTGCAGGAATTTCAAACCAGAAGTAGGAAACACACTGAGAAACCAGAGTAAAAGCTTCTCATACAACCTCTTCCCATTATGCTAGAAGAACGTACGTCTCTCCACATGCTCATTTCTGAGTTATAAGTGTGTGTGAAAGCCGTCCTTCAACAAGAATGTAGGGAAAACAAAGTTTCTTTTCATTTGTAAACTGTACTCAATACATATATAAGGGGAGGTACTCCTTGCAACTCGGTTTTACAGTGAAAACTGCAGGAACTTCAAACCGGCAGTAGGAAAAACACTGAGAAACCAGAGAAAAGTTTCTCCTGAAAACCGTTCCCTTTGTGCAACATGAACGAACGTCTCTCCACATGCTCAGATCTGACAGATTAATGTGTGTGAAAATCTTCCTTCAACTAGCTTGTTCGGAACACAAAGTTTCTTTTCAGTTGCAAACTACATTCCATACATATATATGGGGAGGTACACGCTCCAGCACGGTTTTACACTGAAAACTGCAGGAACTTCAAACCGGCGCTAGGAAACACACGGAGAATCCAGATTTAAACTTCCCAGAAATCCGTTCGTTTGTGCTAGATCAACGAACGACTCTCTACGTGCTCATTTCTGAGAGATAAGTGTGTGTGAAGCCGTTCTTTACTTAGCTTTCTGGGAACAAAATGTTCTTTATATTTGCAAACGGTAATCCATACATATACATGGGGAGGTACTCGATCCAGCTCGGTTTTACAGTGAAAACTGCAGGAACTTCAAACCGGCACTAGGAAACACACTGAGAAACCACAGTAAATGTTTCTCCTGCAACCTGTTCCAATTGTGTTAGATAAATGAACGTCTCTCCACATGCTCATTTCTGAGGGATAATTGTGTGTGAAAGCTGTCATTCAACTAGCTTGTTGGGAACACAAAGTTACTTTTCAGGTGCAAACTACACTCCAGATATATTTATGGGGAGGTACTCGCTCCAACTCCGTTTTACAGGGAAACTGTAGAAACTTCAAACCGGCACTAGGAAACAAACTGAGAAAACAGAGTAAAAATTTCCCCTGAAACCTGTTCCCTTTGAGCAATATGAACGAACGTCTCGCCACATGCACAGTTCTGAGAGAAAAATGTGTGTGAAAGCCGTCCTTCCACTAACTTGTTCGGAAAACAAAGTTTCTTTACAGTTGCCAACTACATTCCATGCAGATATATGGGGAGGTACACGCTCCAACACGGTTTTACACTGAAAAATGCAGAAACTTCAAACCGGCGCTAGGAAACACACTGAGAATCCAGAGTTAAATTTCCACTGCAAACCGTTCCCTTTGTGCTAGAAGAACGAAAGTCTCTCCACATGCTCAGTTCTGAGGGATAAGTGTTTGTGAAAGCCGTCCTTCACCCTGCTTGTTGGGAACACAAAGTTTCTTTTCAGGTGCGAACTACACTCCATATATATATATGGGGAGGAACACGCTCCAACTCGGTTTTACAGTGAAAACTGCAGAAACTTCAAACTGGCACGAGGAAAGACACTGAGAAACCTGACAAAAATTTCAACTTAAACCCCTTCCATTTGTGCAACCTGAACGAACGTCTCTCCACATGCTCAGTTCTGAGAGATATATGTGTGTCAAAGCCGTCCTTCAAGAAGCTTGTTTGGAACACAAAGTTCTTTTCAGTTGCAAACTACATTCCATACATATATATGGGGAGGTAATCGCTCCAACGCGGTTTTACATTGAAAACTGCAGGAACTTCAAACCGGCACTAGGAAACACACTGAGAAACCAGAGTAAAATTTTCCCCTGCAACCCTTACATTTGTGCTAGAATAACGAAAGTCTCTCCATATGCTCTGTTCTGACAGATAAGTGTGTGTGAAAGCTGTCCTTCAACTAGCTTGTTGGGAACACAAAGTTTCTTCTCAGTTGCAAATTGTACTCCATAGATATATATGTGTTAGTACTCGCTTCAAGTCGTTTTTACAGTGAAAACAGCAGGAACATAAAACCGGCACTAGAAAACACACTGAGAAAGTAGAGTAAAACTTTCCCTGCAAACAATTCCAATTGTGCTAGATGAACGAACGTCTCTCAACATGCTAAGTTCAGAGAGATAAGTGTGTGTGAAAGCTGTCCTTCACCTATCTTGTTGGGAACACAAAGTTTCTTTTCAGTTGCAAACGGTACTCCATACATATATATGGATAGGTACACGCTCCAACTCGGTTTTACAGTGAAAACTGCAGGAACTTCAAAACGGCACTAGGAAACACACTGAGAAACCAGAGTAAAAGTTTCCCCTGCAACCCAATCACTTTGTGCTAAAAGAACGAATGTCTCTCCACATGCTCAATTCTGAGAGATAATTGTGTATGAAAGCCGTCCTTCACCTATCTTGATGGGAACACAAAGTTTCTTTTCAGTTGCAAAATGCAATCCATACATATGTATGGGGAGGTACAAGCTCCAACACGGATTTACAGTGAAAACTACAGGAACTTCAAACAGGTGCTAGGAAACACACAGAGAAACAAGATAAAATGTTTCTCCTGCAATCCATTCCATTTGTGCTAGAAGAACGAAAGTTTCTCCACGTGCTCAGGTCTCACAGATAATTGTGTGTGAAAGCCGTACTTCACCTAGCTTGTTGGGAACACAAAGTTTCTTTTCAGGTGCAAACTTCACTCAATAAATTTATACGGGGTGGTCCTTGCTCCAACTCGCTTTTACAGTGAAAACTGCAGAAACTTCAAACAGGCACGAGGAAACAAACTGAGAAACCAGAGTAAAAATTTCCCCTAGATCCCGTTCCCATTGTGCAACATGAACGAACGTCTCTCTACATGCTCAGTTCTGAAAGATAAATGTGTGTGAAAGCCGTCCTTCAAATAGCTTGTTGGGAACACAAAGTTTCTTTTCAGTTGCAAACTACATTCCATACATATATATGGAAATGTACACGCTCAAACTCGATTTTACACTGCAAACTGAAGGAAATTGAAACCGGCGGTAGGAAACACACTGCGAAAACAGAGTAAAAGTTTCCCCTGCAAACATTTCCCTTTGTGCTAGAAGAACGAAAGTCTCTCCACATGCTCAGTTCAGACAGATAATTGCGTGTGAAAGCTGCCCTTCACTTAGCTTGTTGGGAACACAAAGTTTCTTTTCTCTTGCAAATTATACTCCATAGATATATAAGGGGAGGAACTAGCCCCAAATCGTTCTTACAGTGAAAATGGCAGGAAATTCAAACCGGCACTAGGAAACAAACTGTGAAACCAGAGTAAAAGTTTCTCATGCTACCAGTTCCCTTTGTGCTAGATGAACAAACATCTCTCCACATGCTCAGTTCTTTGAGATAAGTGTGTGTGAAAGCCGTCCTTCAACTAGCTTGTTTGGAATACAATGTTTCTTTTCAGTTGAAAATGATAATCCATACATATATATGGGGATGTACAAGCTCCAACTCGTTTTTACAGTGAAAACTGCAGGAACTTCAAAACGGCACTAGGAAACACACTGAGAAACCAGAGTAAAAGCTTCTCCTGCAAATTGTTCCCATTTTGTTAGATGAATGAAAGTCTCTCCACATGCTCAGGTCTGATGGATAAGTTTGTGTGAAAGCAGTACTTCACCTAGCTTGTTGGGAACACAAAGTTTCTTTTCAGTTAAAAATAGTACTCCATAAATATATATGGGGATGTACTCGCTCCACAACGCTTTTACACTGAAAACTGCAGGAACTTCAAATCGGCACTAGGAATAACACTAGGTACCAGAGTAAAAGTTTCCCTGCAAACAATTCCACGTGTGCTAGATGAACAAACATCTCTCCACATGCTCAGTTCTTTGAGATAAGAGTGTGTGGAAGCGGTCCTTCAACTAGCTTGTTTGGAATACAATGTTTCTTTTCAGTTGAAAATGATAATCCATACATATATATGGGGATGTACAAGCTACAACTCGTTTTTACAGTGAAAACTGCAGGAATTTCAAACCAGAACTAGGAAACACACTGAGAAACCAGAGTAAAATTTTCCCCTGCAACCCTTACATTTGTGCTAGAATAACGAAAGTCTCTCCATATGCTCTGTTCTGACAGATAAGTATGTGTGAAAGCTGTCCTTCACCTAGCTTGTTGGGAACACAAAGTTTCTTCTCAGTTGCAAATTGTACTCCATACATATATATGTGGTAGTACTCGCTTCAAGTCGTTTTTACAGTGAAAACAGCAGGAACATAAAACCGGCACTAGAAAACACACTGAGAAAGTAGAGTAAAACTTTCCCTGCAAACAATTCCAATTGTGCTAGATGAACGAACGTCTCTCAACATGCTAAGTTCAGAGAGATAAGTGTGTGTGAAAGCTGTCCTTCACCTATCTTGTTGGGAACACAAAGTTTCTTTTCAGTTGCAAACGGTACTCCATACATATATATGGGGATGTACTCGCTCCACATCGCTTTTACACTAAAAACTGCAGGAACTTCAAATCGGCACTAGGAATAACACTAGAAACCAGAGTAAAAGTTTCCCTGCAAACAATTCCACGTGTGCTAGATGAACGAACGTCTCTCAACATGCTCAGTTCTGAGAGATAAGTGTGTGTGAAAACCGTCCTTAACCTATCATGTAGGGAACACAAATATTCTTTTCAGTTGCAAACGGTACTCTATAAATTTATATAGGGAGGTACTCGCTCCAAATCTGTTTTACAGTGAAAACAGCAGGAACTTCAAACCAACACGAGGAAACTCCCTGAGAAACCAGAATAAAAGTTTCTCCTGCAACCTGTTCCCATTGTGTTAGATGAATGAACGTATCTCCACATGCTCATTTCTGAGAGATAAATGTGTGTGAAAGCCGTCCTTCACCTAGCTTGTTGGGAACACAATGTTTATTTTCAGTTGCATACTACATTCCATAAATATATATGGGGAGTTACTCGTTGCAACTCGTTTTTACAGCGAAACCTGCAGGAACTTCAAATCGGCACTAGGAAACACACTGAGAAAACAGTGTAAAAGTTTCTCATACAACCTCTTCCCATTATGCTAGAAGAACGTACGTCTCTCCACATGCTCATTTCTGAGTTATAAGTGTGTGTGAAAGCCTTCCTTCAACAAGAATGTAGGGAAAACAAAGTTTCTTTTCAGTTGTAAACTGTACTCAATACATATATAAGGGGAGGTACTCCTTGCAACTCGGCTTTACAGTGAAAACTGCAGGAACTTCAAACCGGCAGTAGGAAAAACACTGAGAAACCAGAGAAAAGTTTCTCCTGAAAACCGTTCCCTTTGTGCAACATGAACGAACGTCTCTCCACATGCTCAGATCTGACAGATTAATGTGTGTGAAAATCTTCCTTCAACTAGCTTGTTCGGAACACAAAGTTTCTTTTCAGTTGCAAACTACATTCCATACATATATATGGGGAGGTACACGCTCCAGCACGGTTTTACACTGAAAACTGCAGGAACTTCAAACCGGCGCTAGGAAACACACGGAGAATCCAGATTTAAACTTCCCAGAAATCCGTTCATTTGTGCTAGATCAACGAACGACTCTCTACGTGCTCATTTCTGAGAGATAAGTGTGTGTGAAGCCGTTCTTTACTTAGCTTTCTGGGAACACAAAGTTCTTTATATTTGCAAACGGTAATCCATACATATACATGGGGAGGTACTCGATCCAGCTCGGTTTTACAGTGAAAATTGCAGGAACTTCAAACCGGCACTAGGAAACACACTGAGAAACCACAGTAAATGTTTCTCCTGCAACCTGTTCCAATTGTGTTAGATAAATGAACGTCTCTCCACATGCTCATTTCTGAGGGATAATTGTGTGTGAAAGCTGTCATTCAACTAGCTTGTTGGGAACACAAAGTTACTTTTCAGGTGCAAACTACACTCCAGATATATTTATGGGGAGGTACTCGCTCCAACTCCGTTTTACAGGGAAACTGTAGAAACTTCAAACCGGCACTAGGAAACAAACTGAGAAAACAGAGTAAAAATTTCCCCTGAAACCCGTTCCCTTTGAGCAATATGAACGAACGTCTCGCCACATGCTCAGTTCTGAGAGAAAAATGTGTGTGAAAGCCGTCCTTCCACTTACTTGTTCGGAACACAAAGATTCTTTACAGTTGCCAACTACATTCCATGCAGATATATGGGGAGGTACACGCTCCAACACGGTTTTACACTGAAAAATGCAGAAATTTCAAACCGGCGCTAGGAAACACACTGAGAATCCAGAGTTAAATTTCCACTGCAAACCGTTCCTTTTGTGCTAGAAGAACGAAAGTCTCTCCACATGCTCAGTTCTGAGGGATAAGTGTTTGTGAAAGCCGTCCTTCACCCTGCTTGTTGGGAACACAAAGTTTCTTTTCAGGTGCGAACTACACTCCATATATATATATGGGGAGGAACACGCTCCAACTCGGTTTTACAGTGAAAACTGCAGAAACTTCAAACTGGCACGAGGAAAGACACTGAGAAACCAGACAAAAATTTCAACTTAAACCCCTTCCATTTGTGCAACCTGAACGAACGTCTCTCCACATGCTCAGTTCTGAGAGATATATGTGTGTCAAAGCCGTCCTTCAAGAAGCTTGTTTGGAACACAAAGTTCTTTTCAGTTGCAAACTAAATTCCATACAGATATATGGGGAGGTAATCGCTCCAACGCGGTTTTACATTGAAAACTGCAGGAACTTCAAACCGGCACTAGGAAACACACTGAGAAACCAGAGTAAAATTTTCCCCTGCAACCCTTACATTTGTGCTAGAATAACGAAAGTCTCTCCATATGCTCTGTTCTGACAGATAAGTGTGTGTGAAAGCTGTCCTTCACCTAGCTTGTTGGGAACACAAAGTTTCTTCTCAGTTGCAAATTGTACTCCATACATATATATGTGGTAGTACTCGCTTCAAGTCGTTTTTACAGTGAAAACAGCAGGAACATAAAACCGGCACTAGAAAACACACTGAGAAAGTAGAGTAAAACTTTCCCTGCAAACAATTCCAATTGTGCTAGATGAACGAACGTCTCTCAACATGCTAAGTTCAGAGAGATAAGTGTGTGTGAAAGCTGTCCTTCACCTATCTTGTTCGGAACACAAAGTTTCTTTTCAGTAGCAAACGGTACTCCATACATATATATGGGTAGGTACACGCTCCAACTCGGTTTTACAGTGAAAACTGCAGGAACTTCAAAACGGCACTAGGAAACACACTGAGAAAACAGAGTAAAAGGTTCCCCTGCAACCCAATCACTTTGTGCTAAAAGAACGAATGTCTCTCCACATGCTCAATTCTGAGAGATAATTGTGTATGAAAGCCGTCCTTCACCTACCTTCATGGGAACACAAAGTTTCTTTTCAGTTGCAAAATACAATCCATACATATGTATGGGGAGGTACAAGCTCCAACACGGATTTACAGTGAAAACTACAGGAACTTCAAACCGGTGCTAGGAAACACACAGAGAAACAAGATAAAATGTTTCTCCTGCAAATCATTCCATTTGTGCTAGAAGAACGAAAGTTTCTCTACGTGCTCTGTTCTCACAGATAATTGTGAGTGAAAGCCGTACTTCACCTAGCTTGTTGGGAACACAAAGTTTCTTTTCAAGTGCAAACTACACTCAATAAATTTATACAGGGTGGTCCTTGCTCCAACTCGATTTTACAGTGAAAACTGCAGAAACTTCAAACAGGCACGAGGAAACAAACTGAGAAACCAGAGTAAAAATTTCCCCTGGATCCCGTTCCATTTGTGCAACATGAAAGAACGTCTCTCCACATGCTCAGTTCTGAAAGATAAATGTGTGTGAAAGCCGTCCTTCAAATAGCTTGTTGGGAACACAAAGTTTCTTTTCAGTTGCAAACTACATTCCATACATATATATGGGAAGGTACACGCTCGAACTCGATTTTACACTGCAAACTGAAGGAAATTCAAACCGGCGCTAATAAACACACTGCGAAAACAGAGTAAAAGTTTCCCCTGCAAACATTTCCGTTTGTGCTAGAAGAACGAAAGTCTCTCCACATGCTCAGTTCAGACAGATAATTGTGTGTGAAAGCTGCCCTTCACTTAGCTTGTTGGGAACACAAAGTTTCTTTTCTCTGGCAAATTATACTCCATAGATATATAAGGGGAGGAACTAGCCCCAAATCGTTCTTACAGTGAAAATGGCAGGAAATTCAAACCGGCACTAGGAAACAAAGTGTGAAACCAGAGTAAAAGTTTCTCATGCTACCAGTTCCCTTTGTGCTAGATGAACAAACATCTCTCCACATGCTCAGTTCTTTGAGATAAGTGTGTGTGAAAGCCGTCCTTCAACTAGCTTGTTTGGAATACACTGTTTCTTTTCAGTTGAAAATGATAATCCATACATATATATGGGGATGTACAAGCTCCAACTCGTTTTTACAGTGAAAACTGCAGGAATTTCAAACCAGAACTAGGAAACACACTGAGAAACCAGAGTAAAAGCTTCTCCTGCAACTTGTTCCCATTTTGTTAGATGAATGAACTCTCTACACATGCTCAGTTCTGATGGATAAGTTTGTGTGAAAGCAGTACTTCACCTAGCTTGTTGGGAACACAAAGTTTCTTTTCAGTTACAAATAGTACTCCATACATATATATGGGGATGTACTCGCTCCACATCGCTTTTACAATGAAAACTGCAGGAACTTCAAATCGGCACTAGGAATAACACTAGAAACCAGAGTAAAAGTTTCCCTGCAAACAATTCCACGTGTGCTAGATGAACGAACGTCTCTCAACATGCTCAGTTCTGAGAGATAAGTGTGTGTGAAAACCGTCCTTAACCTATCTTTTAGGGAACACAAATATTCTTTTCAGTTGCAAACGGTACTCTATAAATTTATATAGGGAGGTACTCGCTCCAAATCGGTTTTACAGTGAAAACAGCAGGAACTTCAAACCAACACGAGGAAACTCCCTGAGAAACCAGAATAAAATTTTCTCCTGCAACCTGTTCCCATTGTGTTAGATGAATGAACGTATCTCCACATGCTCATTTCTGAGAGATAAATGTGTGTGAAAGCCGTCCTTCACCTAGCTTGTTGGGAACACAATGTTTATTTTCAGTTGCATACTACATTCCATAAATATATATGGGGAGTTACTCGTTGCAACTCGTTTTTACAGCGAAACCTGCAGGAACTTCAAATCGGCACTAGGAAACACACTGAGAAAGCAGAGTAAAAGTTTCTCATACAACCTCTTCCCATTATGCTAGAAGAACGTACGTCTCTCCACATGCTCATTTCTGAGTTATAAGTGTGTGTGAAAGCCGTCCTTCAACAAGAATGTAAGGAAAACAAAGTTTCTTTTCAGTTGTAAACTGTACTCAATACATATATAAGGGGAGGTACTCCTTGCAACTCGGTTTTACAGTGAAAACTGCAGGAACTTCAAACCGGCAGTAGGAAAAACACTGAGAAACCAGAGAAAAGTTTCTCCTGAAAACCGTTCCCTTTGTGCAACATGAACGAACATCTCTCCACATGCTCAGATCTGACAGATTAATGTGTGTGAAAATCTTCCTTCAACTAGCTTGTTTGGAACACAAAGTTTCTTTTCAGTTGCAAACTACATTCCATACATATATATGGGGAGGTACACGCTCCAGCACGGTTTTACACTGAAAACTGCAGGAACTTCAAACCGGCGCTAGGAAACACACGGAGAATCCAGATTTAAACTTCCCAGAAATCCGTTCGTTTGTGCTAGATCAACGAACGACTCTCTACGTGCTCATTTCTGAGAGATAAGTGTGTGTGAAGCCGTTCTTTACTTAGCTTTCTGGGAACACAAAGTTCTTTATATTTGCAAACGGTAATCCATACATATACATGGGGAGGTACTCGATCCAGCTCGGTTTTACAGTGAAAACTGCAGGAACTTCAAACCGGCACTAGGAAACACACTGAGAAACCACAGTAAATGTTTCTCCTGCAACCTGTTCCAATTGTGTTAGATAAATGAACGTCTCTCCACATGCTCATTTCTGAGGGATAATTGTGTGTGAAAGCTGTCATTCAACTAGCTTGTTGGGAACACAAAGTTACTTTTCAGGTGCAAACTACACTCCAGATATATTTATGGGGAGGTACTCGCTCCAACTCCGTTTTACAGGGAAACTGTAGAAACTTCAACCCGGCACTAGGAAACAAACTGAGAAAACAGAGTAAAAATTTCCCCTGAAACCCGTTCCCTTTGAGCAATATGAACGAACGTCTCGCCACATGCTCAGTTCTGAGAGAAAAATGTGTGTGAAAGCCGTCCTTCCACTAACTTGTTCGGAACACAAAGTTTCTTTACAGTTGCCAACTACATTCCATGCAGATATATGGGGAGGTACACGCTCCAACACGGTTTTACACTGAAAAATGCAGAAACTTCCAACCGGCGGTAGGAAACACACTGAGAATCCAGAGTTAAACTTCCACTGCAAACCGTTCCCTTTGTGCTAGAAGAACGAAAGTCTCTCCACATGCTCAGTTCTGAGGGATAAGTGTTTGTGAAAGCCGTCCTTCACCCTGCTTGTTGGGAACACAAAGTTTCTTTTCAGGTGCGAACTACACTCCATATATATATATGGGGAGGAACACGCTCCAACTCGGTTTTACAGTGAAAACTGCAGAAACTTCAAACTGGCACGAGGAAAGACACTGAGAAACCAGACAAAAATTTCAACTTAAACCCCTTCCATTTGTGCAACCTGAACGAACGTCTCTCCACATGCTCAGTTCTGAGAGATATATGTGTGTCAAAGCCGTCCTTCAAGAAGCTTGTTTGGAACACAAAGTTCTTTTCAGTTGCAAACTACATTCCATACATATATATGGGAAGGTACACGCTCGAACTCGATTTTACACTGCAAACTGAAGGAAATTCAAACCGGCGCTAATAAACACACTGCAAAAACAGAGTAAAAGTTTCCCCTGCAAACATTTCCGTTTGTGCTAGAAGAACGAAAGTCTCTCCACATGCTCAGTTCAGACAGATAATTGTGTGTGAAAGCTGCCCTTCACTTAGCTTGTTGGGAACACAAAGTTTCTTTTCTCTGGCAAATTATACTCCATAGATATATAAGGGGAGGAACTAGCCCCAAATCGTTCTTACAGTGAAAATGGCAGGAAATTCAAACCGGCACTAGGAAACAAACTGTGAAACCAGAGTAAAAGTTTCTCATGCTACCAGTTCCCTTTGTGCTAGATGAACAAACATCTCTCCACATGCTCAGTTCTTTGAGATAAGTGTGTGTGAAAGCCGTCCTTCAACTAGCTTGTTTGGAATACACTGTTTCTTTTCAGTTGAAAATGATAATCCATACATATATATGGGGATGTACAAGCTCCAACTCGTTTTTACAGTGAAAACTGCAGGAATTTCAAACCAGAACTAGGAAACACACTGAGAAACCAGAGTAAAAGCTTCTCCTGCAACTTGTTCCCATTTTGTTAGATGAATGAACTCTCTACACATGCTCAGTTCTGATGGATAAGTTTGTGTGAAAGCAGTACTTCACCTAGCTTGTTGGGAACACAAAGTTTCTTTTCAGTTACAAATAGTACTCCATACATATATATGGGGATGTACTCGCTCCACATCGCTTTTACAATGAAAACTGCAGGAACTTCAAATCGGCACTAGGAATAACACTAGAAACCAGAGTAAAAGTTTCCCTGCAAACAATTCCACGTGTGCTAGATGAACGAACGTCTCTCAACATGCTCAGTTCTGAGAGATAAGTGTGTGTGAAAACCGTCCTTAACCTATCTTTTAGGGAACACAAATATTCTTTTCAGTTGCAAACGGTACTCTATAAATTTATATAGGGAGGTACTCGCTCCAAATCTGTTTTACAGTGAAAACAGCAGGAACTTCAAACCAACACGAGGAAACTCCCTGAGAAACCAGAATAAAATTTTCTCCTGCAACCTGTTCCCATTGTGTTAGATGAATGAACGTATCTCCACATGCTCATTTCTGAGAGATAAATGTGTGTGAAAGCCGTCCTTCACCTAGCTTGTTGGGAACACAATGTTTATTTTCAGTTGCATACTACATTCCATAAATATATATGGGGAGTTACTCGTTGCAACTCGTTTTTACAGCGAAA
Organism: Camelus bactrianus; assembly: GCF_048773025.1. Taxonomy (NCBI): domain Eukaryota; kingdom Metazoa; phylum Chordata; class Mammalia; order Artiodactyla; family Camelidae; genus Camelus; species Camelus bactrianus. The sequence goes on from NC_133554.1 coordinate 21,000,456, forward strand.
CCTGCAGGAACTTCAAATCGGCACTAGGAAACACACTGAGAAAGCAGAGTAAAAGTTTCTCATACAACCTCTTCCCATTATGCTAGAAGAACGTACGTCTCTCCACATGCTCATTTCTGAGTTATAAGTGTGTGTGAAAGCCGTCCTTCAACAAGAATGTAAGGAAAACAAAGTTTCTTTTCAGTTGTAAACTGTACTCAATATATATATAAGGGGAGGTACTCCTTGCAACTCGGTTTTACAGTGAAAACTGCAGGAACTTCAAACCGGCAGTAGGAAAAACACTGAGAAACCAGAGAAAAGTTTCTCCTGAAAACCGTTCCCTTTGTGCAACATGAACGAACATCTCTCCACATGCTCAGATCTGACAGATTAATGTGTGTGAAAATCTTCCTTCAACTAGCTTGTTTGGAACACAAAGTTTCTTTTCAGTTGCAAACTACATTCCATACATATATATGGGGAGGTACACGCTCCAGCACGGTTTTACACTGAAAACTGCAGGAACTTCAAACCGGCGCTAGGAAACACACGGAGAATCCAGATTTAAACTTCCCAGAAATCCGTTCGTTTGTGCTAGATCAACGAACGACTCTCTACGTGCTCATTTCTGAGAGATAAGTGTGTGTGAAGCCGTTCTTTACTTAGCTTTCTGGGAACACAAAGTTCTTTATATTTGCAAACGGTAATCCATACATATACATGGGGAGGTACTCGATCCAGCTCGGTTTTACAGTGAAAACTGCAGGAACTTCAAACCGGCACTAGGAAACACACTGAGAAACCACAGTAAATGTTTCTCCTGCAACCTGTTCCAATTGTGTTAGATAAATGAACGTCTCTCCACATGCTCATTTCTGAGGGATAATTGTGTGTGAAAGCTGTCATTCAACTAGCTTGTTGGGAACACAAAGTTACTTTTCAGGTGCAAACTACACTCCAGATATATTTATGGGGAGGTACTCGCTCCAACTCCGTTTTACAGGGAAACTGTAGAAACTTCAAACCGGCACTAGGAAACAAACTGAGAAAACAGAGTAAAAATTTCCCCTGAAACCCGTTCCCTTTGAGCAATATGAACGAACGTCTCGCCACATGCTCAGTTCTGAGAGAAAAATGTGTGTGAAAGCCGTCCTTCCACTAACTTGTTCGGAACACAAAGTTTCTTTACAGTTGCCAACTACATTCCATGCAGATATATGGGGAGGTACACGCTCCAACACGGTTTTACACTGAAAAATGCAGAAACTTCCAACCGGCGGTAGGAAACACACTGAGAATCCAGAGTTAAACTTCCACTGCAAACCGTTCCCTTTGTGCTAGAAGAACGAAAGTCTCTCCACATGCTCAGTTCTGAGGGATAAGTGTTTGTGAAAGCCGTCCTTCACCCTGCTTGTTGGGAACACAAAGTTTCTTTTCAGGTGCGAACTACACTCCATATATATATATGGGGAGGAACACGCTCCAACTCGGTTTTACAGTGAAAACTGCAGAAACTTCAAACTGGCACGAGGAAAGACACTGAGAAACCAGACAAAAATTTCAACTTAAACCCCTTCCATTTGTGCAACCTGAACGAACGTCTCTCCACATGCTCAGTTCTGAGAGATATATGTGTGTCAAAGCCGTCCTTCAAGAAGCTTGTTTGGAACACAAAGTTCTTTTCAGTTGCAAACTACATTCCATACATATATATGGGGAGGTAATCGCTCCAACGCGGTTTTACATTGAAAACTGCAGGAACTTCAAACCGGCACTAGGAAACACACTGAGAAACCAGAGTAAAATTTTCCCCTACAACCCTTACATTTGTGCTAGAATAACGAAAGTCTCTCCATATGCTCTGTTCTGACAGATAAGTGTGTGTGAAAGCTGTCCTTCACCTAGCTTGTTGGGAACACAAAGTTTCTTCTCAGTTGCAAATTATACTCCATACATATATATGTGGTAGTACTCGCTTCAAGTCGTTTTTACAGTGAAAACAGCAGGAACATAAAACCGGCACTAGAAAACACACTGAGAAAGTAGAGTAAAACTTTCCCTGCAAACAATTCCAATTGTGCTAGATGAACGAACGTCTCTCAACATGCTAAGTTCAGAGAGATAAGTGTGTGTGAAAGCTGTCCTTCACCTATCTTGTTGGGAACACAAAGTTTCTTTTCAGTTGCAAACGGTACTCCATACATATATATGGGTAGGTTCACGCTCCAACTCGGTTTTACAGTGAAAACTGCAGGAACTTCAAAAAGGCACTAGGAAACACACTGAGAAACCAGAGTAAAAGTTTCCCCTGCAACCCAATCACTTTGTGCTAAAAGAACGAATGTCTCTCCACATGCTCAATTCTGAGAGATAATTGTGTATGAAAGCCGTCCTTCACCTACCTTCATGGGAACACAAAGTTTCTTTTCAGTTGCAAAATACAATCCATACATATGTATGGGGAGGTACAAGCTCCAACACGGATTTACAGTGAAAACTACAGGAACTTCAAACCGGTGCTAGGAAACACACAGAGAAACAAGATAAAATGTTTCTCCTGCAATCCATTCCATTTGTGCTAGAAGAACGAAAGTTTCTCCACGTGCTCAGTTCTCACAGATAATTGTGTGTGAAAGCCGTACTTCACCTAGCTTGTTGGGAACACAAAGTTTGTTTTCAGGTGCAAACTACACTCAATAAATTTATACGGGGTGGTCCTTGCTCCAACTCGCTTTTACAGTGAAAACTGCAGAAACTTCAAACAGGCACGAGGAATCAAACTGAGAAACCAGAGTAAAAATTTCCCCTGGATCCCGTTCCCTTTGTGCAACATGAACGAACGTCTCTCCACATGCTCAGTTCTGAAAGATAAATGTGTGTGAAAGCCGTCCTTCAAATAGCTTGTTGGGAACACAAAGTTTCTTTTCAGTTGCAAACTACATTCCATACATATATATGGGAAGGTATACGCTCGAACTCGATTTTACACTGCAAACTGAAGGAAATTCAAACCGGCGCTTGGAAACACACTGCGAAAACAGAGTAAAAGTTTCCCCTGCAAACATTTCCCTTTGTGCTAGAAGAACGAAAGTCTCTCCACATGCTCAGTTCAGACAGATAATTGTGTGTGAAAGCTGCCCTTCACTTAGCTTGTTTGGAACACAAAGTTTCTTTTCTCTGGCAAATTATACTCCATAGATATATAAGGGGAGGAACTAGCCCCAAATCGTTCTTACAGTGAAAATGGCAGGAAATTCAAACCAGCACTAGGAAACAAACTGTGAAACCAGAGTAAAAGTTTCTCATGCTACCAGTTCCCTTTGTGCTAGATGAACAAACATCTCTCCACATGCTCAGTTCTTTGAGATAAGTGTGTGTGAAAGCCGTCCTTCAAATAGCTTGTTTGGAATACAATGTTTCTTTTCAGTTGAAAATGATAATCCATACATATATATGGGGATGTACAAGCTCCAACTCGTTTTTACAGTGAAAACTGCAGGAATTTCAAACCAGAACTAGGAAACACACTGAGAAACCAGAGTAAAAGCTTCTCCTGCAAATTGTTCCCATTTTGTTAGATGAATGAAAGTCTCTCCACATGCTCAGTTCTGATGGATAATTTTGTGTGAAAGCAGTACTTCACCTAGCTTGTTGGGAACACAAAGTTTCTTGTCAGTTACAAATAGTACTCCATACATATGTATGGGGATGTATTCGCTCCACCTCGCTTTTACACGGAAAACTGCAGGAACTTCAAACCGGCACTAGGAATAACACTAGAAACCAGAGTAAAAGTTTCCCTGCAAACAATTCCACGTGTGCTAGATGAACGAACGTCTCTCAACATGCTCAGTTCTGAGAGATAAGTGTGTGTGAAAACCATCGTTAACCTTGCATTTTGGGAAAACAAAGTTTCTTTCCTGATGCAAACTGTATTCCATACATATATACGGGGAGGTACTCGCTCCAACTAGGTTTTACAATGAAAACTTCAGTAACTTCATACCGGCACTATGAAACACACTGAGAAACCAGAGTATAAATTTCCCTGCATAAATTTCCAATTTTTGCTATTCAATGAACTTCCCTCTTCATGATCTGTTCTGAGAGATAATGGTGTATGACAGCCGACTTCACCTAGATTGTAGGGAACACAAAGTTTCTTTTCAGGTGCAAACTACACTCCAGGAATATATATGGGGATGTACACGCTCCAACTGGTTTTTACAGGGAAACTGTAGTAAATTCAAACCGGCACTAGGATACACACTGAGAAAACAGAGAAAAAATTTCTCCTGAAAATCGTTCCCATAGTGCATCATGAACGAACTTCTCTCCACATTCTCAGTTCTGAGAGATAAATGTGTGTTAAAGCCGTCCTTCAACTAGCTTGTTGGGAACACAAAGTTTCTTTTCAGTTGCCAACTACATTCCATACAGATATATGGGGAAGTACACGCTCCAACAGTGTTTTACACTGAAAACTACAGAAACTTCAAACCGGCGCTAGGAAACTCACTGAGAATCCAGAGTTAAATTTCCCCGGCAAACCGTTCCTTTTGTGCTAGAAGAAAGAAAGTCTCTACACATGCTCAGTTCTGAGATATATGTGTGTGTGAAAGCCATATTTCAGCCAGCATGTTGGGAACACTAAGTTTCTTTTCAGTTGCAAATTGTACTCCATAGCTATATATGCGGAAATACTCTCTCCAACTGGGTTTACAGTGAAAACTGCAGGACTTCAAATCGGCTCTAGGAAACACACTGAGAAACCAGAGTAAAATTTCTCCTGCAAACCTTTCCCTTTGTGCTAGGTGAACAAAAGTCTCTCGCATGCTCATTTCTGAGAGATAAGTGTGTGTGAAAACCGTACTTTACCTAGCTTGTTGGGAACACAAAGATTCTTTTCAGTTGCAAACGGTACTCCATAAATTTATATAGGGAGGTACTCGCTCCAAATCTGTTTTACAGTGAAAACAGCAGGAACTTCAAACCAACACGAGGAAACTCCCTGAGAAACCAGAATAAAAGTTTCCCCGGCAACCTCTTCCCATTGTGTTAGATGAATGAACGTATCTCCACATGGTGATTTCTGAGAGATAAGTGTGTGTGAAAGCCGTCCTTCACCTAGCTTGTTGGGAACACAAAGTTTATTTTCATTTGCATACAACATTCCATAAATATATATCGGGAGTTATTCTTTCCAACTCGTTTTTACAGTGAAACCTGCAGGAACTTCAAACCGGCACTAGGAAACACACTGAGAAAACAGAGTAAAATTTCTCATACAACCACTTCCCATTATGCTAGATGAACGTAAGTCTCTCCGCATACTCATTTCTGAGTTATAAGTGTGTGTGAAAGCCGTCCTTCAACAAGAATGTTGGGAAAACAAAGTTTCCTTTCAGTTGCAAACTGTACTCCATACATATATATGGGGAGGTACTCCTTGCAACTCGGTTTTACAGTGAAAACTGCAGGAACTTCAAACCGGCAGTTGGAAAAACACTGAGAAACCAGAGAAAAGTTTCTCCTGAAAACCGTTCCCTTTGTGCAACATGAAAGATCGTCTCTCCACATGCTCAGTTCTGAAAGATAAATGTGTGTGAAAGCAGTTCTTCAACTAGCTTGTTGGGAACACAAAGATTCTTTTCAGTTGTAAATTACATTCCATACATATATATGGGAAGGTACATGCTCGAACTCGGTTTTACACTGCAAACTGAAGGAAAATCAAACCGGCGCTAGGAAACACACTGCGAAAACAGAGTAAAAGTTTCCCCTGCATACATTTCCCTTTGTGCTAGAAGAACGAAAGTCTCTCCACATGCTAAGTTCAGACAGATAATTGTGTGTGAAAGCTGCCCTTCAATTAGCTTGTTGGGAACACAAAGTTTCTTTTCTCTTGCAAATAATACTCCATAGATATATAAGGGGAGGAACTAGCCCCAAATCGTTCTTACAGTGAAAATGGCAGGAAATTCAAACCGGCACTAGGAAACAAACTGTGAAACCAGAGTAAAAGTTTCTCATGCAACCAGTTCCCTTTGTGCTAGATGAACAAACATCTCTCCACATGCTCAGTTCTTTGAGATAAGTGTGTGTGAAAGCCGTCCTTCAACTAGCTTTTTTGGAATACAATGTTTCTTTTCAGTTGAAAATGATAATCCATACATATATATGGGGATGTACAAGCTCCAACTCGTTTTTACAGTGAAAACTGCAGGAATTTCAAACCAGAACTAGGAAACACACTGAGAAACCAGAGTAAAAGCTTCTCCTGCAACTTGTTCCCATTTTGTTAGATGAATGAAAGTCTCTCCGCATGCTCAGTTCTGATGGATAAGTTTGTGTGAAAGCAGTACTTCACCTAGCTTGTTGGGAACACAAAGTTTCTTTTCAGTTACAAATAGTACTCCATACATATATATGGGGATGTACTCGCTCCACCTCGCTTTTACACTGAAAACTGCAGGAACTTCAAACCGGCACTAGGAATAACACTAGAAACCAGAGTAAAAGTTTCCCTGCAAACAATTCCACGTGTGCTAGATGAACGAACGTCTCTCAACATGCTCAGTTCTGAGAGATAATTGTGTGTGAAAACCGTCCTTAACCTAGCTTGTTGGGAAAACAAAGTTTCTTTTCTGATGCAAACTGTATTCCATACATATATAAGGGGAGGTACTCGCTACAACTAGCTTTTACAATGAAAACTGCAGTAACTTCATACTGGCACTATGAAACACACTGAGAAACCAGAGTATAAGTTTCCCTGCATAAATTTCCAATTTTTGCTATTCAATGAACTCTCTACATGATCTGTCCTGAGAGATAAGGGTGTATGAAAGCCGACTTCACCTAGCTAGTTGGGAACACAAAGTTTCTTTTCAGGTGCAAACTACACTCCAGGAATATATATGGGGAGGTACTCTCTCCAACTCGTTTTTACAGGGAAACTTTAGTAACTTCAAACCGGCACTAGGAAACACACTGAGGAAACAGAGTAAAAATTTCTCCTGAAACTCGTTCCCATAGTGCATCATGAACGAACGTCTCTCCACATTCTCAGTTCTGAGAGATAAATGTGTGTGAAAGCCGTCCTTCAACTAGCTTGTTGGGAACACAAAGTTTCTTTCAGTTGCCAACTACATTCCATAAAGATATATGGGGAGGTACAGGCTCCAACAGGGTTTTACACTGAAAACTGCAGAAACTTCAAACCGGCGCTAGGAATCTCACTGAGAATCCAGAGTTAAATTACCCCTGCAACACGTTCCCTTTGTGCTAGAAGAAAGAAAGTCTCTCCACATGCTCAGTTCTGAGTTATATGTGTGTGTGTAAGCCATATTTCACCCAGCATGTTGGGAACACTAAATTTCTTTTCACTTGCAAATTGTACTCCATAGCTATATATGCGGAGATACTCTCTCCAACTGGGTTTACAGTGAAAACTGCAGGACTTCAAATCGGGTCTAGGAAACACACTGAGAAACCAGAGTAAAATTTTCTCCTGCAGTTTCCCTTTGTGCTAGATGAACAAAAGTCTCTCACATGCTCATTTCTGAGAGATAAGTGTGTGTGAAAACCGTACTTTAACTAGCTTGTTGGGAACACAAATATTCTTTTCAGTTGCAAACTATACTCCATAAATTTATATAGGAAGGTACTCGCTCCAAATCTGTTTTACAGTGAAAACAGCAGGAACATCAAACCAACACGAGGAAACTCCCAGAGAAATAAGATTAAAAGTTTCTCCTGCAAACTGTTCCCATTGTGTTAGATGAATGAACGTATTTCCACAGGCTGATTTCTGAGAGAAAAGTGTGTGTGAAAGCAGTCCTTCACCTAGCTTGTTGGGAACACAAAGTTTATTTTAAGTTGCATACTACATTCCATAAATATATATGGGGAATTACTCGTTCCAACTAGTTTTTACATTGAAACCTGCAGGAAATTCAAACCAGCACTAGGAAACACACTGAGAATACAGAGTAAAATTTCTCATACAAATCCTTCCCATTATGCTAGATGAACGTACGTCTCTCCACATGCTCATTTCTGAGTTATAAGTGTGTGTGAAAGCCGTCCTTCAACAAGAATGTTGGGAAAACAAAGTTTCTTTTCAGTTGCAAACTGTACTCCATAAATATATATGGGGAGGTACTCCTTCCAACTCGGTTTTACAGTGAAAACTGCAGGAACTTCAAACCGGCAGTAGGAAAAACACTGAGAAACCAGAGAAAAGTTTCTCCTGAAAACCGTTCCCTTTGTGCAACATGAACGAACGTCTCTCCACATGCTCAGTTCTGACAGATTAATGTGTGTGAAAGTCTTCCTTCAACTAGCTTGTTCGGAACACAAAGTTTCTTTTCACTTGCCAACTAAATTCCATACATATATATGGGGAGGTACACGCTCCAGCACGGTTTTACAATTAAAACTGCAGGAACTTCATACTGGCGCTAGGAAACACACGGAGAATCCAGAATTAAATTTCCCAGAAACCCGTTCCTTTGTGCTAGATCAACGAACGTCTCTCCACATGCTCATTTCTGAGAGATAAGTGTGTGTGAAAGCTGTCATTCAACTAGCTTGCTGGGAACACAAATTTCTTTATATTTGCAAACGGTAATCCTTACATATATATGGGGAGGTACTCGATCCAGCTCGGTTTTACAGTGAAAACTGCAGGAACTTCAAACCGGCACTAGGAAACACACTGAGAAACCACAGTAAATGTTTCTCCTGCAACCTGTTCCAATTGTGGTAGATAAATGAACGTCTCTCCACATGCTCATTTCTGAGGGATTATTGTGTGTGAAAGCTGTCATTCAACTAGCTTGTTGGGAACACAAAGTTTCTGTTCAGGTGCAAACTACAATCCAGATATATTTATGGGGAGGTACTCGCTCCAACTCGGTTTTACAGGGAAACTGTAGAAACTTCAAACAGGCACTAAGAAACACACTGAGAAAACAGAGTAAAAATTTCCCCTGAAACCCGTTCCCTTTGTGCAATATGAACGAACGTCTCTCCACAAGCTCAGTTCTGAGAGAAAAATGTGTGAGAAAGCCGTCGTTCAACTAGCTTGTTCGGAACACAAAGTTTTTTACAGTTGCCAACTATATTCCATACAGATATATGGGGATGTATACTCTCCAACACGGTTTTACACTGAAAAATGCAGAAACTTCAAACCGGCCCTAGGAAACACACTGAGAATCCAGAGCTAAATTTCCACTGCAAACCGTTCCTTTGGGCTAGAAGAACGAAAGTCTCTCCACATGCTCAGTTCTGAGGGATAAGTGTTTGTGAAAGCCGTCCTTCACCCTGCTTGTTGGGAACACAAAGTTTCTTTTCAGGTGCGAACTACACTCCATATATATATATGGGGAGGAACACGCTTCAACTCGGTTTTACAGAGAAAACTGCAGAAACTTCAAACTGGCACGAGGAAACACACTGAGATTCCAGAGTAAAAGTTTCCCCTGCAACCCAATCACTTTGTGCTAAAAGAACGAATGTCTCTCCAAATGCTCAATTCTGAGAGATAATTGTGTATGAAAGCCGTCCTTCACCTATCTTGATGGGAACACAAAGTTTCTTTTCAATTGCAAAATACAACCATACATATTTATCGGGAGATACAAGCTCCAACACGGTTTTACAGTGAAAACTACAGGAACTTCAAACCGGTGCTAGGAAACACACAGAGAAACAAGAAAAAATGTTTCTCCTGCAATCCATTCCATTTGTGCTAGAAGAACGAATGTTTATCCACGTGCTCAGGTCTCACAGATAATTGTGTGTGAAAGCCATACTTCACCTAGCTTGTTGGGAACACAAAGTTTCTTTTCAGGTGCAAACTACACTCAATAAATTTATACGGGGTGGTCCTTGCTCCAACTCGATTTTACAGTGAAAACTGCAGAAACTTCAAACAGGCACGAGGAAACAAACTGAGAAACCAGAGTAAAAATTTCCCCTGGATCCCGTTCCCATTGTGCAACATGAACGAACGTCTCTCTACATGCTCAGTTCTGAAAGATAAATGTGTGTGAAAGCCGTCCTTCAAATAGCTTGTTGGGAACACAAAGTTTCTTTTCAGTTGCAAACTACATTCCATACATATATATGGAAATGTACACGCTCAAACTCGATTTTACACTGCAAACTGAAGGAAATTGAAACCGGCGGTAGGAAACACACTGCGAAAACAGAGTAAAAGTTTCCCCTGCAAACATTTCCGTTTGTGCTAGAAGAACGAAAGTCTCTCCACATGCTCAGTTCAGACAGATAATTGCGTGTGAAAGCTGCCCTTCACTTAGCTTGTTGGGAACACAAAGTTTCTTTTCTCTGGCAAATTATACTCCATAGATATATAAGGGGAGGAACTAGCCCCAAATCGTTCTTACAGTGAAAATGGCAGGAAATTCAAACCGGCACTAGGAAACAAACTGTGAAACCAGAGTAAAAGTTTCTCATGCTACCAGTTCCCTTTGTGCTAGATGAACAAACATCTCTCCACATGCTCAGTTCTTTGAGATAAGTGTGTGTGAAAGCCGTCCTTCAACTAGCTTGTTTGGAATACAATGTTTCTTTTCAGTTGAAAATGATAATCCATACATATATATGGGGATGTACAAGCTCCAACTCGTTTTTACAGTGAAAACTGCAGGAATTTCAAACCAGAACTAGGAAACACACTGAGAAACCAGAGTAAAAGCTTCTCCTGCAAATTGTTCCCATTTTGTTAGATGAATGAAAGTCTCTCCACATGCTCAGGTCTGATGGATAAGTTTGTGTGAAAGCAGTACTTCACCTAGCTTGTTGGGAACACAAAGTTTCTTTTCAGTTAAAAATAGTACTCCATAAATATATATGGGGATGTACTCGCTCCACAACGCTTTTACACTGAAAACTGCAGGAACTTCAAATCGGCACTAGGAATAACACTAGGTACCAGAGTAAAAGTTTCCCTGCAAACAATTCCACGTGTGCTAGATGAACGAACGTCTCTCCACATGCTCAGTTCTTTGAGATAAGAGTGTGTGGAAGCGGTCCTTCAACTAGCTTGTTTGGAATACAATGTTTCTTTTCAGTTGAAAATGATAATCCATACATATATATGGGGATGTACAAGATACAACTCGTTTTTACAGTGAAAACTGCAGGAATTTCAAACCAGAACTAGGAAACACACTGAGAAACCAGTGTAAAATTTTCCCCTGCAACCCTTACATTTGTGCTAGAATAACGAAAGTCTCTCCATATGCTCTGTTCTGACAGATAAGTATGTGTGAAAGCTGTCCTTCACCTAGCTTGTTGGGAACACAAAGTTTCTTCTCAGTTGGAAATTGTACTCCATACATATATATGTGGTAGTACTCGCTTCAAGTCGTTTTTACAGTGAAAACAGCAGGAACATAAAACCGGCACTAGAAAACACACTGAGAAACTAGAGTAAAACTTTCCCTGCAAACAATTCCAATTGTGCTAGATGAACGAACGTCTCTCAACATGCTAAGTTCAGAGAGATAAGTGTGTGTGAAAGCTGTCCTTCACCTATCTTGTTGGGAACACAAAGTTTCTTTTCAGTTGCAAACGGTACTCCATACATATATATGGGGATGTACTCGCTCCACATCGCTTTTACACTAAAAACTGCAGGAACTTCAAATCGGCACTAGGAATAACACTAGAAACCAGAGTAAAAGTTTCCCTGCAAACAATTCCACGTGTGCTAGATGAACGAACGTCTCTCAACATGCTCAGTTCTGAGAGATAAGTGTGTGTGAAAACCGTCCTTAACCTATCATGTAGGGAACACAAATATTCTTTTCAGTTGCAAACGGTACTCTATAAATTTATATAGGGAGGTACTCGCTCCAAATCTGTTTTACAGTGAAAACAGCAGGAACTTCAAACCAACACGAGGAAACTCCCTGAGAAACCAGAATAAAAGTTTCTCCTGCAACCTGTTCCCATTGTGTTAGATGAATGAACGTATCTCCACATGCTGATTTCTGAGAGATAAATGTGTGTGAAAGCCGTCCTTCACCTAGCTTGTTGGGAACACAATGTTTATTTTCAGTTGCATACTACATTCCATAAATATATATGGGGAGTTACTCGTTGCAACTCGTTTTTACAGCGAAACCTGCAGGAACTTCAAATCGGCACTAGGAAACACACTGAGAAAACAGTGTAAAAGTTTCTCATACAACCTCTTCCCATTATGCTAGAAGAACGTACGTCTCTCCACATGCTCATTTCTGAGTTATAAGTGTGTGTGAAAGCCGTCCTTCAACAAGAATGTAGGGAAAACAAAGTTTCTTTTCAGTTGCAAACTGTACTCAATACATATATAAGGGGAGGTACTCCTTGCAACTCGGTTTTACAGTGAAAACTGCAGGAACTTCAAACCGGCAGTAGGAAAAACACTGAGAAACCAGAGAAAAGTTTCTCCTGAAAACCGTTCCCTTTGTGCAACATGAACGAACGTCTCTCCACATGCTCAGATCTGACAGATTAATGTGTGTGAAAATCTTCCTTCAACTAGCTTGTTCGGAACACAAAATTTCTTTTCAGTTGCAAACTACATTCCATACATATATATGGGGAGGTACACGCTCCAGCACGGTTTTACACTGAAAACTGCAGGAACTTCAAACCGGCGCTAGGAAACACACGGAGAATCCAGATTTAAACTTCCCAGAAATCCGTTCATTTGTGCTAGATCAACGAACGACTCTCTACGTGCTCATTTCTGAGAGATAAGTGTGTGTGAAGCCGTTCTTTACTTAGCTTTCTGGGAACACAAAGTTCTTTATATTTGCAAACGGTAATCCATACATATACATGGGGAGGTACTCGATCCAGCTCGGTTTTACAGTGAAAATTGCAGGAACTTCAAACCGGCACTAGGAAAAACACTGAGAAACCACAGTAAATGTTTCTCCTGCAACCTGTTCCAATTGTGTTAGATAAATGAACGTCTCTCCACATGCTCATTTCTGAGGGATAATTGTGTGTGAAAGCTGTCATTCAACTAGCTTGTTGGGAACACAAAGTTACTTTTCAGGTGCAAACTACACTCCAGATATATTTATGGGGAGGTACTCGCTCCAACTCCGTTTTACAGGGAAACTGTAGAAACTTCAAACCGGCACTAGGAAACAAACTGAGAAAACAGAGTAAAAATTTCCCCTGAAACCCGTTCCCTTTGAGCAATATGAACGAACGTCTCGCCACATGCTCAGTTCTGAGAGAAAAATGTGTGTGAAAGCCGTCCTTCCACTTACTTGTTCGGAACACAAAGATTCTTTACAGTTGCCAACTACATTCCATGCAGATATATGGGGAGGTACACGCTCCAACACGGTTTTACACTGAAAAATGCAGAAATATCAAACCGGCGCTAGGAAACACACTGAGAATCCAGAGTTAAATTTCCACTGCAAACCGTTCCTTTTGTGCTAGAAGAACGAAAGTCTCTCCACATGCCCAGTTCTGAGGGATAAGTGTTTGTGAAAGCCGTCCTTCACCCTGCTTGTTGGGAACACAAAGTTTCTTTTCAGGTGCGAACTACACTCCATATATATATATGGGGAGGAACACGCTCCAACTCGGTTTTACAGTGAAAACTGCAGAAACTTCAAACTGGCACGAGGAAAGACACTGAGAAACCAGACAAAAATTTCAACTTAAACCCCTTCCATTTGTGCAACCTGAACGAACGTCTCTCCACATGCTCAGTTCTGAGAGATATATGTGTGTCAAAGCCGTCCTTCAAGAAGCTTGTTTGGAACACAAAGTTCTTTTCAGTTGCAAACTACATTCCATACAGATATATGGGGAGGTAATCGCTCCAACGCGGTTTTACATTGAAAACTGCAGGAACTTCAAACCGGCACTAGGAAACACACTGAGAAACCAGAGTAAAATTTTCCCCTGCAACCCTTACATTTGTGCTAGAATAACGAAAGTCTCTCCATATGCTCTGTTCTGACAGATAAGTGTGTGTGAAAGCTGTCCTTCACCTAGCTTGTTGGGAACACAAAGTTTCTTCTCAGTTGCAAATTGTACTCCATACATATATATGTGGTAGTACTCGCTTCAAGTCGTTTTTACAGTGAAAACAGCAGGAACATAAAACCGGCACTAGAAAACACACTGAGAAAGTAGAGTAAAACTTTCCCTGCAAACAATTCCAATTGTGCTAGATGAACGAACGTCTCTCAACATGCTAAGTTCAGAGAGATAAGTGTGTGTGAAAGCTGTCCTTCACCTATCTTGTTGGGAACACAAAGTTTCTTTTCAGTAGCAAACGGTACTCCATACATATATATGGGTAGGTACACGCTCCAACTCGGTTTTACAGTGAAAACTGCAGGAACTTCAAAACGGCACTAGGAAACACACTGAGAAAACAGAGTAAAAGGTTCCCCTGCAACCCAATCACTTTGTGCTAAAAGAACGAATGTCTCTCCACATGCTCAATTCTGAGAGATAATTGTGTATGAAAGCCGTCCTTCACCTACCTTCATGGGAACACAAAGTTTCTTTTCAGTTGCAAAATACAATCCATACATATGTATGGGGAGGTACAAGCTCCAACACGGATTTACAGTGAAAACTACAGGAACTTCAAACCGGTGCTAGGAAACACACAGAGAAACAAGATAAAATGTTTCTCCTGCAAACCATTCCATTTGTGCTAGAAGAACGAAAGTTTCTCCACGTGCTCAGTTCTCACAGATAATTGTGTGTGAAAGCCGTACTTCACCTAGCTTGTTGGGAACACAAAGTTTCTTTTCAGGTGCAAACTACACTCAATAAATTTATACGTGGTGGTCCTTGCTCCAACTCGCTTTTACAGTGAAAACTGCAGAAACTTCAAACAGGCACGAGGAAACAAAATGAGAAACCAGAGTAAAAATTTCCCCTGGATCCCGTTCCCTTTGTGCAACATGAACGAACGTCTCTCCACATGCTCAGTTCTGAAAGATAAATGTGTGTGAAAGCCGTCCTTCAAATAGCTTGTTGGGAACACAAAGTTTCTTTTCAGTTGCAAACTACATTCCATACATATATATGGGAAGGTACACGCTCGAACTCGATTTTACACTGCAAACTGAAGGAAATTCATACCGGCGCTAATAAACACACTGCGAAAACAGAGTAATAGTTTCCCCTGCAAACATTTCCGTTTGTGCTAGAAGAACGAAAGTCTCTCCACATGCTCAGTTCAGACAGATTATTGTGTGTGAAAGCTGCCCTTCACTTAGCTTGTTGGGAACACAAAGTTTCTTTTCTCTGGCAAATTATACTCCATAGATATATAAGGGGAGGAACTAGCCCCAAATCGTTCTTACAGTGAAAATGGCAGGAAATTCAAACCGGCACTAGGAAACAAACTGTGAAACCAGAGTAAAAGTTTCTCATGCTACCAGTTCCCTTTGTGCTAGATGAACAAACATCTCTCCACATGCTCAGTTCTTTGAGATAAGTGTGTGTGAAAGCCGTCCTTCAACTAGCTTGTTTGGAATACACTGTTTCTTTTCAGTTGAAAATGATAATCCATACATATATATGGGGATGTACAAGCTCCAACTCGTTTTTACAGTGAAAACTGCAGGAATTTCAAACCAGAACTAGGAAACACACTGAGAAACCAGAGTAAAAGCTTCTCCTGCAACTTGTTCCCATTTTGTTAGATGAATGAACTCTCTACACATGCTCAGTTCTGATGGATAAGTTTGTGTGAAAGCAGTACTTCACCTAGCTTGTTGGGAACACAAAGTTTCTTTTCAGTTACAAATAGTACTCCATACATATATATGGGGATGTACTCGCTCCACATCGCTTTTACACTGAAAACTGCAGGAACTTCAAATCGGCACTAGGAATAACACTAGAAACCAGAGTAAAAGTTTCCCTGCAAACAATTCCACGTGTGCTAGATGAACGAACGTCTCTCAACATGCTCAGTTCTGAGAGATAAGTGTGTGTGAAAACCGTCCTTAACCTATCTTGTAGGGAACACAAATATTCTTTTCAGTTGCAAACGGTACTCTATAAATTTATATAGGGAGGTACTCGCTCCAAATCGGTTTTACAGTGAAAACAGCAGGAACTTCAAACCAACACGAGGAAACTCCCTGAGAAACCAGAATAAAAGTTTCTCCTGCAACCTGTTCCCATTGTGTTAGATGAATGAACGTATCTCCACATGCTGATTTCTGAGAGATAAATGTGTGTGAAAGCCGTCCTTCACCTAGCTTGTTGAGAACACAATGTTTATTTTCAGTTGCATACTACATTCCATAAATATATATGGGGAGTTACTCGTTGCAACTCGTTTTTACAGCGAAACCTGCAGGAACTTCAAATCGGCACTAGGAAACACACTGAGAAAACAGAGTAAAAGTTTCTCATACAACCTCTTCCCATTATGCTAGAAGAACGTACGTCTCTCCACATGCTCATTTCTGAGTTATATGTGTGTGTGAAAGCCGTCCTTCAACAAGAATGTAAGGAAAACAAAGTTTCTTTTTAGTTGTAAACTGTACTCAATACATATATAAGGGGAGGTACTCCTTGCAACTCGGTTTTACAGTGAAAACTGCAGCAACTTCAAACCGGCAGTAGGAAAAACACTGAGAAACCAGAGAAAAGTTTCTCCTGAAAACCGTTCCCTTTGTGCAACATGAACGAACATCTCTCCACATGCTCAGATCTGACAGATTAATGTGTGTGAAAATCTTCCTTCAACTAGCTTGTTTGGAACACAAAGTTTCTTTTCAGTTGCAAACAACATTCCATACATATATATGGGGAGGTACACGCTCCAGCACGGTTTTACACTGAAAACTGCAGGAACTTCAAACCGGCGCTAGGAAACACACGGAGAATCCAGATTTAAACTTCCCAGAAATCCGTTCGTTTGTGCTAGATCAACGAACGACTCTCTACGTGCTCATTTCTGAGAGATAAGTGTGTGTGAAGCCGTTCTTTACTTAGCTTTCTGGGAACACAAAGTTCTTTATATTTGCAAACGGTAATCCATACATATACATGGGGAGGTACTCTATCCAGCTCGGTTTTACAGTGAAAACTGCAGGAACTTCAAACCGGCACTAGGAAACACACTGAGAAACCACAGTAAATGTTTCTCCTGCAACCTGTTCCAATTGTGTTAGATAAATGAACGTCTCTCCACATGCTCATTTCTGAGGGATAATTGTGTGTGAAAGCTGTCATTCAACTAGCTTGTTGGGAATATAAAGTTACTTTTCAGGTGCAAACTACACTCCAGATATATTTATGGGGAGGTACTCGCTCCAACTCCGTTTTACAGGGAAACTGTAGAAACTTCAAACCGGCACTAGGAAACAAACTGAGAAAACAGAGTAAAAATTTCCCCTGAAACCCGTTCCCTTTGAGCAATATGAACGAACGTCTCGCCACATGCTCAGTTCTGAGAGAAAAATGTGTGTGAAAGCCGTCCTTCCACTAACTTGTTCGGAACACAAAGTTTCTTTACAGTTGCCAACTACATTCCATGCAGATATATGGGGAGGTACACGCTCCAACACGGTTTTACACTGAAAAATGCAGAAACTTCCAACCGGCTCTAGGAAACACACTGAGAATCCAGAGTTAAACTTCCACTGCAAACCGTTCCCTTTGTGCTAGAAGAACGAAAGTCTCTCCACATGCTCAGTTCTGAGGGATAAGTGTTTGTGAAAGCCGTCCTTCACCCTGCTTGTTGGGAACACAAAGTTTCTTTTCAGGTGCGAACTACACTCCATATATATATATGGGGAGGAACACGCTCCAACTCGGTTTTACAGTGAAAACTGCAGAAACTTCAAACTGGCACGAGGAAAGACACTGAGAAACCAGACAAAAATTTCAACTTAAACCCCTTCCATTTGTGCAACCTGAACGAACGTCTCTCCACATGCTCAGTTCTGAGAGATATATGTGTGTCAAAGCCGTCCTTCAAGAAGCTTGTTTGGAACACAAAGTTCTTTTCAGTTGCAAACTACATTCCATACAGATATATGGGGAGGTAATCGCTCCAACGCGGTTTTACATTGAAAACTGCAGGAACTTCAAACCGGCACTAGGAAACACACTGAGAAACCAGAGTAAAATTTTCCCCTGCAACCCTTACATTTGTGCTAGAATAACGAAAGTCTCTCCATATGCTCTGTTCTGACAAATAAGTGTGTGTGAAAGCTGTCCTTCACCTAGCTTGTTGGGAACACAAAGTTTCTTCTCAGTTGCAAATTATACTCCACACATATATATGTGGTAGTACTCGCTTCAAGTCGTTTTTACAGTGAAAACAGCAGGAACATAAAACCGGCACTAGAAAACACACTGAGAAAGTAGAGTAAAACTTTCCCTGCAAACAATTCCAATTGTGCTAGATGAACGAACGTCTCTCAACATGCTAAGTTCAGAGAGATAAGTGTGTGTGAAAGCTGTCCTTCACCTATCTTGTTGGGAACACAAAGTTTCTTTTCAGTTGCAAACGGTACTCCATACATATATATGGGTAGGTACACGCTTCAACTCGGTTTTACAGTGAAAACTGCAGGAACTTCAAAAAGGCACTAGGAAACACACTGAGAAACCAGAGTAAAAGTTTCCCCTGCAACCCAATCACTTTGTGCTAAAAGAACGAATGTCTCTCCACATGCTCAATTCTGAGAGATAATTGTGTATGAAAGCCGTCCTTCACCTACCTTCATGGGAACACAAAGTTTCTTTTCAGTTGCAAAATACAATCCATACATATGTATGGGGAGGTACAAGCTCCAACACGGTTTTACAGTGAAAACTACAGGAACATCATACCGGTGCTAGGAAACACACAGAGAAACAAGATAAAATGTTTCTCCTGCAATCCATTCCATTTGTGCTAGAAGAACGAAAGTTTCTCCACGTGCTCTGTTCTCACAGATAATTGTGTGTGAAAGCCGTACTTCACCTAGCTTGTTGGGAACACAAAGTTTGTTTTCAGGTGCAAACTACACTCAATAAATTTATACGGGGTGGTCCTTGCTCCAACTCGCTTTTACAGTGAAAACTGCAGAAACTTCAAACAGGCACGAGGAATCAAACTGAGAAACCAGAGTAAAAATTTCCCCTGGATCCCGTTCCCTTTGTGCAACATGAACGAACGTCTCTCCACATGCTCAGTTCTGAAAGATAAATGTGTGTGAAAGCCGTCCTTCAAATAGCTTGTTGGGAACACAAAGTTTCTTTTCAGTTGCAAACTACATTCCATACATATATATGGGAAGGTATACGCTCGAACTCGATTTTACACTGCAAACTGAAGGAAATTCAAACCGGCGCTTGGAAACACACTGCGAAAACAGAGTAAAAGTTTCCCCTGCAAACATTTCCCTTTGTGCTAGAAGAACGAAAGTCTCTCCACATGCTCAGTTCAGACAGATAATTGTGTGTGAAAGCTGCCCTTCACTTAGCTTGTTTGGAACACAAAGTTTCTTTTCTCTGGCAAATTATACTCCATAGATATATAAGGGGAGGAACTAGCCCCAAATCGTTCTTACAGTGAAAATGGCAGGAAATTCAAACCGGCACTAGGAAACAAACTGTGAAACCAGAGTAAAAGTTTCTCATGCTAACAGTTCCCTTTGTGCTAGATGAACAAACATCTCTCCACATGCTCAGTTCTTTGAGATAAGTGTGTGTGAAAGCCGTCCTTCAAATAGCTTGTTTGGAATACAATGTTTCTTTTCAGTTGAAAATGATAATCCATACATATATATGGGGATGTACAAGCTCCAACTCGTTTTTACAGTGAAAACTGCAGGAATTTCAAACCAGAACTAGGAAACACACTGAGAAACCAGAGTAAAAGCTTCTCCTGCAACTTGCTCCCATTTTGTTAGATGAATGAAAGTCTCTCCACATGATCAGTTCTGATGGATAATTTTGTGTGAAAGCAGTACTTCACCTAGCTTGTTGGGAACACAAAGTTTCTTGTCAGTTACAAATAGTACTCCATACATATGTATGGGGATGTACTCGCTCCACCTCGCTTTTACACTGAAAACTGCAGGAACATCAAACCGGCATTAGGAATAACACTAGAAACCAGAGTAAAAGTTTCCCTGCAAACAATTCCACGTGTGCTAGATGAACGAACGTCTCTCAACATGCTCACTTCTGAGAGATAAGTGTGTGTGAAAACCATCGTTAACCTTGCATTTTGGGAAAACAAAGTTTCTTTCCTGATGCAAACTGTATTCCATACATATATACGGGGAGGTACTCGCTCCAACTAGGTTTTACAATGAAAACTTCAGTAACTTCATACCGGCACTATGAAACACACTGAGAAACCAGAGTATAAATTTCCCTGCATAAATTTCCAATTTTTGCTATTCAATGAACTTCCCTCTTCATGATCTGTTCTGAGAGATAATGGTGTATGACAGCCGACTTCACCTAGATTGTAGGGAACACAAAGTTTCTTTTCAGGTGTAAACTACACTCCAGGAATATATATGGGGATGTACACGCTCCAACTGGTTTTTACAGGGAAACTGTAGTAAATTCAAACCTGCACTAGGATACACACTGAGAAAACAGAGAAAAAATTTCTCCTGAAAATCGTTCCCATAGTGCATCATGAACGAACTTCTCTCCACATTCTCAGTTCTGAGAGATAAATGTGTGTTAAAGCCGTCCTTCAACTAGCTTGTTGGGAACACAAAGTTTCTTTTCAGTTGCCAACTACATTCCATACATATATATGGGGAAGTACACGCTCCAACAGTGTTTTACACTGAAAACTACAGAAACTTCTAACCGGCGCTAGGAAACTCACTGAGAATCCAGAGTTAAATTTCCCCGGCAAACCGTTCCTTTTGTGCTAGAAGAAAGAAAGTCTCTACACATGCTCATTTCTGAGATATATGTGTGTGTGAAAGCCATATTTCAGCCAGCATGTTGGGAACACTAAGTTTCTTTTCAGTTGCAAATTGTACTCCATAGCTATATATGCGGAAATACTCTCTCCAACTGGGTTTACAGTGAAAACTGCAGGACTTCAAATCGGCTCTAGGAAACACACTGAGAAACCAGAGTAAAATTTCTCCTGCAAACCTTTCCCTTTGTGCTAGGTGAACAAAAGTCTCTCGCATGCTCATTTCTGAGAGATAAGTGTGTGTGAAAACCGTACTTTACCTAGCTTGTTGGGAACACAAAGATTCTTTTCAGTTGCAAACGGTACTCCATAAATTTATATAGGGAGGTACTCGCTCCAAATCTGTTTTACAGTGAAAACAGCAGGAACTTCAAACCAACACGAGGAAACTCCCTGAGAAACCAGAATAAAAGTTTCCCCGGCAACCTCTTCCCATTGTGTTAGATGAATGAACGTATCTCCACACGGTGATTTCTGAGAGATAAGTGTGTGTGAAAGCCGTCCTTCACCTAGCTTGTTGGGAACACAAAGTTTATTTTCATTTGCATACAACATTCCATAAATATATATCGGGAGTTATTCTTTCCAACTCGTTTTTACAGTGAAACCTGCAGGAACTTCAAACCGGCACTAGGAAACACACTGAGAAAACAGAGTAAAATTTCTCATACAACCACTTCCCATTATGCTAGATGAACGTAAGTCTCTCCGCATACTCATTTCTGAGTTATAAGTGTGTGTGAAAGCCGTCCTTCAACAAGAATGTTGGGAAAACAAAGTTTCTTTTCAGTTGCAAACTGTACTCCATACATATATATGGGGAGGTACTCCTTGCAACTCGGTTTTACAGTGAAAACTGCAGGAACTTCAAACCGGCAGTTGGAAAAACACTGAGAAACCAGAGAAAAGTTTCTCCTGAAAACCGTTCCCTTGTGCAACATGAAAGATCGTCTCTCCACATGCTCAGTTCTGAAAGATAAATGTGTGTGAAAGCAGTTCTTCAACTAGCTTGTTGGGAACACAAAGATTCTTTTCAGTTGTAAACTACATTCCATACATATATATGGGAAGGTAAACGCTCGAACTCGGTTTTACACTGCAAACTGAAGGAAAATCAAACCGGCGCTAGGAAACACACTGCGAAAACAGAGTAAAAGTTTCCCCTGCATACATTTCCCTTTGTGCTAGAAGAACGAAAGTCTCTCCACATGCTAAGTTCAGACAGATAATTGTGTGTGAAAGCTGCCCTTCAATTAGCTTGTTGGGAACACAAAGTTTCTTTTCTCTTGCAAATAATACTCCATAGATATATAAGGGGAGGAACTAGCCCCAAATCGTTCTTACAGTGAAAATGGCAGGAAATTCAAACCGGCACTAGGAAACAAACTGTGAAACCAGAGTAAAAGTTTCTCATGCAACCAGTTCCCTTTGTGCTAGATGAACAAACATCTCTCCACATGCTCAGTTCTTTGAGATAAGTGTGTGTGAAAGCCGTCCTTCAACTAGCTTTTTTGGAATACAATGTTTCTTTTCAGTTGAAAATGATAATCCATACATATATATGGGGATGTACAAGCTCCAACTCGTTTTTACAGTGAAAACTGCAGGAATTTCAAACCAGAACTAGGAAACACACTGAGAAACCAGAGTAAAAGCTTCTCCTGCAACTTGTTCCCATTTTGTTAGATGAATGAAAGTCTCTCCGCATGCTCAGTTCTGATGGATAAGTTTGTGTGAAAGCAGTACTTCACCTAGCTTGTTGGGAACACAAAGTTTCTTTTCAGTTACAAATAGTACTCCATATATATATATGGGGATGTACTCGATCCACCTCGCTTTTACACTGAAAACTGCAGGAACTTCAAACCGGCACTAGGAATAACACTAGAAACCAGAGTAAAAGTTTCCCTGCAAACAATTCCACGTGTGCTAGATGAACGAACGTCTCTCAACATGCTCAGTTCTGAGAGATAAGTGTGTGTGAAAACCGTCCTTAACCTAGCTTGTTGGGAAAACAAAGTTTCTTTTCTGATGCAAACTGTATTCCATACATATATAAGGGGAGGTACTCGCTACAACTAGCTTTTACAATGAAAACTGCAGTAACTTCATACTGGCACTATGAAACACACTGAGAAACCAGAGTATAAGTTTCCCTGCATAAATTTCCAATTTTTGCTATTCAATGAACTCTCTACATGATCTGTCCTGAGAGATAAGGGTGTATGAAAGCCGACTTCACCTAGCTAGTTGGGAACACAAAGTTTCTTTTCAGGTGCAAACTACACTCCAGGAATATATATGGGGAGGTACTCTCTCCAACTCGTTTTTACAGGGAAACTTTAGTAACTTCAAACCGGCACTAGGAAACACACTGAGGAAACAGAGTAAAAATTTCTCCTGAAACTCGTTCCCATAGTGCATCATGAACGAACGTCTCTCCACATTCTCAGTTCTGAGAGATAAATGTGTGTGAAAGCCGTCCTTCAACTAGCTTGTTGGGAACACAAAGTTTCTTTCAGTTGCCAACTACATTCCATAAAGATATATGGGGAGGTACAGGCTCCAACAGGGTTTTACACTGAAAACTGCAGAAACTTCAAACCGGCGCTAGGAATCTCACTGAGAATCCAGAGTTAAATTACCCCTGCAACACGTTCCCTTTGTGCTAGAAGAAAGAAAGTCTCTCCACATGCTCAGTTCTGAGATATATGTGTGTGTGAAAGCCATATTTCACCCAGCATGTTTGGAACACTAAATTTCTTTTCAGTTGCAAATTGTACTCCATAGCTATATATGCGGAGATACTCTCTCCAACTGGGTTTACAGTGAAAACTGCAGGACTTCAAATCGGGTCTAGGAAACACACTGAGAAACCAGAGTAAAATTTTCTCCTGCAGTTTCCCTTTGTGCTAGATGAACAAAAGTCTCTCACATGCTCATTTCTGAGAGATAAGTGTGTGTGAAAACCGTACTTTAACTAGCTTGTTGGGAACACAAATATTCTTTTCAGTTGCAAACTATACTCCATAAATTTATATAGGAAGTTACTCGCTCCAAATCTGTTTTACAGTGAAAACAGCAGGAACATCAAACCAACACGAGGAAACTCCCAGAGAAACAAGATTAAAAGTTTCTCCTGCAAACTGTTCCCATTGTGTTAGATGAATGAACGTATTTCCACAGGCTGATTTCTGAGAGAAAAGTGTGTGTGACAGCAGTCCTTCACCTAGCTTGTTGGGAACACAAAGTTTATTTTCAGTTGCATACTACATTCCATAAATATATATGGGGAATTACTCGTTCCAACTAGTTTTTACATTGAAACCTGCAGGAAATTCAAACCAGCACTAGGAAACACACTGAGAATACAGAGTAAAATTTCTCATACAAATCCTTCCCATTATGCTAGATGAACGTACGTCTCTCCACATGCTCATTTCTGAGTTATAAGTGTGTGTGAAAGCCGTCCTTCAACAAGAATGTTGGGAAAACAAAGTTTCTTTTCAGTTGCAAACTGTACTCCATAAATATATATGGGGAGGTACTCCTTCCAACTCGGTTTTACAGTGAAAACTGCAGGAACTTCAAACCGGCAGTAGGAAAAACACTGAGAAACCAGAGAAAAGTTTCTCCTGAAAACCGTTCCCTTTGTGCAACATGAACGAACGTCTCTCCACATGCTCAGTTCTGACAGATTAATGTGTGTGAAAGTCTTCCTTCAACTAGCTTGTTCGGAACACAAAGTTTCTTTTCACTTGCCAACTAAATTCCATACATATATATGGGGAGGTACACGCTCCAGCACGGTTTTACAATTAAAACTGCAGGAACTTCATACTGGCGCTAGGAAACACACGGAGAATCCAGAATTAAATTTCCCAGAAACCCGTTCCTTTCTGCTAGATCAACGAACGTCTCTCCACATGCTCATTTCTGAGAGATAAGTGTGTGTGAAAGCTGTCATTCAACTAGCTTGCTGGGAACACAAATTTCTTTATATTTGCAAACGGTAATCCTTACATATATATGGGGAGGTACTCGATCCAGCTCGGTTTTACAGTGAAAACTGCAGGAACTTCAAACCGGCACTAGGAAACACACTGAGAAACCACAGTAAATGTTTCTCCTGCAACCTGTTCCAATTGTGTTAGATAAATGAACGTCTCTCCACATGCTCATTTCTGAGGGATTATTGTGTGTGAAAGCTGTCATTCAACTAGCTTGTTGGGAACACAAAGTTTCTGTTCAGGTGCAAACTACAATCCAGATATATTTATGGGGAGGTACTCGCTCCAACTCGGTTTTACAGGGATACTGTAGAAACTTCAAACAGGCACTAAGAAACACACTGAGAAAACAGAGTAAAAATTTCCCCTGAAACCCGTTCCCTTTGTGCAATATGAACGAACGTCTCTCCACAAGCTCAGTTCTGAGAGAAAAATGTGTGAGAAAGACGTCATTCAACTAGCTTGTTCGGAACACAAAGTTTTTTACAGTTGCCAACTATATTCCATACAGATATATGGGGATGTATACTCTCCAACACGGTTTTACACTGAAAAATGCAGAAACTTCAAACCGGCCCTAGGAAACACACTGAGAATCCAGAGCTAAATTTCCACTGCAAACCGTTCCTTTGGGCTAGAAGAACGAAAGTCTCTCCACATGCTCAGTTCTGAGGGATAAGTGTTTGTGAAAGCCGTCCTTCACCCTGCTTGTTGGGAACACAAAGTTTCTTTTCAGGTGCGAACTACACTCCATATATATATATGGGGAGGAACACGCTTCAACTCGGTTTTACAGAGAAAACTGCAGAAACTTCAAACTGGCACGAGGAAACACACTGAGAATCCAGAGTAAAAGTTTCCCCTGCAACCCAATCACTTTGTGCTAAAAGAACGAATGTCTCTCCACATGCTCAATTCTGAGAGATAATTGTGTATGAAAGCCGTCCTTCACCTATCTTGATGGGAACACAAAGTTTCTTTTCAATTGCAAAATACAACCATACATATTTATCGGGAGGTACAAGCTCCAACACGGTTTTACAGTGAAAACTACAGGAACTTCAAACCGGTGCTAGGAAACACACAGAGAAACAAGAAAAAATGTTTCTCCTGCAATCCATTCCATTTGTGCTAGAAGAACGAATGTTTCTCCACGTGCTCAGGTCTCACAGATAATTGTGTGTGAAAGCCATACTTCACCTAGCTTGTTGGGAACACAAAGTTTCTTTTCAGGTGCAAACTACACTCAATAAATTTATACGGGGTGGTCCTTGCTCCAACTCGATTTTACAGTGAAAACTGCAGAAACTTCAAACAGGCACGAGGAAACAAACTGAGAAACCAGACAAAAATTTCCCCTGGATCCCGTTCCCTTTGTGCAACATGTACGAACGTCTCTCCACATGCTCAGTTCTGAAAGATAAATGTGTGTGAAAGCCGTCCTTCAACTAGCTTGTTGGGAAAACAAAGTTTCTTTTCAGTTGCAAACTACATTCCATACATATATATGGGAAGGTACACGCTCGAACTCGGTTTTACACTGCAAACTGAAGGAAATTCAAACTGGCGCTAGGAAACACACTGCGAAAACAGAGTAAAAGTTTCCCCTGCAAACATTTCCCTTTGTGCTAGAAGAACGAAAGTCTCTCCACATGCTCAGTTCAGACAGATAATTGTGTGTGAAAGCTGCCCTTCACTTAGCTTGTTGGGAACACAAAGTTTCTTTTCTCTTGCAAATTATACTCCATAGATATATAAGGGGAGGGACTAGCCCCAAATCGTTCTTACAGTGAAAATGGCAGGAAATTCAAACCGGCACTAGGAAACAAACTGTGAAACCAGAGTAAAAGTTTCTCATGCAACCAGTTCCCTTTGTGCTAGATGAACAAACATCTCTCCACATGCTCAGTTCTTTGAGATAAGTGTGTGTGAAAGCCGTCCTTCAAATAGCTTGTTTGGAATACAATGTTTCTTTTCAGTTGAAAATGATAATCCATACATATATATGGGGATGTACAAGCTCCAACTCGTTTTTACAGTGAAAACTGCAGGAATTTCAAACCAGAACTAGGAAACACACTGAGAAACCAGAGTAAAAGCTTCTCCTGCAACTTGTTCCCATTTTGTTAGATGAATGAAAGTCTCTCCGCATGCTCAGTTCTGATGGATAAGTTTGTGTGAAAGCAGTACTTCACCTAGCTTGTTGGGAACACAAAGTTTCTTTTCAGTTACAAATAGTACTCCATACATATATATGGGGATGTACTCGCTCCACCTCGCTTTTACACTGAAAACTGCAGGAACTTCAAACCGGCACTAGGAATAACATTAGAAACCAGAGTAAAAGTTTCCCTGCAAACAATTCCACGTGTGCTAGATGAACGAACGTCTCTCAACATGCTCAGTTCTGAGAGATAATTGTGTGTGAAAACCGTCCTTAACCTTGCTTGTTGGGAAAACAAAGTTTCTTTTCTGATGCAAACTGTATTCCATACATATATAAGGGGAGGTACTCGCTACAACTAGCTTTTAAAATGAAAACTGCAGTAACTTCATACTGGCACTATGAAACACACTGAAAAACCAGAGTATAATTTTCCCTGCATAAATTTCCAACTTTTGCTATTCAATGAACTTCTCTCTACATGATCTGTCCTGAGAGATAAGGGTGTATGAAAGCCGACTACACCTAGCTTGTTGGGAACACAAAGTTTCTTTTCAGGTGCAAACTACACTCCAGGAATATATTTGGGGAGGTACTCGCTCCAACTCGTTTTTACAGGGAAACTGTAGTAACTTCAAAACGGCACTAGGAAACACACTGAGGATACAGAGTAAAAATTTCTCCTGAAAATCGTTCCCATAGTGCATCATGAACGAACGTCTCTCCACATTCTCAGCTCTGAGAGATAAATGTGTGTGAAAGCCGTCCTTCAACTAGCTTGTTGGGAACACAAATTTTCTTTTCAGTTGCCAACTACATTCCATAAAGATATATGGGGAGGTACAGGCTCCAACAGGGTTTTACACTTAAAACTGCAGAAATTTCAAACCGGCGCTAGGAATCTCACTGAGAATCCAGAGGTAAATTTCCCCTGCAACCCGTTCCCTTTGTGCTAGAAGAAAGAAAGTCTCTCCACATGCTCAGTTCTGAGATATATGTGTGTGTGAAAGCCATATTTCACCCAGCATGTTGGGAACACTAAGTTTCTTTTCAGTTGCAAATTGTACTCCATAGGTATATATGCGGA
The DNA here is from genome assembly GCF_048773025.1 of Camelus bactrianus. NCBI lineage: Eukaryota > Metazoa > Chordata > Mammalia > Artiodactyla > Camelidae > Camelus > Camelus bactrianus. Next base: position 21,028,679 of record NC_133554.1, read on the forward strand.
GATACTCTCTCCATCTGGGTTTACAGTGAAAACTGCAGGACTTCAAATCGGCTCTAGGAAACACACTGAGAAACCAGAGTAAAAGTTTCTCCTGCAAACCTTTCCATTTGTGCTAGATGAACAAAAGTCTCTTGCATGCTCATTTCTGAGAGATAAGTGTGTGTGAAAACCGTACTTTACCTAGCTTGTTGGGAACACAAATATTCTTTTCAGTTGCAAACTGTACTCCATAAATTTATATAGGAATGTACTCGCTCCAAATCTCTTTTACTGTGAAAACAGCAGGAACTTCAAACCAACACGAGGAAACTCCCTGAGAAACAAGATTATAAGTTTCTCCTGCAACCTGTTCCCATTGTGTTAGATGAATGAACGTATCTCCACATGCTGATTTCTGAGAGATAAGTGTGTGTGAAAGCCGTCCTTCATCTAGCTTGTTGGGAACACAAAGTTTATTATCAGTTACATACTACATTCCATAAATATATATGGGGAATTACTCGTTCCAACTAGTTTTTACTTTGAAACCTGCAGGAACTTCAAACCAGCACTAGGAAACACACTGAGAATACAGAGTAAAATTTCTCATACAAATTTTTCCCATTATGCTAGATGAACGTACGTCGCTCCACATGCTCATTTCTGAGTTATAAGTGTGTGTGAAAGCCTTCCTTCAACAAGAATGTTGGGAAAACAAAGTTTCTTTTCAGTTGCAAACTGTACTCCATACATATATATGGGGAGGTACTCATTCCAACTCGGTTTTACAGTGAAAACTGCAGGAACTTCAAACAGGCAGTAGGAAAAACACTGAGAAACCAGAGAAAAGTTTCTCCTGAAAACCATTCCCTTTGTGCAACATGAACGAACGTCTCTCCACATGCTCAGTTCTGACAGATTAATGTGTGTGAAAGTCTTCCTTCAAATAGCTTGTTCGGAACACAAAGCTTCTTTTCACTTGCCAACTAAATTCCATACATATTTATAGGGAGGTACAAGCTCCAGCACGGTTTTACACTGAAAACTGCAGGAACTTCATACTGGTGCTAGGAAAAACACGGAGAATCCATATTTAAATATCCCAGAAACCAGTTCCTTTGTGCTAGATCAACGAACGTCTCTCCACATGTTCATTTCTGAGAGATAAGTGTGTGTGAAAGCTGTCATTCAACTAGCTTGCTGGGAACACAAATTTCTTTATATTTACAAACGGTAATCCATACATATATATGGGGAGGTACTCGATCCAGCTCGGTTTTACAGTGAAAACTGCAGGAACTTCAAACCGGCACTAGGAAACACACTGAGAAACCACAGTAAATGTTTCTCCTGCAACCTGTTCCAATTGTGTTAGATAAATGAACGTCTCTCCACATGCTCATTTCTGAGGGATAATTGTGTGTGAAAGCTGTCCTTCAACTAGCTTGTTGGGAACACAAATTTACTGTTCAGGTGCAAACTACAATCCAGATATATTTATGGGGAGGTACCCCCTCCAACTCGGTTTTACAGGGAAACTGTAGAAACTTCAAACAGGCACTAAGAAACACACTGAGAAAACAGAGTAAAAATTTCCCCTGAAACCCGTTCCCTTTGTGCAATATGAACGAACGTCTCTCCACATGCTCAGTTCTGAGAGAAAAATGTGTGAGAAAGCCGTCGTTCAACTAGCTTGTTCGGAACACAAAGTTTCTTTACAGTTGCCAACTATATTCCATACAGATATATGGGGAGGTAAACGCTCCAACACGGTTTTACACTGATAAATGCAGAAACTTCAAACCAGCGCTAGGAAACACACTGAGAATCCAGAGTTAAATTTCCAATGCAAACCGTTCCTTTGGGCTAGAAGAACGAAAGTCTCTCCACATGATCAGTTCTGAGGGATAAGTGTTTGTGAAAGCCGTCCTTCACCCTGCTTGTTGGGAACACAAAGTTTCTTTTCAGGTGCGAACTACACTCCATATATATATATGGGGAGGAACACGCTTCAACTCGGTTTTACAGAGAAAACTGCAGAAACTTTAAACTGGCACGAGGAAACACACTGAGGATCCAGAGTAAAAGTTTCCCCTGCAACCCAATCACTTTGTGCTAAAAGAACGAATGTATCTCCACATGCTAAATTCTGAGAGATAATTGTGTATGAAAGCCGTCCTTCACCTATCTTGATGGGAACACAAAGTTTCTTTTCAATTGCAAAATACAACCATACATATGTATCGGGAGGTACAAGCTCCAACAAGGTTTTACAGTGAAACCTACAGGAACTTCAAACCGGTGCTAGGAAACACACAGAGAACCAAGACAAAATGTTTCTCCTGCAATTAATTCCATTTGTGCTAGAAGAACGAATGTTTCTCCACGTGCTCAGGTCTCACAGATAATTGTGTGTGAAAGCCATACTTCACCTAGCTTGTTGGGAACACAAAATTTCTTTTCAGGTGCAAACTACACTCAATAAATTTATACGGGGTGGTCCAGGCTCCAACTCGATTTTACAGTGAAAACTGCAGAAACTTCAAACAGGCACGAGGAAACAAACTGAGAAACCAGAGTAAAAATTTCCCCTGGATCCCGTTCCCTTTGTGCAACATGAACGAACGTCTCTACACATGCTCAGTTCTGAAAGATAAATGTGTGTGAAAGCCGTCCTTCAACTAGCTTGTTGGGAACACAAAGTTTCTTTTCAGTTGCAAACTACATTCCATACATATATATGGGAAGGTACACGCTCGAACTCAGTTTTACACTGCAAACTGAAGGAAATTCAAACTGGCGCTAGGAAACACACTGCGAAAACAGAGTAAAAGTTTCCCCTGCAAACATTTCCCTTTGTGCTAGAAGAACGAAAGTCTCTCCACATGCTCAGTTCAGACAGATAATTGTGTGTGAAAGCTGCCCTTCACTTAGCTTGTTGGGAACACAAAGTTTCTTTTCTCTTGCAAATTATACTCCATAGATATATAAGGGGAGGAACTAGCCCCAAATCGTTCTTACAGTGAAAATGGCAGGAAATTCAAACCAGCACTAGGAAACAAACTGTGAAACCAGAGTAAAAGTTTCTCATGCAACCAGTTCCCTTTGTGCTAGATGAACAAACATCTCTCCACATGCTCAGTTCTTTGAGATAAGTGTGTGTGAAAGCCGTCCTTCAACTAGCTTGTTTGGAATACAATGTTTCTTTTCAGTTGAAAATGATAATCCATACATATATATGGGGATGTACAAGCTCCAACTCGTTTTTACAGTGAAAACTGCAGGAATTTCAAACCAGAACTAGGAAACACATTGAGAAACCAGAGTAAAAGCTTCTCCTGCAACTTGTTCCCATTTTGTTAGATGAATGAAAGTCTCTCCGCATGCTCAGTTCTGATGGATAAGTTTGTGTGAAAGCAGTACTTCACCTAGCTTGTTGGGAACACAAAGTTTCTTTTCAGTTACAAAGAGTACTCCATACTTATATATGGGGATGTACTCGCTCCACCTCGCTTTTACACTGAAAACTGCAGGAACTTCAAACCGGCACTAGGAATAACACTAGAAACCAGAGTAAAAGTTTCCCTGCAAACAATTCCACGTGTGCTAGATGAACGAACGTCTCTCAACATGCTCAGTTCTGAGAGATAAGTGTGTGTGAAAACCGTCCTTAACCTAGCTTGTTGGGAAAACAAAGTTTCTTTTCTGATGCAAACTGTATTCCATACATATATAAGGCGAGGTACTCGCTACAACTAGCTTTTACAATGAAAACTGCAGTAACTTCATTCTGGCACTATGAAACACACTGAGAAACCAGAGTAAAAGTTTCCCTGCATAAATTTCCAATTTTTGCTATTCAATGAACTTCTCTCTACATGATCTGTCCTGAGAGATAAGGGTGTATGAAAGCCGACTTCACCTAGCTTGTTGGGAACACAAAGTTTCTTTCAGGTGCAAACTACACTCCAGGAATATATATGGGGAGATACTCGCTCCAACTCGTTTTTACAGGGAAACTGTAGTAACTTCAAACCGGCACTAGGAAACACACTGAGGAAACAGAGTAAAAATTTCTCCTGAAAATCGTTCCCATAGTGCATCGTGAACGAACGTCTCTCCACATTCTCAGTTCTGAGAGATAAATGTGTGTGAAAGCCGTCCTTCAACTAGCTTGTTGGGAACACAAATTTTCTTTTCAGTTGCCTACTACATTCCATAAAGTTATATGGGGAGGTACAGGCTCCAACAGGGTTTTACACTTAAAACTGCAGAAACTTCAAACCGGCGCTAGGAATCTCACTGAGAATCCAGAGGTAAATTTCCCCTGCAACCCGTTCCCTTTGTGCTAGAAGAAAGAAAGTCTCTCCACATGCTCAGTTCTGAGATATATGTGTGTGTGAAAGCCATATTTCACCCAGCATGTTGGGAACACTAAGTTTCTTTTCAGTTGCAAATTGTACTCCATAGGTATATATGCGGAGATACTCTCTCCAACTGGGTTTACAGTGAAAACTGCAGGACTTCAAATCGGCTCTAGGAAACACACTGAGAAACCAGAGTAAAAGTTTCTCCTGCAAACCTTTCCCTTTGTGCTAGATGAACAAAAGTCTCTCGCATGCTCATTTCTGAGAGATAAGTGTGTGTGAAAACCGTACTTTACCTAACTTGTTGGGAACACAAATATTCTTTTCAGTTGCAAACTGTACTCCATAAATTTATATAGGAATGTACTCGCTCCAAATCTCTTTTACTGTGAAAACAGCAGGAACTTCAAACCAACACGAGGAAACTCCCTGAGAATCAAGATTAAAAGTTTCCCCTGCAACCTGTTCCCATTGTGTTAGATGAATGAACGTATCTCCACATGCTGATTTCTGAGAGATAAGTGTGTGTGAAAGCCGTCCTTCACCTAGCTTGTTGGGAACACAAAGTTTATTTTCAGTTGCATACTACATTCCATAAATATATATGGGGAATTACTCGTTCCAACTAGTTTTTACATTTAAACCTGCAGGAACTTCAAACCAGCACTAGGAAACACACTGAGAATACAGAGAAAATTTCTCATAAAAATTCTTCCCATTATGCTAGATGAACGTACGTCTCTCCACATGCTCATTTCTGAGTTATAAGTGTGTGTGAAAGCCGTCCTTCAACAAGAATGTTGGGAAAACAAAGTTTCTTTTCAGTTGCAAACTGTACTCCATACATATATATGGGGAGGTACTCCTTCCAACTCGGTTTTACAGTGAAAACTGCAGGAACTTCAAACCGGCAGTAGGAAAAACACTGAGAAACCAGAGAAAAGTTTCTCCTGAAAACCGTTCCCTTTGTGCAACATGAACGAACGTCTCTCCACATGCTCAGTTCTGACAGATTAATATGTGTGAAAGTCTTCCTTCAAATAGCTTGTTCGGAACACAAAGCTTCTTTTCACTTGCCAACTAAATTCCATACATATATATGGGGAGGTACACGCTCCAGCACGGTTTTACACTGAAAACTTCAGGAACTTCAAACTGGTGCTAGGAAAAACACGGAGAATCCATATTTCAATATCCCAGAAACCAGTTCCTTTGTGCTAGATCAACGAACGTCTCTCCACATGTTCATTTCTGAGAGATAAGTGTGTGTGAAAGCTGTCATTCAACTAGCTTGCTGGGAACACAAATTTCTTTATATTTACAAACGGTAATCGATACATATATATGGGGAGGTACTCGATCCAGCTCGGTTTTACAGTGAAAACTGCAGGAACTTCAAACCGGCACTAGGAAACACACTGAGAAACCACAGTAAATGTTTCTCCTGCAACCTGTTCCAATTGTGTTAGATAAATGAACGTCTCTCCACATGCTCATTTCTGAGGGATAATTGTGTGTGAAAGCTGTCCTTCAACTAGCTTGTTGGGAACACAAAGTTACTGTTCAGGTGCAAACTACAATCCAGATATATTTATGGGGAGGTACTCGCTCCAACTCGGTTTTACAGGGAAACTGTAGAAACTTCAAACAGGCACTAAGAAACACACTGAGAAAACAGAGTAAAAATTTCCCCTGAAACCCGTTCCCTTTGTGCAATATGAACGAACGTCTCTCCACATGCTCAGTTCTGAGAGAAAAATGTGTGAGAAAGCCGTCGTTCAACTAGCTTGTTCGGAACACAAAGTTTCTTTACAGTTGCCAACTACATTCAATACAGATATATGGGGAGGTAAATGCTCCAACACGGTTTTACACTGAAAAATGCAGAAACTTCAAACCGGTGCTAGGAAACACACTGAGAATCCAGAGCTAAATTTCCACTGCAAACCGTTCCTTTGGGCTAGAAGAACGAAAGTCTCTCCACATGATCAGTTCTGAGGGATAAGTGTTTGTGAAAGCCGTCCTTAACCCTGCTTGTTGGGAACACAAAGTTTCTTTTCAGGTGCGAACTACACTCCATATATATATATGGGGAGGAACACGCTTCAACTCGGTTTTACAGAGAAAACTGCAGAAACTTTAAACTGGCACGAGGAAACACACTGAGGATCCAGAGTAAAAGTTTCCCCTGCAACCCAATCACTTTGTGCTAAAAGAATGAATGTCTCTCCACATGCTCAATTCTGAGAGATAATTGTGTATGAAAGCCGTCCTTCACCTATCTTGATGGGAACACAAAGTTTCTTTTCAATTGCAAAATACAACCATACATATGTATCGGGAGGTACAAGCTCCAACACGGTTTTACAGTGAAAACTACAGGAACTTCAAACCGGTGCTAGGAAACACACAGAGAAACAAGATAAAATTTTTCTCCTGCAATCCATTCCATTTGTGCTAGAAGAACGAATGTTTCTCCACGTGCTCTGGTCTCACAGATAATTGTGTGTGAAAGCCATACTTCACCTAGCTTGTTGGGAACACAAAGTTTCTTTTCAGGTGCAAACTACACTCAATAAATTTATACGGGGTGGTCCTTGCTCCAACTCGCTTTTACAGTGAAAACTGCAGAAACTTCAAACAGGCACGAGGAAACAAACTGAGAAACCAGAGTAAAAATTTCCCCTGGATCCCGTTCCCTTTGTGCAACATGAACGAACGTCTCTCCACGTGCTCAGTTCTGAAAGATAAATGTGTGTGAAAGCCGTCCTTCAACTAGCTTGTTGGGAACACAAAGTTTCTTTTCAGTTGCAAACTACATTCCATACATATATATGGGAAGGTACACGCTCGAATTCGGTTTTACACTGCAAACTGAAGGAAATTCAAACTGGCGCTAGGAAACACACTGCGAAAACAGAGTAAAAGTTTCCCCTGCAAACATTTCCCTTTGTGCTAGAAGAACGAAAGTCTCTCCACATGCTCAGTTCAGACAGATAATTGTGTGTGAAAGCTGCCCTTCACTTAGCTTGTTGGGAACACAAAGTTTCTTTTCTCTTGCAAATTATACTCCATAGATATATAAGGGGAGGAACTAGCCCCAAATCGTTCTTACAGTGAAAATGGCAGGAAATTCAAACCGGCACTAGGAAACAAACTGTGAAACCAGAGTAAAAGTTTCTCATGCAACCAGTTCCCTTTGTGCTAGATGAACAAACATCTCTCCACATGCTCAGTTCTTTGAGATAAGTGTGTGTGAAAGCCGTCCTTCAACTAGCTTGTTTGGAATACAATGTTTCTTTTCAGTTGAAAATGATAATCCATACATATATATGGGGATGTACAAGCTCCAACTCGTTTTTACAGTGAAAACTGCAGGAATTTCAAACCAGAACTAGGTAACACATTGAGAAACCAGAGTAAAAGCTTCTCCTGCAACTTGTTCCCATTTTGTTAGATGAATGAAAGTCTCTCCGCATGCTCAGTTCTGATGGATAAGTTTGTGTGAAAGCAGTACTTCACCTAGCTTGTTGGGAACACAAAGTTTCTTTTCAGTTACAAATAGTACTCCATACATATATATGGGGATGTACTCGCTCCACCTCGCTTTTACACTGAAAACTGCAGGAACTTCAAACCGGCACTAGGAATAACACTAGAAACCAGAGTAAAAGTTTCCCTGCAAACAATTCCACGTGTGCTAGATGAACGAACGTCTCTCAACATGCTCAGTTCTGAGAGATAAGTGTGTGTGAAAACCGTCCTTAACCTAGCTTGTTGGGAAAACAAAGTTTCTTTTCTGATGCAAACTGTATTCCATACATATATAAGGCGAGGTACTCGCTACAACTAGCTTTTACAATGAAAACTGCAGTAACTTCATTCTGGCACTATGAAACACACTGAGAAACCAGAGTAAAAGTTTCCCTGCATAAATTTCCAATTTTTGCTATTCAATGAACTTCTCTCTACATGATCTGTCCTGAGAGATAAGGGTGTATGAAAGCCGACTTCACCTAGCTTGTTGGGAACACAAAGTTTCTTTCAGGTGCAAAATACACTCCAGGAATATATATGGGGAGGTACTCGCTCCAACTCGTTTTTACAGGGAAACTGTAGTAACTTCAAACCGGCACTAGGAAACACACTGAGGAAACAGAGTAAAAATTTCTCCTGAAAATCGTTCCCATAGTGCATCGTGAACGAACGTCTCTCCACATTCTCAGTTCTGAGAGATAAATGTGTGTGAAAGCCGTCCTTCAACTAGCTTGTTGGGAACACAAATTTTCTTTTCAGTTGCCAACTACATTCCATAAAGTTAAATGGGGAGGTACAGGCTCCAACAGGGTTTTACACTTAAAACTGCAGAAACTTCAAACCGGCGCTAGGAATCTCACTGAGAATCCAGAGGTAAATTTCCCCTGCAACCCGTTCCCTTTGTGCTAGAAGAAAGAAAGTCTCTCCACATGCTCAGTTCTGAGATATATGTGTGTGTGAAAGCCATATTTCACCCAGCATGTTGGGAACACTAAGTTTCTTTTCAGTTGCAAATTGTACTCCATAGGTATATATGCGGAGATACTCTCTCCAACTGGGTTTACAGTGAAAACTGCAGGACTTCAAATCGGCTCTAGGAAACACACTGAGAAACCAGAGTAAAAGTTTCTCCTGCAAACCTTTCCCTTTGTGCTAGATGAACAAAAGTCTCTCGCATGCTCATTTCTGAGAGATAAGTGTGTGTGAAAACCGTACTTTACCTAGCTTGTTGGGAACACAAATATTCTTTTCAGTTGCAAACTGTACTCCATAAATTTATATAGGAATGTACTCGCTCCAAATCTCTTTTACTGTGAAAACAGCAGGAACTTCAAACCAACACGAGGAAACTCCCTGAGAAACAAGATTAAAAGTTTCCCCTGCAACCTGTTCCCATTGTGTTAGATGAATGAACGTATCTCCACATGCTGATTTCTGAGAGATAAGTGTGTGTGAAAGCCGTCCTTCACCTAGCTTGTTGGGAACACAAAGTTTATTTTCAGTTGCATACTACATTCCATAAATATATATGGGGAATTACTCGTTCCAACTAGTTTTTACATTGAAACCTGCAGGAACTTCAAACCAGCACTAGAAAACACACAGAATACAGAGAAAATTTCTCATAAAAATTCTTCCCATTATGCTAGATGAACGTACGTCTCTCCACATGCTCATTTCTGAGTTATAAGTGTGTGTGAAAGCCGTCCTTCAACAAGAATGTTGGGAAAACCAAGTTTCTTTTCAGTTGCAAACTGTACTCCATACATATATATGGGGAGGTACTCCTTCCAACTCGGTTTTACAGTGAAAACTGCAGGAATTTCAAACCGGCAGTAGGAAAAACACTGAGAAACCAGAGAAAAGTTTCTCCTGAAAACCGTTCCCTTTGTGCAACATGAACGAACGTCTCTCCACATGCTCAGTTCTGACAGATTAATATGTGTGAAAGTCTTCCTTCAAATAGCTTGTTCGGAACACAAAGCTTCTTTTCACTTGCCAACTAAATTCCATACATATATATGGGGAGGTACACGCTCCAGCACGGTTTTACACTGAAAACTTCAGGAACTTCAAACTGGTGCTAGGAAAAACACGGAGAATCCATATTTAAATATCCCAGAAACCAGTTCCTTTGTGCTAGATCAACGAACGTCTCTCCACATGTTCATTTCTGAGAGATAAGTGTGTGTGAAAGCTGTCATTCAACTAGCTTGCTGGGAACACAAATTTCTTTATATTTACAAACGGTAATCGATACATATATATGGGGAGGTACTCGATCCAGCTCGGTTTTACAGTGAAAACTGCAGGAACTTCAAACCGGCACTAGGAAACACACTGAGAAACCACAGTAAATGTTTCTCCTGCAACCTGTTCCAATTGTGTTAGATAAATGAACGTCTCTCCACATGCTCATTTCTGAGGGATAATTGTGTGTGAAAGCTGTCCTTCAACTAGCTTGTTGGGAACACAAAGTTACTGTTCAGGTGCAAACTACAATCCAGATATATTTATGGAGAGGTACTCGCTCCAACTCGGTTTTACAGGGAAACTGTAGAAACTTCAAACAGGCACTAAGAAACACACTGAGAAAACAGAGTAAAAATTTCCCCTGAAACCCGTTCCCTTTGTGCAATATGAACGAAAGTCTCTCCACATGCTCAGTTCTGAGAGAAAAATGTGTGAGAAAGCCGTCGTTCAACTAGCTTGTTCGGAACACAAAGTTTCTTTACAGTTGCCAACTACATTCCATACAGATATATGGGGAGGTAAACGCTCCAACACGGTTTTACACTGATAAATGCAGAAACTTCAAACTGGCGCTAGGAAACACACTGAGAATCCAGAGCTAATTTTCCACTGCAAACCGTTCCTTTGGGCTAGAAGAACGAAAGTCTCTCCACATGCTCAGTTCTGAGGGATAAGTGTTTGTGAAAGCCGTCCTTCACCCTGCTTGTTGGGAACACAAAGTTTCTTTTCAGGTGCGAACTACACTCCATATATATATATGGGGAGGAACACGCTTCAACTCGGTTTTACAGAGAAAACTGCAGAAACTTTAAACTGGCACGAGGAAACACACTGAGAATCCAGAGTAAAAGTTTCCCCTGCAACCCAATCACTTTGTGCTTAAAGAACGAATGTCTCTCCACATGCTCAATTCTGAGAGATAATTGTGTATGAAAGCCGTCCTTCACCTATCTTGATGGGAACACAAAGTTTCTTTTCAATTGCAAAATACAACCATACATATGTATCGGGAGGTACAAGCTCCAACACGGTTTTACAGTGAAAACTACAGGAACTTCAAACCGGTGCTAGGAAACACACAGAGAAACAAGATAAAATTTTTCTCCTGCAATCCATTCCATTTGTGCTAGAAGAACGAATGTTTCTCCACGTGCTCTGGTCTCACAGATAATTGTGTGTGAAAGCCATACTTCACCTAGCTTGTTGGGAACACAAAGTTTCTTTTCAGGTGCAAACTACACTCAATAAATTTATACGGGGTGGTCCTTGCTCCAACTCGCTTTTACAGTGAAAACTGCAGAAACTTCAATCAGGCACGAGGAAACAAACTGAGAAACCAGAGTAAAAATTTCCCCTGGATCCCGTTCCCTTTGTGCAACATGAACGAACGTCTCTCCACGTGCTCAGTTCTGAAAGATAAATGTGTGTGAAAGCCGTCCTTCAACTAGCTTGTTGGGAACACAAAGTTTCTTTTCAGTTGCAAACTACATTCCATACATATATATGGGAAGGTACACGCTCGAATTCGGTTTTACACTGCAAACTGAAGGAAATTCAAACTGGCGCTAGGAAACACACTGCGAAAACAGAGTAAAAGTTTCCCCTGCAAACATTTCCCTTTGTGCTAGAAGAACGAAAGTCTCTCCACATGCTCAGTTCAGACAGATAATTGTGTGTGAAAGCTGCCCTTCACTTAGCTTGTTGGGAACACAAAGTTTCTTTTCTCTTGCAAATTATACTCCATAGATATATAAGGGGAGGAACTAGCCCCAAATCGTTCTTACAGTGAAAATGGCAGGAAATTCAAACCGGCACTAGGAAACAAACTGTGAAACCAGAGTAAAAGTTTCTCATGCAACCAGTTCCCTTTGTGCTAGATGAACAAACATCTCTCCACATGCTCAGTTCTTTGAGATAAGTGTGTGTGAAAGCCGTCCTTCAACTAGCTTGTTTGGAATACAATGTTTCTTTTCAGTTGAAAATGATAATCCATACATATATATGGGGATGTACAAGCTCCAACTCGTTTTTACAGTGAAAACTGCAGGAATTTCAAACCAGAACTAGGTAACACATTGAGAAACCAGAGTAAAAGCTTCTCCTGCAACTTGTTCCCATTTTGTTAGATGAATGAAAGTCTCTCCGCATGCTCAGTTCTGATGGATAAGTTTGTGTGAAAGCAGTACTTCACCTAGCTTGTTGGGAACACAAAGTTTCTTTTCAGTTACAAATAGTACTCCATACATATATATGGGGATGTACTCGCTCCACCTCGCTTTTACACTGAAAACTGCAGGAACTTCAAACCGGCACTAGGAATAACACTAGAAACCAGAGTAAAAGTTTCCCTGCAAACAATTCCACGTGTGCTAGATGAACGAACGTCTCTCAACATGCTCAGTTCTGAGAGATAAGTGTGTGTGAAAACCGTCCTTAACCTAGCTTGTTGGGAAAACAAAGTTTCTTTTCTGATGCAAACTGTATTCCATACATATATAAGGCGAGGTACTCGCTACAACTAGCTTTTACAATGAAAACTGCAGTAACTTCATTCTGGCACTATGAAACACACTGAGAAACCAGAGTAAAAGTTTCCCTGCATAAATTTCCAATTTTTGCTATTCAATGAACTTCTCTCTACATGATCTGTCCTGAGAGATAAGGGTGTATGAAAGCCGACTTCACCTAGCTTGTTGGGAACACAAAGTTTCTTTCAGGTGCAAACTACACTCCAGGAATATATATGGGGAGGTACTCGCTCCAACTCGTTTTTACAGGGAAACTGTAGTAACTTCAAACCGGCACTAGGAAACACACTGAGGAAACAGAGTAAAAATTTCTCCTGAAAATCGTTCCCATAGTGCATCGTGAACGAACGTCTCTCCACATTCTCAGTTCTGAGAGATAAATGTGTGTGAAAGCCGTCCTTCAACTAGCTTGTTGGGAACACAAATTTTCTTTTCAGTTGCCAACTACATTCCATAAAGTTAAATGGGGAGGTACAGGCTCCAACAGGGTTTTACACTTAAAACTGCAGAAACTTCAAACCGGCGCTAGGAATCTCACTGAGAATCCAGAGGTAAATTTCCCCTGCAACCCGTTCCCTTTGTGCTAGAAGAAAGAAAGTCTCTCCACATGCTCAGTTCTGAGATATATGTGTGTGTGAAAGCCATATTTCACCCAGCATGTTGGGAACACTAAGTTTCTTTTCAGTTGCAAATTGTACTCCATAGGTATATATGCGGAGATACTCTCTCCAACTGGGTTTACAGTGAAAACTGCAGGACTTCAAATCGGCTCTAGGAAACACACTGAGAAACCAGAGTAAAAGTTTCTCCTGCAAACCTTTCCCTTTGTGCTAGATGAACAAAAGTCTCTCGCATGCTCATTTCTGAGAGATAAGTGTGTGTGAAAACCGTACTTTACCTAGCTTGTTGGGAACACAAATATTCTTTTCAGTTGCAAACTGTACTCCATAAATTTATATAGGAATGTACTCGCTCCAAATCTCTTTTACTGTGAAAACAGCAGGAACTTCAAACCAACACGAGGAAACTCCCTGAGAAACAAGATTAAAAGTTTCCCCTGCAACCTGTTCCCATTGTGTTAGATGAATGAACGTATCTCCACATGCTGATTTCTGAGAGATAAGTGTGTGTGAAAGCCGTCCTTCACCTAGCTTGTTGGGAACACAAAGTTTATTTTCAGTTGCATACTACATTCCATAAATATATATGGGGAATTACTCGTTCCAACTAGTTTTTACATTGAAACCTGCAGGAACTTCAAACCAGCACTAGAAAACACACAGAATACAGAGAAAATTTCTCATAAAAATTCTTCCCATTATGCTAGATGAACGTACGTCTCTCCACATGCTCATTTCTGAGTTATAAGTGTGTGTGAAAGCCGTCCTTCAACAAGAATGTTGGGAAAACCAAGTTTCTTTTCAGTTGCAAACTGTACTCCATACATATATATGGGGAGGTACTCCTTCCAACTCGGTTTTACAGTGAAAACTGCAGGAATGTCAAACCGGCAGTAGGAAAAACACTGAGAAACCAGAGAAAAGTTTCTCCTGAAAACCGTTCCCTTTGTGCAACATGAACGAACGTCTCTCCACATGCTCAGTTCTGACAGATTAATATGTGTGAAAGTCTTCCTTCAAATAGCTTGTTCGGAACACAAAGCTTCTTTTCACTTGCCAACTAAATTCCATACATATATATGGGGAGGTACACGCTCCAGCACGGTTTTACACTGAAAACTTCAGGAACTTCAAACTGGTGCTAGGAAAAACACGGAGAATCCATATTTAAATATCCCAGAAACCAGTTCCTTTGTGCTAGATCAACGAACGTCTCTCCACATGTTCATTTCTGAGAGATAAGTGTGTGTGAAAGCTGTCATTCAACTAGCTTGCTGGGAACACAAATTTCTTTATATTTACAAACGATAATCGATACATATATATGGGGAGGTACTCGATCCAGCTCGGTTTTACAGTGAAAACTGCAGGAACTTCAAACCGGCACTAGGAAACACACTGAGAAACCACAGTAAATGTTTCTCCTGCAACCTGTTCCAATTGTGTTAGATAAATGAACGTCTCTCCACATGCTCATTTCTGAGGGATAATTGTGTGTGAAAGCTGTCCTTCAACTAGCTTGTTGGGAACACAAAGTTACTGTTCAGGTGCAAACTACAATCCAGATATATTTATGGAGAGGTACTCGCTCCAACTCGGTTTTACAGGGAAACTGTAGAAACTTCAAACAGGCACTAAGAAACACACTGAGAAAACAGAGTAAAAATTTCCCCTGAAACCCGTTCCCTTTGTGCAATATGAACGAAAGTCTCTCCAAATGCTCAGTTCTGAGAGAAAAATGTGTGAGAAAGCCGTCGTTCAACTAGCTTGTTCGGAACACAAAGTTTCTTTACAGTTGCCAACTACATTCCATACAGATATATGGGGAGGTAAACGCTCCAACACGGTTTTACACTGATAAATGCAGAAACTTCAAACCGGCGCTAGGAAACACACTGAGAATCCAGAGCTAATTTTCCACTGCAAACCGTTCCTTTGGGCTAGAAGAACGAAAGTCTCTCCACATGCTCAGTTCTGAGGGATAAGTGTTTGTGAAAGCCGTCCTTCACCCTGCTTGTTGGGAACACAAAGTTTCTTTTCAGGTGCGAACTACACTCCATATATATATATGGGGAGGAACACGCTTCAACTCGGTTTTACAGAGAAAACTGCAGAAACTTTAAACTGGCACGAGGAAACACACTGAGAATCCAGAGTAAAAGTTTCCCCTGCAACCCAATCACTTTGTGCTTAAAGAACGAATGTCTCTCCACATGCTCAATTCTGAGAGATAATTGTGTATGAAAGCCGTCCTTCACCTATCTTGATGGGAACACAAAGTTTCTTTTCAGTTGCAAAATACAATCCATACATATGTATGAGGAGGTACAAGCTACAACACGGATTTAAAGTGAAAACTACAGGAACTTCAAACCGGTGCTAGGAAACACACAGAGAAACAAGATAAAATATTTCTCTTGCAATCCATTCCATTTGTGCTAGAAGAACGAAAGTTTCTCCACGTGCTCAATTCTCACAGATAATTGTGTGTGAAAGCCGTACTTCAGCTAGCTTGTTGGGAACACAAAGTTTCTTTTCAGGTGCAAACTATACTCAATAAATTTATACGGGGTGGTCCTTGCTCCAACTCGGTTTTACAGTGAAAACTGCAGGAACTTCAAACCGGCAGTAGGAAAAACACTGAGAAACCAGAGAAAAGTTTCTCCTGAAAACCGTTCCCTTTGTGCAACATGAACGAACGTCTCTCCACATGCTCAATTCTGACAGATTAATATGTGTGAAAGTTTTCCTTCAAATAGCTTGTTCGGAACACAAAGCTTCTTTTCACTTGCCAACTAAATTCCATTCATATATATGGGGAGGTACACGCTCCAGCACGGTTTTACACTGAAAACTTCAGGAACTTCAAACTGGTGCTAGGAAAAACACGGAGAATCCATATTTAAATATCCCAGAAACCAGTTCCTTTGTGCTAGATCAACGAACGTCTCTCCACATGTTCATTTCTGAGAGATAAGTGTGTGTGAAAGCTGTCATTCAACTAGCTTGCTGGGAACACAAATTTCTTTATATTTACAAACGGTAATCGATACATATAAATGGGGATGTACTCGATCCAGCTCGGTTTTACAGTGAAAACTGCAGGAACTTCAAACCGGCACTAGGAAACACACTGAGAAACCACAGAAATGTTTCTCCTGCAACCTGTTCCAATTGTGTTAGATAAATGAACGTCTCTCCACATGCTCATTTCTGAGGGATAATTGTGTGTGAAAGCCGTCCTTCACCTATCTTGATTGGAACACAAAGTTTCTTTTCAATTGCAAAATACAACCATACATATGTATCGGGAGGTACAAGCTCCAACACGGTTTTACAGTGAAAACTACAGGAACATCAAACCGGTGCTAGGAAACACACAGAGAAACAAGATAAAATTTTTCTCCTGCAATCCATTCCATTTGTGCTAGAAGAACGAATGTTTCTCCACGTGCTCAGGTCTCACAGATAATTGTGTGTGAAAGCCATACTTCACCTAGCTTGTTGGGAACACAAAGTTTCTTTTCAGGTGCAAACTACACTCAATAAATTTATACGGGGTGGTCCTTGCTCCAACTCGCTTTTACAGTGAAAACTGCAGAAACTTCAAACAGGCACGAGGAAACAAACTGAGAAACCAGAGTAAAAATTTCCCCTGGATCCCGTTCCCTTTGTGCAACATGAACGAACGTCTCTCCACGTGCTCAGTTCTGAAAGATAAATGTGTGTGAAAGCCGTCCTTCAACTAGCTTGTTGGGAACACAAAGTTTCTTTTCAGTTGCAAACTACATTCCATACATATATATGGGAAGGTACACGCTCGAATTCGGTTTTACACTGCAAACTGAAGGAAATTCAAACTGGCGCTAGGAAACACACTGCGAAAACAGAGTAAAAGTTTCCCCTGCAAACATTTCCCTTTGTGCTAGAAGAACGAAAGTCTCTCCACATGCTCAGTTCAGACAGATAATTGTGTGTGAAAGCTGCCCTTCACTTAGCTTGTTGGGAACACAAAGTTTCTTTTCTCTTGCAAATTATACTCCATAGATATATAAGGGGAGGAACTAGCCCCAAATCGTTCTTACAGTGAAAATGGCAGGAAATTCAAACCGGCACTAGGAAACAAACTGTGAAACCAGAGTAAAAGTTTCTCATGCAACCAGTTCCCTTTGTGCTAGATGAACAAACATCTCTCCACATGCTCAGTTCTTTGAGATAAGTGTGTGTGAAAGCCGTCCTTCAACTAGCTTTTTTGGAATACAATGTTTCTTTTCAGTTGAAAATGATAATCCATACATATATATGGGGATGTACAAGCTCCAACTCGTTTTTACAGTGAAAACTGCAGGAATTTCAAACCAGAGCTAGGAAACACATTGAGAAACCAGAGTAAAAGCTTCTCCTGCAACTTGTTCCCATTTTGTTAGATGAATGAAAGTCTCTCCGCATGCTCAGTTCTGATGGATAAGTTTGTGTGAAAGCAGTACTTCACCTAGCTTGTTGGGAACACAAAGTTTCTTTTCAGTTACAAATAGTACTCCATACATATATATGGGGATGTACTCGCTCCACCTCGCTTTTACACTGAAAACTGCAGGAACTTCAAACCGGCACTAGGAATAACACTAGAAACCAGAGTAAAAGTTTCCCTGCAAACAATTCCACGTGTGCTAGATGAACGAACGTCTCTCAACATGCTCAGTTCTGAGAGATAAGTGTGTGTGAAAACCGTCCTTAACCTAGCTTGTTGGGAAAACAAAGTTTCTTTTCTGATGCAAACTGTATACCATACATATATAAGGCGAGGTACTCGCTACAACTAGCTTTTACAATGAAAACTGCAGTAACTTCATTCTGGCACTATGAAACACACTGAGAAACCAGAGTAAAAGTTTCCCTGCATAAATTTCCAATTTTTGCTATTCAATGAACTTCTCTCTACATGATCTGTCCTGAGAGATAAGGGTGTATGAAAGCCGACTTCACCTAGCTTGTTGGGAACACAAAGTTTCTTTCAGGTGCAAAATACACTCCAGGAATATATATGGGGAGGTACTCGCTCCAACTCGTTTTTACAGGGAAACTGTAGTAACTTCAAACCGGCACTAGGAAACACACTGAGGAAACAGAGTAAAAATTTCTCCTGAAAATCGTTCCCATAGTGCATCGTGAACGAACGTCTCTCCACATTCTCAGTTCTGAGAGATAAATGTGTGTGAAAGCCGTCCTTCAACTAGCTTGTTGGGAACACAAATTTTCTTTTCAGTTGCCAACTACATTCCATAAAGTTATATGGGGAGGTACAGGCTCCAACAGGGTTTTACACTTAAAACTGCAGAAACTTCAAACCGGCGCTAGGAATCTCACTGAGAATCCAGAGGTAAATTTCCCCTGCAACCCGTTCCCTTTGTGCTAGAAGAAAGAAAGTCTCTCCACATGCTCAGTTCTGAGATATATGTGTGTGTGAAAGCCATATTTCACCCAGCATGTTGGGAACACTAAGTTTCTTTTCAGTTGCAAATTGTACTCCATAGGTATATATGCGGAGATACTCTCTCCAACTGGGTTTACAGTGAAAACTGCAGGACTTCAAATCGGCTCTAGGAAACACACTGAGAAACCAGAGTAAAAGTTTCTCCTGCAAACCTTTCCCTTTGTGCTAGATGAACAAAAGTCTCTCGCATGCTCATTTCTGAGAGATAAGTGTGTGTGAAAACCGTACTTTACCTAGCTTGTTGGGAACACAAATATTCTTTTCAGTTGCAAACTGTACTCCATAAATTTATATAGGAATGTACTCGCTCCAAATCTCTTTTACTGTGAAAACAGCAGGAACTTCAAACCAACACGAGGAAACTCCCTGAGAAACAAGATTAAAAGTTTCCCCTGCAACCTGTTCCCATTGTGTTAGATGAATGAACGTATCTCCACATGCTGATTTCTGAGAGATAAGTGTGTGTGAAAGCCGTCCTTCACCTAGCTTGTTGGGAACACAAAGTTTATTTTCAGTTGCATACTACATTCCATAAATATATATGGGGAATTACTCGTTCCAACTAGTTTTTACATTGAAACCTGCAGGAACTTCAAACCAGCACTAGAAAACACACAGAATACAGAGAAAATTTCTCATAAAAATTCTTCCCATTATGCTAGATGAACGTACGTCTCTCCACATGCTCATTTCTGAGTTATAAGTGTGTGTGAAAGCCGTCCTTCAACAAGAATGTTGGGAAAACCAAGTTTCTTTTCAGTTGCAAACTGTACTCCATACATATATATGGGGAGGTACTCCTTCCAACTCGGTTTTACAGTGAAAACTGCAGGAATGTCAAACCGGCAGTAGGAAAAACACTGAGAAACCAGAGAAAAGTTTCTCCTGAAAACCGTTCCCTTTGTGCAACATGAACGAACGTCTCTCCACATGCTCAGTTCTGACAGATTAATATGTGTGAAAGTCTTCCTTCAAATAGCTTGTTCGGAACACAAAGCTTCTTTTCACTTGCCAACTAAATTCCATACATATATATGGGGAGGTACACGCTCCAGCACGGTTTTACACTGAAAACTTCAGGAACTTCAAACTGGTGCTAGGAAAAACACGGAGAATCCATATTTAAATATCCCAGAAACCAGTTCCTTTGTGCTAGATCAACGAACGTCTCTCCACATGTTCATTTCTGAGAGATAAGTGTGTGTGAAAGCTGTCATTCAACTAGCTTGCTGGGAACACAAATTTCTTTATATTTACAAACGATAATCGATACATATATATGGGGAGGTACTCGATCCAGCTCGGTTTTACAGTGAAAACTGCAGGAACTTCAAACCGGCACTAGGAAACACACTGAGAAACCACAGTAAATGTTTCTCCTGCAACCTGTTCCAATTGTGTTAGATAAATGAACGTCTCTCCACATGCTCATTTCTGAGGGATAATTGTGTGTGAAAGCTGTCATTCAACTAGCTTGTTGGGAACACAAAGTTACTGTTCAGGTGCAAACTACAATCCAGATATATTTATGGAGAGGTACTCGCTCCAACTCGGTTTTACAGGGAAACTGTAGAAACTTCAAACAGGCACTAAGAAACACACTGAGAAAACAGAGTAAAAATTTCCCCTGAAACCCGTTCCCTTTGTGCAATATGAACGAAAGTCTCTCCACATGCTCAGTTCTGAGAGAAAAATGTGTGAGAAAGCCGTCGTTCAACTAGCTTGTTCGGAACACAAAGTTTCTTTACAGTTGCCAACTACATTCAATACAGATATATGGGGAGGTAAACGCTCCAACACGGTTTTACACTGATAAATGCAGAAACTTCAAACCGGCGCTAGGAAACACACTGAGAATCCAGAGCTAATTTTCCACTGCAAACCGTTCCTTTGGGCTAGAAGAACGAAAGTCTCTCCACATGCTCAGTTCTGAGGGATAAGTGTTTGTGAAAGCCGTCCTTCACCCTGCTTGTTGGGAACACAAAGTTTCTTTTCAGGTGCGAACTACACTCCATATATATATATGGGGAGGAACACGCTTCAACTCGGTTTTACAGAGAAAACTGCAGAAACTTTAAACTGGCACGAGGAAACACACTGAGAATCCAGAGTAAAAGTTTCCCCTGCAACCCAATCACTTTGTGCTTAAAGAACGAATGTCTCTCCACATGCTCAATTCTGAGAGATAATTGTGTATGAAAGCCGTCCTTCACCTATCTTGATGGGAACACAAAGTTTCTTTTCAGTTGCAAAATACAATCCATACATATGTATGAGGAGGTACAAGCTCCAACACGGATTTAAAGTGAAAACTACAGGAACTTCAAACCGGTGCTAGGAAACATACAGAGAAACAAGATAAAATATTTCTCTTGCAATCCATTCCATTTGTGCTAGAAGAATGAAAGTTTCTCCACGTGCTCAATTCTCACAGATAATTGTGTGTGAAAGCCGTACTTCAGCTAGCTTGTTGGGAACACAAAGTTTCTTTTCAGGTGCAAACTATACTCAATAAATTTATACGGGGTGGTCCTTGCTCCAACTCGGTTTTACAGTGAAAACTGCAGGAAATTCAAACCGGCAGTAGGAAAAACACTGAGAAACCAGAGAAAAGTTTCTCCTGAAAACCGTTCCCTTTGTGCAACATGAACGAACGTCTCTCCACATGCTCAGTTCTGACAGATTAATATGTGTGAAAGTCTTCCTTCAAATAGCTTGTTTGGAACACAAAGCTTCTTTTCACTTGCCAACTAAATTCCATTCATATATATGGGGAGGTACACGCTCCAGCACGGTTTTACACTGAAAACTTCAGGAACTTCAAACTGGTGCTAGGAAAAACACGGAGAATCCATATTTAAATATCCCAGAAACCAGTTCCTTTGTGCTAGATCAACGAACGTCTCTCCACATGTTCATTTCTGAGAGATAAGTGTGTGTGAAAGCTGTCATTCAACTAGCTTGCTGGGAACACAAATTTCTTTATATTTACAAACGGTAATTGATACATATAAATGGGGAGGTACTCGATCCAGCTCGGTTTTACAGTGAAAACTGCAGGAACTTCAAACCGGCACTAGGAAACACACTGAGAAACCACAGTAAATGTTTCTCCTGCAACCTGTTCCAATTGTGTTAGATAAATGAACGTCTCTCCACATGCTCATTTCTGAGGGATAATTGTGTGTGAAAGCTGTCCTTCAAATAGCTTGTTGGGAACACATAGTTACTGTTCAGGTGCAAACTACAATCCAGATATATTTATGGAGAGGTACTCGCTCCAACTCGGTTTTACAGGGAAACTGTACAAACTTCAAACAGGCACTAAGAAACACACTGAGAAAACAGAGTAAAAATTTCCCCTGAAACCCTTTCCCTTTGTGCAATATGAACGAACGTCTCTCCACATGCTCAGTTCTGAGAGAAAAATGTGTGAGAAAGCCGTCGTTCAACTAGCTTGTTCGGAACACAAAGTTTCTTTACAGTTGCCAACTACATTCCATACAGATATATGGGGAGGTAAACGCTCCAACACGGTTTTACACTGATAAATGCAGAAACTTCAAACCGGCGCTAGGAAACACACTGAGAATCCAGAGCTAAATTTCCACTGCAAACCGTTCCTTTGGGCTAGAAGAACGAAAGTCTCTCCACATGCTCAGTTCTGAGGGATAAGTGTTTGTGAAAGCCGTCCTTCACCCTGCTTGTTGGGAACACAAAGTTTCTTTTCAGGTGCGAACTACACTCCATATATATATATGGGGAGGAACACGCTCCAACTCGGTTTTACAATGAAAACTGCAGAAACTTCAAACTGGCGCGAGGAAACACACTGAGAATCCAGAGTAAAAGTTTCCCCTGCAACCCAATCACTTTGTGCTTAAAGAACGAATGTCTCTCCACATGCTCAATTCTGAGAGATAATTGTGTATGAAAGCCGTCCTTCACCTATCTTGATGGGAACACAAAGTTTCTTTTCAGTTGCAAAATACAATCCATACATATGTATGGGGAGGTACAAGCTCCAATATGGATTTAAAGTGAAAAATACAGGAACTTCAAACCGGTGCTAGGAAACACACATACAAACAAGATAAAATATTTCTCCTGCAATCCATTCCATTTGTGCTAGAAGAACGAAAGATTCTCCACGTGCTCAATTCTCACAGATAATTGTGTGTGAAATCCGTACTTCAGCTAGCTTGTTGGGAACACAAAGTTTCTTTTCAGGTGCAAACTACACTCAATAAATTTACATGGGGTGGTCCTTGCTCCAACTCGATTTTACAGTGAAAACTGCAGAAACTTCAAACAGGCACGAGGAAACAAACTGAGAAACCAGAGTAAAAATTTCCCCTGGATCCCGTTCCCTTTGTGCAACATGAACGATCGTCTCTCCTCATGCTCAGTTCTGAATGATAAATGTGTGTGAAAGCCGTCCTTCAACTAGCTTGTTGGGAACACAAAGTTTCTTTTCAGTTGCAAACTACATTCCATACATATATATGGGAAGTTACACGCTCGAACTCGGTTTTACACTGCAAACTGAAGGAAATTCAAACCAGCGCCAGGAAACACACTGCGAAAACAGAGTAAAAGTTTCCCCTGCAAACATTTCCCTTTGTGCTAGAAGAACGAAAGTCTCTCCACATGCTCAGTTCAGACAGATAATTGTGTGTGAAAGCTGCCCTTCACTTAGCTTGTTGGGAACACAAAGTTTCTTTTCTCTTGCAAATTATACTCCATAGATATATAAGGGGAGGAACTAGCCCCAAATCGTTCTTACAGTGAAAATGGCAGGAAATTCAAACCGGCACTAGGAAACAAACTGTGAAACCAGAGTAAAAGTTTCTCATGCAACCAGTTCCCTTTGTGCTAGATGAACAAACATCTCTCCACATGCTCAGTTCTTTGAGATAAGTGTGTGTGAAAGCCGTCCTTCAACTAGCTTGTTTGGAATACAATGTTTCTTTTCAGTTGAAAATGATAATCCATACATATATATGGGGATGTACAAGCTCCAACTCGTTTTTACAGTGAAAACTGCAGGAATTTCAAACCAGAACTAGGAAACACATTGAGAAACCAGAGTAAAAGCTTCTCCTGCAACTTGTTCCCATTTTGTTAGATGAATGAAAGTCTCTCCGCATGCTCAGTTCTGATGGATATGTTTGTGTGAAAGCAGTACTTCACCTAGCTTGTTGGGAACACAAAGTTTCTTTTCAGTTACAAATAGTACTCCATACATATATATGGAGATGTACTCGCTCCACATCCCTTTTACACTGAAAACTGCATAGCTTGAAACCTGCACTAGGAATAACACTAGAAACCAGAGTAAAAGTTTCCCTGCAAACAATTCCACGTGTGCTAGATGAACGAACGTCTCTCAACATGCTCAGTTCTGAGAGATAAGTGAGTGTAAAAACGGTCCTTAACCTAGCTTGTTGGGAGAACAAAGTTTCTTTTATCATGCAAACTGTATTCCATACGTATTTACGGGGAGGTACTCGCTCCAACAAGGTTTTACAATGAAAACTGCAGTAACTTCATACCGGCACTATGAAACACACTGAGAAACCAGAGTATAAGTTTCCCTGCATAAATTTCAAATTTTTGCTATTCAATGAACTTCTCTCTACATGATCTGTTCTGAGAGTTAAGGGTGTATGAAAGACGACATCACATAGCTTTTTGGGAACACAAAGTTTCTTTTCAGTTGCAAACTGCTCTTCATAAATATATATGGGGTTTTACTCGCTCCAACTCGATTTTACAGAGAAAACTGCAGGAAATTCAAACCGGCACTAGGAAACACACTGAGAATCCTGAGTAAAAGTTTCCCCTGCAAACCATTCCCTTTGTACTAGAAGAATGAAAGTCTCTGCACATGCTCATTTCTGAGGGAAAAGTGTGTGTGGGACCTGTCCTTCAACTAGCTTGTTGGGAAGACAAAGTTTCCTTTCAGTTGCAAACTACACTCCAGGAATATATATGGGGAGGTACTCGCTCCAACTCGTTTTTACAGGGAAACTGTAGTAACTTCAAACCGACACTAGGAAACACACTGAGAAATCAGAGTAAAAATTTCTCCTGAAACTCGTTCCCATAGTGCATCATGAACGAACGTCTCTCCACATTCTCAGTTCTGAGAGATAAATGTGTGTGAAAGCCGTCCTTCAACTAGCTTGTTGGGAACACAAAGTTTCTTTTCAGTTGCCAACTACATTCAATAAAGATATATGGGGAGTTACACGCTACAACAGGGTTTTACACTGAAAACTGCAGAAACTTCAAACCGGCGCTTGGAATCTCACTGAGAATCCAGAGTTAAATTTCCCCTGCAACCCGTTCCCTTTGTGCTAGAAGAAAGAAAGTCTCTCCACATGCTCAGTTCTGAGATATATGTGTGTGTGAAAGCCATATTTCACCCAGCATGTTGGGAACACTAAGTTTCTATACAGTTGCAAATTGTACTCCATAGCTATATATGCGGAGATACTCTCTCCAACTGGGTTTACAGTGAAAACTGCAGGACTTCAAATCAGCTCTAGGAAACACACTGAGAAACCAGAGTAAAATTTTCTCCTGCAAACCTTTCCCTTTGTGCTAGATGAACAAAAGTCTCTTGCATGCTCATTTCTGAGAGATAAGTATGTGTGAAAACCGTACTTTACCTAGCTTGTTGGGAACACAAATATTCTTTTCAGTTGCAAACGGTACTCCATAAATTTTTATAGGGAGGTACTCCCTCTAAATCAGTTTTACAGTGAAAACAGCTGGAACTTCAAACCAACACGAGGAAACTCCCTGAGAAACCAGAAAAATTGTTTCCCCTGCAATCTGATCTCATTGTATTAGATGAGTGAACGTATCTCCACATGCTGATTTCTGAGAGATAAGTGTGTGTGAAAGCCGTCCTTCACCTAGCTTGTTGGGAACACAAAGTTACTTTTCAGGTGCAAACTACAATCCAGATATATTTATGGGGATGTACTCGCTCCAACTCGGTTTTACAGGTTAACTGTAAAAACTTCAAACAGGCTCTAAGAAACACACTGAGAAAACAGAGTAAAAATTTCCCCTGAAACCCGTTCCCTTTGTGCAATATGAACGAACGTCTCTCCACATGCACAGTTCTGAGAGAAAAATGTGTGAGAAAGCCGTCGTTTAACTAGCTTGTTCGGAAAAAAAAGTTTCTTTACAGTTGCCAACTTCATTCCATACAGATATAAGGGGAGGTACACGCTCCAACACGGTTTTACACTGAAAAATGGAGAAACTTCAAACCGGCGCTAGGAAACACACTGAGAATCCAGAGTTAAATTTCCACTGCAAACCGTTCCTTTGATCTAGAAGAACGAAAGTCTTTCCACATGCTCAGCTCTGAGGGATAAGTGTTTGTGAAAGCCGTCCTTCAAACTGCTTGTTGGAAACACAAAGTTTCTTTTCAGGTGTGAACTACTCTCCATATATATATATGGGTAGGAACACGCTCCAACTCGGTTTTACAGTGAAAACTGCAGAAACTTCAAACTGGCACGAGGAAACACACTGAGAATCCAGAGTAAAATTTCCCCTGCAACCCAATCACTTTGTGCTAAAAGAAAGAATGTCTCTCCACATGCTAAATTCTGAGAGATAATTGTGTATGAATGCCGTCCTTCACCTATCTTGATGGGAACACAAACTTTCTTTTCAGTTGCAAAATACAATCCATACATATGTATCGGGAGGTACAAGCTCCAACACGGTTTTACAGTGAAAACTACAACAACTTCAAACCGGTGCTAGTAAAAACACACAGAGAACAAGATAAAATATTTCTCCTGCAATCCATTCCATTTGTGCTAGAAGAACGAAAGTTTCTCCACGTGCTCAGGTATCACAGATAATTGTGTGTGAATGCCGTACTCCAACTAGCTTGTTGGGAACACAAAGTTTCTTTTCAGGTGCAAACTACACTCAATAAATTTATACGGGTTGGCCCTTGCTCCAACTCGCTTTTACAGTGAAAACTGCAGAAACTTCAAACAGGCACGAGGAAACAAACTGAGAAACCAGAGTAAAAATTTCCCCTGGATCCCGTTAATTTTGTGCAACATAAACGAACGTCTCTCCACATGTTCAGTTCTGAAAGATAAATGTGTGTGAAAGCCGTCCTTCAACTAGCTTGTTGGGAACACAAAGATTCTTTTCAGTTGCAAACTACATTCCATACATATATATGGGAAGGTACACACTCGAACTCGGTTTTACACTGCAAACTGAAGGAAATTCAAACCGGTGCTAGGAAACACACTGCGAAAACAGAGTAAAAGTTTCCCCTGCAAACATTTCCCTTTGTGCTAGAAGAACGAAAGTCTCTCCACATGCTCAGTTCAGACAGATAATTGTGTGTGAAAGCTGCCCTTCACTTAGCTTGTTGGGAACACAAAGTTTCTTTTCTCTTGCAAATTATACTCCATAGATATATAAGGGGAGGAACTAGCCCCAAATCGTTCTTACAGTGAAAATGGCAGGAAATTCAAACCGGCACTAGGAAACAAACTGTGAAACCAGAGTAAAAGTTTCTCATGCAACCAGTTCCCTTTGTGCTAGATGAACAAACATCTCTCCACATGCTCAGTTCTTTGAGATAAGTGTGTGTGAAAGCCGTCCTTCAACTAGCTTGTTTGGAATACAATGTTTCTTTTCAGTTGAAAATGATAATCCATACATATATATGGGGATGTACAAGCTCCAACTCGTTTTTACAGTGAAAACTGCAGGAATTTCATACCAGAACTAGGTAACACACTGAGAAACCAGAGTAAAAGCTTCTCCTGCAACTTTTTCCCATTTTGTTAGATGAATGAAAGTTTCTCCGCATGCTCAGTTCTGATGGATAATTTTGTGTGAAAGCAGTACTTCAGCTAGCTTGTTGGGAACACAAAGTTTCTTTTCAGTTACAAATAGTACTCCATACATATATATGGGGATGTACTCGCTCCACCACGCTTTTACACTGAAAATTGCAGGCACTTCAAAACGGCACTAGGAATAAGACTAGAAACCAGAGTAAAAGTTTCCCTGCAAACAATTCCACGTGTGCTAGATGAACGAACGTCTCTCAACATGCTCATTTCTGAGAGATAAGTGAGTTTAAAAACGGTCCTTAACCTAGCTTGTTGGGAAAACAAAGTTTCTTTTATGATGCAAACTGTATTCGATACATATATACGGGGAGGTACTCGCTCCAACAAGGTTTTACAATGAAAACTGCAGTAACGTCATACCGGCATTATAAAACACACTGAGAAACCAGAGTATAAGTTTCCCTGCATAAATTTCCAATTTTTGCTATTCAATGAACTTCTCTCTACATGATCTGTTCTGAGAGATAAGGGTGTATGAAAGACGACTTCACATAGCTTGTTGGGAACACAAAGTTTCTTTTCAGTTGCAAACTGCACTCCATAAATATATATGGGGTATTACTCTCTCCAACTCGATTTTACAGAGAAAACTACAGGAAATTCAAACCGGGACTAGGAAACACAGTGAGAATCCAGAGTAAAAGTTTCCCCTGCAAACCGTTCCCTTTGTACTAGAAGAATGAAAGTCTCTGCACATGCTCATTTCTGAGGGATAAGTGTGTGTGAGACCTGTCCTTCAACTAGCTTGTTGGGAAGACAAAGTTTCTTTTCAGTTGCAAACTACACTCCAGAAATATATATGGGGAGGAACTCGCTCCAACTCGTTTTTACAGGGAAACTGTAGTAACTTCAAACCGGCACTAGGAAACACACTGAGAAAGCAGAGTAAAAATTTCTCCTGAAAATCGTTCCCATAGTGCATCATGAACGAACGTCTCTCCACATTCTCAGTTCTGAGAGATAAATGTGTGTGAAAGCCGTCCTTCAACTAGCTTGTTGGGAACACAAAGTTTCTTTTCAGTTGCCAACTACATTCAATAAAGATATATGGGGAGGTACACGCTCCAACAGGGTTTTACACTGAAAACTGCAGAAACTTCAAACCGGCGCTAGGAATCTCACTGAGATTCCAGAGTTAAATTTCCCCTGCAACCCGTTCCCTTTGTGCTAGAAGAAAGAAAGTCTCTCCACATGTTCAGTTCTGAGATATATGTGTGTGTGAAAGCCATATTTCACCCAGCATGTTGGGAACACTAATTTTCAGTTCAGTTGCAAATTGTACTCCATAGCTATATATGCGGAAATACTCTCTCCAACTGGGTTTACAGTGAAAACTGCAGGACTTCAAATCGGCTCTAGGAAACACACTGAGAAACCAGAGTAAAATTTTCTCCTGCAAACCTTTCCCTTTGTGCTTGATGAACAAAAGTCTCTCGCATGCTCATTTCTGAGAGATAAGTGTGTGTGAAAACCTTACTTTACCTAGCTTGTTGGGAACACAAATATTCTTTTCAGTTGCAAACGGTACTCCATAAATTTTTATAGGAAGGTACTCGCTCCAAATCAGTTTTACAGTGAAAACAGCTGGAACTTCAAACCAACACGAGGAAACTCCCTGAGAAACCAGAATAAAAGTTTCTCCTGCAACCTGTTCCCATTGTGTTAGATGAATGAACGTATCTCCACATGCTGATTTCTGAGAGATAAATGTGTGTGAAAGCCGTCCTTCACCTAGCTTGTTGGGAACACAAAGTTTATTTTCAGTTGCATACTACATTCCATAAATATATATGGGGAGTTATTCTTTCCAACTCGTTTTTACAGTGAAAACTGCAGGAACTTCAAACCGGCACTAGGAAACACACTGAGAAAACAGAGTAAAATTTCTCATACAGCTTCTTCCCATTATGCTAGATGAACGTACGTCTCTCCAAATGCTCATTTCTGAGTTATAAGTGTGTGTGAAAGCCGTCCTTCAACAAGAATGTTGGGAAAACAAAGTTTCTTTTCAGTTGCAAGCTGTACTCCATACATATATATGGGGAGGTACTCCTTCCAACTCGGTTTTACAGTGAAAACTGCAGGAACTTCAAACCGGTAGTAGGAAAAACACTGAGAAACCAGAGAAAAGTTTCTCCTGAAAACCGATCCTTTGTGCAACATGAACGAACGTCTATCCACATGCTCAGTTCTGACAGGTTAATATGTGTGAAAGTCTTCCTTCAACTAGCTTGTTCGGAAAACAAAGTTTCTTTTCAGTTGCCAACTACATTCCATAGAGATATATGGGAAGGTACACGCTCCAACACGGTTTTACACTGAAAAATGCAGAAACTTCAAACCGGCGCTAGGAAACACACGGAGAATCCAGAGTTAAGTTTACAATGCAAACCGTTCCCTTTGTGATAGAAGAACGAAAGTCTTTCCACATGCTCAGTCTGAGGGATAAGTGTTTGTGAAAGCCGTCCTTCACACTGCTTGTTGGGTACACAAAGTTCCTTTTCAGGTGCAAATTACATTCCAGGAATATATATGGGGAGGTACTCGCTCCAACTAGTTTTTACAGGGAAACTGTAGTAAATTCAAACCGGCACTAGGAAACACAATGAGAAAACAGAGCAAAAATTTCTCCTGAAACTCGTTCCCATAGCACATCCTGAACGAAAGTCTCTCCACATTCTCAGTTCTGAGAGATAAATGTGTGTGAAAGCCGTCGTTCAACTAGCTTGTTGGGAACACAAAGTTTCTTTTCAGTTGACAACTACATTCCAAAAAGATATATGGGGAGGTACACGCTCCAACAGGGTTTTACACTGAAAACTGCAGAAACTTCAAACCGGCGCTAGGAAACACACTGAGAAACCAGAGTTAAATTTCCACTGCAAACCGTTCCTTTGGGCTAGAAGAACGAAAGTCTCTCCACATGCTCAATTCTGAGGGATAAGTGTTTGTGAAAGCCGCCCTTCACCCTGCTTTTTGGGAACACAAAGTTTCTTTTAAGGTGCGAACTACACTCCATATATATATATGGGGAGGAACACGCTCCAACTCGGTTTTAAAGTGAAAACTGCAGAAACTTCAAAATGGCACGAGGAAAGACACGGAGAAACCAGACAAAAATTTCAAATTAAACCTCTTCCATTTGTGCAACCTGAACGAATGTTTCTCCACATGCTCAATTCTGAGAGATATATGTGTGTCAAAGAAGTCCTTTAAGAAGCTAGTTTGTAACACAAAGTTTCGTTTCAGTTGCAAACTACATTCCATACATATATATGGGGAGGTACTCGCTCCAACGCGGTTTTACAGTGAAAACTGCAGGAACTTCAAACTGGCACAAGGAAACACACTGAGAATCCAGAGTAAAAGTTTCCCCTGCAACCCAATCACTTTGTGCTAAAAGAACGAATGTCTCTCCACATGCTCAATTCTGAGAGATAATTGTGTATGAAAGCTGTCCTTCACATATCTTGATGGGAACACAAAGTTTCTTTTCAGTAGCAAAATACAATCCATACATATGTATGGGGAGGTATAAGCTCCAACACGGTTTTACAGTGAAAACTACAGGAACTTCAAACCGGTGCTAGGAAACACACAGAGAAACAAGATAAAATGTTTCTCCTGCAATCCATTCCATTTGTGCTAGAAGAACAAAAGTTTCTCCACGTGCTCAGTTCTCACAGATAATTATGTGTGAAAGCCGTACTTCACCTAGCTTGTTGGGAACACAAAGTTACTTTTCAGGTGCAAACTACACTCAATAAATTTATACGGGGTGGTCCTTGCTCCAACTCGCTTTTACAGTGAAAACTGCAGAAACTTCAAACAGGCACGAGGAAACCAACTGAGAAACCAGAGTAAAAATTTCCCCTGGATCCCGTTCCCTTTGTGCAACATGTACGAACGTCTTTCCACATGCTCAGTTCTGAAAGATAAATGTGTGTGAAAGCCGTCCTTCAACTAGCTTGTTGGGAACACAAAGTTTCTTTTCAGTTGCAAACTACATTCCATACATATATATGGGAAGGTACACGCTCGAACTCGGGTTTACACTGCAAACTGAAGGAAATTCAAACCGGCGCTAGGAAACACACTGCGAAAACAGAGTAAAAGTTTCCCCTGCAAACATTTCCGTTTGTGCTAGAAGAACGAAAGTCTCTCCACATGCTCAGTTCAGACAGATAATCGTGTGTGAATGCTGCCCTTCACTTAGCTTGTTGGGAACACCAAGTTTCTTTTCTCTTGCAAATAATACTCCATAGATATATAAGGGTAGGAACTAGCCCCAAATCGTTCTTACAGTGAACATGGCAGGAAATTCAAACCGGCACTAGGAAACAAACTGTGAAACCAGAGTAAAAGTTTCTCATGCAACCAGTTCCCTTTGTGCTACATGAACAAACATCTCTCCACATGCTCAGTTCTTTGAGATAAGTGTGTGTGAAAGCCGTCCTTCAACTATCTTGTTTGGAATACAATGTTTCTTTTCAGTTGAAAATGATAATCCATACATATATATGGGGATGTACAAGCTCCAACTCGTTTTTACAGTGAAAACTGCAGGAATTTCAAACCAGAACTAGGAAACACACTGAGAAACCAGAGTATAAGTTTCCCTGAATAAATTTCCAATTTTTGCTATTCAATGAACTTCTCTCTACATGAACTGTTCTGAGAGATAAGGGTGTATGAAAGCCGACTTCAAATAGCTTGTTGGGAACACAAAGTTTCTTTTCAGTTGCAAACTGCACTCCATAAATATATATGGGGTGGTACTCGCTCCAAATCAATTTTACAGAGAAAACTGCAGGAACTTCAAACCGGCACTAGGAAACACACTGAGAAAACAGAGTAAAAGTTTCTCATACAATCTCTTCCCATTGTGCTAGATGAACGTACGTCTCTCCACATGCTCATTAATGAGTTATAAGTGTGTGTGAAAGCAGTCCTTCAACAAGAATGTTGGGAAAACATAGTCTCTTTTCAGTTGCAAAATGTACTCCATACATATATATGGGGAGGTACTCTTTCCAACTCGGTTTTTCAGTGAAAACTGCAGGAACTTCAAACCGGCAGTAGGAAAAACACTGAGAAACCAGAGAATAGTTTCTCCTGAAAACCGTTCCCTTTGTGCAACATGAACGAACGTCTCTCCACATGCTCAGTTCTGACAGGTTAAAGTGTTTGAAAGTCTTCCTTCAACTAGCTTGTTGGGAACACAAAGTTTCTTTTCAGTTGCCAACTACATTCCACACAGATATATGGGGAGTTACACACTCCAGCACGGTTTTACACTGAAAACTGCAGGAACATCAAACCGGCGCTAGGAAACACACGAGAATCCAGATTTAAATTTCCAGAAAACCGTTCCTTTGTGCTTGATCAACGAACGTCTCTCCGCATGCTCATTTCTGAGAAATAATTGTGTGTGAAACATTTCTTTATTTAGCTTGCAGGGAACACAAATTTCTTTATATTTGCAAATGGTAATCCATACATATACATGGGGAGGTAATCGATCCAGCTCGGTTTTTTCAGTGAAAATTGCAGGTACTTCAAACCGGCACTAGGAAACACACTGAGAAACTACAGTAAATATTTCTCCTGCAACCTGTTCCAATTGTGTTAGATAAATGAACGTCCCTCCACATGCTCATTTCTGAGGGATAATTTTGTGTGAAAGCTGTCATTCAACTAGCTTGTTGGGAACACAAAGTTATTTTTCAGGTGAAAACTACACTCCAGATATATTTACGGGAAGTAGTCGCTCCAACTCGGTTTTACAGGGAAACTGTAGAAACTTCAAACAGGCACTAGGAAACAAACTGAGAAAACAGAGTAAAAATTTCCCCTGAAACCCGTTCCCTTTGTGCAATATTAACGAACGTCTCTGCACATGCTCAGTTCTGAGAGAAAAATGTGTGTGAAAGCCGTCGTTCAACTAGCTTGTTCGGAACACAAAGTTTCTTTACAGTTGTCAACTACATTCCATACAGATATATGGGGAGGTACACGCTCCAACACGGTTTTACACTGAAAAATGCAGAAAATTCAAACCGGCGCTAGGAAACATACTGAGAATCCAGAGTTAAATTTCCACTTCAAAACGTTCCTATTGTGCTAGAAGAAAGAAAGTCTCTCCACATGCTCATTTTTGAGGGATAAGTGTTTGTGAAAGCCGTGCTTCACCCTGCTTGTTGGGAACACAAAGTTTCTTTTCAGGTGCGAACTAAACTCCATATATATATATGGGGAGGAACACGCTCCAACTCGGTTTTACAGTGAAAACTGCAGAAACTTCAAACTGGCACGAGGAAAGACACTGAGAAACCAGACAAAACTTTCAACATAAATCTTTCCAACTGTGCATCCTGAACGAACGTCTCTCCACATGCTCAGTTCTGAGAGATATATGTGTGTCAAAGCCGTCCTTCAAGAAGCTTGTTTGGAACACAAAGTTTCTTTTCAGTTGCAAACTACATTCCATACATATATATGGGGATTTACTCGCTCCAACGCAGTTTTACATTGAAAACTGCAGGAAATTCAAACCGGCACTAGGAAACACACTGAGAAACCAGAGTAAAATTTTCCCCTGCAACCCTTACATTTGTGCTAGAATAACGAAAGTCTCTCCATATGCTCTGTTCTGACAGATAAGTGTGTGTGAAAGTCTTCCTTCAACTAGCTTGTACGGAACACAAAGCTTCTTTTCAGTTGCCAACTACATTCCATACATATATATGGGGAGGTACACGCTCCAGCACGGTTTTACACTGAAAACTGCAGGAACTTCAAACCGGCGCTAGGAAACACTCGGAGAATCCAGATTTAAATTTCCCAGAAACCCGTTCCTTTGTGCTCGATCAACGAACGTCTCTCCACATGCTCATTTCTGAGAGATAAGTGTGTGTGAAAGCTGTCATTCAACTAGCTTGCTGGGAACACAAATTTCTTTATATTTGCAAACGGTAATCCATACATATATATGGGGAGGTACTCGATCCAGCTCGGTTTTACAGTGAAAACTGCAGGATATTCAAACCGGCACTAGGAAACACACTGAGAAACTACAGTAAATGTTTCTCCTGCAACCTGTTCCAATTGTGTTAGATAAATGAACTTCTCTCCACATGCTCAAATCTGAGGGATAATTGTGTGTGAAAGCTGTCATTCAACTAGCTTGTTGGGAACACAAAGTTACTTTTCAGTTGCAAACAACACTCCAGATATATTTATGTGGAGGTCCTCGTTCCAACTCGGTTTTACAGGGAAACTGTAAAAACTTCAAACAGGCACTAGGAAACACAATGAGAAAACAGAGTAAAAATTTCCCCTGAAACCCGTTCCCTTTGTGCAATATGAACGAACGTCTCTCCACATGCTCAGTTCTGAGAGAAAAATGTGTGTGAAAGCCGTCGTTCAACTAGCTTGTTCGGAACACAAAGTTTCTTTACAGTTGTCAACTACATTCCATACAGATATATGGGGAGGTACACGCTCCAACACGGTTTTACACTGAAAAATGCAGAAAATTCAAACCGGCGCTAGGAAACATACTGAGAATCCAGAGTTAAATTTCCACTGCAAACCGTTCCCTTTGTGCTAGAAGAACGAAAGTCTCTCCACATGCTCAGTTCTGAGGGATAAGTGTTTGTGAAAGCCGTCCTTCACCCTGCTTGTTGGGAACACAAAGTTTCTTTTCAGGTGCGTACTACACTCCATATATATATATGGGGAGGAACACGCTCCAACTCGGTTTTACAGTGAAAACTACAGAAACTTCAAACTGGCACGAGGAAAGACACTGAGAAACCAGACAAAAATTTCTACTTAAACCCCTTCCATTTGTGCAACCTGAACGAGTCTCTCCACATGCTCAGTTTTGTGAGATATATGTGTGTCAAAGCCGTCCTTCAAGAAGCTTGTTTGGAACACAAAGATTCTTTTCACTTGCAATCTACAGTCCATACAGATATATGGGGAGGTACTCGCTCCAACGTGGTTTTACATTGAAAACTGCAGGAAATTCAAACCGGCACTAGGAAACACACTGAGAAACCAGAGTAAAATTTTCCCCTGCAACTCTTACATTTGTGCTAGAATAACGAAACTCTCTCCATATGCTCTGTTCAGACAGATAATTGTGTGTGAAAGCTGTCCTTCACCTAGCTTGTTGGGAACACAAAGATTCTTCTCAGTTGCAAATTGTACTCCATACATGTATATGTGTTAGTACTCGCTTGAAGTCAATTTTACAGTGAAAACAGCAGGAACATAAAACCGGCACTAGAAAACACACTGAGAAAGTAGAATAAAACTTTCCCTGCAAACAATTCCAATTGTGCTAGTTGAACGAACGTCTCTCAACATGCTAAGTTCTGAGAGATAAGTGTGTGTGAAAGCTGTTCTTCACCTATCTTGTTGGGAACACAGTTACTTTTCATTTGCAAACGGTACACTATAAATATATATGGGTAGGTACACGCTCCAAATCGGTTTTACAGTGAAAACTGCAGGAACTTCAAACTGGCACGAGGAAACACACTGAGACCCAGAGTAAAAGTTTCCCCTGCAACCCAATCACTATGTGCTAAAAGAACGAATGTCTCTCCACATGCTCAATTCTGAGAGATAATTGTGTATGAAAGCCGTCCTTCACCTATCTTGATGGGAACACAAAGTTTCTTTTCAGTTGCAAAATACAATCCATACATATGTATGGGGAGGTACAATCTCCAACACGGATTTAAAGTGAAAAATACAGGAACTTCAAACCGGTGCTAGGAAACACACAGAGAAACAAGATAAAATATTTCTCCTGCAATCCATTCCATTTCTGCTAGAAGAACGAAAGTTTCTCTACGTGCTCAGTTCTCACAGATAATTGTGTGTGAAAGCCGTACTTCACCTAGCTTGTTGGGAACACAAAGTTTCTTTTCAGGTGCAAACTACACTCAATAAATTTATACGGGGTGGTCCTTGCTCCAACACGCTTTTACACTGAAAACTGCAGAAACTTCAAACAGGCACGAGGAAACAAACTGAGAAACCAGAGTAAAAATTTCCCCTGTATCCCTTTCCCTTTGTGCAACATGAACGAACGTCTCTCCACATGCTCATTTCTGAAAGATAAATGGGTGTGAAAGCCGTCCTTCAACTAGCTTGTTGGGAACACAAAGTTCCTTTTCAGTTGCAAACTACATTCCATACATATATATGGGAAGGTACACGCTCGAACTCGGTTTTACACTGCAAACTGAAGGAAATTCAAACCGGCGATAGGAAACACACTGCGAAAACAGAGTAAAAGATTCCCCTGCAAACATTTCCGTTTGTGCTAGAAGAACGAAAGTCTCTCCACATGCTCAGTTCAGACAGATAATTGTGTGTGAAAGCTGCCCTTCACTTAGCTTGTTGGGAACACAAAGTTTCTTTTCTCTTGCAAATTATACTCCAAAGATATATAAGGGGAGGAACTAGCCCCAAATCGTTCTTACAGTGAAAATGGCAGGAAATTCAAACCGGCACTAGGAAACAAACTGTGAAACCAGAGTAAAAGTTTCTCATGCTACCAGTTCCCTTTGTGCTAGATGAACAAACATCTCTCCACATGCTCAGTTCTTTGAAATAAGTGTGTGTGAAAGCCGTCCTTCAACTAGCTTGTTTGGAATACAATGTTTCTTTTCAGTTGAAAATGATAATCCATACATATATATGGGGATGTACAAGCTCCAACTCGTTTTTACAGTGAAAACTGCAGGAATTTCAAACCAGAACTAGGAAACACACTGAGAAACCAGAGTAAAAGCTTCTCCTGCAAATTGTTCCCATTTTGTTAGATGAATGAAAGTCTCTGCACATGCTCAGTTCTGATGGATAATTTTGTGTGAAAGCAGTACTTCACCTAGCTTGTTGGGAACACAAAGTTTCTTTACAGTTACAAATAGTACTCCATACATATATATGGGGATGTACTCGCTCCACCTCGCTTTTACACTGAAAACTGCAGGAACTTCAAACCGGCACTAGGAATAACACTAGAAACCAGAGTAAAAGTTTCCCTGCAAACAATTCCACGTGTGCTAGATGAACGAACGTCTCTCAACATGCTCAGTTCTGAGAGATAAGTGTGTGTGAAAACCGTCCTTAACCTAGCTGGTTGGGAAAACAAAGTTTCTTTTCTGATGCAAACTGTATTCCATACATATATATGGGGAGGTACTCGCTCCAAATAGGTTTTACAATGAAAACT
Source organism: Camelus bactrianus (assembly GCF_048773025.1). Taxonomy (NCBI): domain Eukaryota; kingdom Metazoa; phylum Chordata; class Mammalia; order Artiodactyla; family Camelidae; genus Camelus; species Camelus bactrianus. The sequence goes on from NC_133554.1 coordinate 21,066,633, forward strand.
GCAGTAACTTCATACCGGCACTATGAAACACACTGAGAAACCAGAGTATAAGTTTCCCTGAATCAATTTCCAATTTTTGCTATTCAATGAATTTCTCTCTACATGAACTGTTCTGAGAGATAAGGGTGTATGAAAGCCGACTTCACCTAGCTTGTTGGGAACACAATGTTTCTTTTCAGTTGCAAACTGCACTCCATAAATATATATGGGTTGGTACTCGCTCCAAATCGATTTTACAGAGAAAACTGCAGGAACTTCAAACCGGCACTAGGAAACACACTGAGAAAACAGAGTAAAAGTTTCTCATACAACCTCTTCTCATTGTGCTAGATGAACGTACGTCTCTCCACATGCTCATTTATGAGTTATAATTGTGTGTGAAAACAGTACTTCAACAAGAATGTTGGGAAAACAAAGTTTCTTTTCAGTTGTAAAATGTACTCCATACATATATATGGGTAGGTACTCCTTCCAACTCCGTTTTACAGTGAAAACTGCAGGAACTTCAAACCGGCAGTAGAAAAAACAGTGAGAAACCAGAGAAAAGTTGCTCCTGAATACCGTTCCCTTTGTGCAACATGAACGAACGTCTCTCCACATGCTCAGTTCTGACAGGTTAGTCTGTTTGAAAGTCTTCCTTCAACTAGCTTGTTGGGAACACAAAGATTATTTTTAGTTGCCAACTACATTCCACACAGATATATGGGGAGGTACACCCTCCAGCACGGTTTTACACTGAAAACTGCAGGAACTTGAAACCGGCGCTAGGATACACACGGAGAATCCAGATTTAAATTTCCCAGAAACACGTTCCTGTGTGCTACATCAACGAACGATTTTCCACATGCTCATTTCTGAGAGATAAGTGTGTGTGAAACCGTTCTTTATTTAGCTTGCTGGGAACACAAAATTCTTTATATTTGCAAATGGTAATCCATACATATATATGGGGAGGTACTCGACCCAGCTCGGTTTTACAGAGAAAACTGCAGGAACTTCAAACCGGCACTAGGAAACACACTGAGAAAACAAAGTAAAAATTTCCCGTGAAACCCGTTCCCTTTGTGCAATATGAACGAACGTCTCTCCACATGCTCAGTTCTGAGAGATAAATGTGTGTGAAAGTCTTCCTTCAACTACCTTGTTCGGAACACAAAGTTTCTTTTCAGTTGCCAACTACATTCCATACAGATATATGGGGAGGTACACGCTCCAACACGGTTTTACACTGAAAAATGCAGAAACTTCAAACCGGCGCTAGGAAACACACTGAGAATCCAGAGTTAAATTTCGACTGCAAACCGTTCCCTTTGTGCTAGAAGAACGAAAGTCTCTCCACATGCTCAGTTCTGAGGGATAAGTGTTTGTGAAAGCCGTCCTTCACCCTGCTTGTTGGGTACACAAAGTTCCTTTTCAGGTGCAAACTACACTCCAGGAATATATATGGGGAGGTACTCGCTCCAAATTGTTTTTACAGGGAAACTGTAGTAACTTATAACCGGCACTAGGAAACACACTGAGAAAACAGAGCAAAAATTTCTCCTGAAACTCGTTCCCATAGTGCATCATGAACGAAAGTCAACATTCTCAGTTCTGAGAGATAAATGTGTGTGAAAGCCGTCCTTCAACTAGCTTGTTGGGAACACAAAGTTTCTTTTCAGTTGCCAACTACATTCCATAAAGATATATGGGGAGGTACACGCTCCAACAGGGTTTTACACTGAAAACTGCAGAAAATTCAACCGGCGGTAGGAATCTCACTGAGAATCCAAAGATAAATTTCCCCTGCAACCCGTTCCCTTTGTGCTAGAAGAAAGAAAGTCTCTCCACATGTTCAGTTCTTAGATATATGTGTGTGTGAAAGCCATATTTCAAACAGCATGTAGGGAACACTAAATTTCTTTTCAGTTGCAAATTGTACTCCATAGCTATATATGCGGAGATACTCTCTCCAACTGGGTTTACAGTGAAAACTGCAGGACTTCAAATCGGCTCTAGGAAACACACTGAGAAACCAGATAAAAGTTTCTTCTGCAAACCTTTCCCTTTGTGCTAGATGAACAAAAGTCTCTCGCATGCTCATTTCTGAGAGATAAGTGTGTGTGAAAACCGTACTTTACCTAGCTTGTTGGGAACACAAAGATTCTTTTCAGTTGTAAATGGTACTCCATAAATTTATATAGGGAGGTACTCGGTCCAAATCTTTTTTACAGTGAAAACAGCAGGAACTTCAAACCAACATGAGGAAACACCCTGAGAATCCAGAATAAAAGTTTCTCCTGCAACCTGTTCCTATTGTTTTAGATGAATGAACTCTCTCCACATGCTCATTTCTGAGTTATAAGTGTGTGTGAAAGCAGTCCTTCAACAAGAATGTTGGGAAAACAAAGTTTGTTTTCAGTTGCAAACTGTACTCCATACATATATATGGGGAGGTACTCCTTCCAACTCGGTTTTACAGTGAAAACTGCAGAAACTTCAAACCGGCTCTAGGAAACACACTGAGAAACCAGAGTTAAATTTCCACCGCAAACCGTTCCTTTCGGCTAGAAGAACGAAAGTCTCTCCACATGCTCAGTTCTGAGGGATAAATGTTTGTGAAAGCCGTCCTTCAACCTGCTTGTTGGGAACACAAAGTTTCTTTTCAGGTGCGAACTACACTCCATATATATATATGGGTAGGAACACGTTCCAACTCGGTTTTACAATGAAAACTGCAGAAACTTCAAAATGGCACGAGGAAAGACACTGAGAATCCAGATAAAAATTTCAAATTAAACCCCTTCCATTTGTGCAACCTGAACGAATGTCTCTCCACATGCTCAGTTCTGAGAGATATATGTGTGGCAAAGCCGTCCTTCAAGAAGCTTGTTTGGAACACAAAGTTTCGTTTCAGTTGCAAACTACATTACATACATATATATGGATAGGTACTCGCTCCAACGCGGTTTTACAGTGAAAACTGCAGGAACTTCAAACTGGCACAAGGAAACACACTGAGAATCCAGAGTAAAAGTTTCCCCTGCAACCCAATCACTTTGTGCTAAAAGAACGTATGTCTCTCCACATGCTCAATTCTGAGAGATAATTGTGTATGAAAGCCGTCCTTCACCTATCTTGATGGGAACACAAAGTTTCTTTTCAGTTGCAAAATACAATCCATACATATGTATGGGGAGGTACAAGCTCCAACACGGTTTTACAGTGAAAACTACAGGAACTTCAAACCGGTGCTAGGAAACACACAGAGAAACAAGATAAAATGTTTCTCCTGCAATCCATTCCATTTGTGCTAGAAGAACAAAAGTTTCTCCACATGCTCAGTTCTCACAGATAATTGTGTGTGAAAGCCGTACTTCACCTAGCTTGTTGGGGACACAAAGTTACTTTTAAGGTGCAAACTACACTCAATAAGTTTATACGGGGTGGTCCTTGTTCCAACTCGCTTTTACACTGAAAACTGCAGAAACTTCAAACAGGCACGAGGAAACAAACTGAGAAACCAGAGTAAAAATTTCCCCTGGATCCCGTTCCCTTTGTGCAACATGAACGAACGTCTCTCCACATGCTCATTTCTGAAAGATAAATGGGTGTGAAACCGTCCTTCAACTAGCTTGTTGGGAACACAAAAATTCTTTTCAGTTGCAAACTACATTCCATACATATATATGGGAAGGTACACGCTCGAACTCGGTTTTACACTGCAAACTGAAGGAAATTCAAACCGGCGCTAGGAAACACACTGCGAAAACAGAGTAAAAGTTTCCCCTGCAAACATTTCCGTTTGTGCTAGAAGAACGAAAGTCTCTCCACATGCTCAGTTCAGACAGATAATTGTGTGTGAAAGCTGCCCTTCACTTAGCTTGTTGGGAACACAAAGTTTCTTTTCTCTTGCAAATTATGCTCCATAGATATATAAGGGGAGGAACTAGCCCCAAATCGTTCTTACAGTGAAAATGGCAGGAAATTCAAACCGGCACTAGGAAACAAACTGTGAAACCAGAGTAAAAGTTTCACATGCAACCAGTTCCCTTTGTGCTAGATGAACAAACATCTCTCCACATGCTCAGTTCTTTGAGATAAGTGTGTGTGAAAGACGTACTTCAACTAGCTTGTTTGGAATACAATGTTTCTTTTCAGTTGAAAATGATAATCCATACATATATATGGGGATGTACAAGCTCCAACTCGTTTTTACAGTGAAAACTGCAGGAATTTCAAACCAGAACTAGGAAACACACTGAGAAACCAGAGTAAAAGCTTCTCCTGCAACTTGTTCCCGTTTTGTTAGATGAATGAAAGTCTCTCCACATGCTCAGTTCTGATGGATAAGTTTGTGTGAAAGCAGTACTTCACCTAGCTTGTTGGGAACACAAAGTTTCTTTTCAGTTACAAATAGTACTCCATACATATATATGGGGATGTACTCGCTCCACCTCGCTTTTACACTGAAAACTGCAGGAACTTCAAACCGGCTTTAGGAATAACAGTAGAAACCAGAGTAAAGTTTCCCTGCAAACAATTCCACGTGTGCTAGATGAACAAACGTCTCTCAACATGCTCAGGTCTGAGAGATAAGTGTGTGTGAAAACCGTCCTTAACATAGCTTGTTGGGAAAACAAAGATTCTTTTCTGATGCAAACTGTATTCCATACATATATACGGGGAGGTACTCGCTCCAACAAGATTTTACAATGAAAACTGCAGTAACTTCATACCGGCTCTATGAAACACACTGAGAAACCAGAGTATAATTTTCCATGATTAAATTTCCAATTTTTGCTATTCAATGAACTTCTCTCTACATGATCTGTTCTGAGAGATATTGGTGTATGAAAGCCTACTTCACCTAGCTTGTTGGGAACACAAAGTTTCTTTTCAGTTGCAAACTGTACTCCATACATATATATGGGTAGGTACTCCTTCCAACTATGTTTTACAGTGAAAACTGCAGGAACTTCAAACCGGCAGTAGGAAAAACATGAGAAACCAGAGAAAAGTTTCTCCTGAAAACCGTTCCCTTTATGCAACATGAACGAACGTCTCTCCACATGCTCATTTCTGACAGATTAATGTGTGTGAAAGTCTTCCTTCAACTACCTTGTTCGGAACACAAAGTTTATTTTCACTTGCCAACTACATTCCATACAGATATATGGGGAGGTACACGCTCAAACACGGTTTTACACTGAAAAATGCAGAAACTTCAAACCGGCGCTAGGAAACACACGGAGAATCCAGAGTTAAGTTTCCACTGCAAACCGTTCCCTTTGTGCTAGAAGAACGAAAGTCTCTCCACATGCTCATTTCTGAGGGATAAGTGTTTGTGAAAGCCGTCCTTCACCCTGCTTGTTGGGAACACAAAGTTTTTTTTCAGGTGCAAACTACACTCCAGGAATATATATGGGGAGGTACTGGCTCCAACACGTTTTTACAGTGAAAACTGTAGGAACTTCAAATTGGCACGAGGAAACACACTGAGAATCCAGAGTAAAAGTTTCCCCTGCAACCCAATCACTTTGTGCTAAAAGAACGAATGTCTCTCCACATGCTCAATTCTGAGAGATAATTGTTTATGAAAGCCGTCCTTCACCTATCTTGATGGGAACACAAAGTTTCTTTTCAGTTGCAAAATACAATCCATACATATGTATGGGGAGGTACAAGCTCCAACACGGTTTTACAGTGAAAACTACAGGAACTTCAAACCGGTGCTAGGAAACACACAGAGAAACAAGATAAAATGTTTCTCCTGCAATCCATTCCATTTGTGCTAGAAGAACGAAAGTTTCTCCACGTGTCTGTTCTCACAGATAATTGTGTGTGAAAGCCGTACTTCACCTAGCTTGTTGGGAACACAAAGTTACTTTTCAGGTGCAAACTACTCTCAATAAATTTATACGGGGTGGTCCTTGCTCCAACTCGCTTTTACACTGAAAACTGCAGAAACTTCAAACAGGCACGAGGAAACAAACTGAGAAACCAGAGTAAAAATTTCCCCTGGAACCCATTCCCTTTGTGCAACATGAACGAACGTCTCTCCACATGCTCTGTTCTGAAAGATAAATGTGTGTGAAAGCCGTCCTTCAACTAGCTTGTTGGAAACACAAAGTTTCTTTTCAGTTGCAAACTACATTCCATACATATATATGGGAAGGTACACGCTCGAACTCGGTTTTACACTGCAAACTGAAGGAAATTCAAACCGGCGCTAGGAAACACACTGCGAAAACAGAGTAAAAGATTCCCCTGCAAACATTTCCCTTTGTGCTAGAAGAACGAAAGTCTCTCCACATGCTCAGTTCAGACAGATAATTGTGTGTGAAAGCTGCCCTTCACTTAGCTTGTTGGGAACACAAAGTTTCTTTTCTCTTGCAAATTATACTCCATAGATATATAAGGGGAGGAACTAGCCCCAAATCGTTCTTACAGTGAAAATGGCAGGAAATTCAAACCGGCACTAGGAAACAAACTGTGAAACCAGAGTAAAAGTTTCTCATGCAACCAGTTCCCTTTGTGCTACGTGAACAAACATCTCTCCACATGCTCAGTTCTTTGAGATAAGTGTGTGTGAAAGCCGTCCTTCAACTAGCTTGTTTGGAATACAATGTTTCTTTTCAGTTGAAAATGATAATCCATACATATATATGGGGATGTACAAGCTCCAACTCGTTTTTACAGTGAAAACTGCAGGAATTTCAAACCAGAACTAGGAAACACACTGAGAAACCAGAGTAAAAGCTTCTCCTGCAACTTGTTCCCATTTTGTTAGATGAATGAAAGTCTCTCCACATGCTCAGTTCTGATGGATAAGTTTGTGTGAAAGCAGTACTTCACCTAGCTTGTTGGGAACACAAAGTTTCTTTTCAGTTACAAATAGTACTCCATACATATATATGGGGATGTACTCGATCCACCTCGCTTTTACACTGAAAACTGCAGGAACTTCAAACCGGCACTAGGAATAACACTGGAAACCAGAGTAAAAGTTTCCCTGCAAACAATTCCACGTGTGCTAGATGAACGAACGTCTCTCAACATGCTCAGGTCTGAAAGATAAGTGTGCGTGGAAACCGTCCTTAACCTAGCTGGTTGGGAAAACAAAGTTTCTTTTCTGATGCAAACTGTATTCCATACATATATACGGGGAGGTACTCGCTCCAACTAGGTTTTACAATGAAAACTGCAGTAACTACATACCGGCACTATGAAACAAACTGAGAAACCAGAGTATAAGTTTCCCTGCCTAAAATTCCAATTTTTGCTATTCAATGAACTTCTCTCTACATGATCTGTTCTGAGAGATATTGGTGTATGAAAGCCGACTTCACCTATCTTGTTGGGAACACAAAGTTTCTTTCAGTTGCAAACTACACTCCAGGAATATATATGGGGAGGTACTCGCTCCAACTCGTTTTTACAGGGAAACTGTAGTAACTTCAAACCGGCACTAGGAAACACACTGGGAAACAGAGCAAAAATTTCTCCTGAAACTCGTTCCCATAGCGCATCATGAACGAAAGTCTCTCCACATTCTCAGTTCTGAGAGATAAATGTGTGTGAAAGCCGTCCTTAAACTTGCTTGTTGGGAACACAAAGTTTCTTTTCAGTTGCCAACTACATTCCATAAAGATATATGGGGAGGTACACGCTCCAACAGGGTTTTACACTGAAAACTGCAGAAACTTCAAACCGGCTCTAAGAATCTCATAGAGAATCCAGAGTTAAATTTCCCCTGCAACCCGTTCCCTTTGTGCTAGAAGAAAGAAAGTCTCTCCACATGTTCAGTTCTGAGATATATGTGTGTGTGAAAGCCATATTTCAAACAGCATGTAGGGAACACTAAATTTCTTTTCAGTTGCAAATTGTACTCCATAGCTATATATGCGGAGATACTCTCTCCAACTGGGTTTACAGTGAAAACTGCAGGACTTCAAATCGGCTCTAGGAAACACACTGAGAATCCAGAGTAAAAGTTTCTCCTGCAAAACTTTCCCTTTGTGCTAGATGAACAAAAGTCTCTCGCATGCTCATTTCTGAGAGATAAGTGCGTGTGAAAACCGTACTTTACCTAGCTTGTTGGAAACACAAAGATTCTTTTCAGTTGTAATTGGTACTCCATAAATTTATATAGGGAGGTACTCGGTCCAAATCTGTTTTACAGTGAAAACAGCAGGAACTTCAAACCAACATGAGGAAATTCCCTGAGAAACCAGAATAAAAATTTCTCATGCAACCTGTTCCCATTGTTTAGATGAATGAACGTCTCTCCACATGCTCATTTCTGAGTTATAAGTGTGTGTGAAAGCAGTCCTTCAACAAGAATGTTGGGAAAACAAAGTTTCTTTTCAGTTGCAAACTGTACTCCATACATATATATGGGGAGGTTCTGCTTCCAACTCGCTTTTACAGTGAAAACTGCAGAAACTTCAAACCGGCGCTAGGAAACACACTGAGAAACCAGAGTTAAATTTCAACTGCAAACCGTTCTTTGGGCTAGAAGAACGAAAGTCCCTCCACATGCTCAGTTCTAAGGGATAAGTGTTTGTTAAAGCCGTCCTTCACCCTGCTTGTTGGGTACACAAAGTTCCTTTTCAGGTGCAATCTACACTCCAGGAATATATATGGGGAGGTACACGCTCCAACAGGGTTGTACACTGAAAACTGCAGAAACTTCAAACCGGCGCTAGGAATCTCACTGAGAATCCAGAGTTAAATTTCTCCTGCAACCAGTTCCCGTTGTGCTAGAAGAAACAAAGTCTCTCCACATGTTCAGTTCTGAGATATATGTGTGTGTGAAAGCCATATTTCACCTAGCATGTTTGGAACACAAAGTTTCTTTTCAGGTGCGAACTACACTCCATATAAATATATATGGGGAGGAACACGCTCCAACTCGGTTTTACAGTGAAAACTGCAGAAACTTCAAAATGGCACGAGGAAAGACACTGAGAAACCAGACAAAAATTTCAAGATAAACCCCTTCCATTTGTGCAACCTGAACGAATGTCTCTCCACATGCTCAGTTCTTACAGATATATGTGTGTCAAAGCGGTCCTTCAAGATGCTTGTTTGGAACACAAAGTTTCGTTTCAGTTGCAAACTACATTCCATCCATATATATTGGGAGGTAAACGCTCCAACGCGGTTTTACAGTGAAAACTGCAGGAACTTCAAACTGGCAAGAGGAAACACACTGAGAATCCAGAGTAAAAGTTTCCCCTGCAACCCAATCACTTTGTGCTAAAAGAACGAACGTCTCCCCACATGCTCAATTCTGAGAGATAATTGTGTATGAAAGCCGTCCTTCACCTATCTTGATGGGAACACAAAGTTACTTTTCAGTTGCAAACTACATTCCATACATATATATGGGAAGGTACACGCTCAAAATCGGTTTTACACTGCAAACTGAAGGAAATTCAAACCGGCGATAGGAAACACACTGCGAAAACAGAGTAAAAGTTTCCCCTGCAAACATTTCCGTTTGTGCTAGAAGAACGAAAGTCTCTCCACATGCTCAGTTCAGACAGATAATTGTGTGTGAAAGCTGCCCTTCACTTAGCTTGTTGGGAACACAAAGTTTCTTTTCTCTTGCAAATTATACTCCATAGATATATAAGGGGAGGAACTAGCCCCAAATCGTTCTTACAGTGAAAATGGCAGGAAATTCAAACCGGCACTAGGAAACAAACTGTGAAACCAGAGTAAAAGTTTCTCATGCAACCAGTTCCCTTTGTGCTAGATGAACAAATATCTCTCCATATGCTCAGATCTTTGAGACAAGTGTGTGTGAAAGCCGTCCTTCAACTAGCTTGTTTGGAATACAATGTTTCTTTTCAGTTGAAAATGATAATCCATACATATATATGGGGATGTACAAGCTCCAACTCGTTTTTACAGTGAAAACTGCAGGAATTTCAAACCAGAACTAGGAAACACACTGAGAAACCAGAGTAAAAGCTTCTCCTGCAACTTGTTCCCATTTTGTTAGATGAATGAAAGTCTCTCCACATGCTCAGTTCTGATGGATAAGTTTGTGTGAAAGCAGTACTTCACCTAGCTTGTTGGGAACACAAAGTTTCTTTTCAGTTACAAATAGTACTCCATACATATATATGGGGATGTACTCGCTCCACCTCGCTTTTACACTGAAAACTGCAGGAACTTCAAACCGGCACTAGGAATAACACTAGAAACCAGAGTAAAAGTTTCCCTGCAAACAATTCCACGTGTGCTAGATGAACGAACGTCTCTCAACATGCTCAGGTCTGAGAGATAAGTGTGTGTGAAAACCGTCCTTAACCTAGCTGGTTGGGAAAACAAAGTTTCTTTTGTGATGCAAACTGTATTCCATACATATATACGGGGAGGTACTCGCTCCAACTCGATTTTACAATGAAAACTGCAGTAACTTCATACCGGCACTATGAAACAAACTGAGAAACCAGAGTATAAGTTTCCCTGCCTAAAATTCCAATTTTTGCTATTCAATGAACTTCTCTCTACATGATCTGTTCTGAGAGATATTGGTGTATGAAAGCCGACTTCACCTATCTTGTTGGGAACACAAAGTTTCTTTTCAGTTGGAAAATGTACTCCATACATATATATGGGAAGGTACTCCTTCCAACTCGGTTTTACAGTGAAAACTGCAGGAACTTCAAAACGGCAGTAGGAAAAACACTGAGAAACCAGAGAAAAGTTTCTCCTGAAAACCGTTCCCTTTGTGCAACATGAACGAACGTCTCTCCACATGCTCAGTTCTGACAGATTAATGTGTGTGAAAGTCTTCCTTCAACTAGCTTGTTCGGAACACAAAGTTTCTTTTCAGTTGCCAACTACATTCCATACAGATATATGGGGAGGTACACGCTCCAACACGGTTTTACACTGAGAAATGCAGAAACTTCAAACCGGCGCTAGGAAACGCACGGAGAATCCAGAGTTAAGTTTCCACTGCAAACCGTTCCCTTTGTGCTAGAAGAACGAAAGTCTCTCCACATGCTCAGTTCTGAGGGATAAGTGTTTGTGAAAGCCGTCCTTCACACTGCTTGTTGGGTACACAAAGTTTTTTTTCAGGTGCAAACTACACTCCAGGAATATATATGGGGAGGTACTCGCTCCAAGTCGTTTTTACAAGGAAACTGTAGTAACTTCAAACCGGCACTAGGAAACACACTGAAAAAACAGAGCAAAAATTTCTCCTGAAATTCGTTCCCATAGTGCATCATGAAAGAAAGTCTCTCCACATTCTCAGTTCTGAGAGATAAATGTGTGTGAAAGCCGTCCTTCAACTAGCTTGTTGGGAACACAAAGTTTCTTTTCAGTTGCCAACTACATTCCATAAAGATATATGGGGATGTACACGCTCCAACAGGGTTTTACACTGAAAACTGCAGAAACTTCAAACCGGCGCTAGGAATCTCACTGAGAATCCAGAGTTAAATTTCCCCTGCAACCCGTTCCCGTTGTGCTAGAAGAAAGAAAGTCTCTCCACATGTTCAGTTCTGAGATATATGTGTGTGTGAAAGCCATATTTCACCCAGCATGTTGGGAACACTAAATTTCTTTCAGCTGCAAATTGTACTCCATAGCTATATATGTGGAGATACTCTCTCCAACTGGGTTTACATTGAAAACTGCAGGACTTCAAATCGGCTCTAGGAAACACACTGAGAAACCAGAGTAAAAGTTTCTCCTGCAAACCTTTTCCTTTGTGCTAGATGAACAAAAGTCTCTCGCATGCTCTTTTCTGAGAGATAAGTGTGTGTGAAAACCGTAATTTACCTAGCTTGTGGGGAACACAAAGATTCTTTTCAGTTGTAAACGGTACTCCATAAATTTGTATAGGGAGGTACTCGGTCCAAATCTGTTTTACAGTGAAAACAGCAGGAACTTCAAACCAACACGAGGAAACACCCTGAGAAACCAGAAAAAAAGTTTCTCCTTCAACCTGTTCCCATTGTTTTAGATGAATGAACGTCTCTCCACATGCTCATTTCTGAGTTATAAGTGTGTGTGAAAGCAGTCCTTCAACAAGAATGTTGGGAAAACAAAGTTTCTTTTCAGTTGCAAAGTGTACTCCATACATATATATGGGGAGGTACTCCTTCCAACTCGGTTTTACAGTGAAAACTGCAGAAACTTCAAACCGGCGCTAGGAAACACACTGAGAAACCAGATTTAAATTTCAACTGCAAACCATTCTTTGGGCTAGAAGAACGAAAGTCTCTCCACATGCTCAGTTCTGAGGGATAAGTGTTTGTGAAAGCCGTCCTTCACCCTGTTTGTTGGGTACACAAAGTTCCTTTTCAGGTGCAAATTACACTCCAGGAATATATATGGGGAGGTACTCGCTCCAACTCGTTTTTACAGGGAAACTGTAGTAACTTGAAAACGGCACTAGGAAACACACTGAGAAACCAGACAAAAATTTCAAATTAAACCCCTTCCATTTGTGCAACCTGAACGAATGTCTCTCCACATGCTCAGTTCTGAGAGATATATGTGTGTCAAAGCCGTCCTTCAAGAAGCTTGTTTGGAACACAAAGTTTCGTTTCAGTTGCAAACTACATTCCATACATATATATGGATAGGTACTCGCTCCAACGCGGTTTTACAGTTAAAACTGCAGGAACTTCAAACTGGCACGAGGAAACACACTGAGAATCCAGAGTAAAAGTTTCCCCTGCAACCCAATCACTTTGTGCTAAAAGAACGAATGTCTCTCCACATGCTAAATTCTGAGAGATAATTGTGTATGAAAGCCGTCCTTCACCTATCTTGATGGGAACACAAAGTTTCTTTTCAGTTGCAAAATACAATCCATACATATGTATGGGGAGGTACAAGCTCCAACACGGTTTTACAGTGAAAACTACAGGAACTTCAAACCGGTGCTAGGAAACACACAGAGAAACAAGATAAAATGTTTCTCCTGCAATCCATTCCATTTGTGCTAGAAGAACGAAAGTTTCTCCACGTGCTCAGTTCTCACAGATAATTGTGTGTGAAAGCCGTACTTCACCTAGCTTGTTGGGAACACAAAGTTACATTTCAGGTGCAAACTACCCTCAATAAATTTATACAGGGTGGTCCTTGCTCCAACTCGCTTTTACAGTGAAAACTGCAGAAACTTCAAACAGGCACGAGGAAACAAACTGAGAAACCAGAGTAAAAATTCCCCTGGATCCCATTCCCTTTGTGCAACATGAACGATCGTCTCTCCACATGCTCAGTTCTGAAAGATAAATGTGTGTTAAAGCCGTACTTCAACTAGCTTGTTGGGAACACAAAGTTTCTTTTCAGTTGCAAACTACATTCCATACATATATATGGGAATGTACACGCTCAAAATCGGTTTTACACTGCAAACTGAAGGAAATTCAAACCGGCGCTAGGAAACACACTGCGAAAACAGAGTAAAAGTTTCCCCTGCAAACATTTCCCTTTGTGCTAGAAGAACGAAAGTCTCTCCACATGCTCAGTTCAGACAGATAATTGTGTGTGAAAGCTGCCCTTCACTTAGCTTGTTGGGAACACAAAGTTTCTTTTCTCTTGCAAATTATGCTCCATAGATATATAAGGGGAGGAACTAGCCCCAAATCGTTCTTACAGTGAAATTGGCAGGAAATTCAAACCGGCACTAGGAAACAAACTGTGAAACCAGAGTAAAAGTTTCTCATGCAACCAGTTCCCTTTGTGCTAGATGAACAAATATCTCTCCACATGCTCAGATCTTTGAGATAAGTGTGTGTGAAAGCCGTCCTTCAACTATCTTGTTTGGAATACAATGTTTCTTTTCAGTTGAAAATGATAATCCATACATATATATGGGGATGTACAAGCTCCAACTCGTTTTTACAGTGAAAACTGCAGGAATTTCAAACCAGAACTAGGAAACACACTGAGAAACCAGAGTAAAAGCTTCTCCTGCAACTTGTTCCCATTTTGTTAGATGAATGAAAGTCTCTCCACATGCTCAGTTCTGATGGATAAGTTTGTGTGAAAGCAGTACTTCACCTAGCTTGTTGGGAACACAAAGTTTCTTTTCAGTTACAAATAGTACTCCATACATATATATGGGGATGTACTCGCTCCACCTCGCTTTTACACTGAAAACTGCAGGAACTTCAAACCGGCACTAGGAATAACACTAGAAACCAGAGTAAAAGTTTCACTGCAAACAATTCCACGTGTGCTAGATGAATGAACGTCTCTCAACATGCTCAGGTCTGAGAGATAAGTGTGTGTGAAAACCGTCCTTAACATAGCTTGTTGGGAAAACAAAGTTTCTTTTGTGATGCAAACTGTATTCCATACATATATACGGGGAGGTACTCGCTCCAACTAGATTTTACAATGAAAACTGCAGTAACTTCATACCGGCACTATGAAACAAACTGAGAAACCAGAGTATAAGTTTCCCTGCCTAAAATTCCAATTTTTGCTATTCAATGAACTTCTCTCTACATGATCTGTTCTGAGAGATATTGGTGTATGAAAGCCGACTTCACCTATCTTGTTGGGAACACAAAGTTTCTTTTCAGTTGCAAACTGTACTCCATACATATATATGGGTAGGTACTCTTTCCAACTCGGTTTTACAGTGAAAACTGCAGGAACTTCAAACCGGCAGTAGGAAAAACACTGAGAAACCAGAGAAAAGTTTCTCCTGAAAACCGTTCCCTTTGTGCAACATGAACGAACGTCTCTCCACATGCTCAGTTCTGACAGATTAATGTGTGTGAAAGTCTTCCTTCAACTAGCTTGTTCGGAACACAAAGTTTCTTTTCAGTTGCCAACTAGATTCCATACAGATATATGGGGAGGTACACGCTCCAACACGGTTTTACACTGAAAAATGCAGAAACTTCAAACCGGCGCTAGGAAACGCACGGAGAATCCAGAGTTAAGTTTCCACTGCAAACCGTTCCCTTTGTGCTAGAAGAACGAAAGTCTATCCACATGCTCAGTTCTGAGGGATAAGTGTTTGTGAAAGCCGCCCTTCACACTGCTTGTTGGGGACACAAAGTTCCTTTTCAGGTGCAAACTACACTCCAGGAATATATATGGGGATGTACTCGCTCCAACTCGTTTTTACAGGGAAACTGTAGTAAATTCAAACCGACACTAGGAAACACACTGAGAAAACAGAGCAAAAATTTCTCCTGAAATTCGTTCCCATAGTGCATCATGAAAGAAAGTCTCTCCACATTCTCAGTTCTGAGAGATAAATGTGTGTGAAAGCCGTCCTTCAACTAGCTTGTTGGGAACACAAAGTTTCTTTTCAGTTGCCAACTACATTCCATAAAGATATATGGGGAGGTACACGCTCCAACAGGGTTTTACACTGAAAACTGCAGAAACTTCAAACCGGCTCTAGGAATCTCACTGAGAATCCAGAGTTAAATTTCCCCTGCAACCCATTCCCGTTGTGCTAGAAGAAAGAAAGTCTCTCCACATGTTCAGTTCTGAGATATATTTGTGTGTGAAAGCCATATTTCACCCAGCATGTTGGGAACACTAAATTTCTTTCAGCTGCAAATTGTACTCCATAGC
Organism: Camelus bactrianus; assembly: GCF_048773025.1. Classification (NCBI taxonomy): domain Eukaryota; kingdom Metazoa; phylum Chordata; class Mammalia; order Artiodactyla; family Camelidae; genus Camelus; species Camelus bactrianus. Next base: position 21,082,197 of record NC_133554.1, read on the forward strand.
TATATATGCGGAGATACTCTCTCCAACTGGGCTTACATTGAAAACTGCAGGACTTCAAATCGGCTCTAGGAAACACACTGAGAAACCAGAGTAAAAGTTTCTCCTGCAAACATTTCCCTTTGTGCTAGATGAACAAAAGTCTCTCGCATGCTCATTTCTGAGAGATAAGTGTGTGTGAAAACCGTACTTTACCTAGCTTGTTGGGAACACAAAGATTCTTTTCAGTTGTAAACGGTACTCCATAAATTTGTATAGGGAGGTACTCGGTCCAAATCTGTTTTACAGTGAAAACAGCAGGAACTTCAAACCAACACGAGGAAACACCCTGAGAAACCAGAATAAAAGTTTCTCCTGCAACCTGTTCTCATTGTTTTAGATGAATGAACGTCTCTCCACATGCTCATTTCTGAGTTATAAGTGTGTGTGAAAGCAGTCCTTCAACAAGAATGTTGGGAAAACAAAGTTTCTTTTCAGTTGCAAAGTGTACTCCATACATATATATGGGGAGGTACTCCTTCCAACTCGGTTTTACAGTGAAAACTGCAGAAACTTCAAACCGGCGCTAGGAAACACACTGAGAAACCAGATTTAAATTTCAACTGCAAACCATTCTTTGGGCTAGAAGAACGAAAGTCTCTCCACATGCTCAGTTCTGAGGGATAAGTGTTTGTGAAAGCCGTCCTTCACCCTGTTTGTTGGGTACACAAAGTTCCTTTTCAGGTGCAAATTACACTCCAGGAATATATATGGGGAGGTACTCGCTCCAACTCGTTTTTACAGGGAAACTGTAGTAACTTGAAAACGGCACTAGGAAACACACTGAGAAACCAGACAAAAATTTCAAATTAAACCCCTTCCATTTGTGCAACCTGAACGAATGTCTCTCCACATGCTCAGTTCTGAGAGATATATGTGTGTCAAAGCCGTCCTTCAAGAAGCTTGTTTGGAACACAAAGTTTCGTTTCAGTTGCAAACTACATTCCATACATATATATGGATAGGTACTCGCTCCAAGGCGGTTTTACAGTGAAAACTGCAGGAACTTCAAACTGGCACGAGGAAACACACTGAGAATCCAGAGTAAAAGTTTCCCCTGCAACCCAATCACTTTGTGCTAAAAGAAAAAATGTCTCTCCACATGCTCAATTCTGAGAGATAATTGTGTATGAAAGCCGTCCTTCACCTATCTTGATGGGAACACAAAGTTTCTTTTCAGTTGCAAAATACAATCCATACATATGTATGGGGAGGTACAAGCTCCAACACGGTTTTACAGTGTAAACTACAGGAAATTCAAACCGGTGCTAGGAAACACACAGAGAAACAAGATAAAATGTTTCTCCTGCAATCCATTCCATTTGTGCTAGAAGAACGAAAGTTTCTCCACGTGCTCAGTTCTCACAGAAAATTGTGTGTGAAAGCCGTACTTCACCTAGCTTGTTGGGAACACAAAGTTACATTTCAGGTGCAAAATACCCTCAATAAATTTATACAGGGTGGTCTTGCTCCAACTCGCTTTTACAGTGAAAACTGCAGAAACTTCAAACAGGCACGAGGAAACAAACTGAGAAACCAGAGTAAAAATTTCCCCTGGATCCCGTTCCCTTTGTGCAACATGAACGAACGTCTCTCCACATGCTCAGTTCTGAAAGATAAATGGGTGTGAAAGCCGTCCTTCAACTAGCTTGTTGGGAACACAAAGTTTCTTTTCAGTTGCAAACTACATTCCATACATATATATGGGAAGGTACACGCTCGAACTCGGTTTTACACTGCAAACTGAAGGAAATTCAAACCGGCGCTAGGAAACACACTGCGAAAACAGAGTAAAAGTTTCCCCTGCAAACATTTCCCTTTCTGCTAGAAGAACGAAAGTCTCTCCACATGCTCAGTACAGACAGATAATTGTGTGTGAAAGCTGCCCTTCACTTAGCTTGTTGGGAACACAAAGTTTCTTTTCTCTTGCAAATTATACTCCATAGATATATAAGGGGAGGAACTAGCCCCAAATCGTTCTTACAGTGAAAATGGCAGGAAATTCAAACCGGCACTAGGAAACAAACTGTGAAACCAGAGTAAAAGTTTCTCATGCAACCAGTTCCCTTTGTGCTAGATGAACAAACATCTCTCCACATGCTCAGTTCTTTGAGATAAGTGTGTGTGAAAGCCGTCCTTCAACTAGCTTGTTTGGAATACAATGGTTCTTTTCAGTTGAAAATGATAATCCATACATATATATGGGGATGTACAAGCTCCAACTCGTTTTTACAGTGAAAACTGCAGGAATTTCAAACCAGAACTAGGAAACACACTGAGAAACCAGAGTAAAAGCTTCTCCTACAACTTGTTCCCATTTTGTTAGATGAATGAAAGTCTCTCCACATGCTCAGTTCTGATGGATAAGTTTGTGTGAAAGCAGTACTTCACCTAGCTTGTTGGGAACACAAAGTTTCTTTTCAGTTACAAATAGTACTCCATACATATATATGGGGATGTACTCGCTCCACCTCGCTTTTACACTGAAAACTGCAGGAACTTCAAACCGGCACTAGGAATAACACTAGAAACCAGAGTAAAAATTTCACTGCAAACAATTCCACGTGTGCTAGATGAACGAACGTCTCTCAACATGCTCAGGTCTGAGAGATAAGTGTGTGTGAAAACCGTCCTTAACATAGCTTGTTGGGAAAACAAAGTTTCTTTTGTGATGCAAACTGTATTCCATACATATATACGGGGAGGTACTCGCTCCAACTAGATTTTACAATGAAAACTGCAGTAACTTCATACCGGCACTATGAAACAAACTGAGAAACCAGAGTATAAGTTTCCCTGCCTAAAATTCCAATTTTTGCTATTCAATGAACTTCTCTCTACATGATCTGTTCTGAGAGATATTGGTGTATGAAAGCCGACTTCACCTATCTTGTTGGGAACACAAAGTTTCTTTTCAGTTGCAAACTGTACTCCATACATATATATGGGTAGGTACTCTTTCCAACTCGGTTTTACAGTGAAAACTGCAGGAACTTCAAACCGGCAGTAGGAAAAACACTGAGAAACCAGAGAAAAGTTTCTCCTGAAAACCGTTCCCTTTGTGCAACATGAACGAACGTCTCTCCACATGCTCAGTTCTGACAGATTAATGTGTGTGAAAGTCTTCCTTCAACTAGCTTGTTCGGAACACAAAGTTTCTTTTCAGTTGCCAACTAGATTCCATACAGATATATGGGGAGGTACACGCTCCAACACGGTTTTACACTGAAAAATGCAGAAACTTCAAACCGGCGCTAGGAAACGCACGGAGAATCCAGAGTTAAGTTTCCACTGCAAACCGTTCCCTTTGTGCTAGAAGAACGAAAGTCTATCCACATGCTCAGTTCTGAGGGATAAGTGTTTGTGAAAGCCGCCCTTCACACTGCTTGTTGGGGACACAAAGTTCCTTTTCAGGTGCAAACTACACTCCAGGAATATATATGGGGATGTACTCGCTCCAACTCGTTTTTACAGGGAAACTGTAGTAAATTCAAACCGACACTAGGAAACACACTGAGAAAACAGAGCAAAAATTTCTCCTGAAATTCGTTCCCATAGTGCATCATGAAAGAAAGTCTCTCCACATTCTCAGTTCTGAGAGATAAATGTGTGTGAAAGCCGTCCTTCAACTAGCTTGTTGGGAACACAAAGTTTCTTTTCAGTTGCCAACTACATTCCATAAAGATATATGGGGAGGTACACGCTCCAACAGGGTTTTACACTGAAAACTGCAGAAACTTCAAACCGGCTCTAGGAATCTCACTGAGAATCCAGAGTTAAATTTCCCCTGCAACCCATTCCCGTTGTGCTAGAAGAAAGAAAGTCTCTCCACATGTTCAGTTCTGAGATATATTTGTGTGTGAAAGCCATATTTCACCCAGCATGTTGGGAACACTAAATTTCTTTCAGCTGCAAATTGTACTCCATAGCTATATATGCGGAGATACTCTCTCCAACTGGGCTTACATTGAAAACTGCAGGACTTCAAATCGGCTCTAGGAAACACACTGAGAAACCAGAGTAAAAGTTTCTCCTGCAAACATTTCCCTTTGTGCTAGATGAACAAAAGTCTCTCGCATGCTCATTTCTGAGAGATAAGTGTGTGTGAAAACCGTACTTTACCTAGCTTGTTGGGAACACAAAGATTCTTTTCAGTTGTAAACGGTACTCCATAAATTTGTATAGGGAGGTACTCGGTCCAAATCTGTTTTACAGTGAAAACAGCAGGAACTTCAAACCAACACGAGGAAACACCCTGAGAAACCAGAATAAAAGTTTCTCCTGCAACCTGTTCTCATTGTTTTAGATGAATGAACGTCTCTCCACATGCTCATTTCTGAGTTATAAGTGTGTGTGAAAGCAGTCCTTCAACAAGAATGTTGGGAAAACAAAGTTTCTTTTCAGTTGCAAAGTGTACTCCATACATATATATGGGGAGGTACTCCTTCCAACTCGGTTTTACAGTGAAAACTGCAGAAACTTCAAACCGGCGCTAGGAAACACACTGAGAAACCAGATTTAAATTTCAACTGCAAACCATTCTTTGGGCTAGAAGAACGAAAGTCTCTCCACATGCTCAGTTCTGAGGGATAAGTGTTTGTGAAAGCCGTCCTTCACCCTGTTTGTTGGGTACACAAAGTTCCTTTTCAGGTGCAAATTACACTCCAGGAATATATATGGGGAGGTACTCGCTCCAACTCGTTTTTACAGGGAAACTGTAGTAACTTGAAAACGGCACTAGGAAACACACTGAGAAACCAGACAAAAATTTCAAATTAAACCCCTTCCATTTGTGCAACCTGAACGAATGTCTCTCCACATGCTCAGTTCTGAGAGATATATGTGTGTCAAAGCCGTCCTTCAAGAAGCTTGTTTGGAACACAAAGTTTCGTTTCAGTTGCAAACTACATTCCATACATATATATGGATAGGTACTCGCTCCAAGGCGGTTTTACAGTGAAAACTGCAGGAACTTCAAACTGGCACGAGGAAACACACTGAGAATCCAGAGTAAAAGTTTCCCCTGCAACCCAATCACTTTGTGCTAAAAGAAAAAATGTCTCTCCACATGCTCAATTCTGAGAGATAATTGTGTATGAAAGCCGTCCTTCACCTATCTTGATGGGAACACAAAGTTTCTTTTCAGTTGCAAAATACAATCCATACATATGTATGGGGAGGTACAAGCTCCAACACGGTTTTACAGTGTAAACTACAGGAAATTCAAACCGGTGCTAGGAAACACACAGAGAAACAAGATAAAATGTTTCTCCTGCAATCCATTCCATTTGTGCTAGAAGAACGAAAGTTTCTCCACGTGCTCAGTTCTCACAGAAAATTGTGTGTGAAAGCCGTACTTCACCTAGCTTGTTGGGAACACAAAGTTACATTTCAGGTGCAAAATACCCTCAATAAATTTATACAGGGTGGTCTTGCTCCAACTCGCTTTTACAGTGAAAACTGCAGAAACTTCAAACAGGCACGAGGAAACAAACTGAGAAACCAGAGTAAAAATTTCCCCTGGATCCCGTTCCCTTTGTGCAACATGAACGAACGTCTCTCCACATGCTCAGTTCTGAAAGATAAATGGGTGTGAAAGCCGTCCTTCAACTAGCTTGTTGGGAACACAAAGTTTCTTTTCAGTTGCAAACTACATTCCATACATATATATGGGAAGGTACACGCTCGAACTCGGTTTTACACTGCAAACTGAAGGAAATTCAAACCGGCGCTAGGAAACACACTGCGAAAACAGAGTAAAAGTTTCCCCTGCAAACATTTCCCTTTCTGCTAGAAGAACGAAAGTCTCTCCACATGCTCAGTACAGACAGATAATTGTGTGTGAAAGCTGCCCTTCACTTAGCTTGTTGGGAACACAAAGTTTCTTTTCTCTTGCAAATTATACTCCATAGATATATAAGGGGAGGAACTAGCCCCAAATCGTTCTTACAGTGAAAATGGCAGGAAATTCAAACCGGCACTAGGAAACAAACTGTGAAACCAGAGTAAAAGTTTCTCATGCAACCAGTTCCCTTTGTGCTAGATGAACAAACATCTCTCCACATGCTCAGTTCTTTGAGATAAGTGTGTGTGAAAGCCGTCCTTCAACTAGCTTGTTTGGAATACAATGGTTCTTTTCAGTTGAAAATGATAATCCATACATATATATGGGGATGTACAAGCTCCAACTCGTTTTTACAGTGAAAACTGCAGGAATTTCAAACCAGAACTAGGAAACACACTGAGAAACCAGAGTAAAAGCTTCTCCTACAACTTGTTCCCATTTTGTTAGATGAATGAAAGTCTCTCCACATGCTCAGTTCTGATGGATAAGTTTGTGTGAAAGCAGTACTTCACCTAGCTTGTTGGGAACACAAAGTTTCTTTTCAGTTACAAATAGTACTCCATACATATATATGGGGATGTACTCGCTCCACCTCGCTTTTACACTGAAAACTGCAGGAACTTCAAACCGGCACTAGGAATAACACTAGAAACCAGAGTAAAAATTTCACTGCAAACAATTCCACGTGTGCTAGATGAACGAACGTCTCTCAACATGCTCAGGTCTGAGAGATAAGTGTGTGTGAAAACCGTCCTTAACATAGCTTGTTGGGAAAACAAAGTTTCTTTTGTGATGCAAACTGTATTCCATACATATATACGGGGAGGTACTCGCTCCAACTAGATTTTACAATGAAAACTGCAGTAACTTCATACCGGCACTATGAAACAAACTGAGAAACCAGAGTATAAGTTTCCCTGCCTAAAATTCCAATTTTTGCTATTCAATGAACTTCTCTCTACATGATCTGTTCTGAGAGATATTGGTGTATGAAAGCCGACTTCACCTATCTTGTTGGGAACACAAAGTTTCTTTTCAGTTGCAAACTGTACTCCATACATATGTATGGGTAGGTACTCTTTCCAACTCGGTTTTACAGTGAAAACTGCAGGAACTTCAAACCGGCAGTAGGAAAAACACTGAGAAACCAGAGAAAAGTTTCTCCTTAAAACCGTTCCCTTTGTGCAACATGAACGAACGTCTCTCCACATGCTCAGTTCTGACAGATTAATGTGTGTGAAAGTCTTCCTTCAACTAGCTTGTTCGGAACACAAAGTTTCTTTTCAGTTGCCAACTAGATTCCATACAGATATATGGGGAGGTACACGCTCCAACACGGTTTTACACTGAAAAATGCAGAAACTTCAAACCGGCGCTAGGAAACGCACGGAGAATCCAGAGTTAAGTTTCCACTGCAAACCGTTCCCTTTGTGCTAGAAGAACGAAAGTCTCTCCACATGTTCAGTTCTGAGGGATAAGTGTTTGTGAAAGCCGTCCTTCACCCTGCTTGTTGGGTACACAAAGTTCCTTTTCAGGTGCAAACTACACTCCAGGAATATATATGGGGAGGTACTCGCTCCAACTCGTTTTTACAGGGAAACTGTAGTAACTTCAAACCGGCACTAGGAAACACACTGAGAAAACAGAGCAAAAATTTCTCCTGAAATTCGTTCCCATAGTGCATCATGAAAGAAAGTCTCTCCACATTCTCAGTTCTGAGAGATAAATGTGTGTGAAAGCCGTCCTTCAACTAGCTTGTTGGGAACACAAAGTTTCTTTTCAGTTGCCAACTACATTCCATAAAAATATATGGGGAGGTACACGCTCCAACAGGGTTTTACACTGAAAACTGCAGAAACTTCAAACCGGCGCTAGGAATCTCACAGAGAATCCAGAGTTAAATTTCCCCTGCAACCCGTTCCCGTTGTGCTAGAAGAAAGAAAGTCTCTCCACATGTTCAGTTCTGAGATATATGTGTGTGTGAAAGCCATATTTCACCCAGCATGTTGGGAACACTAAATTTCTTTCAGCTGCAAATTGTACTCCATAGCTATATATGCGGAGATACTCTCTCCAACTGGGTTTACAGTGAAAACTGCAGGACTTCAAATCGGCTCTAGGAAACACACTGAGAAACCAGAGTAAAAGTTTCTCCTGCAAACCTTTCCTTTTGTGCTAGATGAACAAAAGTCTCTCGCATGCTCATTTGTGAGAGATAAGTGTGTGTGAAAACCGTACTTTACCTAGCTTGTTGGGAACACAAAGATTCTTTTCAGTTGTAAACGGTACTCCATAAATTTATATAGGGAGGTACTCGGTCCAAATCTGTTTTACAGTGAAAACAGCAGGAACTTCAAACCAACACGAGGAAACACCCTGAGAAACCAGAAAAAAAGTTTCTCCTTCAACCTGTTCCCATTGTTTTAGATGAATGAACGTCTCTCCACATGCTCATTTCTGAGTTATAAGTGTGTGTGAAAGCAGTCCTTCAACAAGAATGTTGGGAAAACAAAGTTTCTTTTCAGTTGCAAAGTGTACTCCATACATATATATGGGGAGGTACTCCTTCCAACTCGGTTTTACAGTGAAAACTGCAGAAACTTCAAACCGGCGCTAGGAAACACACTGAGAAACCAGATTTAAATTTCAACTGCAAACCATTCTTTGGGCTAGAAGAACGAAAGTCTCTCCACATGCTCAGTTCTGAGGGATAAGTGTTTGTGAAAGCCGTCCTTCACCCTGTTTGTTGGGTACACAAAGTTCCTTTTCAGGTGCAAATTACACTCCAGGAATATATATGGGGAGGTACTCGCTCCAACTCGTTTTTACAGGGAAACTGTAGTAACTTGAAAACGGCACTAGGAAACACACTGAGAAACCAGACAAAAATTTCAAATTAAACCCCTTCCATTTGTGCAACCTGAACGAATGTCTCTCCACATGCTCAGTTCTGAGAGATATATGTGTGTCAAAGCCGTCCTTCAAGAAGCTTGTTTGGAACACAAAGTTTCGTTTCAGTTGCAAACTACATTCCATACATATATATGGATAGGTACTCGCTCCAAGGCGGTTTTACAGTGAAAACTGCAGGAACTTCAAACTGGCACGAGGAAACACACTGAGAATCCAGAGTAAAAGTTTCCCCTGCAACCCAATCACTTTGTGCTAAAAGAACGAATGTCTCTCCACATGCTCAATTCTGAGAGATAATTGTGTATGAAAGCCGTCCTTCACCTATCTTGATGGGAACACAAAGTTTCTTTTCAGTTGCAAAATACAATCCATACATATGTATGGGGAGGTACAAGCTCCAACACGGTTTTACAGTGAAAACTACAGGAACTTCAAACCGGTGCTAGGAAACACACAGAGAAACAAGATAAAATGTTTCTCCTGCAATCCATTCCATTTGTGCTAGAAGAACGAAAGTTTCTCCACGTGCTCAGTTCTCACAGATAATTGTGTGTGAAAGCCGTACTTCACCTAGCTTGTTGGGACCACAAAGTTACATTTCAGGTGCAAACTAGCCTCAATAAATTTATACAGGGTGGTCCTTGCTCCAACTCGCTTTTACAGTGAAAACTGCAGAAACTTCAAACAGGCACGAGGAAACAAACTGAGAAACCAGAGTAAAAATTTCCCCTGGATCCCTTTCCCTTTGTGCAACATGAACGAATGTCTCTCCACATGCTAAGTTCTGAAAGATAAATGTGTGTTAAAGCCGTACTTCAACTAGCTTGTTGGGAACACAAAGTTTCTTTTCAGTTGCAAACTACATTCCATACATATATATGGGAAGGTACACGCTCGAACTCGGTTTTACACTGCAAACTGAAGGAAATTCAAACCGGCGCTAGGAAACACACTGCGAAAACAGAGTAAAAGTTTCCCCTGCAAACATTTCCCTTTCTGCTAGAAGAACGAAAGTCTCTCCACATGCTCAGTTCAGACAGATAATTGTGTTTGAAAGCTGCCCTTCACTTAGCTTGTTGGGAACACAAAGTTTCTTTTCTCTTGCAAATTATACTCCATAGATATATAAGGGGAGGAACTAGCCCCAAATCGTTCTTACAGTGAAAATGGCAGGAAATTCAAACCGGCACTAGGAAACAAACTGTGAAACCAGAGTAAAAGTTTCTCATGCAACCAGTTCCCTTTGTGCTAGATGAACAAATATCTCTCCACATGCTCAGTTCTTTGAGATAAGTGTGTGTGAAAGCCGTCCTTCAACTAGCTTGTTTGGAATACAATGTTTCTTTTCAGTTGAAAATGATAATCCATACATATATATGGGGATGTACAAGCTCCAACTCGTTTTTACAGTGAAAACTGCAGGAATTTCAAACCAGAACTAGGAAACACACTGAGAAACCAGAGTAAAAGCTTCTCCTGCAAATTGTTCCCATTTTGTTAGATGAATGAAAGTCTCTCCACATGCTCAGTTCTGATGGATAAGTTTGTGTGAAAGCAGTACTTCACCTAGTTTGTTGGGAACACAAAGTTTCTTTTCAGTTACAAATAGTACTCCATACATATATATGGGGATGTACTCGCTCCACCTCGCTTTTACACTGAAAACTGCAGGAACTTCAAACCGGTTTTAGGAATAACACTAGAAACCAGAGTAAAAGTTTCCCTGTAAACAATTCCACGTGTGCTAGATGAACGAACGTCTCTCAACATAATCAAGTCTGAGAGATAAGTGTGTGTGAAAACAGTGCTTAACATAGCTTGTTGGGAAAACAAAGTTTCTTTTGTGATGCAAAATGTATTCCATACATATATACGGGGAGGTACTCGCTCCAACTAGATTTTACAATGAAAACTGCAGTAACTTCATACCGGCACTATGAAACAAACTGAGAAACCAGAGTATAAGTTTCCCTGCCTAAAATTCCAATTTTTGCTATTCAATGAACTTCTCTCTACATGATCTGTTCTGAGAGATATTGGTGTATGAAAGCCGACTTCACCTATCTTGTTGGGAACACAAAGTTTCTTTTCAGTTGCAAACTGTACTCCATACATATATATGGGTAGGTACTCCTTCCAACTCGGTTTTACAGTGAAAACTGCAGGAACTTCAAACCGGCAGTAGGAAAAACACTGAGAAACCAGAGAAAAGTTTCTCCTGAAAACCGTTCCCTTTGTGCAACATGAACGAACGTCTCTCCACATGCTCAGTTCTGACAGATTAATGTGTGTGAAAGTCTTCCTTCAACTAGCTTGTTCGGAACACAAAGTTTCTTTTCAGTTGCCAACTAGATTCCATACAGATATATGGGGAGGTACACGCTCCAACACGGTTTTACACTGAAAAATGCAGAAACTTCAAACCGGCGCTAGGAAACGCACGGAGAATCCAGAGTTAAGTTTCCACTGCAAACCGTTCCCTTTGTGCTAGAAGAACGAAAGTCTCTCCACATGCTCAGTTCTGAGGGATAAGTGTTTGTGAAAGCCGTCCTTCACCCTGCATGTTAGGTACACAAAGTTCCTTTTCAGGTGCAAACTACACTCCAGGAATATATATGGGGAGGTACTCGCTCCAACTCGTTTTTACAGGAAAACTGTAGTAACTTCAAACCGGCACTAGGAAACACACTGAGAAACAGTGCAAAAATTTCTCCTGAAACTCGTTCCCATAGTGCATCATGAACGAAAGTCTCTCCACATTCTCAGTTCTGAGAGATAAATGTGTGTGAAAGCCGTCCTTCAACAAGCTTGTTGGGAACACAAAGTTTCTTTTCAGTTGCCAACTTCATTCCATAAAGATATATGGGGAGGTACACGCTCCAACAGTGTTTTACACTGAAAACTGCAGAAACTTCAAACCGGCGCTAGGAATCTCACTGAGAATCCAGAGTTAAATTTCCCCTGCAACCCGTTCCCGTTGTGCTAGAAGAAAGAAAGTCTCTCCACATGTTCAGTTCTGAGATATATGTGTGTGTGAAAGCCATATTTCACCCAGCATGTTGGGAACACTAAATTTCTTTCAGCTGCAAATTGTACTCCATAGCTATATATGCGGAGATACTCTCTCCAACTGGGTTTACAGTGAAAACTGCAGGACTTCAAATCGGCTCTAGGAAACACACTGAGAAACCAGAGTAAAAGGTTCTCCTGCAAACCTTTCCCTTTTGTGCTAGATGAACAAAAGTCTCTCGCATGCTCTTTTCTGAGAGATAAGTGTGTGTGAAAACCGTACTTTACTTAGCTTGTTGGGAACACAAAGATTCTTTTCAGTTGTAAACGGTACTCCATAAATTTATATAGGGAGGTACTCGGTCCAAATCTGTTTTACAGTGAAAACAGCAGGAACTTCAAACCAACACGAGGAAACACCCTGAGAAACCAGAAAAAAAGTTTCTCCTTCAACCTGTTCCCATTGTTTTAGATGAATGAACGTCTCTCCACATGCTCATTTCTGAGTTATAAGTGTGTGTGAAAGCAGGCCTTCAACAAGAATGTTGGGAAAACAAAGTTCCTTTTCAGTTGCAAACTGTACTCCATACATATATATGGGGAGGTACTCCTTCCAACTCGGTTTTACAGTGAAAACTGCAGAAACTTCAAACCGGCGCTAGGAAACACACTGAGAAACCAGATTTAAATTTCAACTGCAAACCATTCTTTGGGCTAGAAGAACGAAAGTCTCTCCACATGCTCAGTTCTGAGGGATAAGTGTTTGTGAAAGCCGTCCTTCACCCTGTTTGTTGGGTACACAAAGTTCCTTTTCAGGTGCAAATTACACTCCAGGAATATATATGGGGAGGTACTCGCTCCAACTCGTTTTTACAGGGAAACTGTAGTAACTTGAAAACGGCACTAGGAAACACACTGAGAAACCAGACAAAAATTTCAAATTAAACCCCTTCCATTTGTGCAACCTGAACGAATGTCTCTCCACATGCTCAGTTCTGAGAGATATATGTGTGTCAAAGCCGTTCTTCAAGAAGCTTGTTTGGAACACAAAGTTTCGTTTCAGTTGCAAACTACATTCCATTCATATATATGGGGAGGAACTCGCTCCAACGTGGTTTTACAGTGAAAACTGCAGAAAGATCAAACTGGCGCGAGGAAACACACTGAGAATCCAGAGTTATATTTCCACTGCAAAACGTTCCTTTGGACTAGAAGAACGAAAGTCTCTCCACATGCTCAGCTCTAAGGGATAAGTGTTTATGAAAGCCGTTCTTCACCCTGCTTGTTTGGAACACAAAGTTTCTTTTCAGGTGCGAACTACACTCCATATATATATATGGGGAGGAACACGCTCCAACTCGGTTTTACAGTGAAAACTGCAGAAACTTCAAACTTGCGAGAGGAAACACACTGAGAATCCAGAGTAAAAGTTTCCCCTGCAACCCAATCACTTTGTGCTTAAAGAACGAATGTCTCTCCACATGCTCAATTCTGAGAGATAATTGTGTATGAAAGCCGTCCTTCACATATCTTGATGGGAACACAAAGTTTCTTTTCAGTTGCAAAATACAATCCATACATATGTATGGGGAGGTACAAGCTCCAACACGGTTTTACAGAGAAAACTACAGGAACTTCAAACCGGTGCTAGGAAACACACAGAGAAACAAGATAAAATGTTTCTCCTGCAATCCATTCCATTTGTGCTAGAAGAACGAAAGTTTCTCCACGTGCTCAGTTCTCACAGATAATTGTGTGTGAAAGCCGTATTTCACCTAGCTTGTTGGGAACACAAAGTTACTTTTCAGGTGCAAATTACACTCAATAAATATATACAGGGTGGTCCTTTCTCCAACTCGCTTTTACAGTGAAAACTGCAGAAACTTCAAACAGGCACGAGGAAACAAACTGAGAAACCAGAGTAAAAATTTCCCCTGGATCCCGTTCACTTTGTGCAACATGAACGAACGTCTCTCCACATGCTCAGTTCTGAAAGATAAATGGGTGTGAAAGCCGTCCTTCAACTAGCTTGTTGGGAACACAAAGTTTCTTTTCAGTTGCAAACTACATTCCATACATATATATGGGAAGGTACACGCTCGAACTCGGTTTTACACTGCAAACTGAAGGAAATTCAAACCGGCGCTAGGAAACACACTGCGAAAACAGAGTAAAAGTTTCCCCTGCAAACATTTCCCTTTGTGCTAGAAGAACAAACATCTCTCCACATGCTCAGTTCTTTGAGATAAGTGTATGTGAAAGCCGTCCTTCAACTAGCTTGTTTGGAATACCATGTTTCATTTCAGTTGAAAATGATAATCCATACATATATATGGGGATGTACAAGCTCCAACTCGTTTTTACAGTGAAAACTGCAGGAATTTCAAACCAGATCTAGGAAACACACTGAGAAACCAGAGTAAAAGCTTCTCCTGCAAATTTTTTCCCATATTGTTAGATGAATGAAAGTCTCTCCACATACTCAGTTCTGATGGATAAGTTTGTGTGAAAGCAGTACTTCACCTAGCTTTTTGGGAACACAAAGTTTCTTTTCAGTTACAAATAGTACTCCATACATATATATGGGGATGTACTCGCTCCACCTCGCTTTTACACTGAAAACAGCAGGAACTTCAAATCGGCACTAGGAATAACACTAGAAACCAGAGTAAAAGTTTCCCTGCAAACAATTCCACGTGTGCTAGATGAACGAACGTCTCTCAACATGCTCAGTACTGAGAGATAAGTGTGTGTGAAAACAATCCTTAACCTAACTGGTTGGGAACACAAAGTTTCTTTTCAGTTGCAAACTACATTCCGTATATATATATGGGAAGGTACACGCTCGAACTCGGTTTTACACTGCAAACTGAAGGAAATTCAAACCGGCGCTAGGAAACACACTGCGAAAACAGAGTAAAAGTTTCCCCTGCAAACATTTCCCTTTGTGCTAGAAGAACGAATGTCTCTCCACATGCTCAGTTCAGACAGATAATTGTGTGTGAAAGCTGCCCTTCACTTAGCTTGTTGGGAACACAAAGTTTCTTTTCTCTTGCAAATTATACTCCATAGATATATAAGGGGAGGAACTAGCACCAAATCGTTCTTACAGTGAAAATGGCAGGAAATTCAAACCGGCACTAGGAAACAAACTGTGAAACCAGAGTAAAAGTTTCTCATGCAACCAGTTCCCTTTGTGCTAGATGAAGAAATATCTCTCCACATGCTCAGTTCTTTGAGATAAGTGTGTGTGAAAGCCGTCCTTCAACTAGCTTGTTTGGAATACAATGTTTCTTTTCAGTTGAAAATGATAATCCATACATATATATGGGGATGTACAAGCTCCAACTCGTTTTTACAGTGAAAACTGCAGGAATTTCAAACCAGAACTAGGAAACACACTGAGAAACCAGAGTAAAAGCTTCTCCTGCAACTTGTTCCCATTTTGTTAGATGAATGAAAGTCTCTCCACATGCTCAGTTCTGATGGATAAGTTTGTGTGAAAGCAGTACTTCACCTAGCTTGTTGGGAACACAAAGTTTCTTTTCAGTTACAAATAGTACTCCATACATATATATGGGGATGTACTCGCTCCACCTCGCTTTTACACTGAAAACTGCAGGAACTTCAAACCGACACTAGGAATAACACTAGAAACCAGAGTAAAAGTTTCCCTGCAAACAATTCCACGTGTGCTAGATGAACGAACGTCTCTCAACATGCTCAGTTCTGAGAGATAAGTGTGTGTGAAAACCATCCTTAACCTAGCTGGTTGGGAAAACAAAGTTTCTTTTCTGAAGCAAACTGTATTCCATACATATATATGGGGAGGTACTCGCTCCAAATAGGTTTTACAATGAAAACTGCAGTAACTTCATACCGGCACTATGAAACACACTAAGAAACCAGAGTATAAGTTTCCCTGAATAAATTTCCAATTTTTGCTATTCAATGAACTTCTCTCTACATGAAGTGTTCTGAGAGATAAGGGTGTATGAAAGCCGACTTCACCTAGCTTGTTGGGAACACAAAGTTTCTTTTCAGTTGCAAACTGCACTCCATAAATTTATATGGAGTGGTACTCGCTCCAACCCGATTTTACAGAGAAAACTGCAGGAACTTCAAACCGGCACTAGGAAACACACTGAGAAAACAGAGTAAAAGTTTCTCATACAACCTCTTCCCATTGTGCTAGATGAACGTACGTCTATCCACATGCTCATTTCTGAGTTATTAGTGTGTGTGAAAGCCGTCCTTCAACAAGAATGTTGGGAAAACAAAGTTTCTTTTCAGTTGCAAAATGTACTCCATACATATATATGGGGAGGTACTCCTTCCAACTCGGTTTTACAGTGAAAACTGCAGGAACTTCAAACCGGCAGTAGGAAAAACACTGAGAAACCAGAGAAAAGTTTCTCCTGAAAACCGTTCCCTTTGTGCAACATGAACGAACGTCTCACCACATGTTCAGTTCGGACAGGTTAATTTTTTGTGAAAGTCTTCCTTCAACAAGCTTGTTGGGAACACAAAGTTTCTTTTCAGTTGCCAACTACATTCCACACAGATATATGAGGAGGAACACGCTCCAGCACGGTTTTACACTGAAAACTGCAGGAACTTCAAACCGGCGCTAGGAAACACACGGAGAATCTAGATTTAAATTTCCCAGAAACACGTTCCTTGTGCTACATCAACGAACGTCTTTCCACATGCTCATTTCTGAGAGATAAGTGTGTGTGAAGCCGTCCTTTATTTAGCTTGCTGGGAACACAAAGTTCTTTATATTTGCAAATGGTAATCCATACATATATATGGGGAGGTACTCGATCCAGCTCGGTTTTACAGTGAAAACTGCAGGAACTTCAAACCGGCACTAGGAAACACACTGAGAAAACAGAGTAAAAATTTCCCCTGAAACCCGTTCCCTTTGTGCAATATGTACGAACGTCTCTCCACATGCTCAGTTCTGAGAGAAAAATGTGTGTGAAAGCCGTCCTTCAACTAGCTTGTTCGGAACACAATGTTTCTTTACAGTTGCCAACTACATTCCATACAGATATATGGGGAGGAACACGCTCCAACACGGTTTTACACTGAAAAATGCAGAAAATTCAAACCGGCGCTAGGAAACACACTGAGAATCCAGAGTTAAATTTCCACTGCAAAACGTTCCTTTTGTGTTAGAAGAAAGAAAGTCTCTCCACATGCTCAGTTCTGAGGGATAAGTGTTTGTGAAAGCCGTCCTTCACCCTGCTTGTTGGGAACACAAAGTTTCTTTTCAGGTGCGAACTAAATTCCATATATATATATGGGGAGGATCACGCTCCAATTCGGTTTTACAGTGAAAACTGCAGAAACTTCAAACTGGCACGAGGAAAGACATTGAGAAACCAGACAATAATTTCAACTTAAACCCTTCCAACTGTGCAACCTGAACGAACGTCTCTCCACATGCTCAGTTCTTAGAGATATATGTGTGTCAAAGCCGTCCTTCAAGAAGCTTGTTTGGAACACAAAGTTTCTTTTCAGTTGCAAACTACATTCCATACATATATATGGGGAGGTACTCGCTCCAACGTGGTTTTACAGTGAAAATTGCAGGAATTTCAAACTGGCACGAGGAAACACACTGAGAATCCAGAGTAAAAGTTTCCCCTGCAACCCAATCACTTTGTGCTAAAAGAACGAATGTATCTCCACATGCTCAATTCTGAGAGATAATTGTGTATGAAAGCCATCCTTCATATATCTTGATGGGAACACAAAGTTTCTTTTCAGTTGCAAAATACAATCCATACATATGTATGGGGAGGTACAAGCTCCAACACGGTTTTACAGTGAAAACTACAGGAACTTCATACCGGTGCTAGGAAACACACAGAGAAACAAGATAAAATATTTCTCCTGCAATCCATTCCATTTGTGCTAGAAGAACGAAAGTTTCTCCACGTGCTATGTTCCCACAGACAATTGTGTATGAAAGCCGTAGTTCACCTAGCTTGTTGGGAACACAAAATTACTTTTCAGGTGCAAACTACACTCAATAAATTTATACGTGGTGGTCCTTGCTCCAACTCACTTTTACAGTGAAAACTGCAGAAACTTCAAACAGGCACGAGGAAACAAACTGAGAAACCAGAGTAAAAATTTCCCCTGGATCCCGTTCCCTTTGTGCAACATGAACGAACGTCTCTCCACATGCTCAGTTCTGAAAGATAAATGGGTGTGAAAGCCGTCCTTCAACTAGCTTGTTGGGAACACAAAGTTTTTTTTCAGTTGCAAACTACATTCCATACATATATATGGGAAGGTACACGCTCGAACTCGGTTTTACACTGCAAACTGAAGGAAATTCAAACCGGCGCTAGGAAACACACTGCGAAAACAGAGTAAAAGTTTCCCCTGCAAACATTTCCCTTTGTGCTAGAAGAACAAACATCTCTCCACATGCTCAGTTCTTTGAGATAAGTGTGTGTGAAAGCCGTCCTTCAACTAGCTTGTTTGGAATACAATGTTTCATTTCAGTTGAAAATGATAATCCATACATATATATGGGGATGTACAAGCTCCAACTCGTTTTTACAGTGAAAACTGCAGGAATTTCAAACCAGAACTAGGAAACACACTGAGAAACTAGAGTAAAAGCTTCTCCAGCAAATTGTTCCCATATTGTTAGATGAATGAAAGTCTCTCCTTATACTCAGTTCTGATGGATAAGTTTGTGTGAAAGCAGTACTTCACCTAGCTTTTTGGGAACACAAAGTTTCTCTTCAGTTACAAATAGTACTCCATACATATATATGGGGATGTACTCGCTCCACCTCGCTTTTACACTGAAAACTGCAGGAACTTCAAACCGGCACTAGGAATAACACTAGAAACCAGAGTAAAAGTTTCCCTGCAAACAATTCCACGTGTTCTAGATGAACGAACGTCTCTCAACATGCTCAGTACTGAGAGATAAGTGTGTGTGAAAACCATCCTTAACCTAACTGGTTGGGAACACAAAGTTTCTTTTCAGTTGCAAACTACATTCCATACATATATATGGGAAGGTACACGCTCGAACTCGGTTTTACACTGCAAACTGAAGGAAATTCAAACCGGCGCTAGGAAACACACTGCGAAAACAGAGTAAAAGTTTTTCCTGCAAACATTTCCCTTTGTGCTAGAAGAACGAAAGTCTCTCCACATGCTCAGTTCAGACAGATAATTGTGTTTGAAAGCTGCCCTTCACTTAGCTTGTTGGGAACACAAAGTTTCTTTTCTCTTGCAAATAATACTCCATAGATATATAAGGGGAGGAACTAGCCCCAAATCGTTCTTACAGTGAAAATGGCAGGAAATTCAAACCGGCACTAGGAAACAAACTGTGAAACCAGAGTAAAAGTTTCTCATGCAACCAGTTCCCTTTGTGCTAGATGAACAAATATCTCTCCACATGCTCAGATCTTTGAGATAAGTGTGTGTGAAAGCCGTACTTCAACTAGCTTGTTTGGAATACAATGTTTCTTTTCAGTTGAAAATGATAATCCATACATATATATGGGGATGTACAAGCTCCAACTCGTTTTTACAGTGAAAACTGCAGGAATTTCAAACCAGAACTAGGAAACACACTGAGAAACCAGAGTAAAAGCTTCTCCTGCAAATTGTTCCCATTTTGTTAGATGAATGAAAGTCTCTCCACATGCTCAGTTCTGATGGATAAGTTTGTGTGAAAGCAGTACTTCACCTAGCTTGTTGGGAACACAAAGTTTCTTTTCAGTTACAAATAGTACTCCATACATATATATGGGGATGTACTCGCTCCACCTCGCTTTTACACTGAAAACTGCAGGAACTTCAAACCGGCACTAGGAATAACACTAGAAACCAGAGTAAAAATTTCCCTGCAAACAATTCCACGTGTGCTAGATGAACGAACGTCTCTCAACATGCTCAGTTCTGAGAGATAAGTGTGTGTGAAAACCATCCTTAACCTAGCTGGTTGGGAAAACAAAGTTTCTTTTCTGAAGCAAACTGTATTCCATACATATATATGGGGAGGTACTCGCTCCAAATAGGTTTTACAATGAAAACTGCAGTAACTTCATACCGGCACTATGAAACACACTAAGAAAGCAGAGTATAAGTTTCCCTGAATAAATTTCCAATTGTTGTTATTCAATGAACTTCCCTCTAAATGAAGTGTTCTGAAAGATAAGGGTGTATGAAAGCCGACTTCACCTAGCTTGTTGGGAACACAAAGTTTCTTTTCAGTTGCAAACTGCACTCCATAAATATATATGGAGTGGTACTCGCTCCAACCCGATTTTACAGAGAAAACTGCAGGAACTTCAAACCGGCACTAGGAAACACACTGAGAAAACAGAGTAAAAGTTTCTCATACAACCTCTTCCCATTGTGCTAGATGAACGTACGTCTCTCCACATGCTCATTTCTGAGTTATAAGTGTGTGTGAAAGCCGTCCTTCAACAAGAATGTTGGGAAAACAAAGTTTCTTTTCAGTTGCAAAATGTACTCCATACATATATATGGGGAGGTACTCCTTCCAACTCGGTTTTACAGTGAAAACTGCAGGAACTTCAAACCGGCAGTAGGAAAAACACTGAGAAACCAGAGAAAAGTTTCTCCTGAAAACCGTTCCCTTTGTGCAACATGAACGAACGTCTCTCCACATGCTCAGTTCTGACAGGTTAATGTGTGTGAAAGTCTTTCTTCAACAAGCTTGTTGGGAACACAATGTTTCTTTTCAGTTGCCAACTACATTCCACACAGATATATGAGGAGGTACACGCTCCAGCACGGTTTTACACTGAAAACTGCAGGAACTTCAAACCGGCGCTAGGAAACACACGGAGAATCTAGATTTAAATTTCCCAGAAACACGTTCCTTTGTACTACATCAACGAACGTCTTTCCACATGCTCATTTCTGAGAGATAAGTGTGTGTGAAGCCGTCCTTTATTTAGCTTGCTGGGAACACATAGTTCTTTACATTTGCAAATGGTAATCCATACATATATATGGGGAGGTACTCGATCCAGCTCGGTTTTACAGTGAAAACTGCAGGAACTTCAAACCGGCACTAGGAAACACACTGAGAAAACAGAGTAAAAATTTCCCCTGAAACCCGTTCCCTTTGTGCAATATGAACGAACGTCTCTCCACATGCTCAGTTCTGAGAGAAAAATGTGTGTGAAAGCCGTCCTTCAACAAGCTTGTTCGGAACACAAAGTTTCTTTACAGTTGCCAACTACATTCCATACAGATATATGGGGAGGAACACGCTCCAACATGGTTTTACACTGAAAAATGCAGAAAATTCAAACCGGCGCTAGGAAACACACTGAGAATCCAGAGTTAAATTTCCACTGCAAAACGTTCCTTTTGTGCTAGAAGAAAGAAAGTCTCTCCACATGCTCAGTTCTGAGGGATAAGTGTTTGTGAAAGCCGTCCTTCACCCTGCTTGTTGGGAACACAAAGTTTCTTTTCAGGTGCAAACTAAATTCCATATATATATATGGGGAGGAACACGCTCCAATTCGGTTTTACAGTGAAAACTGCAGAAACTTCAAACTGGCACGAGGAAAGACACTGAGAAACCAGACAAAAATTTCAACTTAAACCCTTCCAACTGTGCAACCTGAACGAACGTCTCTCCACATGCTCAGTTCTGAGAGATATATGTGTGTCAAAGCCGTCCTTCAAGAAGCTTGTTTGGAACACAAAGTTCTTTTCAGTTGCAAAATACAATCCATACTTATGTATGGGGAGGTACAAGCTCCAACACGGTTTTACAGTGAAAACTACAGGAACATCATACCGGTGCTAGGAAACACACAGAGAAACAAGATAAAATGTTTCTCCTGCAATCCATTCCATTTGTGCTAGAAGAACGAAAGTTTCTCCACGTGCTCAGTTCTCACAGATAATTGTGTGTGAAAGCCGTACTCACCTAGCTTGTTGGGAACACAAAATTATTTTCAGGTGCAAACTACACTCAATAAATTTATACGTGGTGGTCCTTGCTCCAACTCACTTTTACAGTGAAAACTGCAGAAACTTCAAACAGGCACGAGGAAACAAACTGAGAAACCAGAGTAAAAATTTCCCCTGGATCCCGTTCCCTTTGTGCAACATGAACGAACGTCTCTCCACATGCTCAGTTCTGTAAGGTAAATGGGTGTGAAAGCCGTCCTTCAACTAGCTTGTTGGGAACACAAAGTTTCTTTTCAGTTGCAAACTACATTCCATACATATATATGGGAAGGTACACGCTCGAACTCGGTTTTACACTGCAAACTGAAGGAAATTCAAACCGGCGCTAGGAAACACACTGCGAAAACAGAGTAAAAGTTTCCCCTGCAAACATTTCCCTTTGTGCTAGAAGAACAAACATCTCTCCACATGCTCAGTTCTTTGAGATAAGTGTGTGTGAAAGCCGTCCTTCAACTAGCTTGTTTGGAATACAATGTTTCATTTCAGTTGAAAATGATAATCCATACATATATATGGGGATGTACAAGCTCCAACTCGTTTTTACAGTGAAAACTGCCGGAATTTCAAACCAGAACTAGGAAACACACTGAGAAACCAGAGTAAAACTTCTCCTGCAACTTTTTCCCAGTTTGTTAGATGAATGAAAGTCTCTCCACATACTCAGTTCTGATGGATAAGTTTGTGTGAAAGCAGTACTTCACCTAGCTTTTTGGGAACACAAAGTTTCTTTTCAGTTACAAATAGTACTCCATACATATATATGGGGATATACTCGCTCCACCTCGCTTTTACACTGAAAACAGCAGGAACATCAAATCGGCATTAGGAATAACACTAGAAACCAGAGTAAAAGTTTCCCTGCAAACAATTCCACGTGTGCTAGATGAACGAACGTCTCTCAACATGCTCAGTACTGAGAGATAAGTGTGTGTGAAAACCATCCTTAACCTAACTGGTTGGGAACACAAAGTTTCTTTTCAGTTGCAAACTACATTCCATATATATATATGGGAAGGTACACGCTCGAAATCGGTTTTACACTGCAAACTGAAGGAAATTCAAACCGGCGCTAGGAAACACACTGCGAAAACAGAGTAAAAGTTTCCCCTGAAAACATTTCCCTTTGTGCTAGAAGAACGAAAGTCTCTCCACATGCTCAGTTCAGACAGATAATTGTGTGTGAAAGCTGCCCTTCACTTAGCTTGTTGGGAATACAAAGTTTCTTTTCTCTTGCAAATTATACTCCATAGATATATAAGGGGAGGAACTAGCCCCAAATCGTTCTTACAGTGAAAATGGCAGGAAATTCAAACCGGCACTAGGAAACAAACTGTGAAACCAGAGTAAAAGTTTCTCATGCAACCAGTTCCCTTTGTGCTAGATGAACAAATATCTCTCCACATGCTCAGTTCTTTGGGATAAGTGTGTATGAAAGCCGTCCTTCAACTAGCTTGTTTGGAATACAATGTTTCTTTTCAGTTGAAAATGATAATCCATACATATATATGGGGATGTACAAGCTCCAACTCGTTTTTACAGTGAAAACTGCAGGAATTTCAAACCAGAACTAGGAAACACACTGAGAAACCAGAGTAAAAGCTTCTCCTGCAAATTGTTCCCATTTTGTTAGATGAATGAAAGTCTCTCCACATGCTCAGTTCTGATGGATACGTTTGTGTGAAAGCAGTACTTCACCTAGCTTGTTGGGAACACAAAGTTTCTTTTCAGTTACAAATAGTACTCCATACATATATATGGGGATGTACTGGCTCCACCTCGCTTTTACACTGAAAACTGCACGAACTTCAAACCGGCCCTAGAAATAACACTAGAAACCAGAGTAAAAGTTTCCCTGCAAACAATTCCACGTGTGCTAGATGAACGAACGTCTCTCAACATGCTCAGTTCTGAGAGATAAGTGTGTGTGAAAACCATCCTTAACCTAGCTGGTTGGGAAAATAAAGTTTCTTTTCTGAAGCAAACTGTATTCCATACATATATATGGGGAGGTACTCGCTCCAAATAGGTTTTACAATGAAAACTGCAGTAACTTCATACCGGCACTATGAAACACACTGAGAAACCAGAGTATAAGTTTCCCTGCATAAATTTCCAATTTTTGCTAATCAATGAACTTCTCTCTACATGAACTGTTCTGAGAGATAAGGGTGTATGAAAGCTGACTTCACCTAGCTTGTTGGGAACACAAAGTTTCTTTTCAGTTGCAAACTGCACTCCATAAATATATATGGGGTGGTACTCGCTCCAACTCGATTTTACAGAGAAAACTGCAGGAACT
Source organism: Camelus bactrianus (assembly GCF_048773025.1). NCBI lineage: Eukaryota > Metazoa > Chordata > Mammalia > Artiodactyla > Camelidae > Camelus > Camelus bactrianus. The sequence continues at coordinate 21,106,304 of NC_133554.1, forward strand.
TCAAACCGGCACTAGGAAACACACTGAGAAAACAGAGTAAAAGTTTCTCATACAACCTCTTCCCATTGTGCTAGATGAACGTACGTCTCTCCACATGCTCATTTCTGAGTTATAAGTGTGTGTGAAAGCCGTCCTTCAACAAGAATGTTGGGAAAACAAAGTTTCTTTTCAGTTGCAAAATGTACTCCATACATATATATGGGGAGGTACTCCTTCCAACTCGGTTTTACAGTGAAAACTGCAGGAACTTCAAACCGGCAGTAGGAAAAACACTGAGAAACCAGAGAAATGTTTCTCCTGAAAACCGTTCCCTTTGTGCAACACGAACGAACGTCTCTCCACATGCTCAGTTCTGACAGGTTAATGTGTGTGAAAGTCTTCCTTCAACAAGCTTGTTGGGAACACAAATTTTCTTTTCAGTTGCCAACTACATTCCACACAGATATATGAGGAGGTACACACTCCAGCACGGTTTTACACTGAAAACTGCAGGAACTTCAAACCGGCGCTAGGAAACACACGGAGAATCTAGATTTAAATTTCCCAGAAACACGTTCCTTTGTGCTACATCAACGAACGTCTTTCCACATGCTCATTTCTGAGAGATAAGTGTGTGTGAAGCCGTCCTTTATTTAGCTTGCTGGGAACACAAAGTTCTTTATATTTGCAAATGGTAATCCATACATATATATGGGGAGGTACTCGATCCAGCTCGGTTTTACAGTGAAAACTGCAGGAACTTCAAACCGGCACTAGGAAACACACTGAGAAAACAGAGTAAAAATTTCCCCTGAAACCCGTTCCCTTTGTGCAATATGAACGAACGTCTCTCCACATGCTCAGTTCTGAGAGAAAAATGTGTGTGAAAGCCGTCCTTCAACTAGCTTGTTCGGAACACAAAGTTTCTTTACAGTTGCCAACTACATTCCATACAGATATATGGGGAGGAACATGCTCCAACACGGTTTTACACTGAAAAATGCAGAAAATTCAAACCGGCGCTAGGAAACACACTGAGAATAGAGAGTTAAATTTCCACTGCAAAACGTTCCTTTTGTGCTAGAAGAAAGAAAGTCTCTCCACATGCTCAGTTCTGAGGGATAAGTGTTTGTGAAAGCCGTCCTTCACCCTGCTTGTTGGGAACACAAAGTTTCTTTTCAGGTGCGAACTAAATTCCATATATATATATGGGGAGGAACACGCTCCAATTCGGTTTTACAGTGAAAACTGCAGAAACTTCAAACTGGCACGAGGAAAGACACTGAGAAACCAGACAAAAATTTCAACTTAAACCCTTCCAACTGTGCAACCTGAACGAACGTCTCTCCACATGCTCAGTTCTGAGAGATATATGTGTGCCAAAGCCATCCTTCAAGAAGCTTGTTTGGAACACAAAGTTTCTTTTCAGTTGCAAACTACATTCCATACATATATATGGGGAGGTACTCGCTCCAACGTGGTTTTACAGTGAAAACTGCAGGAACTTCAAACTGGCACGAGGAAACACACTGAGAATCCAGAGTAAAAGATTCCCCTGCAAACCAATCATTTTGTGCTAAAAGAACGAATGTCTCTCCACATGCTCAATTCTGAGAGATAATTGTGTATGAAAGCCGTCCTTCACATATCTTGATGGGAACACAAAGTTTCTTTTCAGTTGCAAAATACAATCCATACATATGTATGGGGAGGTACAAGCTCCAACACGGTTTTACAGTGAAAACTACAGGAACATCATACCGGTGCTAGGAAACACACAGAGAAACAAGATAAAATGTTTCTCCTGCAATCCATTCCATTTGTGCTAGAAGAACGAAAGTTTCTCCACGTGCTCAGTTCTCACAGATAATTGTGTGTGAAAGCCGTACTTCACCTAGCTTGTTGGGAACACAAAATTACTTTTCAGGTGCAAACTACACTCAATAAATTTATACGTGGTGGTCCTTGCTCCAACTCACTTTTACAGTGAAAACTGCAGAAAATTCAAACAGGCACGAGGAAACAAACTGAGAAACCAGAGTAAAAATTTCCCCTGGATCCCGTTCCCTTTGTGCAACATGAACGAACGTCTCTCCACATGCTCAGTTCTGAAAGATAAATGGGTGTGAAAGCCGTCCTTCAACTAGCTTGTTGGGAACACAAAGTTTCTTTTCAGTTGCAAACTACATTCCATACATATATATGGGAAGGTACACGCTCGAACTCGGTTTTACACTGCAAACTGAAGGAAATTCAAACCGGCGCTAGGAAACACACTGCGAAAACAGAGTAAAAGTTTCCCCTGCAAACATTTCCCTTTGTGCTAGAAGAACAAACATCTCTCCACATGCTCAGTTCTTTGAGATAAGTGTGTGTGAAAGCCGTCCTTCAACTAGCTTGTTTGGAATACAATGTTTCATTTCAGTTGAAAATGATAATCCATACATATATATGGGGATGTACAAGCTCCAACTCGTTTTTACAGTGAAAACTGCAGGAATTTCAAACCAGAACTAGGAAACACACTGAGAAACCAGAGTAAAACTTCTCCTGCAACTTTTTCCCATTTTGTTAGATGAATGAAAGTCTCTCCACATACTCAGTTCTGATGGATAAGTTTGTGTGAAAGCAGTACTTCACCTAGCTTTTTGGGAACACAAAGTTTCTTTTCAGTTACAAATAGTACTCCATACATATATATGGGGATGTACTCGCTCCACCTCGCTTTTACACTGAAAACAGCAGGAACTTCAAATCGGCACTAGGAATAACACTGGAAACCAGAGTAAAAGTTTCCCTGCAAACAATTCCACGTGTGCTAGATGAACGAACGTCTCTCAGCATGCTCAGTACTGAGAGATAAGTGTGTGTGAAAACCATCCTTAACCTAACTGGTTGGGAACACAAAGTTTCTTTCAGTTGCAAACTACATTCCATATATATATATGGGAAGGTACACGCTCGAACTCGGTTTTACACTGCAAACTGAAGGAAATTCAAACCGGCTCTAGGAAACACACTGCGAAAACAGAGTAAAAGTTTCCCCTGCAAACATTTCCCTTTGTGCTAGAAGAACGAAAGTCTCTCCACATGCTCAGTTCAGACAGATAATTGTGTGTGAAAGCTGCCCTTCACTTAGCTTGTTGGGAACACAAAGTTTCTTTTCTCTTGCAAATTATACTCCATAGATATATAAGGGGAGGAACTAGCCCCAAATCGTTCTTACAGTGAAAATGGCAGGAAATTCAAACCGGCACTAGGAAATAAACTGTGAAACCAGAGTAAAAGTTTCTCATGCAACCAGTTCCCTTTGTGCTAGATGAACAAATATCTCTCCACATGCTCAGTTCTTTGAGATAAGTGTGTGTGAAAGCCGTCCTTCAACTAGCTTGTTTGGAATACAATGTTTCTTTTCAGTTGAAAATGATAATCCATACATATATATGGGGATGTACAAGCTCCAACTCGTTTTTACAGTGAAAACTGCAGGAATTTCAAACCAGAACTAGGAAACACACTGATAAACCAGAGTAAAAGCTTCTCCTGCAAATTGTTCCCATTTTGTTAGATGAATGAAAGTCTCTCCACATGCTCAGTTCTGATGGATAAGTTTGTGTGAAAGCAGTACTTCACCTAGCTTGTTGGGAACACAAAGTTTCTTTTCAGTTACAAATAGTACTCCATACATATATATGGGGATGTACTCGCTCCACCTCGCTTTTACACTGAAAACTGCAGGAACTTCAAACCGGCACTAGGAATAACACTAGAAACCAGAGTAAAAGTTTCCCTGCAAACAATTCCACGTGTGCTAGATGAACGAACGTCTCTCAACATGCTCAGTTCTGAGAGATAAGTGTGTGTGAAAACCATCCTTAACCTAGCTGGTTGGGAAAACAAAGTTTCTTTTCTGATGCAAACTGTATTTCATACATATATATGGGGAGGTACTCGCTCCAAATAGGTTTTACAATGAAAACTGCAGTAACTTCATACCGGCACTATGAAACACACTGAGAAACCAGAGTATAAGTTTCCCTGCATAAATTTCCAATTTTTGCTATTCAATGAACTTCTCTCTACATGAACTGTTCTGAGAGATAAGGGTGTATGAAAGCTGACTTCACCTAGCTTGTTGGGAACACAAAGTTTCTTTTCAGTTGCAAACTGCACTCCATAAATATATATGGGGTGGTACTCGCTCCAACTCGATTTTACAGAGAAAACTGCAGGAACTTCAAACCGGCACTAGGAAACACACTGAGAAAACAGAGTAAAAGTTTCTCATACAACCTCTTCCCATTGTGCTAGATGAACGTACGTCTCTCCGCATGCTCATTTCTGAGTTATAAGTGTGTGTGAAAGCCGTCCTTCAACAAGAATGTTGGGAAAACAAAGTTTCTTTTCAGTTGCAAAATGTACTCCATACATATATATGGGGAGGTACTCCTTCCAACTCGGTTTTACAGTGAAAACTGCAGGAACTTCAAACCGGCAGTAGGAAAAACACTGAGAAACCAGAGAAAAGTTTCTCCTGAAAACCGTTCCCTTTGTGCAACACGAACGAACGTCTCTCCACATGCTCAGTTCTGACAGGTTAATGTGTGTGAAAGTCTTCCTTCAACAAGCTTGTTGGGAACACAAAGTTTCTTTTCAGTTGCCAACTACATTCCACACAGATATATGAGGAGGTACACACTCCAGCACGGTTTTACACTGAAAACTGCAGGAACTTCAAACCGGCGCTAGGAAACACACGGAGAATCTAGATTTAAATTTCCCAGAAACACGTTCCTTTGTGCTACATCAACGAACGTCTTTCCACATGCTCATTTCTGAGAGATAAGTGTGTGTGAAGCCGTCCTTTATTTAGCTTGCTGGGAACACAAAGTTCTTTATATTTGCAAATGGTAATCCATACATATATATGGGGAGGTACTCGATCCAGCTCGGTTTTACAGTGAAAACTGCAGGAACTTCAAACCGGCACTAGGAAACACACTGAGAAAACAGAGTAAAAATTTCCCCTGAAACCCGTTCCCTTTGTGCAATATGAACGAACGTCTCTCCACATGCTCAGTTCTGAGAGAAAAATGTGTGTGAAAGCCGTCCTTCAACTAGCTTGTTCGGAACACAAAGTTTCTTTACAGTTGCCAACTACATTCCATACAGATATATGGGGAGGAACATGCTCCAACACGGTTTTACACTGAAAAATGCAGAAAATTCAAACCAGCGCTAGGAAACACACTGAGAATAGAGAGTTAAATTTCCACTGCAAAACGTTCCTTTTGTGCTAGAAGAAAGAAAGTCTCTCCACATGCTCAGTTCTGAGGGATAAGTGTTTGTGAAAGCCGTCCTTCACCCTGCTTGTTGGGAACACAAAGTTTCTTTTCAGGTGCAAACTAAATTCCATATATATATATGGGGAGGAACACGCTCCAATTCGGTTTTACAGTGAAAACTGCAGAAACTTCAAACTGGCACGAGGAAAGACACTGAGAAACCAGACAAAAATTTCAACTTAAACCCTTCCAACTGTGCAACCTGAACGAACGTCTCTCCACATGCTCAGTTCTGAGAGATATATGTGTGTGAAAGCCGTCCTTCAAGAAGCTTGTTTGGAACACAAAGTTTCTTTTCAGTTGCAAACTACATTCCATACATATATATGGGGAGGTACTCGCTCCAACGTGGTTTTACAGTGAAAACTGCAGGAACTTCAAACTGGCACGAGGAAACACACTGAGAATCCAGAGTAAAAGATTCCCCTGCAAACCAATCATTTTGTGCTAAAAGAACGAATGTCTCTCCACATGCTCAATTCTGAGAGATAATTGTGTATGAAAGCCGTCCTTCACATATCTTGATGGGAACACAAAGTTTCTTTTCAGTTGCAAAATACAATCCATACATATGTATGGGGAGGTACAAGCTCCAACACGGTTTTACAGTGAAAACTACAGGAACATCATACCGGTGCTAGGAAACACACAGAGAAACAAGATAAAATGTTTCTCCTGCAATCCATTCCATTTGTGCTAGAAGAACGAAAGTTTCTCCACGTGCTCAGTTCTCACAGATAATTGTGTGTGAATGCCGTACTCACCTAGCTTGTTGGGAACACAAAATTACTTTTCAGGTGCAAACTACACTCAATAAATTTATACGTGGTGGTCCTTGCTCCAACTCACTTTTACAGTGAAAACTGCAGAAACTTCAAACAGGCACGAGGAAACAAACTGAGAAACCAGAGTAAAAATTTCCCCTGGATCCCGTTCCCTTTGTGCAACATGAACGAACGTCTCTCCACATGCTCAGTTCTGAAAGATAAATGGGTGTGAAAGCCGTCCTTCAACTAGCTTGTTGGGAACACAAAGTTTCTTTTCAGTTGCAAACTACATTCCATACATATATATGGGAAGGTACACGCTCGAACTCGGTTTTACACTGCAAACTGAAGGAAATTCAAACCGGCGCTAGGAAACACACTGCGAAAACAGAGTAAAAGTTTCCCCTGCAAACATTTCCCTTTGTGCTAGAAGAACAAACATCTCTCCACATGCTCAGTTCTTTGAGATAAGTGTGTGTGAAAGCCGTCCTTCAACTAGCTTGTTTGGAATACAATGTTTCATTTCAGTTGAAAATGATAATCCATACATATATATGGGGATGTACAAGCTCCAACTCGTTTTTACAGTGAAAACTGCAGGAATTTCAAACCAGAACTAGGAAACACACTGAGAAACCAGAGTAAAACTTCTCCTGCAACTTTTTCCCATTTTGTTAGATGAATGAAAGTCTCTCCACATACTCAGTTCTGATGGATAAGTTTGTGTGAAAGCAGTACTTCACCTAGCTTTTTGGGAACACAAAGTTTCTTTTCAGTTACAAATAGTACTCCATACATATATATGGGGATGTACTCGCTCCACCTCGCTTTTACACTGAAAACAGCAGGAACTTCAAATCGGCACTAGGAATAACACTAGAAACCAGAGTAAAAGTTTCCCTGCAAACAATTCCACGTGTGCTAGATGAACGAACGTCTCTCAACATGCTCAGTACTGAGAGATAAGTGTGTGTGAAAACCATCCTTAACCTAACTGGTTGGGAACACAAAGTTTCTTTTCAGTTGCAAACTACATTCCATATATATATATGGGAAGGTACACGCTCGAACTCGGTTTTACACTGCAAACTGAAGGAAATTCAAACCGGCGCTAGGAAACACACTGCGAAAACAGAGTAAAAGTTTCCCCTGCAAACATTTCCCTTTGTGCTAGAAGAACGAAAGTCTCTCCACATGCTCAGTTCAGACAGATAATTGTGTGTGAAAGCTGCCCTTCACTTAGCTTGTTGGGAACACAAAGTTTCTTTTCTCTTGCAAATTATACTCCATAGATATATAAGGGGAGGAACTAGCCCCAAATCGTTCTTACAGTGAAAATGGCAGGAAATTCAAACCGGCACTAGGAAACAAACTGTGAAACCAGAGTAAAAGTTTCTCATGCAACCAGTTCCCTTTGTGCTAGATGAACAAATATCTCTCCACATGCTCAGTTCTTTGAGATAAGTGTGTGTGAAAGCCGTCCTTCAACTAGCTTGTTTGGAATACAATGTTTCTTTTCAGTTGAAAATGATAATCCATACATATATATGGGGATGTACAAGCTCCAACTCGTTTTTACAGTGAAAACTGCAGGAATTTCAAACCAGAACTAGGAAACACACTGAGAAACCAGAGTAAAAGCTTCTCCTGCAAATTGTTCCCATTTTGTTAGATGAATGAAAGTCTCTCCACATGCTCAGTTCTGATGGATAAGTTTGTGTGAAAGCAGTACTTCACCTAGCTTGTTGGGAACATAAAGTTTCTTTTCAGTTACAAATAGCACTCCATACATATATATGGGGATGTACTCGCTCCACCTCGCTTTTACACTAAAAACTGCAGGAACTTCAAACTGGCACTAGAAATAACACTAGAAACCAGAGTAAAAGTTTCCCTGCAAACAATTCCACGTGTGCTAGATGAACGGACGTCTCTCAACATGCTCAGTTCTGAGAGATAAGTGTGTGTGAAAACCATCCTTAACCTAGCTGGTTGGGAAAACAAAGTTTCTTTTCTGATGCAAACTGTATTCCAAACATATATATGGGGAGGTACTCGCTCCAAATAGGTTTTACAATAAAAACTGCAGTAACTTCATACCGGCACTATGAAACACACTGAGAAACCAGAGTATAAGTTTCCCTGCATAAATTTCCAATTTTTGCTATTCAATGAACTTCTCTCTACATGAACTGTTCTGAGAGATAAGGGTGTATGAAAGCTGACTTCACCTAGCTTGTTGGGAGCACAAAGTTTCTTTTCAGTTGCAAACTGCACTCCATAAATATATATGGGGTGGTACTCGCTCCAACTCGATTTTACAGAGAAAACTGCAGGAACTTCAAACCGGCACTAGGAAACACACTGAGAAAACAGAGTAAAAGTTTCTCATACAACCTCTTCCCATTGTGCTAGATGAACGTACGTCTCTCCGCATGCTCATTTCTGAGTTATAAGTGTGTGTGAAAGCCGTCCTTCAACAAGAATGTTGGGAAAACAAAGTTTCTTTTCAGTTGCAAAATGTACTCCATACATATATATGGGGAGGTACTCCTTCCAACTCGGTTTTACAGTGAAAACTGCAGGAACTTCAAACCGGCAGTAGGAAAAACACTGAGAAACCAGAGAAAAGTTTCTCCTGAAAACCGTTCCCTTTGTGCAACACGAACGAACGTCTCTCCACATGCTCAGTTCTGACAGGTTAATGTGTGTGAAAGTCTTCCTTCAACAAGCTTGTTGGGAACACAAAGTTTCTTTTCAGTTGCCAACTACATTCCACACAGATATATGAGGAGGAACACGCTCCAGCACGGTTTTACACTGAAAACTGCAGGAACTTCAAACCGGCGCTAGGAAACACACGGAGAATCTAGATTTAAATTTCCCAGAAACACGTTCCTTTGTGCTACATCAACGAACGTCTTTCCACATGCTCATTTCTGAGAGATAAGTGTGTGTGAAGCCGTCCTTTATTTAGCTTGCTGGGAACACAAAGTTCTTTATATTTGCAAATGGTAATCCATACATATATATGGGGAGGTACTCGATCCAGCTCGGTTTTACAGTGAAAACTGCAGGAACTTCAAACCGGCACTAGGAAACACACTGAGAAAACAGAGTAAAAATTTCCCCTGAAACCCGTTCCCTTTGTGCAATATGAACGAACGTCTCTCCACATGCTCAGTTCTGAGAGAAAAATGTGTGTGAAAGCCGTCCTTCAACTAGCTTGTTCGGAACACAAAGTTTCTTTACAGTTGCCAACTACATTCCATACAGATATATGGGGAGGAACATGCTCCAACACGGTTTTACACTGAAAAATGCAGAAAATTCAAACCAGCGCTAGGAAACACACTGAGAATAGAGAGTTAAATTTCCACTGCAAAACGTTCCTTTTGTGCTAGAAGAAAGAAAGTCTCTCCACATGCTCAGTTCTGAGGGATAAGTGTTTGTGAAAGCCGTCCTTCACCCTGCTTGTTGGGAACACAAAGTTTCTTTTCAGGTGCGAACTAAATTCCATATATATATATGGGGAGGAACACGCTCCAATTCGGTTTTACAGTGAAAACTGCAGAAACTTCAAACTGGCACGAGGAAAGACACTGAGAAACCAGACAAAAATTTCAACTTAAACCCTTCCAACTGTGCAACCTGAACGAACGTCTCTCCACATGCTCAGTTCTGAGAGATATATGTGTGTGAAAGCCGTCCTTCAAGAAGCTTGTTTGGAACACAAAGTTTCTTTTCAGTTGCAAACTACATTCCATACATATATATGGGGAGGTACTCGCTCCAACGTGGTTTTACAGTGAAAACTGCAGGAACTTCAAACTGGCACGAGGAAACACACTGAGAATCCAGAGTAAAAGTTTCCCCTGCAACCCAATCATTTTGTGCTAAAAGAACGAATGTCTCTCCACATGCTCAATTCTGAGAGATAATTGTGTATGAAAGCCGTCCTTCACATAACTTGATGGGAACACAAAGTTTCTTTTCAGTTGCAAAATACAATCCATACATATGTATGGGGAGGTACAAGCTCCAACACGGTTTTACAGTGAAAACTACAGGAACATCATACCGGTGCTAGGAAACACACAGAGAAACAAGATAAAATGTTTCTCCTGCAATCCATTCCATTTGTGCTAGAAGAACGAAAGTTTCTCCACGTGCTCAGTTCTCACAGATAATTGTGTGTGAAAGCCGTACTTCACCTAGCTTGTTGGGAACACAAAATTACTTTTCAGGTGCAAACTACACTCAATAAATTTATACGTGGTGGTCCTTGCTCCAACTCTCTTTTACAGTGAAAACTGCAGAAACTTCAAACAGGCACGAGGAAACAAACTGAGAAACCAGAGTAAAAATTTCCCCTGGATCCCGTTCCTTTTGTGCAACATGAACGAACGTCTCTCCACATGCTCAGTTCTGAAAGATAAATGGGTGTGAAAGCCGTCCTTCAACTAGCTTGTTGGGAACACAAAGTTTCTTTTCAGTTGCAAACTACATTCCATACATATATATGGGAAGGTACACGCTCGAACTCGGTTTTACACTGCAAACTGAAGGAAATTCAAACCGGCGCTAGGAAACACACTGCGAAAACAGAGTAAAAGTTTCCCCTGCAAACATTTCCCTTTGTGCTAGAAGAACAAACATCTCTCCACATGCTCAGTTCTTTGAGATAAGTGTGTGTGAAAGCCGTCCTTCAACTAGCTTGTTTGGAATACAATGTTTCATTTCAGTTGAAAATGATAATCCATACATATATATGGGGATGTACAAGCTCCAACTCGTTTTTACACTGAAAACTGCAGGAACTTCAAACCGACACTAGGAATAACACTAGAAACCAGAGTAAAAGTTTCCCTGCAAACAATTCCACGTGTGCTAGATGAACGAACGTCTCTCAACATGCTCAGTTCTGAGAGATAAGTGTGTGTGAAAACCATCCTTAACCTAGCTGGTTGGGAAAACAAAGTTTCTTTTCTGAAGCAAACTGTATTCCATACATATATATGGGGAGGTACTCGCTCCAAATAGGTTTTACAATGAAAACTGCAGTAACTTCATACCGGCACTATGAAACACACTAAGAAACCAGAGTATAAGTTTCCCTGTATAAATTTCCAATTTTTGCTATTCAATGAACTTCTCTCTACATGAAGTGTTCTGAGAGATAAGGGTGTATGAAAGCCGACTTCACCTAGCTTGTTGGGAACACAAAGTTTCTTTTCAGTTGCAAACTGCACTCCATAAATTTATATGGAGTGGTACTCGCTCCAACCCGATTTTACAGAGAAAACTGCAGGAACTTCAAACCGGCACTAGGAAACACACTGAGAAAACAGAGTAAAAGTTTCTCATACAACCTCTTCCCATTGTGCTAGATGAACGTACGTCTATCCACATGCTCATTTCTGAGTTATTAGTGTGTGTGAAAGCCGTCCTTCAACAAGAATGTTGGGAAAACAAAGTTTCTTTTCAGTTGCAAAATGTACTCCATACATATATATGGGGAGGTACTCCTTCCAACTCGGTTTTACAGTGAAAACTGCAGGAACTTCAAACCGGCAGTAGGAAAAACACTGAGAAACCAGAGAAAAGTTTCTCCTGAAAACCGTTCCCTTTGTGCAACATGAACGAACGTCTCACCACATGTTCAGTTCGGACAGGTTAATTTTTTGTGAAAGTCTTCCTTCAACAAGCTTGTTGGGAACACAAAGTTTCTTTTCAGTTGCCAACTACATTCCACACAGATATATGAGGAGGAACACGCTCCAGCACGGTTTTACACTGAAAACTGCAGGAACTTCAAACCGGCGCTAGGAAACACACGGAGAATCTAGATTTAAATTTCCCAGAAACACGTTCCTTGTGCTACATCAACGAACGTCTTTCCACATGCTCATTTCTGAGAGATAAGTGTGTGTGAAGCCGTCCTTTATTTAGCTTGCTGGGAACACAAAGTTCTTTATATTTGCAAATGGTAATCCATACATATATATGGGGAGGTACTCGATCCAGCTCGGTTTTACAGTGAAAACTGCAGGAACTTCAAACCGGCACTAGGAAACACACTGAGAAAACAGAGTAAAAATTTCCCCTGAAACCCGTTCCCTTTGTGCAATATGTACGAACGTCTCTCCACATGCTCAGTTCTGAGAGAAAACTGTGTGTGAAAGCCGTCCTTCAACTAGCTTGTTCGGAACACAATGTTTCTTTACAGTTGCCAACTACATTCCATACAGATATATGGGGAGGAACACGCTCCAACACGGTTTTACACTGAAAAATGCAGAAAATTCAAACCGGCGCTAGGAAACACACTGAGAATCCAGAGTTAAATTTCCACTGCAAAACGTTCCTTTTGTGTTAGAAGAAAGAAAGTCTCTCCACATGCTCAGTTCTGAGGGATAAGTGTTTGTGAAAGCCGTCCTTCACCCTGCTTGTTGGGAACTCAAAGTTTCTTTTCAGGTGCGAACTAAATTCCATATATATATATGGGGAGGATCACGCTCCAATTCGGTTTTACAGTGAAAACTGCAGAAACTTCAAACTGGCACGAGGAAAGACATTGAGAAACCAGACAAAAATTTCAACTTAAACCCTTCCAACTGTGCAACCTGAACGAACGTCTCTCCACATGCTCAGTTCTTAGAGATATATGTGTGTCAAAGCCGTCCTTCAAGAAGCTTGTTTGGAACACAAAGTTTCTTTTCAGTTGCAAACTACATTCCATACATATATATGGGGAGGTACTCGCTCCAACGTGGTTTTACAGTGAAAATTGCAGGAACTTCAAACTGGCACGAGGAAACACACTGAGAATCCAGAGTAAAAGTTTCCCCTGCAACCCAATCACTTTGTGCTAAAAGAACGAATGTATCTCCACATGCTCAATTCTGAGAGATAATTGTGTATGAAAGCCATCCTTCATATATCTTGATGGGAACACAAAGTTTCTTTTCAGTTGCAAAATACAATCCATACATATGTATGGGGAGGTACAAGCTCCAACACGGTTTTACAGTGAAAACTACAGGAACTTCATACCGGTGCTAGGAAACACACAGAGAAACAAGATAAAATATTTCTCCTGCAATCCATTCCATTTGTGCTAGAAGAACGAAAGTTTCTCCACGTGCTCTGTTCCCACAGACAATTGTGTATGAAAGCCGTAGTTCACCTAGCTTGTTGGGAACACAAAATTACTTTTCAGGTGCAAACTACACTCAATAAATTTATACGTGGTGGTCCTTGCTCCAACTCACTTTTACAGTGAAAACTGCAGAAACTTCAAACAGGCACGAGGAAACAAACTGAGAAACCAGAGTAAAAATTTCCCCTGGATCCCGTTCCCTTTGTGCAACATGAACGAACGTCTCTCCACATGCTCAGTTCTGAAAGATAAATGGGTGTGAAAGCCGTCCTTCAACTAGCTTGTTGGGAACACAAAGTTTTTTTTCAGTTGCAAACTACATTCCATACATATATATGGGAAGGTACACGCTCGAACTCGGTTTTACACTGCAAACTGAAGGAAATTCAAACCGGCGCTAGGAAACACACTGCGAAAACAGAGTAAAAGTTTCCCCTGCAAACATTTCCCTTTGTGCTAGAAGAACAAACATCTCTCCACATGCTCAGTTCTTTGAGATAAGTGTGTGTGAAAGCCGTCCTTCAACTAGCTTGTTTGGAATACAATGTTTCATTTCAGTTGAAAATGATAATCCATACATATATATGGGGATGTACAAGCTCCAACTCGTTTTTACAGTGAAAACTGCAGGAATTTCAAACCAGAACTAGGAAACACACTGAGAAACCAGAGTAAAAGCTTCTCCAGCAAATTGTTCCCATATTGTTAGATGAATGAAAGTCTCTCCTTATACTCAGTTCTGATGGATAAGTTTGTGTGAAAGCAGTACTTCACCTAGCTTTTTGGGAACACAAAGTTTCTTTTCAGTTACAAATAGTACTCCATACATATATATGGGGATGTACTCGCTCCACCTCGCTTTTACACTGAAAACTGCAGGAACTTCAAACCGGCACTAGGAATAACACTAGAAACCAGAGTAAAAGTTTCCCTGCAAACAATTCCACGTGTTCTAGATGAACGAACGTCTCTCAACATGCTCAGTACTGAGAGATAAGTGTGTGTGAAAACCATCCTTAACCTAACTGGTTGGGAACACAAAGTTTCTTTTCAGTTGCAAACTACATTCCATACATATATATGGGAAGGTACACGCTCGAACTCGGTTTTACACTGCAAACTGAAGGAAATTCAAACCGGCGCTAGGAAACACACTGCGAAAACAGAGTAAAAGTTTTTCCTGCAAACATTTCCCTTTGTGCTAGAAGAACGAAAGTCTCTCCACATGCTCAGTTCAGACAGATAATTGTGTTTGAAAGCTGCCCTTCACTTAGCTTGTTGGGAACACAAAGTTTCTTTTCTCTTGCAAATTATACTCCATAGATATATAAGGGGAGGAACTAGCCCCAAATCGTTCTTACAGTGAAAATGGCAGGAAATTCAAACCGGCACTAGGAAACAAACTGTGAAACCAGAGTAAAAGTTTCTCATGCAACCAGTTCCCTTTGTGCTAGATGAACAAATATCTCTCCACATGCTCAGATCTTTGAGATAAGTGTGTGTGAAAGCCGTACTTCAACTAGCTTGTTTGGAATACAATGTTTCTTTTCAGTTGAAAATGATAATCCATACATATATATGGGGATGTACAAGCTCCAACTCGTTTTTACAGTGAAAACTGCAGGAATTTCAAACCAGAACTAGGAAACACACTGAGAAACCAGAGTAAAAGCTTCTCCTACAACTTGTTCCCATTTTGTTAGATGAATGAAAGTCTCTCCACATGCTCAGTTCTGATGGATAAGTTTGTGTGAAAGCAGTACTTCACCTAGCTTGTTGGGAACACAAAGTTTCTTTTCAGTTACAAATAGTACTCCATACATATATATGGGGATGTACTCGCTCCACCTCGCTTTTACACTGAAAACTGCAGGAACTTCAAACCGGCACTAGGAATAACACTAGAAACCAGAGTAAAAATTTCCCTGCAAACAATTCCACGTGTGCTAGATGAACGAACGTCTCTCAACATGCTCAGTTCTGAGAGATAAGTGTGTGTGAAAACCATCCTTAACCTAGCTGGTTGGGAAAACAAAGTTTCTTTTCTGAAGCAAACTGTATTCCATACATATATATGGGGAGGTACTCGCTCCAAATAGGTTTTACAATGAAAACTGCAGTAACTTCATACCGGCACTATGAAACACACTGAGAAAGCAGAGTATAAGTTTCCCTGAATAAATTTCCAATTGTTGTTATTCAATGAACTTCCCTCTACATGAAGTGTTCTGAAAGATAAGGGTGTATGAAAGCCGACTTCACCTAGCTTGTTGGGAACACAAAGTTTCTTTTCAGTTGCAAACTGCACTCCATAAATATATATGGAGTGGTACTCGCTCCAACCCGATTTTACAGAGAAAACTGCAGGAACTTCAAACCGGCACTAGGAAACACACTGAGAAAACAGAGTAAAAGTTTCTCATACAACCTCTTCCCATTGTGCTAGATGAACGTACGTCTCTCCACATGCTCATTTCTGAGTTATAAGTGTGTGTGAAAGCCGTCCTTCAACAAGAATGTTGGGAAAACAAAGTTTCTTTTCAGTTGCAAAATGTACTCCATACATATATATGGGGAGGTACTCCTTCCAACTCGGTTTTACAGTGAAAACTGCAGGAACTTCAAACCGGCAGTAGGAAAAACACTGAGAAACCAGAGAAAAGTTTCTCCTGAAAACCGTTCCCTTTGTGCAACATGAACGAACGTCTCTCCACATGCTCAGTTCTGACAGGTTAATGTGTGTGAAAGTCTTTCTTCAACAAGCTTGTTGGGAACACAATGTTTCTTTTCAGTTGCCAACTACATTCCACACAGATATATGAGGAGGTACACGCTCCAGCACGGTTTTACACTGAAAACTGCAGGAACTTCAAACCGGCGCTAGGAAACACACGGAGAATCTAGATTTAAATTTCCCAGAAACACGTTCCTTTGTACTACATCAACGAACGTCTTTCCACATGCTCATTTCTGAGAGATAAGTGTGTGTGAAGCCGTCCTTTATTTAGCTTGCTGGGAACACATAGTTCTTTACATTTGCAAATGGTAATCCGTACATATATATGGGGAGGTACTCGATCCAGCTCAGTTTTACAGTGAAAACTGCAGGAACTTCAAACCGGCACTAGGAAACACACTGAGAAAACAGAGTAAAAATTTCCCCTGAAACCCGTTCCCTTTGTGCAATATGAACGAACGTCTCTCCACATGCTCAGTTCTGAGAGAAAAATGTGTGTGAAAGCCGTCCTTCAACAAGCTTGTTCGGAACACAAAGTTTCTTTACAGTTGCCAACTACATTCCATACAGATATATGGGGAGGAACACGCTCCAACATGGTTTTACACTGAAAAATGCAGAAAATTCAAACCGGCGCTAGGAAACACACTGAGAATCCAGAGTTAAATTTCCACTGCAAAACGTTCCTTTTGTGCTAGAAGAAAGAAAGTCTCTCCACATGCTCAGTTCTGAGGGATAAGTGTTTGTGAAAGCCGTCCTTCACCCTGCTTGTTGGGAACACAAAGTTTCTTTTCAGGTGCAAACTAAATTCCATATATATATATGGGGAGGAACACGCTCCAATTCGGTTTTACAGTGAAAACTGCAGAAACTTCAAACTGGCACGAGGAAAGACACTGAGAAACCAGACAAAAATTTCAACTTAAACCCTTCCAACTGTGCAACCTGAACGAACGTCTCTCCACATGCTCAGTTCTGAGAGATATATGTGTGTCAAAGCCGTCCTTCAAGAAGCTTGTTTGGAACACAAAGTTCTTTTCAGTTGCAAAATACAATCCATACTTATGTATGGGGAGGTACAAGCTCCAACACGGTTTTACAGTGAAAACTACAGGAACATCATACCGGTGCTAGGAAACACACAGAGAAACAAGATAAAATGTTTCTCCTGCAATCCATTCCATTTGTGCTAGAAGAACGAAAGTTTCTCCACGTGCTCAGTTCTCACAGATAATTGTGTGTGAAAGCCGTACTCACCTAGCTTGTTGGGAACACAAAATTATTTTCAGGTGCAAACTACACTCAATAAATTTATACGTGGTGGTCCTTGCTCCAACTCACTTTTACAGTGAAAACTGCAGAAACTTCAAACAGGCACGAGGAAACAAACTGAGAAACCAGAGTAAAAATTTCCCCTGGATCCCGTTCCCTTTGTGCAACATGAACGAACGTCTCTCCACATGCTCAGTTCTGAAAGGTAAATGGGTGTGAAAGCCGTCCTTCAACTAGCTTGTTGGGAACACAAAGTTTCTTTTCAGTTGCAAACTACATTCCATACATATATATGGGAAGGTACACGCTCGAACTCGGTTTTACACTGCAAACTGAAGGAAATTCAAACCGGCGCTAGGAAACACACTGCGAAAACAGAGTAAAAGTTTCCCCTGCAAACATTTCCCTTTGTGCTAGAAGAACAAACATCTCTCCACATGCTCAGTTCTTTGAGATAAGTGTGTGTGAAAGCCGTCCTTCAACTAGCTTGTTTGGAATACAATGTTTCATTTCAGTTGAAAATGATAATCCATACATATATATGGGGATGTACAAGCTCCAACTCGTTTTTACAGTGAAAACTGCAGGAATTTCAAACCAGAACTAGGAAACACACTGAGAAACCAGAGTAAAACTTCTCCTGCAACTTTTTCCCATTTTGTTAGATGAATGAAAGTCTCTCCACATACTCAGTTCTGATGGATAAGTTTGTGTGAAAGCAGTACTTCACCTAGCTTTTTGGGAACACAAAGTTTCTTTTCAGTTACAAATAGTACTCCATACATATATATGGGGATATACTCGCTCCACCTCGCTTTTACACTGAAAACAGCAGGAACATCAAATCGGCATTAGGAATAACACTAGAAACCAGAGTAAAATTTTCCCTGCAAACAATTCCACGTGTGCTAGATGAACGAACGTCTCTCAACATGCTCAGTACTGAGAGATAAGTGTGTGTGAAAACCATCCTTAACCTAACTGGTTGGGAACACAAAGTTTCTTTTCAGTTGCAAACTACATTCCATATATATATATGGGAAGGTACACGCTCGAACTCGGTTTTACACTGCAAACTGAAGGAAATTCAAACCGGCGCTAGGAAACACACTGCGAAAACAGAGTAAAAGTTTCCCCTGAAAACATTTCCCTTTGTGCTAGAAGAACGAAAGTCTCTCCACATGCTCAGTTCAGACAGATAATTGTGTGTGAAAGCTGCCCTTCACTTAGCTTGTTGGGAACACAAAGTTTCTTTTCTCTTGCAAATTATACTCCATAGATATATAAGGGGAGGAACTAGCCCCAAATCGTTCTTACAGTGAAAATTGCAGGAAATTCAAACCGGCACTAGGAAACAAACTGTGAAACCAGAGTAAAAGTTTCTCATGCAACCAGTTCCCTTTGTGCTAGATGAACAAATATCTCTCCACATGCTCAGTTCTTTGAGATAAGTGTGTATGAAAGCCGTCCTTCAACTATCTTGTTTGGAATACAATGTTTCTTTTCAGTTGAAAATGATAATCCATACATATATATGGGGATGTACAAGCTCCAACTCGTTTTTACAGTGAAAACTGCAGGAATTTCAAACCAGAACTAGGAAACACACTGAGAAACCAGAGTAAAAGCTTCTCCTGCAAATTGTTCCCATTTTGTTAGATGAATGAAAGTCTCTCCACATGCTCAGTTCTGATGGATAAGTTTGTGTGAAAGCAGTACTTCACCTAGCTTGTTGGGAACACAAAGTTTCTTTTCAGTTACAAATAGTACTCCATACATATATATGGGGATGTACTCGCTCCACCTCGCTTTTACACTGAAAACTGCAGGAACTTCAAACCTGCACTAGAAATAACACTAGAAACCAGAGTAAAAGTTTCCCTGCAAACAATTCCACGTGTGCTAGATGAACGAACGTCTCTCAACATGCTCAGTTCTGAGAGATAAGTGTGTGTGAAAACCATCCTTAACCTAGCTGGTTGGGAAAATAAAGTTTCTTTTCTGAAGCAAACTGTATTCCATACATATATATGGGGAGGTACTCGCTCCAAATAGGTTTTACAATGAAAACTGCAGTAACTTCATACCGGCACTATGAAACACACTGAGAAACCAGAGTATAAGTTTCCCTGCATAAATTTCCAATTTTTGCTAATCAATGAACTTCTCTCTACATGAACTGTTCTGAGAGATAAGGGTGTATGAAAGCTGACTTCACCTAGCTTGTTGGGAACACAAAGTTTCTTTTCAGTTGCAAACTGCACTCCATAAATATATATGGGGTGGTACTCGCTCCAACTCGATTTTACAGAGAAAACTGCAGGAACTTCAAACCGGCACTAGGAAACACACTGAGAAAACAGAGTAAAAGTTTCTCATACAACCTCTTCCCATTGTGCTAGATGAACGTACGTCTCTCCACATGCTCATTTCTGAGTTATAAGTGTGTGTGAAAGCCGTCCTTCAACAAGAATGTTGGGAAAACAAAGTTTCTTTTCAGTTGCAAAATGTACTCCATACATATATATGGGGAGGTACTCCTTCCAACTCGGTTTTACAGTGAAAACTGCAGGAACTTCAAACCGGCAGTAGGAAAAACACTGAGAAACCAGAGAAATGTTTCTCCTGAAAACCGTTCCCTTTGTGCAACACGAACGAACGTCTCTCCACATGCTCAGTTCTGACAGGTTAATGTGTGTGAAAGTCTTCCTTCAACAAGCTTGTTGGGAACACAAAGTTTCTTTTCAGTTGCCAACTACATTCCACACAGATATATGAGGAGGTACACACTCCAGCACGGTTTTACACTGAAAACTGCAGGAACTTCAAACCGGCGCTAGGAAACACACGGAGAATCTAGATTTAAATTTCCCAGAAACACGTTCCTTTGTGCTACATCAACGAACGTCTTTCCACATGCTCATTTCTGAGAGATAAGTGTGTGTGAAGCCGTCCTTTATTTAGCTTGCTGGGAACACAAAGTTCTTTATATTTGCAAATGGTAATCCATACATATATATGGGGAGGTACTCGATCCAGCTCGGTTTTACAGTGAAAACTGCAGGAACTTCAAACCGGCACTAGGAAACACACTGAGAAAACAGAGTAAAAATTTCCCCTGAAACCCGTTCCCTTTGTGCAATATGAACGAACGTCTCTCCACATGCTCAGTTCTGAGAGAAAAATGTGTGTGAAAGCCGTCCTTCAACTAGCTTGTTCGGAACACAAAGTTTCTTTACAGTTGCCAACTACATTCCATACAGATATATGGGGAGGAACATGCTCCAACACGGTTTTACACTGAAAAATGCAGAAAATTCAAACCGGCGCTAGGAAACACACTGAGAATAGAGAGTTAAATTTCCACTGCAAAACGTTCCTTTTGTGCTAGAAGAAAGAAAGTCTCTCCACATGCTCAGTTCTGAGGGATAAGTGTTTGTGAAAGCCGTCCTTCACCCTGCTTGTTGGGAACACAAAGTTTATTTTCAGGTGCGAACTAAATTCCATATGTATATATGGGGAGGAACACGCTCCTATTCGGTTTTACAGTGAAAACTGCAGAAACTTCAAACTGGCACGAGGAAAGACACTGAGAAACCAGACAAAAATTTCAACTTAAACCCTTCCAACTGTGCAACCTGAACGAACGTCTCTCCACATGCTCAGTTCTGAGAGATATATGTGTGCCAAAGCCGTCCTTCAAGAAGCTTGTTTGGAACACAAAGTTTCTTTTCAGTTGCAAACTACATTCCATACATATATATGGGGAGGTACTCGCTCCAACGTGGTTTTACAGTGAAAACTGCAGGAACTTCAAACTGGCACGAGGAAACACACTGAGAATCCAGAGTAAAAGATTCCCCTGCAAACCAATCATTTTGTGCTAAAAGAACGAATGTCTCTCCACATGCTCAATTCTGAGAGATAATTGTGTATGAAAGCCGTCCTTCACATATCTTGATGGGAACACAAAGTTTCTTTTCAGTTGCAAAATACAATCCATACATATGTATGGGGAGGTACAAGCTCCAACACGGTTTTACAGTGAAAACTACAGGAACATCATACCGGTGCTAGGAAACACACAGAGAAACAAGATAAAATGTTTCTCCTGCAATCCATTCCATTTGTGCTAGAAGAACGAAAGTTTCTCCACGTGCTCAGTTCTCACAGATAATTGTGTGTGAAAGCCGTACTTCACCTAGCTTGTTGGGAACACAAAATTACTTTTCAGGTGCAAACTACACTCAATAAATTTATACGTGGTGGTCCTTGCTCCAACTCACTTTTACAGTGAAAACTGCAGAAAATTCAAACAGGCACGAGGAAACAAACTGAGAAACCAGAGTAAAAATTTCCCCTGGATCCCGTTCCCTTTGTGCAACATGAACGAACGTCTCTCCACATGCTCAGTTCTGAAAGATAAATGGGTGTGAAAGCCGTCCTTCAACTAGCTTGTTGGGAACACAAAGTTTCTTTTCAGTTGCAAACTACATTCCATACATATATATGGGAAGGTACACGCTCGAACTCGGTTTTACACTGCAAACTGAAGGAAATTCAAACCGGCGCTAGGAAACACACTGCGAAAACAGAGTAAAAGTTTCCCCTGCAAACATTTCCCTTTGTGCTAGAAGAACAAACATCTCTCCACATGCTCAGTTCTTTGAGATAAGTGTGTGTGAAAGCCGTCCTTCAACTAGCTTGTTTGGAATACAATGTTTCATTTCAGTTGAAAATGATAATCCATACATATATATGGGGATGTACAAGCTCCAACTCGTTTTTACAGTGAAAACTGCAGGAATTTCAAACCAGAACTAGGAAACACACTGAGAAACCAGAGTAAAACTTCTCCTGCAACTTTTTCCCATTTTGTTAGATGAATGAAAGTCTCTCCACATACTCAGTTCTGATGGATAAGTTTGTGTGAAAGCAGTACTTCACCTAGCTTTTTGGGAACACAAAGTTTCTTTTCAGTTACAAATAGTACTCCATACATATATATGGGGATGTACTCGCTCCACCTCGCTTTTACACTGAAAACAGCAGGAACTTCAAATCGGCACTAGGAATAACACTGGAAACCAGAGTAAAAGTTTCCCTGCAAACAATTCCACGTGTGCTAGATGAACGAACGTCTCTCAGCATGCTCAGTACTGAGAGATAAGTGTGTGTGAAAACCATCCTTAACCTAACTGGTTGGGAACACAAAGTTTCTTTTCAGTTGCAAACTACATTCCATATATATATATGGGAAGGTACACGCTCGAACTCGGTTTTACACTGCAAACTGAAGGAAATTCAAACCGGCTCTAGGAAACACACTGCGAAAACAGAGTAAAAGTTTCCCCTGCAAACATTTCCCTTTGTGCTAGAAGAACGAAAGTCTCTCCACATGCTCAGTTCAGACAGATAATTGTGTGTGAAAGCTGCCCTTCACTTAGCTTGTTGGGAACACAAAGTTTCTTTTCTCTTGCAAATTATACTCCATAGATATATAAGGGGAGGAACTAGCCCCAAATCGTTCTTACAGTGAAAATGGCAGGAAATTCAAACCGGCACTAGGAAATAAATTGTGAAACCAGAGTAAAAGTTTCTCATGCAACCAGTTCCCTTTGTGCTAGATGAACAAATATCTCTCCACATGCTCAGTTCTTTGAGATAAGTGTGTGTGAAAGCCGTCCTTCAACTAGCTTGTTTGGAATACAATGTTTCTTTTCAGTTGAAAATGATAATCCATACATATATATGGGGATGTACAAGCTCCAACTCGTTTTTACAGTGAAAACTGCAGGAATTTCAAACCAGAACTAGGAAACACACTGAGAAACCAGAGTAAAAGCTTCTCCTGCAAATTGTTCCCATTTTGTTAGATGAATGAAAGTCTCTCCACATGCTCAGTTCTGATGGATAAGTTTGTGTGAAAGCAGTACTTCACCTAGCTTGTTGGGAACACAAAGTTTCTTTTCAGTTACAAATAGTACTCCATACATATATATGGGGATGTACTCGCTCCACCTCGCTTTTACACTGAAAACTGCAGGAACTTCAAACCGGCACTAGGAATAACACTAGAAACCAGAGTAAAAGTTTCCCTGCAAACAATTCCACGTGTGCTAGATGAACGAACGTCTCTCAACATGCTCAGTTCTGAGAGATAAGTGTGTGTGAAAACCATCCTTAACCTAGCTGGTTGGGAAAACAAAGTTTCTTTTCTGATGCAAACTGTATTTCATACATATATATGGGGAGGTACTCGCTCCAAATAGGTTTTACAATGAAAACTGCAGTAACTTCATACCGGCACTATGAAACACACTGAGAAACCAGAGTATAAGTTTCCCTGCATAAATTTCCAATTTTTGCTATTCAATGAACTTCTCTCTACATGAACTGTTCTGAGAGATAAGGGTGTATGAAAGCTGACTTCACCTAGCTTGTTGGGAACACAAAGTTTCTTTTCAGTTGCAAACTGCACTCCATAAATATATATGGGGTGGTACTCGCTCCAACTCGATTTTACAGAGAAAACTGCAGGAACTTCAAACCGGCACTAGGAAACACACTGAGAAAACAGAGTAAAAGTTTCTCATACAACCTCTTCCCATTGTGCTAGATGAACGTACGTCTCTCCACATGCTCATTTCTGAGTTATAAGTGTGTGTGAAAGCCGTCCTTCAACAAGAATGTTGGGAAAACAAAGTTTCTTTTCAGTTGCAAAATGTACTCCATACATATATATGGGGAGGTACTCCTTCCAACTCGGTTTTACAGTGAAAACTGCAGGAACTTCAAACCGGCAGTAGGAAAAACACTGAGAAACCAGAGAAAAGTTTCTCCTGAAAACCGTTCCCTTTGTGCAACACGAACGAACGTCTCTCCACATGCTCAGTTCTGACAGGTTAATGTGTGTGAAAGTCTTCCTTCAACAAGCTTGTTGGGAACACAAAGATTCTTTTCAGTTGCCAACTACATTCCACACAGATATATGAGGAGGTACACACTCCAGCACGGTTTTACACTGAAAACTGCAGGAACTTCAAACCGGCGCTAGGAAACACACGGAGAATCTAGATTTAAATTTCCCAGAAACACGTTCCTTTGTGCTACATCAACGAACGTCTTTCCACATGCTCATTTCTGAGAGATAAGTGTGTGTGAAGCCGTCCTTTATTTAGCTTGCTGGGAACACAAAGTTCTTTATATTTGCAAATGGTAATCCATACATATATATGGGGAGGTACTCGATCCAGCTCGGTTTTACAGTGAAAACTGCAGGAACTTCAAACCGGCACTAGGAAACACACTGAGAAAACAGAGTAAAAATTTCCCCTGAAACCCGTTCCCTTTGTGCAATATGAACGAACGTCTCTCCACATGCTCAGTTCTGAGAGAAAAATGTGTGTGAAAGCCGTCCTTCAACTAGCTTGTTCGGAACACAAAGTTTCTTTACAGTTGCCAACTACATTCCATACAGATATATGGGGAGGAACATGCTCCAACACGGTTTTACACTGAAAAATGCAGAAAATTCAAACCAGCGCTAGGAAACACACTGAGAATAGAGAGTTAAATTTCCACTGCAAAACGTTCCTTTTGTGCTAGAAGAAAGAAAGTCTCTCCACATGCTCAGTTCTGAGGGATAAGTGTTTGTGAAAGCCGTCCTTCAACCTGCTTGTTGGGAACACAAAGTTTCTTTTCAGGTGCGAACTAAATTCCATATATATATATGGGGAGGAACACGCTCCAACGTGGTTTTACAGTGAAAACTGCAGAAACTTCAAACTGGCACGAGGAAAGACACTGAGAAACCAGACAAAAATTTCAACTTAAACCCTTCCAACTGTGCAACCTGAACGAACGTCTCTCCACATGCTCAGTTCTGAGAGATATATGTGTGTGAAAGCCGTCCTTCAAGAAGCTTGTTTGGAACACAAAGTTTCTTTTCAGTTGCAAACTACATTCCATACATATATATGGGGAGGTACTCGCTCCAACGTGGTTTTACAGTGAAAACTGCAGGAACTTCAAACTGGCACGAGGAAACACACTGAGAATCCAGAGTAAAAGATTCCCCTGCAACCCAATCATTTTGTGCTAAAAGAACGAATGTCTCTCCACATGCTCAATTCTGAGAGATAATTGTGTATGAAAGCCGTCCTTCACATATCTTGATGGGAACACAAAGTTTCTTTTCAGTTGCAAAATACAATCCATACATATGTATGGGGAGGTACAAGCTCCAACACGGTTTTACAGTGAAAACTACAGGAACATCATACCGGTGCTAGGAAACACACAGAGAAACAAGATAAAATGTTTCTCCTGCAATCCATTCCATTTGTGCTAGAAGAACGAAAGTTTCTCCACGTGCTCAGTTCTCACAGATAATTGTGTGTGAATGCCGTACTCACCTAGCTTGTTGGGAACACAAAATTACTTTTCAGGTGCAAACTACACTCAATAAATTTATACGTGGTGGTCCTTGCTCCAACTCACTTTTACAGTGAAAACTGCAGAAACTTCAAACAGGCACGAGGAAACAAACTGAGAAACCAGAGTAAAAATTTCCCCTGGATCCCGTTCCCTTTGTGCAACATGAACGAACGTCTCTCCACATGCTCAGTTCTGAAAGATAAATGGGTGTGAAAGCCGTCCTTCAACTAGCTTGTTGGGAACACAAAGTTTCTTTTCAGTTGCAAACTACATTCCATACATATATATGGGAAGGTACACGCTCGAACTCGGTTTTACACTGCAAACTGAAGGAAATTCAAACCGGCGCTAGGAAACACACTGCGAAAACAGAGTAAAAGTTTCCCCTGCAAACATTTCCCTTTGTGCTAGAAGAACAAACATCTCTCCACATGCTCAGTTCTTTGAGATAAGTGTGTGTGAAAGCCGTCCTTCAACTAGCTTGTTTGGAATACAATGTTTCATTTCAGTTGAAAATGATAATCCATACATATATATGGGGATGTACAAGCTCCAACTCGTTTTTACAGTGAAAACTGCAGGAATTTCAAACCAGAACTAGGAAACACACTGAGAAACCAGAGTAAAACTTCTCCTGCAACTTTTTCCCATTTTGTTAGATGAATGAAAGTCTCTCCACATACTCAGTTCTGATGGATAAGTTTGTGTGAAAGCAGTACTTCACCTAGCTTTTTGGGAACACAAAGTTTCTTTTCAGTTACAAATAGTACTCCATACATATATATGGGGATGTACTCGCTCCACCTCGCTTTTACACTGAAAACAGCAGGAACTTCAAATCGGCACTAGGAATAACACTAGAAACCAGAGTAAAAGTTTCCCTGCAAACAATTCCACGTGTGCTAGATGAACGAACGTCTCTCAACATGCTCAGTACTGAGAGATAAGTGTGTGTGAAAACCATCCTTAACCTAACTGGTTGGGAACACAAAGTTTCTTTTCAGTTGCAAACTACATTCCATATATATATATGGGAAGGTACACGCTCGAACTCGGTTTTACACTGCAAACTGAAGGAAATTCAAACCGGCGCTAGGAAACACACTGCGAAAACAGAGTAAAAGTTTCCCCTGCAAACATTTCCCTTTGTGCTAGAAGAACGAAAGTCTCTCCACATGCTCAGTTCAGACAGATAATTGTGTGTGAAAGCTGCCCTTCACTTAGCTTGTTGGGAACACAAAGTTTCTTTTCTCTTGCAAATTATACTCCATAGATATATAAGGGGAGGAACTAGCCCCAAATCGTTCTTACAGTGAAAATGGCAGGAAATTCAAACCGGCACTAGGAAACAAACTGTGAAACCAGAGTAAAAGTTTCTCATGCAACCAGTTCCCTTTGTGCTAGATGAACAAATATCTCTCCACATGCTCAGTTCTTTGAGATAAGTGTGTGTGAAAGCCGTCCTTCAACTAGCTTGTTTGGAATACAATGTTTCTTTTCAGTTGAAAATGATAATCCATACATATATATGGGGATGTACAAGCTCCAACTCGTTTTTACAGTGAAAACTGCAGGAATTTCAAACCAGAACTAGGAAACACACTGAGAAACCAGAGTAAAAGCTTCTCCTGCAAATTGTTCCCATTTTGTTAGATGAATGAAAGTCTCTCCACATGCTCAGTTCTGATGGATAAGTTTGTGTGAAAGCAGTACTTCACCTAGCTTGTTGGGAACATAAAGTTTCTTTTCAGTTACAAATAGCACTCCATACATATATATGGGGATGTACTCGCTCCACCTCGCTTTTACACTAAAAACTGCAGGAACTTCAAACTGGCACTAGAAATAACACTAGAAACCAGAGTAAAAGTTTCCCTGCAAACAATTCCACGTGTGCTAGATGAACGGACGTCTCTCAACATGCTCAGTTCTGAGAGATAAGTGTGTGTGAAAACCATCCTTAACCTAGCTGGTTGGGAAAACAAAGTTTCTTTTCTGATGCAAACTGTATTCCAAACATATATATGGGGAGGTACTCGCTCCAAATAGGTTTTACAATGAAAACTGCAGTAACTTCATACCGGCACTATGAAACACACTGAGAAACCAGAGTATAAGTTTCCCTGCATAAATTTCCAATTTTTGCTATTCAATGAACTTCTCTCTACATGAACTGTTCTGAGAGATAAGGGTGTATGAAAGCTGACTTCACCTAGCTTGTTGGGAGCACAAAGTTTCTTTTCAGTTGCAAACTGCACTCCATAAATATATATGGGGTGGTACTCGCTCCAACTCGATTTTACAGAGAAAACTGCAGGAACTTCAAACCGGCACTAGGAAACACACTGAGAAAACAGAGTAAAAGTTTCTCATACAACCTCTTCCCATTGTGCTAGATGAACGTACGTCTCTCCGCATGCTCATTTCTGAGTTATAAGTGTGTGTGAAAGCCGTCCTTCAACAAGAATGTTGGGAAAACAAAGTTTCTTTTCAGTTGCAAAATGTACTCCATACATATATATGGGGAGGTACTCCTTCCAACTCGGTTTTACAGTGAAAACTGCAGGAACTTCAAACCGGCAGTAGGAAAAACACTGAGAAACCAGAGAAAAGTTTCTCCTGAAAACCGTTCCCTTTGTGCAACACGAACGAACGTCTCTCCACATGCTCAGTTCTGACAGGTTAATGTGTGTGAAAGTCTTCCTTCAACAAGCTTGTTGGGAACACAAAGTTTCTTTTCAGTTGCCAACTACATTCCACACAGATATATGAGGAGGTACACGCTCCAGCACGGTTTTACACTGAAAACTGCAGGAACTTCAAACCGGCGCTAGGAAACACACGGAGAATCTAGATTTAAATTTCCCAGAAACACGTTCCTTTGTGCTACATCAACGAACGTCTTTCCACATGCTCATTTCTGAGAGATAAGTGTGTGTGAAGCCGTCCTTTATTTAGCTTGCTGGGAACACAAAGTTCTTTATATTTGCAAATGGTAATCCATACATATATATGGGGAGGTACTCGATCCAGCTCGGTTTTACAGTGAAAACTGCAGGAACTTCAAACCGGCACTAGGAAACACACTGAGAAAACAGAGTAAAAATTTCCCCTGAAACCCGTTCCCTTTGTGCAATATGAACGAACGTCTCTCCACATGCTCAGTTCTGAGAGAAAAATGTGTGTGAAAGCCGTCCTTCAACTAGCTTGTTCGGAACACAAAGTTTCTTTACAGTTGCCAACTACATTCCATACAGATATATGGGGAGGAACATGCTCCAACACGGTTTTACACTGAAAAATGCAGAAAATTCAAACCGGCGCTAGGAAACACACTGAGAATAGAGAGTTAAATTTCCACTGCAAAACGTTCCTTTTGTGCTAGAAGAAAGAAAGTCTCTCCACATGCTCAGTTCTGAGGGATAAGTGTTTGTGAAAGCCGTCCTTCACCCTGCTTGTTGGGAACACAAAGTTTCTTTTCAGGTGCGAACTAAATTCCATATATATATATGGGGAGGAACACGCTCCAATTCGGTTTTACAGTGAAAACTGCAGAAACTTCAAACTGGCACGAGGAAAGACACTGAGAAACCAGACAAAAATTTCAACTTAAACCCTTCCAACTGTGCAACCTGAACGAACGTCTCTCCACATGCTCAGTTCTGAGAGATATATGTGTGTGAAAGCCGTCCTTCAAGAAGCTTGTTTGGAACACAAAGTTTCTTTTCAGTTGCAAACTACATTCCATACATATATATGGGGAGGTACTCGCTCCAACGTGGTTTTACAGTGAAAACTGCAGGAACTTCAAACTGGCACGAGGAAACACACTGAGAATCCAGAGTAAAAGTTTCCCCTGCAACCCAATCATTTTGTGCTAAAAGAACGAATGTCTCTCCACATGCTCAATTCTGAGAGATAATTGTGTATGAAAGCCGTCCTTCACATATCTTGATGGGAACACAAAGTTTCTTTTCAGTTGCAAAATACAATCCATACATATGTATGGGGAGGTACAAGCTCCAACACGGTTTTACAGTGAAAACTACAGGAACATCATACCGGTGCTAGGAAACACACAGAGAAACAAGATAAAATGTTTCTCCTGCAATCCATTCCATTTGTGCTAGAAGAACGAAAGTTTCTCCACGTGCTCAGTTCTCACAGATAATTGTGTGTGAAAGCCGTACTCACCTAGCTTGTTGGGAACACAAAATTACTTTTCAGGTGCAAACTACACTCAATAAATTTATACGTGGTGGTCCTTGCTCCAACTCACTTTTACAGTGAAAACTGCAGAAACTTCAAACAGGCACGAGGAAACAAACTGAGAAACCAGAGTAAAAATTTCCCCTGGATCCCGTTCCCTTTGTGCAACATGAACGAACGTCTCTCCACATGCTCAGTTCTGAAAGATAAATGGGTGTGAAAGCCGTCCTTCAACTAGCTTGTTGGGAACACAAAGTTTCTTTTCAGTTGCAAACTACATTCCATACATATATATGGGAAGGTACACGCTCGAACTCGGTTTTACACTGCAAACTGAAGGAAATTCAAACCGGCGCTAGGAAACACACTGCGAAAACAGAGTAAAAGTTTCCCCTGCAAACATTTCCCTTTGTGCTAGAAGAACAAACATCTCTCCACATGCTCAGTTCTTTGAGATAAGTGTGTGTGAAAGCCGTCCTTCAACTAGCTTGTTTGGAATACAATGTTTCATTTCAGTTGAAAATGATAATCCATACATATATATGGGGATGTACAAGCTCCAACTCGTTTTTACAGTGAAAACTGCAGGAATTTCAAACCAGAACTAGGAAACACACTGAGAAACCAGAGTAAAACTTCTCCTGCAACTTTTTCCCATTTTGTTAGATGAATGAAAGTCTCTCCACATACTCAGTTCTGATGGATAAGTTTGTGTGAAAGCAGTACTTCACCTAGCTTTTTGGGAACACAAAGTTTCTTTTAAGTTACAAATAGTACTCCATACATATATATGGGGATGTACTCGCTCCACCTCGCTTTTACACTGAAAACAGCAGGAACTTCAAATCGGCACTAGGAATAACACTAGAAACCAGAGTAAAAGTTTCCCTGCAAACAATTCCACGTGTGCTAGATGAACGAACGTCTCTCAACATGCTCAGTACTGAGAGATAAGTGTGTGTGAAAACCATCCTTAACCTAACTGGTTGGGAACACAAAGTTTCTTTTCAGTTGCAAACTACATTCCATATATATATATGGGAAGGTACACGCTCGAACTCGGTTTTACACTGCAAACTGAAGGAAATTCAAACCGGCGCTAGGAAACACACTGCGAAAACAGAGTAAAAGTTTCCCCTGCAAACATTTCCCTTTGTGCTAGAAGAACGAAAGTCTCTCCACATGCTCAGTTCAGACAGATAATTGTGTGTGAAAGCTGCCCTTCACTTAGCTTGTTGGGAACACAAAGTTTCTTTTCTCTTGCAAATTATACTCCATAGATATATAAGGGGAGGAACTAGCCCCAAATCGTTCTTACAGTGAAAATGGCAGGAAATTCAAACCGGCACTAGGAAACAAACTGTGAAACCAGAGTAAAAGTTTCTCATGCAACCAGTTCCCTTTGTGCTAGATGAACAAATATCTCTCCACATGCTCAGTTCTTTGAGATAAGTGTGTGTGAAAGCCGTCCTTCAACTAGCTTGTTTGGAATACAATGTTTCTTTTCAGTTGAAAATGATAATCCATACATATATATGGGGATGTACAAGCTCCAACTCGTTTTTACAGTGAAAACTGCAGGAATTTCAAACCAGAACTAGGAAACACACTGAGAAACCAGAGTAAAACTTCTCCTGCAAATTGTTCCCATTTTGTTAGATGAATGAAAGTCTCTCCACATGCTCAGTTCTGATGGATAAGTTTGTGTGAAAGCAGTACTTCACCTAGCTTGTTGGGAACATAAAGTTTCTTTTCAGTTACAAATAGCACTCCATACATATATATGGGGATGTACTCGCTCCACCTCGCTTTTACACTAAAAACTGCAGGAACTTCAAACTGGCACTAGAAATAACACTAGAAACCAGAGTAAAAGTTTCCCTGCAAACAATTCCACGTGTGCTAGATGAACGAACGTCTCTCAACATGCTCAGTTCTGAGAGATAAGTGTGTGTGAAAACCATCCTTAACCTAGCTGGTTGGGAAAACAAAGTTTCTTTTCTGATGCAAACTGTATTCCAAACATATTTATGGGGAGGTACTCGCTCCAAATAGGTTTTACAATGAAAACTGCAGTAACTTCATACCGGCACTATGAAACACACTGAGAAACCAGAGTATAAGTTTCCCTGCATAAATTTCCAATTTTTGCTATTCAATGAACTTCTCTCTACATGAACTGTTCTGAGAGATAAGGGTGTATGAAAGCTGACTTCACCTAGCTTGTTGGGAACACAAAGTTTCTTTTCAGTTGCAAACTGCACTCCATAAATATATATGGGGTGGTACTCGCTCCAACTCGATTTTACAGAGAAAACTGCAGGAACTTCAAACCGGCACTAGGAAACACACTGAGAAAACAGAGTAAAAGTTTCTCATACAACCTCTTCCCATTGTGCTAGATGAACGTACGTCTCTCCGCATGCTCATTTCTGAGTTATAAGTGTGTGTGAAAGCCGTCCTTCAACAAGAATGTTGGGAAAACAAAGTTTCTTTTCAGTTGCAAAATGTACTCCATACATATATATGGGGAGGTACTCCTTCCAACTCGGTTTTACAGTGAAAACTGCAGGAACTTCAAACCGGCAGTAGGAAAAACACTGAGAAACCAGAGAAAAGTTTCTCCTGAAAACCGTTCCCTTTGTGCAACACGAACGAAAGTCTCTCCACATGCTCAGTTCTGAAAGGTTAATGTGTGTGAAAGTTTTCCTTCAACAAGCTTGTTGGGAACACAAAGTTTCTTTTCAGTTGCCAACTACATTCCACACAGATATATGAGGAGGTACACGCTCCAGCACGGTTTTACACTGAAAACTGCAGGAACTTCAAACCGGCGCTAGGAAACACACGGAGAATCTAGATTTAAATTTCCCAGAAACACGTTCCTTTGTGCTACATCAACGAACGTCTTTCCACATGCTCATTTCTGAGAGATAAGTGTGTGTGAAGCCGTCCTTTATTTAGCTTGCTGGGAACACAAAGTTCTTTATATTTGCAAATGGTAATCCATACATATATATGGGGAGGTACTCGATCCAGCTCGGTTTTACAGTGAAAACTGCAGGAACTTCAAACCGGCACTAGGAAACACACTGAGAAAACAGAGTAAAAATTTCCCCTGAAACCCGTTCCCTTTGTGCAATATGAACGAACGTCTCTCCACATGCTCAGTTCTGAGAGAAAAATGTGTGTGAAAGCCGTCCTTCAACTAGCTTGTTCGGAACACAAAGTTTCTTTACAGTTGCCAACTACATTCCATACAGATATATGGGGAGGAACATGCTCCAACACGGTTTTACACTGAAAAATGCAGAAAATTCAAACCGGCGCTAGGAAACACACTGAGAATAGAGAGTTAAATTTCCACTGCAAAACGTTCCTTTTGTGCTAGAAGAAAGAAAGTCTCTCCACATGCTCAGTTCTGAGGGATAAGTGTTTGTGAAAGCCGTCCTTCACCCTGCTTGTTGGGAACACAAAGTTTCTTTTCAGGTGCGAACTAAATTCCATATATATATATGGGGAGGAACACGCTCCAATTCGGTTTTACAGTGAAAACTGCAGAAACTTCAAACTGGCACGAGGAAAGACACTGAGAAACCAGACAAAAATTTCAACTTAAACCCTTCCAACTGTGCAACCTGAACGAACGTCTCTCCACATGCTCAGTTCTGAGAGATATATGTGTGTGAAAGCCGTCCTTCAAGAAGCTTGTTTGGAACACAAAGTTTCTTTTCAGTTGCAAACTACATTCCATACATATATATGGGGAGGTACTCGCTCCAACGTGGTTTTACAGTGAAAACTGCAGGAACTTCAAACTGGCACGAGGAAACACACTGAGAATCCAGAGTAAAAGATTCCCCTGCAACCCAATCATTTTGTGCTAAAAGAACGAATGTCTCTCCACATGCTCAATTCTGAGAGATAATTGTGTATGAAAGCCGTCCTTCACATATCTTGATGGGAACACAAAGTTTCTTTTCAGTTGCAAAATACAATCCATACATATGTATGGGGAGGTACAAGCTCCAACACGGTTTTACAGTGAAAACTACAGGAACATCATACCGGTGCTAGGAAACACACAGAGAAACAAGATAAAATGTTTCTCCTGCAATCCATTCCATTTGTGCTAGAAGAACGAAAGTTTCTCCACGTGCTCAGTTCTCACAGATAATTGTGTGTGAAAGCCGTACTTCACCTAGCTTGTTGGGAACACAAAATTACTTTTCAGGTGCAAACTACACTCAATAAATTTATACGTGGTGGTCCTTGCTCCAACTCACTTTTACAGTGAAAACTGCAGAAACTTCAAACAGGCACGAGGAAACAAACTGAGAAACCAGAGTAAAAATTTCCCCTGGATCCCGTTCCCTTTGTGCAACATGAACGAACGTCTCTCCACATGCTCAGTTCTGAAAGATAAATGGGTGTGAAAGCCGTCCTTCAACTAGCTTGTTGGGAACACAAAGTTTCTTTTCAGTTGCAAACTACATTCCATACATATATATGGGAAGGTACACGCTCGAACTCGGTTTTACACTGCAAACTGAAGGAAATTCAAACCGGCGCTAGGAAACACACTGCGAAAACAGAGTAAAAGTTTCCCCTGCAAACATTTCCCTTTGTGCTAGAAGAACAAACATCTCTCCACATGCTCAGTTCTTTGAGATAAGTGTGTGTGAAAGCCGTCCTTCAACTAGCTTGTTTGGAATACAATGTTTCATTTCAGTTGAAAATGATAATCCATACATATATATGGGGATGTACAAGCTCCAACTCGTTTTTACAGTGAAAACTGCAGGAATTTCAAACCAGAACTAGGAAACACACTGAGAAACCAGAGTAAAACTTCTCCTGCAACTTTTTCCCATTTTGTTAGATGAATGAAAGTCTCTCCACATACTCAGTTCTGATGGATAAGTTTGTGTGAAAGCAGTACTTCACCTAGCTTTTTGGGAACACAAAGTTTCTTTTCAGTTACAAATAGTACTCCATACATATATATGGGGATGTACTCGCTCCACCTCGCTTTTACACTGAAAACAGCAGGAACTTCAAATCGGCACTAGGAATAACACTAGAAACCAGAGTAAAAGTTTCCCTGCAAACAATTCCACGTGTGCTAGATGAACGAACGTCTCTCAACATGCTCAGTACTGAGAGATAAGTGTGTGTGAAAACCATCCTTAACCTAACTGGTTGGGAACACAAAGTTTCTTTTCAGTTGCAAACTACATTCCATATATATATATGGGAAGGTACACGCTCGAACTCGGTTTTACACTGCAAACTGAAGGAAATTCAAACCGGCGCTAGGAAACACACTGCGAAAACAGAGTAAAAGTTTCCCCTGCAAACATTTCCCTTTGTGCTAGAAGAACGAAAGTCTCTCCACATGCTCAGTTCAGACAGATAATTGTGTGTGAAAGCTGCCCTTCACTTAGCTTGTTGGGAACACAAAGTTTCTTTTCTCTTGCAAATTATACTCCATAGATATATAAGGGGAGGAACTAGCCCCAAATCGTTCTTACAGTGAAAATGGCAGGAAATTCAAACCGGCACTAGGAAACAAACTGTGAAACCAGAGTAAAAGTTTCTCATGCAACCAGTTCCCTTTGTGCTAGATGAACAAATATCTCTCCACATGCTCAGTTCTTTGAGATAAGTGTGTGTGAAAGCCGTCCTTCAACTAGCTTGTTTGGAATACAATGTTTCTTTTCAGTTGAAAATGATAATCCATACATATATATGGGGATGTACAAGCTCCAACTCGTTTTTACAGTGAAAACTGCAGGAATTTCAAACCAGAACTAGGAAACACACTGAGAAACCAGAGTAAAAGCTTCTCCTGCAAATTGTTCCCATTTTGTTAGATGAATGAAAGTCTCTCCACATGCTCATTTCTGATGGATAAGTTTGTGTGAAAGCAGTACTTCACCTAGCTTGTTGGGAACACAAAGTTTCTTTTCAGTTACAAATAGTACTCCATACATATATATGGGGATGTACTCGCTCCACCTCGCTTTTACACTGAAAACTTCAGGAACTTCAAACCGGCACTAGGAATAACACTAGAAACCAGAGTAAAAGTTTCCCTGCAAACAATTCCACGTGTGCTAGATGAACGAACGTCTCTCAACATGCTCAGTTCTGAGAGATAAGTGTGTGTGAAAACCATCCTTAACCTAGCTGGTTGGGAAAACAAAGTTTCTTTTCTGATGCAAACTGTATTTCATACATATATATGGGGAGGTACTCGCTCCAAATAGGTTTTACAATGAAAACTGCAGTAACTTCATACCGGCACTATGAAACACACTGAGAAACCAGAGTATAAGTTTCCCTGCATAAATTTCCAATTTTTGCTATTCAATGAACTTCTCTCTACATGAACTGTTCTGAGAGATAAGGGTGTATGAAAGCTGACTTCACCTAGCTTGTTGGGAACACAAAGTTTCTTTTCAGTTGCAAACTGCACTCCATAAATATATATGGGGTGGTACTCGCTCCAACCCGATTTTACAGAGAAAACTGCAGGAACTTCAAACCGGCACTAGGAATCACACTGAGAAAACAGAGTAAAAGTTTCTCATACAACCTCTTCCCATTGTGCTAGATGAACGTACGTCTCTCCGCATGCTCATTTCTGAGTTATAAGTGTGTGTGAAAGCCGTCCTTCAACAAGAATGTTGGGAAAACAAAGTTTCTTTTCAGTTGCAAAATGTACTCCATACATATATATGGGGAGGTACTCCTTCCAACTCGGTTTTACAGTGAAAACTGCAGGAACTTCAAACCGGCAGTAGGAAAAACACTGAGAAACCAGAGAAAAGTTTCTCCTGAAAACCGTTCCCTTTGTGCAACATGAACGAACGTCTCTCCACATGCTCAGTTCTGACAGGTTAATGTGTGTGAAAGTCTTCCTTCAACAAGCTTGTTGGGAACACATAGTTTCTTTTCAGTTGCCAACTACATTCCACACAGATATATGAGGAGGTACACACTCCAGCACGGTTTTACACTGAAAACTGCAGGAACTTCAAACCGGCGCTAGGAAACACACGGAGAATCTAGATTTAAATTTCCCAGAAACACGTTCCTTTGTGCTACATCAACGAACGTCTTTCCACATGCTCATTTCTGAGAGATAAGTGTGTGTGAAGCCGTCCTTTATTTAGCTTGCTGGGAACACAAAGTTCTTTATATTTGCAAATGGTAATCCATACATATATATGGGGAGGTACTCGATCCAGCTCGGTTTTACAGTGAAAACTGCAGGAACTTCAAACCGGCACTAGGAAACACACTGAGAAAACAGAGTAAAAATTTCCCCTGAAACCCGTTCCCTTTGTGCAATATGAACGAACGTCTCTCCACATGCTCAGTTCTGAGAGAAAAATGTGTGTGAAAGCCGTCCTTCAACTAGCTTGTTCGGAACACAAAGTTTCTTTACAGTTGCCAACTACATTCCATACAGATATATGGGGAGGAACACGCTCCAACACGGTTTTACACTGAAAAATGCAGAAAATTCAAACCGGCGCTAGGAAACACACTGAGAATAGAGAGTTAAATTTCCACTGCAAAACGTTCCTTTTGTGCTAGAAGAAAGAAAGTCTCTCCACATGCTCAGTTCTGAGGGATAAGTGTTTGTGAAAGCCGTCCTTCACCCTGCTTGTTGGGAACACAAAGTTTCTTTTCAGGTGCGAACTAAATTCCATATATATATATGGGGAGGAACACGCTCCAATTCGGTTTTACAGTGAAAACTGCAGAAACTTCAAACTGGCACGAGGAAAGACACTGAGAAACCAGACAAAAATTTCAACTTAAACCCTTCCAACTGTGCAACCTGAACGAACGTCTCTCCACATGCTCAGTTCTGAGAGATATATGTGTGTCAAAGCCGTCCTTCAAGAAGCTTGTTTGGAACACAAAGTTTCTTTTCAGTTGCAAACTACATTCCATACATATATATGGGGAGGTACTGGCTCCAACGCAGATTTACATTGAAAACTGCAGGAACTTCAAACCGGCGCTAGGAAACACACGGAGAATCCAGATTTAAATTTCCCAGAAACCCTTTCCTTTGTGCTAGATCAACGAACGTCTCTCCACATGCTCATTTCTTAGAGATAAGTGTGTGTGAATCCGTCCTTTATTTTGCTTGCTTGGAACACAAACTTCTTTATATTTGCAAACGGTAATCCATACATATATATGGGGAGGTACTCGATACAGCTCGGTTTTACAGTGAAAACTGCAGGAACTTCAAACTGGCACTAGGAAACACACTGAGAAACCACAGTAAAGTTTCTCCTGCAACGTGTTCCAATTGTGATAGATAAATGAACGTCTCTCCACATGCTCATTTCTGAGGGATAATTGTGTGTGAAAGCTGTCCTTCACCTAACTTGTTGTGAAAACAAAGTTTTTTTTTAAGTTGCTAACGGTACTCCATACATATATATGGGTAGGTACACGCTCCAACTCGGTTTTACAGTGAAAACTGCAGGAACTTCAAAACGGCACTAGGAAACACACTGAGAAACTAGAGTAAAAGTTTCCCTTGCAACCCAATCACTTTGTGCTAAAAGAACGAACGTCTCTCCACATGCTCAATTCTGAGAGATAATTGTGTATGAAAGCCGTCCTTCACCTATCTTGATGGGAACACAAAGTTTCTTTTCAGTTGCAAAATACCATCCATACATATGTATGGGGAGGTACACGCTCCAACTCGGTTTTACAGTGAAAACTACAGGAACTTCAAACCGGTGCTAGGAAACACACAGAGAAACAAGATAAAATGTTTCTCCTGCAATCCATTCCATTTGTGCTAGATGAACGAAAGATTCTCCACATGCTCATTTCTCACAGATAATTGTGTGTGAAAGCCATACTTCACCAAGCTTGTTGGGACCACAAAGTTTCTTTTCAGGTGCAAACTACACTCAATAAATTTATACGGGGTGGTCCTTGCTTCAACTCGCATTTACAGTGATAACTGCAGAAACCTAAAACAGGCACGAGGAAACAAACTGAGAAACCAGAGTAAAAATTTCCCCTGGATCCCGTTCCCTTTGTGCAACATGAACGAACGTCTCTCCACATGCTAAGTTCTGAAAGATAAATGTGTGTGAAAGCCGTCCTTCAAATAGCTTGTTGGGAACACAAAGTTTCTTTTCAGTTGCAAACTACATTCCATACATATATATGGGAAGGTACACGCTCGAACTCGGTTTTACACTGCAAACTGAAGGAAATTCAAACCGGCGCTAGGAAACACACTGCGAAAACAGAGTAAAAGTTTCCCCTGCAAACATTTCCCTTTGTGCTAGAAGAACGAAAGTCTCTCCACATGCTCAGTTCAGACAGATAATTGTGTGTGAAAGCTGCCCTTCACTTAGCTTGTTGGGAACACAAAGTTTCTTTTCTCTTGCAAATTATACTCCATAGATATATAAGGGGAGGAACTAGCCCCAAATCGTTCTTACAGTGAAAATGGCAGGAAATTCAAACCGGCACTAGGAAACAAACTGTGAAACCAGAGTAAAAGTTTCTCATGCAACCAGTTCCCTTTGTGCTAGATGAACAAATATCTCTCCACATGCTCAGTTCTTTGAGATAAGTGTGTGTGAAAGCCGTCCTTCAACTAGCTTGTTTGGAATACAATGT
The DNA here is from genome assembly GCF_048773025.1 of Camelus bactrianus. Taxonomy (NCBI): domain Eukaryota; kingdom Metazoa; phylum Chordata; class Mammalia; order Artiodactyla; family Camelidae; genus Camelus; species Camelus bactrianus. The sequence continues at coordinate 21,145,895 of NC_133554.1, forward strand.
TTCTTTTCAGTTGAAAATGATAATCCATACATATATATGGGGATGTACAAGCTCCAACTCGTTTTTACAGTGAAAACTGCAGGAATTTCAAACCAGAACTAGGAAACACACTGAGAAACCCGAGTAAAACTTCTCCTGCAAATTGTTCCCATTTTGTTAGATGAATGAAAGTCTCTCCACATGCTCAGTTCTGATGGATAAGTTTGTGTGAAAGCAGTACTTCACCTAGCTTGTTGGGAACACAAAGTTTCTTTTCAGTTACAAATAGTACTCCATACATATATATGGGGATGTACTCGCTCCACCTCGCTTTTACACTGAAAACTGCAGGAACTTCAAACCGGCACTAGGAATAACACTAGAAACCAGAGTAAAAGTTTCCCTGCAAACAATTCCACGTGTGCTAGATGAACGAACGTCTCTCAACATGCTCAGTTCTGAGAGATAAGTGTGTGTGAAAACCATCCTTAACCTAGCTGGTTGGGAAAACAAAGTTTCTTTTCTGATGCAAACTGTATTTCATACATATATATGGGGAGGTACTCGCTCCAAATAGGTTTTACAATGAAAACTGCAGTAACTTCATACCGGCACTATGAAACACACTGAGAAACCAGAGTATAAGTTTCCCTGCATAAATTTCCAATTTTTGCTATTCAATGAACTTCTCTCTACATGAACTGTTCTGAGAGATAAGGGTGTATGAAAGCTGACTTCACCTAGCTTGTTGGGAACACAAAGTTTCTTTTCAGTTGCAAACTGCACTCCATAAATATATATGGGGTGGTACTCGCTCCAACCCGATTTTACAGAGAAAACTGCAGGAACTTCAAACTGGCACTAGGAATCACACTGAGAAAACAGAGTAAAAGTTTCTCATACAACCTCTTCCCATTGTGCTAGATGAACGTACGTCTCTCCGCATGCTCATTTCTGAGTTATAAGTGTGTGTGAAAGCCGTCCTTCAACAAGAATGTTGGGAAAACAAAGTTTCTTTTCAGTTGCAAAATGTACTCCATACATATATATGGGGAGGTACTCCTTCCAACTCGGTTTTACAGTGAAAACTGCAGGAACTTCAAACCGGCAGTAGGAAAAACACTGAGAAACCAGAGAAAAGTTTCTCCTGAAAACCGTTCCCTTTGTGCAACATGAACGAACGTCTCTCCACATGCTCAGTTCTGACAGGTTAATGTGTGTGAAAGTCTTCCTTCAACAAGCTTGTTGGGAACACATAGTTTCTTTTCAGTTGCCAACTACATTCCACACAGATATATGAGGAGGTACACACTCCAGCACGGTTTTACACTGAAAACTGCAGGAACTTCAAACCGGCGCTAGGAAACACACGGAGAATCTAGATTTAAATTTCCCAGAAACACGTTCCTTTGTGCTACATCAACGAACGTCTTTCCACATGCTCATTTCTGAGAGATAAGTGTGTGTGAAGCCGTCCTTTATTTAGCTTGCTGGGAACACAAAGTTCTTTATATTTGCAAATGGTAATCCATACATATATATGGGGAGGTACTCGATCCAGCTCGGTTTTACAGTGAAAACTGCAGGAACTTCAAACCGGCACTAGGAAACACACTGAGAAAACAGAGTAAAAATTTCCCCTGAAACCCGTTCCCTTTGTGCAATATGAACGAACGTCTCTCCACATGCTCAGTTCTGAGAGAAAAATGTGTGTGAAAGCCGTCCTTCAACTAGCTTGTTCGGAACACAAAGTTTCTTTACAGTTGCCAACTACATTCCATACAGATATATGGGGAGGAACACGCTCCAACACGGTTTTACACTGAAAAATGCAGAAAATTCAAACCGGCGCTAGGAAACACACTGAGAATAGAGAGTTAAATTTCCACTGCAAAACGTTCCTTTTGTGCTAGAAGAAAGAAAGTCTCTCCACATGCTCAGTTCTGAGGGATAAGTGTTTGTGAAAGCCGTCCTTCAACCTGCTTGTTGGGAACACAAAGTTTCTTTTCAGGTGCGAACTAAATTCCATATATATATATGGGGAGGAACACGCTCCAATTCGGTTTTACAGTGAAAACTGCAGAAACTTCAAACTGGCACGAGGAAAGACACTGAGAAACCAGACAAAAATTTCAACTTAAACCCTTCCAACTGTGCAACCTGAACGAACGTCTCTCCACATGCTCAGTTCTGAGAGATATATGTGTGTCAAAGCCGTCCTTCAAGAAGCTTGTTTGGAACACAAAGTTTCTTTTCAGTTGCAAACTACATTCCATACATATATATGGGGAGGTACTGGCTCCAACGCAGATTTACATTGAAAACTGCAGGAACTTCAAACCGGCGCTAGGAAACACACGGAGAATCCAGATTTAAATTTCCCAGAAAACCTTTCCTTTGTGCTAGATCAACGAACGTCTCTCCACATGCTCATTTCTTAGAGATAAGTGTGTGTGAATCCGTCCTTTATTTTGCTTGCTTGGAACACAAACTTCTTTATATTTGCAAACGGTAATCCATACATATATATGGGGAGGTACTCGATACAGCTCGGTTTTACAGTGAAAACTGCAGGAACTTCAAACTGGCACTAGGAAACACACTGAGAAACCACAGTAAAGTTTCTCCTGCAACGTGTTCCAATTGTGATAGATAAATGAACGTCTCTCCACATGCTCATTTCTGAGGGATAATTGTGTGTGAAAGCTGTCCTTCACCTAACTTGTTGTGAAAACAAAGTTTTTTTTTAAGTTGCTAACGGTACTCCATACATATATATGGGTAGGTACACGCTCCAACTCGGTTTTACAGTGAAAACTGCAGGAACTTCAAAACGGCACTAGGAAACACACTGAGAAACTAGAGTAAAAGTTTCCCTTGCAACCCAATCACTTTGTGCTAAAAGAACGAACGTCTCTCCACATGCTCAATTCTGAGAGATAATTGTGTATGAAAGCCGTCCTTCACCTATCTTGATGGGAACACAAAGTTTCTTTTCAGTTGCAAAATACCATCCATACATATGTATGGGGAGGTACACGCTCCAACTCGGTTTTACAGTGAAAACTACAGGAACTTCAAACCGGTGCTAGGAAACACACAGAGAAACAAGATAAAATGTTTCTCCTGCAATCCATTCCATTTGTGCTAGATGAACGAAAGATTCTCCACATGCTCATTTCTCACAGATAATTGTGTGTGAAAGCCGTACTTCACCAAGCTTGTTGGGACCACAAAGTTTCTTTTCAGGTGCAAACTACACTCAAAAAATTTATACGGGGTGGTCCTTGCTTCAACTCGCATTTACAGTGATAACTGCAGAAACCTAAAACAGGCACGAGGAAACAAACTGAGAAACCAGAGTAAAAATTTCCCCTGGATCCCGTTCCCTTTGTGCAACATGAACGAACGTCTCTCCACATGCTAAGTTCTGAAAGATAAATGTGTGTGAAAGCCGTCCTTCAAATAGCTTGTTGGGAACACAAAGTTTCTTTTCAGTTGCAAACTACATTCCATACATATATATGGGAAGGTACACGCTCGAACTCGGTTTTACACTGCAAACTGAAGGAAATTCAAACCGGCGCTAGGAAACACACTGCGAAAACTGAGTAAAAGTTTCCCCTGCAAACATTTCCGTTTGTGCTAGAAGAACGAAAGTCTCTCCACATGCTCAGTTCAGACAGATAATTGTGTGTGAAAGCTGCCCTTCACTTAGCTTGTTGGGAACACAAAGTTTCTTTTCTCTTGCAAATTATACTCCATAGATATATAAGGGAGGAACTAGCCCCAAATCGTTCTTACAGTGAAAATGGCAGGAAATTCAAACCGGCACTAGGAAACAAACTGTGAAACCAGAGTAAAAGCTTCTCATGCAACCAGTTCCCTTTGTGCTAGATGAACAAACATCTCTCCACATGCTCAGTTCTTTGAGATAAGTGTGTGTGAAAGCCGTCCTTCAACTAGCTTGTTTGGAATACAGTGTTTCTTTTCAGTTGAAAAAGATAATCCATACATATATATGGGGATGTACAAGCTCCAACTCGTTTTTACAGTGAAAACTGCAGGAATTTCAAACCAGAACTAGGAAACACACTGAGAAACCAGAGTAAAAGCTTCTCCTGCAACTTGTTCCCATTTTGTTAGATGAATGAAAGTCTCTCCGCATGCTCAGTTCTGATGGATAAGTTTGTGTGAAAGCAGTACTTCACCTAGCTTGTTGGGAACACAAAGTTTCTTTTCAGTTACAAATAGTACTCCATACATATATATGGGGATGTACACGCTCCACCTCGCTTTTACACTGAAAACTGCAGGAACTTCATACCGGCACTAGGAATAACACTAGAAACCAGAGTAAAAGTTTCCCTGCAAACAATTCCACGTGTGCTAGATGAACGAACGTCTCTCAACATGCTCAGTTCTGAGAGATAAGTGTGTGTGAAAACCATCCTTAACCTAGCTGGTTGGGAAAACAAAGTTTCTTTTCTGATGCAAACTGTATTCCATACATATATATGGGGAGGTACTCGCTCCAAATAGGTTTTACAATGAAAACTGCAGTAACTTCATACCGGCACTATGAAACACACTGAGAAACCAGAGTATAAGTTTCCCTGCATAAATTTCCAATTTTTGCTATTCAATGAACTTCTCTCTACATAATCTGTTCTGAGAGATAAGGGTGTATGAATGCCGACTTCACCTAGCTTGTTGGGAACACAAAGTTTCTTTTCAGTTGCAAACTGAACTCCATAAATATATATGGGGTGGTACTCGCTCCAACTCGATTTTACTGTGAAAACTGCGGGAAATTCAACCCGGCACTAGGAAACAAACTGAGAATCCAGAGTAAAAGTTTCCCCTGCAAACTTTTCCCTTTTTACTAGAAGAACGAAAGTCTCTCCACATGCTCAGTTCCGACAGATAAGTGTGACTGAATGCCGTCTGTCAACTAGCTTCTTGGGAACACCAAGTTTCTTTACAGTTGCAATCTACAATCCTTACAAATGTATGGGAATGTAGTCTCTCCAAAACTCTTTTACACTGAAAAGTACAGGAAATTCAAACCAGCACTAGGAAACACTCTTAGAAACAAGATAAATATTTATCCTGCAACCAATTCCATTTGTGTTAGAAGAACGAAAGTCTCTCCACATGCTCAGTTCTGGGAGATAAGTGTGTGTGAAAGCCATTCTTCAACAATTTTGTTGGGAACACAAAGTTTCTTTTCAGGTGCAAATTACACTCCATAAATATATGTGGGTAAGTACTCTCTCCAACTCGATTTTCAGTGAAAACTGCAGAAATTTCAAACCGGCAAGAGGAAACACACTAAGAAAGCAGAGTAAAAATTTCTCCTGAAACCGGTTCCCTTTGTGCAACATGAACGTACGTCTCTCCACATGCTCATTACTGAGGGATTATTGTGTGTGAAAGCAGTCCTTCACCTAGCTTGTTGGGAACACAAGGTTTCTTTAAGTTGGAAATTGTACTCCATACGTATATATAGGGAAGTACACACTCGAACTCGCTTTTACAGTGAAAACTGCAGGAATTTCAAACCGGCACTAGGAAATACTCTGAGAACCAGAGTAAAAGTTTCCCTGCAATCCATTACTTTGTGCTTGATGAATGAACGTCTCTCTACATGCTCAGTTCTGAGAGATAATTGTGAGTGAAAACCGTCCTTCACCTAGCTTGTTGGGAAAACAAATTTTCTTTCTGAAGCAAAATGTATTCCATCCATATATATGGGGAAGTAATCGCTCCAACTAGGTTTTACAATGGAAACTGCAGTAAATTCAAACCGGCACTATGAAACACACTGAGAAACCAGAGTAAAAGTTTCCCCTGCAAAACTTTCCAATTATTGCTAGATGAACGAACGTCTCTCCACATGCTCAGTTCTGAGAGATATGTGTGTGTGAAAGCCGAACTTCACCTAGCTTGTTGTGAACACAAAGTTTCTTTCAGTTGCAAATTGTACTCCATAAATATATATAGGGAGGTACACACTCGAATATCTTTTACAGTGAAAACTGCAGGAATTTCAAACCGGTACTAGGAAACACACTGAGAACACAGAGTAAAAGTTTCCCTGCAAACCATTACATTTGTGCTTGATGAATGAACGTCTCTCCACATGCTCTGTTCTGAGAGATAAGAGTGTGTTAAAGCCGTCCTTCACCTAGATTGTTGGGAATAGAAAGTTACTTTTCATTTGCAATCGTTACACTTTACATATATATGGGGAGATACTCGCACCAACTCGTTATACAGTGAAAACTGCAGGAACTTCAAACTGGTTCCAGGAAACACACAAAGAAACAGAGTAAATGTTTCTCCTGCAACCCGTTCCTTTAGTGCTAGATGAATGAACGTCTCTCCACATGCTCAGGTCTGAGAGATAATTGTATGTGTAAGCCGTCCTCCAACTATCTTGTTGGGAACACAAAGCTTCTTTTCAGTTGCAAACAGCACTCCATAAATATATATGGGGAAGTACTCTCCCCAAGTCGGTTTTAAAGTGAAAACTGCAGGAAATTCAAATGGGCAGTTGGAAACACACTGAGAAACCAGAGTAACATTTTCACCTGCAAACTGTTCCCATTGTGCTAGATGAACGAACGTCTCTCCACATGCTCAGTTCTGAGAGATAAGTGTGTGTGAAAGCCGTCCTTCACCTAGCTTGTTGGGAACACAAAGTTTCTTTTCAGTTGCAAAATGCATTCCATAAATATATATAGGGGAGGTACTCGCTCGAACTCTGTTTTACAGTGAAAACTGCAGGAACTTCAAACCGGCACCAGGAAACACACTCAGAATCCAGAATATAAATTTCTCCTGACACCGGTTCCCTTTGTGATAGATGAACGAAAGTCTCTACACATGCTCAGTTCTGAGGGATAATTGTGTGTGAAAGCTTTACTTCAACTAGCTTGTTGGGAACACAAACTTTCTTTCAGTTGCAAATTGTACTCCATACATAAATATAGGGAGGTACTCACCCGAACTCGCTTTTACAGTGAAAACTGCAGGAATTTCAAACCCGCACTAGGAAACAAACTGAGAAACCAGAGTAAAAGTTTCCCTGCAAAAAATTACATTTGTGCTAGATGAATGAACGTCTCTCTACATGCTAAGTTCTGACGGATAAGTGTGTGTGAAAGCCGTCCTTCACATAGATGGTTGGGAACAGAATGTTTCTTTTCATTTGCAATTGGTAGACTTTACATATATATGTTGAGATACTCGCACCAACTCGGTTTTACAGTGAACACTGCAGGAACTTCAAACTGGGTCCAGGAAATACACAAAGAAATAGAGTAAATGTTTCTCCTGCAACCCTTTCCCTTAGTGCTAGATAAACGAACGTCTCTCCTCATTCTCAGTTCTGAGAGTTATGTGTGTGTGGAAGCCGAACTTAAACAAGCTTGCTGGGAACACAAAGTACCTTTTCAGTTAAAAACTGCAATCCATAAATATATATATGGGGAAGTAGCCGCACCAAAACTTTTTAACAGTGAAAACTGCAGGAAATTCAACCCGTCACTAGGAAACTCACTGAGAAACCAGAGAAAAAGTTTCTCCTTCAAACTTTTCCCTCTGTGCTAGATGAACGAAATTATCTCCACATGCTCAGTTCTGAGAGATAATTGTGTGTGAAAGCCGTCCTTCACCTAGCTTGTTGGGAACACAAAGTTTCTTTTCATATTCAAACTACACACGATACATATATATGGGGAGGTAATCAAACCAACTCGATTTTACAGTGAAAACTACAGGAAATTCAAAATGCACTAGGAAACACACTGAGAAACCAGAACAAAAGTTTCACCTGCAGCAATTTCAATTTGTGCTAGATGAACCAAATTTTCTCCACATACTCAGTTCTGAGCTATAAGTATGTGTGAAAGCAGTCCTTCATCTATCTTGTTGGGAACACAAAGATCCTTTTCAGTTGCAACCTACAATACATATATATAAATGAGGAGGTACTCGCTCCAACTCGGTTTTACAGTGAAAACTGCAGGAACTACAAACCAGCACTAGGAAACACAATGAGAAACCAGAGTAAATGTTACTCCTACAACACTTCCTCTGTGTGATAGATGAAGGAAAGTCTATCCACATGCTCAGTTCTAGGAGAAATTTTGTGTGAAACCGTTCTTTATCTAACTTGTTGGAACACAAAGTTTCTTTTCATTTGCAAACTGCACTCCATACAAATACATGGGGAGGTACACGCTCCAAATCTTTTTTACAGTGTAAACTATAGGAAATTCAAACCGGCACTAGGAAACACACTAATAAACCAGAGCAAATGTTTCTCGTGCAACCCTTTCTCTTTGTGCTAGATGAATGAACGTTTCTCCACATGCTTGGTTCTGAGAGATGATTGTGTGTGAAAACCGTCCTTCACCAAGTTGTTTCAAAAAAAACGTTTCTGTTATGATACAAACTGTACTCCATACATATATATGGGGAGGTACACGCTCCAAGACGGTTTTACAATGAAAACTAAAGGAACTTCAAACCGGCACTAGGAAACACACTTTCAAAGCAGCGTAAAATATTTACCTGCAAATTGTTTCCTTTATGATATATGAACGAAAGTTTCTCCACATGCTCAGTTCTGAGAGATAAGTGTGAGTGAAAGCCATACTTCAACTAGCTTGTTCAGAACACAAATTACTTTTCAGTTGCAAACCGATCTCCATACATATATATGGGGAGGTACAAGCTCCAACCCGGTTTTGAGGTGAAAACTGCAGGAACTTCAAACCGGCACAAGGAAACACACTTAGAAACCAGAGCAAAAGTTTCTCCTGCAACCCGTTCCCTTTGTGCTAGATGAACGAACGTCTCTCCACATTCTCAGTTTTGAGAGATATGTGTGTGTGAAAGCCGAACTTCACCTAGCTTGTTGGGAACACAAAGTTTCTTTTCAGTTGCAATCTGCAATCCATAAATATATATATGGGGGGGTATTCGCACCAAATCATTTTAACAGTGAAAACTGCAGGAATTTCAAACCGTCACTAGGAAACTCACTGAGAAACCACAGTAAAAGTTTCTCCTTCAAACCTTTCCCTCTCTGCTAGATGAACGATATTATCTCCACATCCTCAGTTCAAAGAGATAAGTGTGTATGAAAGCCGTCCTTCACCTAGCTTGTTGGGAACACAAAGTTTCTTTCAGATGCAAACTACACTCAATACATATATATGGAGAGGTAATCGCTCCCACTCGGTTTTACAGTGAAAACTACAGGAACTTAAAACCGGCAATAGGAAACACACTGAGAAACCAGAACAAAAGTTTCTCCTGACACCGGTTCTCTTTGTGCAACATGAACGTACGTCTCTCCACATGCTCATTACTGAGGGATAATTGTGTGTGAAAGCAGTCCTTCACCTAGCTTGTTGGGAACACAAGGTTTCTTTAAGTTGGAAATTGTACTCCATACATATATATAGGGAAGTACCCACTCGAACTCGCTTTTACAGTGAAAAATGCAGGAATTTCAAACAGGCACTAGGAAACACACTGAGAAACCAGAGTAAAAGTTTCCCTGCAAAAAATTACATTTGTGCTAGATGAATGAACGTCTCTCTACATGTTCAGTTCTGTGGGATAAGTGTGTTTGAAAGCCGTCCTTCACCTAGATTGTTGGGAACACAAAGTTATTTTCATTTGCAATCGGTACACATTACATATATATGTTGTGATACTCGCACCAACTCGATATTACAGTGTAAACTGTAGGAACTTCAAACCGGCACCAGGAAACACACAAAGAAACAGAGTAAATGTTTCCCCTGCATTCCAATCCTTTAGTGCTAGATGTACGAACGTCTCTCCACATGCTCAGTTCTGAGAGATAAGTGTGTGTGGAAGCCGTCCTTCACCTAGCTTGTTGGGAACACAAAGATTCTTTTCAGTTGCAAACTACACTCCATACATATATTTGGGGAGGTAATCCCTCCAAGTCGGTTTTACAGTGAAAACTACAGGAACATCAAACCGGCACTAGGAAACACATTGAGAAAACAGATGAATAGATTCTCCAGCAACAATTTCAATTTGTGCTAGATGAACCAAATTTTCTCCACATGCTCAGTTCTGAGATAAAAGTGTGAGTGAAAGCCGTCCTTCATCTAACTTGTTGGGAACACAAAGTTTCTTTTTAGTTGCAAACAGCACTCCATAAAAATATATGGGGAGGTACTCGCTCCAACTCGGGTTTACAGTGTAAACTGCAGGAAATTCAAACCGGCACTAGGAAACACACTAGGATACCAGAGCAAATGATTCCCCTGCAACCCTTTCTCTTTGTGCTAGATGAACGAACGTTTCTCTACATGCTCATTTCTGAGAGATAAGTGTGTGTGAAAACCGTACTTCACCGAGCTTGTTGGGAAAACAAAATTTCTTTAGAAAGCAAAATGTATTCCATACATATATATGGGGAAGTACTCGCTCCAACTCGGGTTTACAGTGTAAACTGCAGGAAATTCAAACAGGCACTAGGAAAACACTGATAAACCAAAGCAAAACTTTCTCCTAAAACAATTCCAATTTGTGCTAGATGAACGAAATTATCTCCACATGCTCAGTTCTGAGATATAAGTGTGTGTAAAACCAGACCTTCATCTACCTTGTTGGGAACACAAAGATTCTTTTCAGTTGCAAACTACAATCCATACAAATATATGAGGAGTTACCCTCTCGAACACGCATTTACAGTGAAAACTGCAGGAAATTCAAACCGGCAATAGGAAACACACTGAGAAACCAGAGTAAATGTTACTCGTACAACAATTTCTCTTTGTGCTAGATGAACGAACGTCTATCCACATGCTCAGTTCTAGGAGAAATTTTGTGTGAAATTCGTTGTTCTCCTAACTTGTTGGAACACAAAGTTTCTTTTCAGTTGCAAACTGATCTCCATACATATATATGGGGAGGTACAAGCTCCAACCCGGTTTTGAGGTGAAAACTGCAGGAACTTCAAACCGGCACAAGGAAACACACTTAGAAACCAGAGCAAAAGTTCCTCCTGCAACCCGTTCCATTTGTGCTAGATGAACGAAAGTCTCTCAACATGCTCAGTTCTGAGAGATAAGTGTGTGTGAACGTCGTCTTTCACCTAGCTTTTGGGAACACAAAGTTTATTTTCAGTTGCCAACAGCAATCCATAAATATATATATGGGGAGGTACTCGCTCCAACTCGGGTTTACAGTGTATACTGCAGGAACGTCAAACCAAATCTAGGAAACTCACTGAGAAACCAGAGTAATAGTTTCTCATTCAAACTTTTCCATTTGTGCTAGATGTACGAAAGTCTCTCCACATGCTCAGTTCTGGGATGTAAGTGTGTGTGAAAGCCGTCCTTCACCTAGCTTGTTGGGAACACCAAGTTCTTTTCAGATGAAAACTACACTCCATACATATATATGGGGAGGTAATCCTTCCAAGTCGGTTTTACACTGAAAACTACAGGAACATCAAACCGGCACTAGGAAAAACATTGAGAAACCAGAGGAAAAGATTCTCCTGCAACAACTTCAATTTGTGCTAGATGAACCAAATTTTCTCCACATGCTCATTTCTGAGAAAAATGCGTGTGTGAAAGCCGTCCTTCATCTATCTTGTTGGGAACACAAAGTTTCTTTTCAGTTGCAAACAGCAATCCATACATATATATGGGGAGGTACTCGCTCCAACTCTATTTTACAGTGAAATCAGCGGGAATTCCAAACCGGCACTGGGAAAAACACTGAGAATTCTGAGCAAAAGTTAATCCTACATCCCTTTCCATTTCTGCTAGATTAACGAACATTTCTCCACATGCTCAGTTCTGAGAGATAAGTGTGTGTGAAAACCGTACTTCAACGAGATTGTTGGGAAAAATAGTTTCTTTTCATTTGCAATCACTACTCTTTACATATATAAGGGGTTATACTCGCACAAACTCGATTTTACAGTATAAAATTCAGGAACTTCAAACCGGCACAAGGAAACACACAGAGAATCAAAGTAAAAGTTTCTCCTGCAACCAGTTCTCTTAGAGCTAGATGAAAAAACTTCTCTCCACATGCTCAGTTCGGAGAGAAAATTGTGAGTGAATGCTGACCTTCAGGTAGCTTGTTGGGAACACAAAGTTTCTTTTCAGTTGCAAACTAAACTCCATACATATATATGGGGAGGTAATTGTTCCAACTCGGTTGTATAGGGAAAACTACAGGAACTTCAAACCAGCACTAGGAAACACACTGAGAAAACAGAGTAAAATTATTCCATGCCACCTTTTTTTTCTAGATGTATGAACGTCTCTCCACATGCTCAGTTCTGAGAGATATGTGTGTGTGAAAGCCGACCTTCACCTAGATGTTTGGGAACACATATTTCTTTTCAGTTGCAAACTGCAATCCATACATATATATGGGGAAGTACTCTCTCCAACTTGGATTTACAGTAAAACTGCAGGAACTTCAAACCGGCACTAGGAATCAAACTGTGAATACAGAGAAAAAGTTTCTCCTGCATACCATTCCCTTTGTCCTAGATGAATGATCTTCTATCCACATGCTCATTTCTGAGAGATAATTGTGTGTGAAAGCCGTCCTTCACCTAGCTTGTTGGGAACACATATTTCTTTTCAGTTTCAAACTGCACTCCAAACATATATACGTGGAGGTAGTCGCTCCAACTCTTTTTTACAGTGTAAACTATAGGAAATTCAAACCGGCACTAGGAAACACACTAAGAAACCAGAGCAATTGTTTCTCCTGCAAACCTTTCTCTTTGTGCTAGATGAATGAACGTTTCTCCACATGCTTGTTTCCGAGAGATGAGTGTGTGTGAAAAAAGTCCTTCACCAACTTGTTTCAAAAACAAGTTTGTTTTCTGATACAAACTGTACTCCATACATATATATGGGGAGGTACTCGCTCCAAGACAGTTTTACAATGAAAACTGCAGGAACTTCAAACAAGCACTAGGAAACACACTGAGAAACCAGAGCAAAAGTTTCTCCTGAAAACCGTTCCCTTTGTGCTAGATGAAAAAATGTCTCTCCACATGCTCAGTTCTGAGAGATAAGTGTGTGGAAGCTGTCCTTCAACTATCTTGTTGGGAACACAAATTAATTTTAAGTTGCAAAATGCACTCAATATATATATATGTTGAGGTACTCGATCCAAGTCTGTTTTACAGTGAAAACTGGAGGAACTTCAAACCGGCACTAGGAAACACACTGTGATAGCAAGAAATTGTTTTTCCTGCAACACGTTCCCTTTGTGCTACATGAACGAACGTCTCTCAATATGCTAAGTTCTGAGAGAAAAGTGTGTGTGAAAGCCGTCCTTCACCTAACTTGTTGTGAACACAACTTTTCTTTTGAGATGCAAACTGCAGTCCATAAATATATATGTGGAGGTACTCGCTCAAACTCTGTTTTACAATGAAAACTGCAGGAACTACAAACCGGCACCAGGAAACACAATGAGAATTCAGAATATAAATTTCTCCTGACACCGGTTCTCTTTGTGCAACATGAACGTACGTCTCTCCACATGCTCATTACTGAGGGATAATTGTGGGTGAAAGCAGTCCTTCACCTAGCTTGTTGGGAACACAAGGTTTCTTTAAGTTGGAAATTGTACTCCATACATATATATAGGGAAGTACACACTCGAACTCGCTTTTACAGTGAAAACTGCAGGAATTTCAAACCGGCACTAGGAAACACACTGAGAAACCAGAGTAAAAGATTCCCTGCAAACCATTACATTTGTGCTAGATGAATGAACGTCTCTCTACATGCTCAGTTCTGCGGGATAAGTGTGTGTGAAAGCCGTCCTTCACCTAGATTATTGGGAACAGAAATTTACTTTTCATTTGCAATCGGTACACTTATATATATATGTTGTGACACTCGAACCATCTCGGTATTACAGTGTAAACTGCAGGAAATTCAAACCGGCACCAGGAAACACACAAAGAAACAGAGTAAATGATTCCCCTGCATTCCAATGTTTTAGTGCTAGATGAACGAACGTCTCACCACATGCTCTTTACTGAGGGATAATTGTGTGTTAAAGCAGTCCTTCACCTAGCTTGTTGGGAACACAAGGCTTCTTTAAGTTGGAAATTGTACTCCATACATATATATAGGGAAGTACACAATCGAACTCGCTTTTACAGTGAAAACTGCAGGAATTTCAAACCGGTACTAGGAAACTCACTGAGAAACCAGAGTAATAGTTTCTCCTTCAAACCTTTCCATTTGTGCTAGATGTACGAAAGTCTCTCCACATGCTCAGTTCTGAGAGATAAGTGTGTGTGAAAGCCGTTCTTCACCTAGCTTGTTGGGAACACAAAGTTTCTTTTCAGATGCAAACTACACTCCATACATATATATGGGGAGGTACTCGCTCCAATTCGGGTTTACAGTGTAAACTGCAGGAAATTCAAACCGGCACTAGGAAACACACTAAGAAACCAGAGCAAATGATTCCCCTGCAACACTTTCTCTTTGTGCTAGATGAACGAAAGTTTCTCTACATGCTCAGTTCTGAGAGATTAGTGTGTGTGAAAACCGTACTTCACCTAGCTTGTTGGGAAAACAAAATTTCTTTAGAAAGCAAAATGTATTCCATACATATATATGGGGAAGTACTCGCTCCAACTTGGGTTTACAGTGTAAACTGCAGGAAATTCAAACCGACACTAGGAAAAACACTGATAAACCAGAGCAAATGTTTCTCCTAAAACAATTTTAATTTGTGCTAGATGAACGAAATTATCTCCACATGTTCAGTTCTGAGATATAAGTGTGTGTGAAAGCAGACCTTCATCTATCTTGTTGGGAACGCAAAGATTCTTTTCATTTGCAAACTACAATCCATATATATATATATGAGGAGGTACCCTCTCGAACTCGCATTTACAGTGAAAACTGCAGGAAATTCAAACCGGCACTAGGAAACACACTGAGAAACCAGAGTAAATGTTACTCGTACAACAATTTCTCTTTGTGCTAGATGAATGAACGTCTATCCACATGCTCATTTCTAGGAGAAATTTTGTGTGAAAATCGTTCTTCACCTAACTTGTTGGAACACAAAGTTTCTTTTCAATTGCAAACTGCACCCCATACAAGTACATGGGGAGGTACATGCTCCAAACCTTTTTTACAGTGTAAACTATAGGAAATTCAAACCGGAAGTAGGAAACACTATAAGAAACCAAAGCAAATGTTTCTCTTGCAACCCTTTCTCTTTGTGCTAGATGAATGAACTTTTCTCCACTTGCTTGATTCTGAGAGATGAGTGTGTGAAAACCGTCCTTCACCAAGTTGTTTCAAAAAAAAGTTTCTTTTCTGATACAAACTGTACTCCATACATATATATGGGGAGGTACTCGCTCCAAGACGGTTTTACAATGAAAACTGCAGGAACTTCAAACCGGCACTAGGAAACACACTTTGAAAACAGCGTAAAAGATTTCCCTGCAAATTGTTTCCTTTATGCTATATGAACGAAGGTTTCTCCACATGCTCAGTTCTGAGAGATATGTGTGAGTTAAAGCTGTACTTCAACTACCTTGTTGAGAACACAAATTACTTTTCAGTTTCAAACTGATCTCCATACATATATATGGGGAGGTAAAAGCTCCAACCCGGTTTTGAGGTGAAAAGTGCAGGAACTTCAAACCTGCACAAGGAAACACATTTAGACACCAGAGCAAAAGTTTCTCCTGCAACCGGTTCCATTTGTGCTAGATGACTGAACGTCTCTCCACATGCTCAGTTCTGAGAGATATGTGTGTGTGAAAGCCGACCTTCACATAGCTTGTTGGGAACACAAAGTTTCTTTTCAGATGCAAACTACACTCCATACATATATATGGGTAGGTAATACCTCCAAGTCGGTTTTACAGTGAAAACTATAGGAACATCAAACCGGCACTAGAAAACACATTGAGAAAACAGAAGAAAAAATTCTCCTGCAACAATTTCAATTTGTGCTAGATGAACCAAATTTTCTCCACATACTCAGGTCTGAGATAAAAGTGTGTGTGAAAGCCGTACTTCATCTATCTTGTTGGGAACACAAAGTTTCTTTTCATTTGCAAACAGCACTCCATACATATATATGGGGAGGTACTCACTCCAACTCGGGTTTACAGTGTAAACTGCAGGAAATTCAAACCGGCACTAGGAAATACTCTAAGAAACCAGAGCAAATGATTCCCCTGCAACACTTTCTTTTTGTGCTAGATGAACGAACGTTTCTCTACATGCTCATTTCTGAGAGATAAGTGTGTGTGATAACCGTACTTCACCTAGCTTGTTGGGAAAACAAAATTTCTTTAGAAAGCAAAATGTATTCCATACATATATATGGGGAAGTACTCGCTCCAACTCGGGTTTACAGTGTAAAGTGCAGGAAATTCAAACCGACACAAGGAAAAACACTGATAAACCAGAGCAAAATTTTCTCCTAAAACAATTTTAATTTGTGCTAGATGAACGAAATTATCTCCACATTCTCAGTTCTGAGATATATGTGTGTGTGAAACCAGACCTTCATCTATCTTGTTGTAAACACAAAGATTCTTATCAGTTGCAAACTACAATCCATACATATATATGAGGAGGTACCCTCTCGAACACGCATTTACAGTGAAAACTGCAGGAATTTCAAACCGGCACCAGGAAACACACTGAGAAACCAGAGTAAATGTTACACCTACAACCCTTTGTCTTTTTGCTAGATGAATGAACGTCTATCCACATGCTCAGTTCTAGGAGAAATTTTGTGTGAATATCGTTCTTCACCTAACTTGTTGGAACACAAAGTTTCTTTTCAGTTGCAAACTGCACTCCATACAAGTACATGGGGAGGAACACGCTCCAACAATTTTTTACAGTGTAAATTATAGGAAATTGAAACCGGCACAAGGAAACACATTAAGAAACCAGAGCAAATGTTGCTCGTGCAACCCTTTCTCTTTGTGATAGATGAATGAACGTTTCTCCACTTGCTCAGTTCTGAGAGATATGTGTGAGTGAAAGCCGTACTTCAACCAGCTTGTTGAGAACACAAATTACTTTTCAGTTGCAAACTGATTTCCATATATATATATGGGGAGGTAAAAGCTCTAACCCGGTTTTGAGGTGAAAACTGCAGGAACTTCAAACTGGCACAAGGAAACACACTTAGAAACCAGAGAAAAAGTTTCTCCTGCAACACGTTCCCTTTGTGCTAGATGAACGAACATCTCTCCACATGCTCTGTTCTGAGAGATATGTGTGTGTGAAAGCCGACCTTCACCTAGCTTGTTGTGAACACAAAGTTCCTTTTCAGTTGCAAAAAGCAATTCATAAATTTATATATGGGTAGGTTCTCGCTCCAAATCAGGTTTACAGTGTAAACTGAAGGAACTTCAAACCGTCACTAGAAACTCACTGAAAAACCAGAGTAATAGGTTCTCCTTCAAAACTTTCCATTTGTGCTAGATGTACGAAAGTCTATCCACATGCTCAGTTCTGAGAGATTAGTGTGTGTGAAAGCCGTCCTTCAACTAGCTTGTTGGGAAGACAAAGTTTCTTTTCAAATGCAAACTACACTCCATACATATATTTGGGGAGGTAATCCCTCCAAGTCGGTTTTACAGTGAAAACTACAGGAACATCAAACCGTCACTAGGAAACACATTGAGAAAACAGAGGAAAAGATTCTCCTGCAACAATTTCAAATTGTGCTAGATGAACCAAATTTTTTCCACATGCTCAGTTCTGAGATAAAAGTGTGTGTTAAAGCCGTCCTTCATCTATCTTGTTGGGAACACAAAGTTTCTTTTCAGTTGCAAACAGCAATCCATACATATATATGGGGAGGTACTCGCTCCAACTCTATTTTACAGTGAAATCAGCGGGAATTCCAAACCGGCACTGGGAAAAACACTGAGAATTCTGAGCAAAAGTTAATCCTACATCCCTTTCCATTTCTGCTAGATTAACGAACATTTCTTCACATGCTCAGTTCTGAGAGATAAGTGTGTGTGAAAACCGTACTTCAACGAGATTGTTGGGAAAAATAGTTTCTTTTCATTTGCAATCACTACTCTTTACATATATAAGGGGTTATACTCGCACAAACTCGATTTTACAGTATAAAATTCAGGAACTTCAAACCGGCACAAGGAAACACACAGAGAATCAAAGTAAAAGTTTCTCCTGCAACCAGTTCTCTTAGAGCTAGATCAAAAAACTTCTCTCACATGCTCAGTTCGGAGAGAAAATTGTGAGTGAATGCTGACCTTCAGGTAGCTTGTTGGGAATACAAAGTTTCTTTTCAGTTGCAAACTAAACTCCATACATATATATGGGGAGGTAATTGTTCCAACTCGGTTGTATAGGGAAAACTACAGGAACTTCAAACCAGCACTAGGAAACACACTGAGAAACCAGAGCAAAAGTTTCTCCTGAAAACCGTTCCCTTTGTGCTAGATGAAAAAATGTCTCTCCACATGCTCAGTTCTGAGAGATAAGTGTGTGGAAGCTGTCCTTCAACTATCTTGTTGGGAACACAAATTAAGTTTAAGTTGCAAAATGCACTCAATATATATATATGTTGAGGTACTCGATCCAAGTCTGTTTTACAGTGAAAACTGGAGGAACTTCAAACCGGCACTAGGAAACACACTGTGATAGCAAGAAATTGTTTTTCCTGCAACACGTTCCCTTTGTGCTACATGAACGAACGTCTCTCAATATGCTAAGTTCTGAGAGAAAAGTGTGTGTGAAAGCCGTCCTTCACCTAACTTGTTGTGAACACAACTTTTCTTTTGAGATGCAAACTGCAGTCCATAAATATATATGTGGAGGTACTCGCTCAAACTCTGTTTTACAATGAAAACTGCAGGAACTACAAACCGGCACCAGGAAACACAATGAGAATTCAGAATATAAATTTCTCCTGACACCGGTTCTCTTTGTGCAACATGAACGTACGTCTCTCCACATGCTCATTACTGAGGGATAATTGTGGGTGAAAGCAGTCCTTCACCTAGCTTGTTGGGAACACAAGGTTTCTTTAAGTTGGAAATTGTACTCCATACATATATATAGGGAAGTACACACTCGAACTCGCTTTTACAGTGAAAACTGCAGGAATTTCAAACCGGCACTAGGAAACACACTGAGAAACCAGAGTAAAAGATTCCCTGCAAACCATTACATTTGTGCTAGATGAATGAACGTCTCTCTACATGCTCAGTTCTGCGGGATAAGTGTGTGTGAAAGCCGTCCTTCACCTAGATTATTGGGAACAGAAATTTACTTTTCATTTGCAATCGGTACACTTATATATATATGTTGTGACACTCGAACCATCTCGGTATTACAGTGTAAACTGCAGGAAATTCAAACCGGCACCAGGAAACACACAAAGAAACAGAGTAAATGATTCCCCTGCATTCCAATGTTTTAGTGCTAGATGAACGAACGTCTCACCACATGCTCTTTACTGAGGGATAATTGTGTGTTAAAGCAGTCCTTCACCTAGCTTGTTGGGAACACAAGGCTTCTTTAAGTTGGAAATTGTACTCCATACATATATATAGGGAAGTACACAATCGAACTCGCTTTTACAGTGAAAACTGCAGGAATTTCAAACCGGTACTAGGAAACTCACTGAGAAACCAGAGTAATAGTTTCTCCTTCAAACCTTTCCATTTGTGCTAGATGTACGAAAGTCTCTCCACATGCTCAGTTCTGAGAGATAAGTGTGTGTGAAAGCCGTTCTTCACCTAGCTTGTTGGGAACACAAAGTTTCTTTTCAGATGCAAACTACACTCCATACATATATATGGGGAGGTACTCGCTCCAATTCGGGTTTACAGTGTAAACTGCAGGAAATTCAAACCGGCACTAGGAAACACACTAAGAAACCAGAGCAAATGATTCCCCTGCAACACTTTCTCTTTGTGCTAGATGAACGAAAGTTTCTCTACATGCTCAGTTCTGAGAGATTAGTGTGTGTGAAAACCGTACTTCACCTAGCTTGTTGGGAAAACAAAATTTCTTTAGAAAGCAAAATGTATTCCATACAAATATATGGGGAAGTACTCGCTCCAACTTGGGTTTACAGTGTAAACTGCAGGAAATTCAAACCGACACTAGGAAAAACACTGATAAACCAGAGCAAATGTTTCTCCTAAAACAATTTTAATTTGTGCTAGATGAACGAAATTATCTCCACATGTTCAGTTCTGAGATATAAGTGTGTGTGAAAGCAGACCTTCATCTATCTTGTTGGGAACGCAAAGATTCTTTTCATTTGCAAACTACAATCCATATATATATATATGAGGAGGTACCCTCTCGAACTCGCATTTACAGTGAAAACTGCAGGAAATTCAAACCGGCACTAGGAAACACACTGAGAAACCAGAGTAAATGTTACTCGTACAACAATTTCTCTTTGTGCTAGATGAATGAACGTCTATCCACATGCTCATTTCTAGGAGAAATTTTGTGTGAAAATCGTTCTTCACCTAACTTGTTGGAACACAAAGTTTCTTTTCAATTGCAAACTGCACCCCATACAATTACATGGGGAGGTACATGCTCCAAACCTTTTTTACAGTGTAAACTATAGGAAATTCAAACCGGAAGTAGGAAACACTATAAGAAACCAAAGCAAATGTTTCTCTTGCAACCCTTTCTCTTTGTGCTAGATGAATGAACTTTTCTCCACTTGCTTGATTCTGAGAGATGAGTGTGTGAAAACCGTCCTTCACCAAGTTGTTTCAAAAAAAAGTTTCTTTTCTGATACAAACTGTACTCCATACATATATATGGGGAGGTACTCGCTCCAAGACGGTTTTACAATGAAAACTGCAGGAACTTCAAACCGGCACTAGGAAACACACTTTGAAAACAGCGTAAAAGATTTCCCTGCAAATTGTTTCCTTTATGCTATATGAACGAAGGTTTCTCCACATGCTCAGTTCTGAGAGATATGTGTGAGTTAAAGCTGTACTTCAACTACCTTGTTGAGAACACAAATTACTTTTCAGTTTCAAACTGATCTCCATACATATATATGGGGAGGTAAAAGCTCCAACCCGGTTTTGAGGTGAAAAGTGCAGGAACTTCAAACCTGCACAAGGAAACACATTTAGACACCAGAGCAAAAGTTTCTCCTGCAACCGGTTCCATTTGTGCTAGATGACTGAACGTCTCTCCACATGCTCAGTTCTGAGAGATATGTGTGTGTGAAAGCCGACCTTCACATAGCTTGTTGGGAACACAAAGTTTCTTTTCAGATGCAAACTACACTCCATACATATATATGGGTAGGTAATACCTCCAAGTCGGTTTTACAGTGAAAACTATAGGAACATCAAACCGGCACTAGAAAACACATTGAGAAAACAGAAGAAAAAATTCTCCTGCAACAATTTCAATTTGTGCTAGATGAACCAAATTTTCTCCACATACTCAGGTCTGAGATAAAAGTGTGTGTGAAAGCCGTACTTCATCTATCTTGTTGGGAACACAAAGTTTCTTTTCATTTGCAAACAGCACTCCATACATATATATGGGGAGGTACTCACTCCAACTCGGGTTTACAGTGTAAACTGCAGGAAATTCAAACCGGCACTAGGAAATACTCTAAGAAACCAGAGCAAATGATTCCCCTGCAACACTTTCTTTTTGTGCTAGATGAACGAACGTTTCTCTACATGCTCATTTCTGAGAGATAAGTGTGTGTGATAACCGTACTTCACCTAGCTTGTTGGGAAAACAAAATTTCTTTAGAAAGCAAAATGTATTCCATACATATATATGGGGAAGTACTCGCTCCAACTCGGGTTTACAGTGTAAAGTGCAGGAAATTCAAACCGACACAAGGAAAAACACTGATAAACCAGAGCAAAATTTTCTCCTAAAACAATTTTAATTTGTGCTAGATGAACGAAATTATCTCCACATTCTCAGTTCTGAGATATATGTGTGTGTGAAACCAGACCTTCATCTATCTTGTTGTAAACACAAAGATTCTTATCAGTTGCAAACTACAATCCATACATATATATGAGGAGGTACCCTCTCGAACACGCATTTACAGTGAAAACTGCAGGAATTTCAAACCGGCACCAGGAAACACACTGAGAAACCAGAGTAAATGTTACACCTACAACCCTTTGTCTTTTTGCTAGATGAATGAACGTCTATCCACATGCTCAGTTCTAGGAGAAATTTTGTGTGAATATCGTTCTTCACCTAACTTGTTGGAACACAAAGTTTCTTTTCAGTTGCAAACTGCACTCCATACAAGTACATGGGGAGGAACACGCTCCAACAATTTTTTACAGTGTAAATTATAGGAAATTGAAACCGGCACAAGGAAACACATTAAGAAACCAGAGCAAATGTTGCTCGTGCAACCCTTTCTCTTTGTGATAGATGAATGAACGTTTCTCCACTTGCTCAGTTCTGAGAGATATGTGTGAGTGAAAGCCGTACTTCAACTAGCTTGTTGAGAACACAAATTACTTTTCAGTTGCAAACTGATTTCCATACATATATATGGGGAGGTAAAAGCTCTAACCCGGTTTTGAGGTGAAAACTGCAGGAACTTCAAACTGGCACAAGGAAACACACTTAGAAACCAGAGCAAAAGTTTCTCCTGCAACACGTTCCCTTTGTGCTAGATGAACGAACGTCTCTCCACATGCTCTGTTCTGAGAGATATGTGTGTGTGAAAGCCGACCTTCACCTAGCTTGTTGTGAACACAAAGTTCCTTTTCAGTTGCAAACAGCAATTCATAAATTTATATATGGGTAGGTTCTCGCTCCAAATCGGGTTTACAGTGTAAATTGAAGGAACTTCAAACCGTCACTAGAAACTCACTGAAAAACCAGAGTAATAGGTTCTCCTTCAAAACTTTCCATTTGTGCTAGATGTACGAAAGTCTATCCACATGCTCAGTTCTGAGAGATTAGTGTGTGTGAAAGCCGTCCTTCACCTAGCTTGTTGGGAAGACAAAGTTTCTTTTCAAATGCAAACTACACTCCATACATATATTTGGGGAGGTAATCCCTCCAAGTCGGTTTTACAGTGAAAACTACAGGAACATCAAACCGTCACTAGGAAACACATTGAGAAAACAGAGGAAAAGATTCTCCTGCAACAATTTCAAATTGTGCTAGATGAACCAAATTTTTTCCACATGCTCAGTTCTGAGATAAAAGTGTGTGTTAAAGCCGTCCTTCATCTATCTTGTTGGGAACACAAAGTTTCTTTTCAGTTGCAAACAGCACTCCATACATATATATGGGGAGGTACTCGCTCCAACTCGGGTTTACTGTGTAAACTGCAGGAAATTCAAACCGGCACTAGGAAATACACCAAATAAACAGAGCAAATGATTCCCCTGCAACCCTTTCTCTTTATGCTAGATGAACGAACGTTTCTCTACATTCTCAATTCTGAGAGATAAGTGTGTGTGAAAACCGTACCTCACCTATCTTGATGGGAAAACAAATTTCTTTAGAAAGCAAAATGTATTCCATACATATATATGGGGAAGTACTCGCTCCAACTCGGGTTTACAGTTTAAACTGCAGGAAATTCAAACCGACACTAGGAAAAACACTGATAAACCATAGCAAAAGTTTCTTCTAAAACAATTTCAATTTGTGCTAGATGAACGAAATTATCTCCACATTCTCAGTTCTGAGATATATGTGTGTGTGAAAGCAGACCTTCATCTATCTTGCTGGGAACACAAAGATTCTTTTCAGTTGCAAACTACAATCCATACATATATATGAGAAGGTACCATCTCGAACACGCATTTACAGTGAAAACTGCAGGAAATTCAAACCGGCACTAGGAAACACACTGAGAATTCAGAGTAAATGTTATTCGTACAGCAATTTTCCTTTGTGCTAGATGAACGAACGTCTATCCACATGCTCATTTCTAGGAGAAATTTTGTGTGAAAATCGTTCTTCACCTAACTTGTTGGAACACAAAGTTTCTTTTAAGTTTCAAACAGCAATCCATACAAGTACATGGGGAGGTAAACGCTCCAACACTTTTTTACAGTGTAAACTATAGGAAATTCAATCCGGCACTAGGAAACACACTAAGAAACCAGAGCAAACGTTTCTCATGCAACCCTATCTGTTTGTGCTAGATGAATGAACTTTTACCACATGCTTGATTCTGAGAGATGATTGTGTGTGAAAACCGTCCTTCACCAAGTTGTTTCGAAAAAGACGTTTCTTTTCTCATACAAACTGTACTTCATACATATATATGGGGAAGTACACGCTCCAAGACGGTTTTACAATGAAAACTGCAGGAACTTCAAACCGGCACAAGGAAACACACTTAGAAACCAGAGCAAAAGTTTCTCCTGAAACCCGTTCCCTTTGTGCTGGATGAAAGAACGTATCTCCACATGCTCAGTTCTGAGAGATATGTGTGTGTGAAAGCCGACCTTCACCTGGCTTGTTGGGAACACAAAGTTTCTTTTCAGTTGCAAACAGCAATCCATAAATATATATATGGGGAGGTACTCGCTCCAACTCGGGTTTACAGTGTAAACTGCAGGGACTTCAAACCGTCACTAGGAAACTCACTGAGAAACCAGAGTAATAGTTTCTCATTCAAACCCTTCCATTGGTGCTAGATGTACGAACGTCTGTCCACATGCTCAGTTCTGAGAGGTAAGTGTGTGTGAAAGCCGTCATTCACCTAGCTTGTTGGGAACACAAAGATTCTTTTCAGATGCAAACTACAATCCATACATATATATGGGGAGGTAATACCTCCAAGTTGGTTTTAAAATGAAAACTACAGGAACATCAAACCGGCACTAGGAAACACATTGAGAAACCAGAGGAATAGATTCTCCTGCAACAATATCAATTTGTGCTAGATGAACCGAATTTTCTCCACATGTTCAGTTCTGAGAAAAAAGTTTTTGTGAAAGCCGTCCTTCATCAATCTTGTTGGGAACACAAAGTTTCTTTTAATTTGCAAACAGCAATCCATACATATATATGGGGAGGTACTCGCTCGAACTCTATTTTACAGTGAAAACAGCGGGAATTTCAAACCGGCACTGGGAAAAACACTGAGAATTCTGGGCAAAAGTTAATCCTACGTCCCTTTCCATTTCTGCAAGATTAACGAAAGTTTCTCCACATGCTCAGTTCTGAGAGATAAGTGTGTGTGAAAGCCGTACTTCAACGAGATTGTTGGGAAAAATAGTTTCTTTTCATTTGCAATCGGTACTCTTTACATATATATGGGGTTATACTCGCACTAACTAGATTTTACAGTAAAATCTTCAGGAAATTGAAACCGGCACAAGGAAACAAACAGAGAATCAAAGTAAATGTTTCTAATGCAACCAGGTCACTTAGAGTTAGATGAAAATAATTCCCTCCACATGCTCAGTTCTCAGAGATATGTGTGAGTGAAAGCCGTACTTCAACTAGCTTGTTGAGAACACAAATTACTTTTCAGTTTCAAACTGATCTCCATACATACATATGGGGAGGTAAAGCTCCAACCCGGTTTTGAGGTGAAAACTGCAGGAACTTCAAACCGGCACAAGGAAACACACTTAGAAACCAGAGCAAAAGTTTTTCCTGCAACCCGTTCCCTTTGTGCTAGATGAACGAACGTCTCTCCACATGCTCAGTTCTGAGAGATATGTGTGTGTGAAAGCCGAACTTCACCTAGCTTGTTGGGAACACAAAGTTCCTTTTCAGTTGCAAACAGCAATCCATAAATATATATAAGTGTAGGTACTCGCTCCAATTCGGTTTTACAGTGTAAATTGAAGGAACTTCAAACCGTCACTAGGAAACTCACTGAGAAACCAGAGTAATAGTTTCTCCTTCAAACCATTCCATTTGTGCTAGATGTAGGAACGTCTCTCCACATGCTCAGTTCTGAGAGATTAGTGTGTGTGAAAGCCGTCCTTCACCTAGCTTGTGGGAAGACAAAGTTTCTTTTCAGATGCAAACTACACTCCATACATATATTTGGGGAGGTAATCCCTCCAAGTCGGTTTTACAGTGAAAACTACAGGAACATCAAACCGGCAATAGGAAACACATTGAGAAAACAGAGGAAAAGATTCTCCTGCAACAATTTCAATTTGTGCTAGATGAACCAAATTTTTTCCACATGCTCAGTTCTGAGATAAAAGTGTGTGTGAAAGCCGTCCTTCATCTATCTTGTTGGGAACACAAAGTTTCTTTTCAGTTGCAAACAGCACTCCATACATATATATGGGGAGGTACTCGCTCCAACTCGGGTTTATAGTGTAAACTGCAGGAAATTCAAACCGACACTAGGAAAAACACTGATAAACCATAGCAAAAGTTTCTCCTAAAACAATTTCAATTTGTGCTAGATGAACGAATTTATCTCCACATTCTCAGTTCTGAGATATATGTGTGTGTGAAAGCAGACCTTCATCTATCTTGCTGGGAACACAAAGATTCTTTTCAGTTGCAAACTACAATCCATACTTATATATGAGGAGGTACGCTCACGAACACGCATTTACAGTGAAAACTGCAGGAAATTCAAACCGGCACTAGGAAACACACTGAGAAACCAGAGTAAATGTTACTCGTACAGCAATTTTCCTCTGTGCTAGATGAACGAACGTCTATCCACATGCTCATTTCTAGGAGAAATTTTGTGTGAAAATCGTTCTTCACATAACTTGTTGGAACACAAAATTTCTTTTCAATTGCAAACTGCACCCCATACAATTACATGGGGAGGTACACGCTCCAAACCTTTTTTACAGTGTAAATTATAGGAAATTCAAACCGGCACTAGGAAACACACTAAGAAACCAGAGCAAATGTTTCTCCTGCAACCCTATCTCTTTGTGCTAGATGAATGAACGTTTCTCCACATGCTTGGTTCTGAGAGATGAGTGTGTGTGAAAACCGTCCTTCACCAAATTGTTTCGAAAAAAACTTTTCTTTTCTGATACAAACAGTACTACATACATATATATGGGGAGGTACTCGCTCCAAGACGGTTTTACAATGAAAACTGCAGGAACATCAAACCGGCACTAGGAAACACACTTTGAAAGCAGCGTAAAATATTTCCCTGCAAATTGTTTCTTTTATGCTATATGAACGAACGTTTTTCCACATGCTCAGTTCTGAGTGATATGTGTGAGTGAAAGCCGTACTTCAACTAGCTTGTTGAGAAAACAATTTACTTATCAGTTGCAAACTGATATCCATAAATATATATGGGGAGGTAAAAGCTCCAACCCGTTATTGAGGTGAAAACTGCAGGAACTTCAAACCGGCACAAGGAAACACACTTAGAAACCAGAGCAAAAGTTTCTCCTGCAACCCGTTCCCTTTGTGCTAGATGAACGAACGTCTCTCCACATGCTCAGTTCTGAGAGATATGTGTGTGTGAAATCCGATCTTCACCTAGCTTGTTGGGAACACAAAGTTTCTTTTCAGTTGCAAACAGCAATCCATAAATATATATATGGGGAGGTACTCGCTCCAACTCGGGTTTACAGTGTAAACTGTAGGAACTTCAAACCGTCACTAGGAAACACACTGAGAAACCAGAGTATTAGTTTCTAATTCAAACCTTTCCATTTGTGCTAGATGTACAAACGTCCCTCCACATGCTCAGTTCTGAGAGATAAGTATGTGTGAAAGCCGCCCTTCAGCTATCTTGTTGGGAACTCAAAGTTTCTTTTCAGATGCAAACTACACTCCATACATATATATGGGGAGGTAATTCTTCCAAGTCTCTTTTACAGTGAAAACTACAGGAACATCAAACCGGCACTAGGAAACACATTGAGAAACCAGAGGAAAAGATTCTTCTGCAACAATATCAATTTGTGCTAGATGTACCAAATTTTCTCCACATGCTCAATTCTGAGAAAAAAGTGTGTGTGAAAGCCGTCCTTCATCAATCTTGTTGGGAACACAAAGTTTCTATTCATTTGCCAACAGCAATCCATACATATATATGGGGAGGTACTCGCTCCAACTCTATTTTACAGTGAAAACAGCGGGAATTTCAAACCGGCACTGGGAAAAACACTGAGAATTCTGGGCAAAATTTAATCCTACATCCCTTTCCATTTCTGCTAGATTAGCGAACGTTTCTCCACATGCTCAGTTCTGAGATATAAGTGTGTGTGAATTCCGTACTTCAACGAGGTTGTTGGGAAAAATAGTTTCTTTTCATTTGCAATCAGTACTCTTTAAATATATATGGGGTTATACTCGCACTAACTCGATTTTACAGTAAAATCTTCAGGAAATTCAAACCGGCACAAGGAAACAAACAGAGAATCAAAGTAAAAGTTTCTCCTGCAACCAGTTCCCTTAGAGCTAGATGAAAAACTTCTCTCCACCTGCTCAGTTCTGAGAGATAATTGTGAGTGAATGCCGACCTTCAAGTAGCTTGTTGGGAACACAAAGTTTCTTTTCAGTTGCAAACAAAACTCCATACATATATATGGGGAGGTAATCGTTCCAACTCGGTTGTATAGTGAAAACTACAGGAACTTCAAAACAGCACTAGGAAACACACTGAGAATCCAGAGTAAAATTATTCCATGTCACCTTTTCTTTTTTCTAAATGTATGAACGTCTCTCCACATGCTCAGTTCTGAGAGATAAGTGTGTGTGAAAGCCGTCCTTCAGCTAGCTTGTTGGGAACACATATTTCTTTTCAGTTGCAAACTGCAATCCATACATTTATATGGGGATGTACTCGCTCCAACTGGGATTTACAGTGAAAACTGCAAGAAATTCAAACCGGCACTAGGAATCAAACTGTGAATCCAGAGCAAAAGTTTCTCCTGCATACCATTCCCTTTGTGCTAGATGAATGAATTTCTATCCACATGCTCATTTCTGAGAGATAATTGTGTGTGAAAGCCGTCCTTCACCTAGCTTGTTGCGAACACATATTTCTTTTCAGTTTCAAACTGCACTCCAAACATTTATACGGGCAGGTAGTCGCTCCAACTCTTTTTTAAAGTGTAAACTATAGGAAATTCAAACCGGCACTAGGAAACACACTAAGAAACCAGAGCAATTGTTTCTCCTGCAATCCTTTCTCTTTGTGCTAGATGAATGAACGTTTCTAAACATGCTTGTTTCTGAGAGATTTGTGTGTGTGAAAAACGTCCTTCACCAACTTGTTTCGAAAAAAAGTTTCTTTTCTGATACAAACTGTACTCCATACATATATATGGGGAGGTACTCGCTCCAAGACTGTTTTACAATGAAAACTGCAGGAAATTCAAACAAGCACTAGGAAACACACTGAGAAACCAGAGCAAAAATTTCTCCTGCAAACCGTTCCCTATGTGCTATATGAACAAATGTCTCTCCACATGCTCAGTTCTGAGAGATAAGTGTGTGGCAGCTGTCCTTCACCTATCTTGTTGGAAACACAAATTAATTTTAAGTTGCAAAATGCACTCAATATATATATATGTTGAGGTACTCGATCCAAGTCGATTTCAAAGTGAAAGCTGCAGGAACTTCAAACCGGCACTAGGAAACACACTGTGATACCAAGAAATTGTTTTCCCTGCAACAAGTTCCCTTTGTGCTACATGAACGAACGTCTCTCCACATGCTCAGTTCTGAGAGAAAAGTGTGTGTGAAAGCCGTCCTTCACCAAACTTGTTGTGAACACAACGTTTCTTTTGAGTTGCAAACTGCAGTCCATAAATATATATGTGGAGGTACACACTCCAACTCTGTTTTACAGTGAAAACTGCAGGAACTACAAACCGGCACCAGCAAACACAATGAGAATCCAGAATATAAATTTATCCTGACACAGGTTCTCTTTGTGCAACATGAATGTACGTCTCTCCACATGCTCATTACTGAGGGTTAATTGTGTGTGAAACAGTCCTTCACCTAGCTTGTTGGGAACACAAGGTTTCTTTAAGTTGGAAATTGAACTCCATACATATATATAGGGAAGTACCCACCCGAACTCGCTTTTACAGTGAAAACTGCAGGAATTTCAAACCGGCACTAGGAAACACACTGAGA
Source organism: Camelus bactrianus (assembly GCF_048773025.1). Classification (NCBI taxonomy): domain Eukaryota; kingdom Metazoa; phylum Chordata; class Mammalia; order Artiodactyla; family Camelidae; genus Camelus; species Camelus bactrianus. The sequence goes on from NC_133554.1 coordinate 21,176,017, forward strand.
AACCAGAGTAAAATTTCCCTGCAAACAATTACATTTTTGCTAGATGAATGAACGTCTCTCTACATGCTCTGTTCTGCGGGATAAGTTTGTGTGAAAGCCGTCCTTCACCTAGATTGTTGGGAACAGAAATTTACTTTTCATTTGCAATCGGTACACTTATATATATATGTTGTGATACTCAAACCAACTCGGTATTACAGTGTAAACTGCAGGAACTTCAAACATGCACCAGGAAACACACAAAGAAGCAGGGTAAATGTTTCCCCTGCATTCCAATCCTTTAGTGCTAGATGAACGAATGTCTCTCCACATGTTCAGTTCTGAGAGAAAAGTGTATGTGAAAGCTGTCCTTCACCTAACTTGTTGGGAACACAAAGATTCTTTTCAGTTGCAAACAGCACTCCATACATATATATGGGGATGTACTCGCTCCAACTCGGGTTTCCAGTGTAAACTGCAGGAAATTCAAACCGGCACCAGGAAAAACAATGATAAACCACAGCAAAAGTTTCTCCTAAAAAATTTCAATTTGTGCTAGATGAACGAAATTATCTCCACATATTCTGTTCTGAGATATAACTGTGTGTGAAAGCAGACCTTCATCTATCTTGTTGGGAACACAAAGATTCTTTTCAGTTGCAAACTACAATCCATATATATATATATGAGGAGGTACCCTCTCGAACACGCATTTACAGTGAAAACTGCAGCATTTTCGAACCAGCACTAGAAAACAAACTGTGAAACCTCAGTAAATGTTACTAGTACAACAATTTCTCTTTGGGCTAGATGAATGAACGTCTATCCACATGCTCATTTCTAGGAGAAATTTTGTGTGAATTTCGTTCTTCAACTAACTTGCTGGAACACAAAGTCTCTTTACAGTTGCAAACAGCACTCCATACAAGTACATGGGGAGGTACACGCACCAACTCTTTTTTAAAGTGTAAACTATAGGAAATTCAAACCGGCACTAGGAAACACACTAAGAAACCAAAGAAAATGTTTCTCCTGCAACCCTTTCTCTTTGTGCTAGATGAATGAACTTTTCTCCACATGCTTTGTTCTGAGAGATGAGTGTGGGTGAAAACCGTCCTTCAGCAAGATGTTTCGAAAAAAACTTTTCTTTTCTGATACAAACTGTACTCCATACATATATATGGGGAGGTACTCGCTCCAAGACGTTTTTACAATGAAAACTGCAGAAACTTCAATCCGGCACTAGGAAACACACTTTGAAAGCAGCGTAAAAGATTTCCCTGCAAATTGTTTCCTTTATGCTATATGAACGAAGGTTTCTCCACATGCTCAGTTCTGAGAGATATGTGTGATTAAAAACCGTACTTCAACTAGCTTGTTGAGAACACAAATTACTTTTCAGTTGCAAACAGATCTCCATACATATATATGGGGAGGTAAAAGCTCCAACCCGGTTTTGAGGTGAAAACTGCAGGAACTTCAAACCGGCACAAGGAAACACAGTTAGAAACCAGAGCAAAAGTTTATCCTGCATCCCGCTCCAATTGTGCTAGATGAACGAACGTCTCTCCACATGCTCAGTTCTGAGAGATATGAGTGTGTGAAAGCCGACCTTCACCTAGCTTGTTGGGAACACAAAGATTCTTTTCAGATGCAAAGTTCACTCCATACATATATTTGGTGAGGTAATCCCTCCAAGTCGGTTTTACAGTGAAAACTACAGGAAAATCAAACCGGCACTACGAAACACATTGAGAAAATAGAGGAAAAGATTCTCCTGCAACAATTTCAATTTGTGCTAGATGAACCAAATTTTCTCCACATGCTCAGTTCTGAGATAAAATTGTGTGTGAAAGCCGTACTTCATCTAACTTGTTGGGAACACAAAGTTTCTTTTCAGTTGCAAACAGCACTCCATACATATATATGGGGAGGTACTCGCTCCAACTCGGGTTTACAGTGTAAACTGCAGGAAATTCAAACCGGAACTAGGAAATACACTAAGAAACCAGAGCAAATGATTCCCCTGCAAACTTTTCTCTTTGTGCTAGATGAACGAACGTTTGTCTACATGCTCAGTTCTGAGAGATAATTGTGTTTGAAAACCGTACTTCACGTAGCTTGTTGGGAAACAAATTTCTTTAGAAAGCAAAATGTATTCCATACATATATATGGGGAAGTACTCGCTCCAACTCGGGTTTACAGTGTAAACTGCAGGAAATTCAAACCGGCACTAGGAAAAACACTGATAAATCAAAGGAAAAACTTCTCCTAAAACAATTTCAATTTGTGCTAGATGAACGAAATTATCTCCACATGCTCAGTTCTGAGATATAAGTGTGTGTGAAAGCAGACCTTCATCTATCTTGTTGGGAACACAAAGATTCTTTTCAGTTGCAAACTACAATCCATACATATATATGAGGAGGTACCCTCTCGAACACGCATTTACAGTGAAAACTGCAGGAAATTCAAACCGGCACTAGGAAACACACTGAGAAACCAGAGTAAATGTTACTCGTACAGCAATTTTCCTTTGTGCTAGATGAACGAACGTCTAGCCACATGCTCATTTCTAGGAGAAATTTTGTGTGAAAATCTTTCTTCACCTAACTTGTTGGAACACAAAATTTCTTTTCAGATGCAAACAGCACTCCATACATATATATGGGGAGGTACTCGCTCCAAATCTCTTTTACAGTGAAACAGCGGGAATTTCAAACCGGCACTGGGAAAAACACTCAGAATTCTGAGAAAAAGTTAATCCTACATCCCTTTCCATTTCTGCTAGATTAACGAACGTTTCTCCACATGCTCAGTTCTGCGAGATAAGTGTGTGTGAAATCCGTACTTCAACGAGATTGTTGGGAAAAATAGTTTCTTTTCATTTGCAATTGGTACTCTTTACATATATATGGGGTTATAATAGCACCAACTCGATTTTACAGTAAAAACTTCAGGAACTTCAAACTGGCACAAGGAAACACACAGAGAATCAAAGTAAATGTTTCTCCTGCAACCAGTTCCCTTAGATCTACATGAAAAAAATTCTCTCCACATGCTCAGTTCTGAGAGATAATTGTGAGTGAATGCCGATCTTCACGTAGCTTGTTGGGAACACAAAGTTTCTTTTCAGTTGCAAACTAAATTCCATACATATATATGGGGAGGTAAACGTTCCAACTCGGTTGTATAGTGAAAACTACAGGAACTTCAAACCAGCACTAGGAAACACACTGAGAAACCAGAGTAAAATTATTCCATGCCACCTTTTCTTTTTTCTAGATGTATGAACGTCTCTCCACATGCTCAGTTCTGAGGGATAAGTGTGTGTGAAAGCCGTCCTTCAGCTAGCTTGTTGGGAACACATATTTCTTTTCAGTTGCAAACTGCAATCTATACATATATATGGGGAGGTACTTGCTCCAACTGGGATTTACAGTGAAAACTGCAGGAACTTCAAACCGGCACTAGGAATCAAACTGTGAATACAGAGAAAAAGTTTCTCCTGCATACCATTCCCTTTGTGCTAGATGAATGAACTTCTATCCACATGCTGATTTCTGAGAGATAATTGTATGTGAAAGCCGTCCTTCACCTAGCTTGTTGGGAACACATATTTCTTTTCAGTTTCAAACTGCACTCCAAACATATATACGGGAGGTAGTCGCTCCAACTCTTTTTTACACTGTAAACTATAGGAAATTCAAACCGGCACTAGGAAACACACTAAGAAACCAGAGCAATTGTTTCTCCTGCAACCCTTTCTCTTTGTGCTAGATGAATGAACGTTTTTCCACATGCTTGTTTCTGAGAGATGAGTGTGTGTGAAAAACGTCCTTCACCAACTTGTTTCAAAAAAAAAGTTTCTTTCCTGATACAAACTGTACTCCATACATATATACGGGGAGGTACTCGCTCCAAGACGGTTTTACAATGAAAACTGGAGGAACTTCAAACAAGCACTAGGAAACACACTGAGAAACCAGAGCAAAAGTTTCTCCTGCAAATCATTCCCTTTGTGCTAGATGAACAAATGTCTCTCCACATGCTCAGTTCTGAGAGATAAGGGTGTGGAAGCTGTCCTTCACCTATCTTGTTGGGAACACAGATTAATTTTAAGTTGCCAAATGCACTCAATATATATATATGTTGAGGTACTCGATCCAAGTCGATTTTACAGTGAAAACTGCAGGAAGTTCAAATCGGCACTAGGAAACACACTGTGATACCAAGAAATTGTTTTCCCTGCAACAAGTTCCCTTTGTGCTACATGAACGAACGTCTCTCCTCATGCTCAGTTCTGAGAGAAAAATGTGTGTGAAAGCCGTCCTTCACCTAACTTGTTGTGAACATAACGTTTCTTTTGAGTTGCAAACTGCAGTCCATAAATATATATGTGGAGGTACTCACTCCAACTCTGTTTTACAGTGAAAACTGCAGGAACTACAAACCGGCACCAGGAAACACAATGAGAATCTAGAATATAAATTTCTCCTGACACCGGTTCTCTTTGTGCAACATGAACGTACGTCTCTCCACATGCTCATTACTGAGGGATAATTGTGTGTGAAAGCAGTCCTTCACCTAGCTTGTTGGGAATACAAGGTTTCTTTAAGTTGGAAATTGTACTCCATACATATATATAGGGAAGTACACACTCGAACTCGCTTTTACAGTGAAGACTGCAGGAATTTCAAACCGGCACTAGGAAACACACTGAGAAACCAGAGTAAAAGTTTCCCTGCAAACCATTACATTTGTGCTAGTTGAATGAATGTCTCTCTACATGCTCAGTTCTGCGGGATAAGTTTGTGTGAAAGCCGTCCTTCACATAGATTGTTGGGAACAGAAATTTACTATTCATTTGCAATCGGTTCACTTATATATATATGTAGAGATACTCGAACCAACTCGGTATTACAGTGTAAACTGCAGGAACTTCAAACCGGCACCAGGAAACACACAAAGAAACAGAGTAAATGTTTCCCCTGCATTCCAATCCTTTAGTGCTAGATGAACGAAAGTCTCTCCACATGCACAGTTCTGAGAGAAAAGTGTAGGTGAAAGCCGTACTTCGCGTAGCTTGTTGGGAACACAAAGATTCTTTTCAGTTGCAAACAGCACTCCATACATATATATGGGGAGGTACTCGCTCCAATTCGGGTTTCCAGTGTAAACTGCAGGAAATTCAAAACAGCACTAGGAAACACACTAAGAAATCAGAGCAAATGACTCCCCTGCAACCATTTCTTTTTGTGCTAGATGAATGAACGTTTCTCTACATGCTCAGTTCTGAGAGATAAGTGTGTGTGAAAACCGTACTTCACCTAGCTTGTTTGGAAAACAAAATTTTTTAGAAAGCAAAATGTATTCCATACATATATATGGGGAAGTACTCGCTCCAACTCGGGTTTACAGTGTAAACTGCAGGAAATTTAAACCGGCACTATGAAAAACACTGATAAATCAGAGCAAAATTTCTCCTAAAACAATTTCAATTTGTGCTAGATGAACGAAATTATCTCCACATGCTCAGTTCTGAGATATAAGTGTGTGTGAAAGCAGACCTTCATCTATCTTGTTGGGAACACAAAGATTCTTTTCAGTTGTAAACTACAATCCATACATATATATGAGGAGGTACCCTCTCGAACACGCATTTACAGTGAAAACTGCAGGAAATTCAAACCGGCACTAGGAAACACACTGAGAAACCAGAGTAAATGTTACTCGTACAGCAATTTTCCTTTGTGCTAGATGAACGAACGTCTAACCACATGCTCAGTTCTAGGAGAAATTTTGTGTGAAAATCGTTCTTCACCTAACTTTTTGGAACACAAATTTTCTTTTCAGATTCAAACAGCACTCCATACATATATATGGGGATGTACTCGCTCCAAATCTCTTTTACAGTGAAAACAGCGGGAATTTCAAACCGGCACTGGGAAATACACTGAGAATTCTGAGCAAAAGTTAATCCTACATCCATTTCCCTTTCTGCTAGATTAACGAAAGATTCTCCACATGCTCAGTTCTGAGAGATAAGTGTGTGTGAAATCCGTACTTTAACGAGATTGTTGGGAAAAAGAGTTTCTTTTCATTTGCAATTGGTACTCTTTACATATATATGGGGTTATAATAGCACCAACTCGATTTTACAGTAAAAACTTCAGGAACTTCAAACTGGCACAAGGAAACACACAGAGAATCAAAGTAAATGTTTCTCCTGCAACCAGTTCCATTAGAGCTACATGAAAAAAATTCTCTCCACATGCTCAGTTCTGAGAGATAATTGTGAGTGAATGCCGACATTCACGTAGCTTGTTGGGAACACAAAGTTTCTTTTCAGTTGCAAACTAAATTCCATACATATATATGGGGAGGTAAACGTTCCAACTCGGTTGTATAGTGAAAACTACAGGAACTTCAAACCAGCACTAGGAAACACACTGAGAAACCAGAGTAAAATTATTCCATGCCACCTTTTCTTTTTTCTAGATGTATGAACGTCTCTCCACATGCTCAGTTCTGAGAGATAAGTGTGTGTGAAAGCCGTCTTTCAGCTAGCTTGTTGGGAACACATATTTCTTTTCAGTTGCAAACTGCAATCTCTACATATATATGGGGAGGTACTTGCTCCAACTGGGATTTACAGTGAAAACTGCAGGAACTTCAAACCGGCACTATGAATCAAACTGTGAATCCAGAGCAAAAGTTTCTCCTGCATACCATTCCCTTTGTGCTAGATGAATGAACTTCTATCCACATGCTCATTTCTGAGATTTAATTGTGTGTGAAAACCGTCCTTCACCTAGCTTGTTGGGAACACATATTACTTTTCAGTTTCAAACTGCACTCCAAACATATATACGGGGAGGTAGTCGCTCCAAATCTTTTTACAGTGTAAACTATAGGAAATTCAACCGGCACTAGGAAACACACTAAGAATCCAGAGCAATTGTTTCTCCTGCAACCCTTTCTCTTTGTGCTAGATGAATGAACGTTTCTCCACATGCTTGGTTCTGAGAGATGAGTGTGTGTGAAAAACTTCCTTCACCAACTTGTTTCAAAAAAAAGTTTCTTTTCTGATACAAACTGTACTCCATACATATATATGGGGAGGTACTCGCTCCAAGACGATTTTACAATGAAAACTGCAGGAACTTCAAACAAGCACTAGGAAACACACTGAGAAACCAGAGCAAAAGTTTCTCCTGCAAATCATTCCCTTTGTGCTAGATGAACAAATGTCTCTCCACATGCTCAGTTCTGAGAGATAAGGGTGTGGAAGCTGTCCTTCACCTATCTTGTTGGGAACACAAATTAATTTTAAGTTGCAAAATGCACTCAATATATATATAAGTTGAGGTACTCGATCCAAGTCGATTGTACAGTGAAAACTGCAGGAACTTCAAACCGGCACTAGGAAACAAACTGTGATACCAAGAAATTGTTTTCCCTGCAACACGTTCCCTTTGTGCTACATGAACGAACGTCTCTCCTCATGCTCAGTTCTGAGAGAAAAGTGTGTGTGAAAGACATCCTTCAGCTAACTTGTTCTGAACACAACGATTCTTTGAGTTGCAAACTGCAGTCCATAAATATATATGTGGAGGTACTCGTTCCAACTCTGTTTTACAGTGAAAACTGCAGGAACTACAAACCGGCACCAGGAAACACAATGAGAATCTAGAATATAAATTTCTCCTGACACCGGTTCTCTTTGTGCAACATGAACGTACGTCTCTCCACATGCTCATTACTGAGGGATAATTGTGTGTGAAAGCAGTCCTTCACCTAGCTTGTTGGGAACACAAGGTTTCTTTAAGTTGGAAATTGTACTCCATACATATATATAGGGAAGTACCCACATGAACTCGCTTTTACAGAGAAAACTGCAGGAATTTCAAACCGGCACTAGGAAACACACTGAGAAACCAGAGTAAAAGTTTCCCTGCAAACCATTACCTTTGTGCTACATGAATGAACGTCACTCTACATGCTCAGTTCTGCGGGATAAGTTTGTGTGAAAGCCGTCCTTCACCTAGATTGTTGGGAACAGAAATTTACTATTCATTTGCAATCGGTACACTTATATATATATGTTGTGATACTCGAACCAACTCGGTATTACAGTGTAAACTGCAGGAACTTCAAACCGGCACCAGGAAACACACAAAGAAACAGAGTAAATGTTTCCCCTGCATTCCAATCCTTTAGTGCTAGATGAACGAACGTCTCTCCACATGCTCAGTTCTGAGAGAAAAGTCTATGTGAAAGTCGTCCTTCACCTAGCTTGTTGGGAACACAAAGATTTTTTTCAGTTGCAAACAGCACTCCATATATATATATGGGGAGGTACTCGCTCCAACTCGGGTTTCCTGTGTAAACTGCAGGAAATTCAAACCGGCACTAGGAAACACACTAAGAAACCAGAGCAAATGATTCCCCTGCAACCATTTCTTTTTGTGCTAGATGAATGAACGTTTTCTACATGCTCAGTTCTGAGAGATAAGTGTGTGTGAAAACCGTTCTTCACTTAGCTTGTTTGGAAAACAAAATTTCTTTAGAAAGCAAAATGTATTCCATACATATATATGGGGAAGTACTCGCTCCAACTCGGGTTTACAGTGTAAACTGCAGGAAATTCAAACAAGCACTAGGAAACACACTGAGAAACCAGAGTAAATGTTACTCGTACAACAATTTCTCTTTGTGCTAGATGAATGAACATCTATGCACATGCTCATTTCTAGGAGAAATTTTGTGTGAAAATCGTTCTTCACTTAACTTGTTGGAACACAAAGTCTCTTTTCAGTTGCAAACTGCACTCCATACAAATACATGGGGAGGTACACGCTCCAACTATTTTTTACAGTGTAAACTCTAGGAAATTCAAACCGGCACTAGGAAACACACTAAGAAACCAGAGCAAATGTTTCTCGTGCAACCCTTTCACTTTGTGCCAGATGAATGAACTTTTCTCCACATGCTTTGTTCTGAGAGATGAGTGTGTGTGAAAACCGTCCTTCAGCAAGTTGTTTCAAAAAAAACTTTTCTTTTCTGATACAAACTGTACTCCATACATATATTTGGGGAGGTACTCGTTCCAAGACGGTTTTACAATGAAAACTGCAGGAACGTCAACACGGCACTAGGAAACACAGTTTGAAAGCAGCGTAAAATATTTCCCTGCAAATTGTTTCCTTTATGCTAAATGAACGAACTTTTCTCCACATGCTCAGTTCTGAGAGATATGTGTGAGTGAAAGCCGTACTTCAACTAGCTTGTTGAGAACACAAATTACTTTTCAGTTGCAAACAGCTTTCCATACATATATATGAGGAGGTAAAATCTCCAACCCGGTTTTGAGGTGAAAAGTGCAGGAACTTCAAACCGGCACAAGGAAACACAATTAGAAACCAGAGCAAAAGTTTCTCCTGCAACCCGTTCCATTTGTGCTAGATGAACGAAAGTCTCTCCACATGCTCAGTTCTGAGAGATATGTGTGTGTGAAAGCCGACCTTCACCTAGCTTGTTGGGAACACAAAGTTTCTTTTCAGTTGCAAACTACAATCCATACATATATATTGGGAGGTACTCGCTCCAACTCAGATTTACAGTGTAAACTGCAGGAACTTCAAACCGTCACTAGAAATCTCACTGAGAAACCAGAGTAATAGTTTCGCATTCAAACATTTCCATTTGTGCTAGATGTACGAACGTCTCTCCACATGCTCAGTTCTGAGTGATAAGTGTCTGTGAAAGCCGTCCTTCACCTAGCTTGTTTGAACACAAAGTTTCTTTTCAGATGCCAACTACACTCCATACATATATATGGGGAGGTAACCCCTCCAAGTCCGTTTTACAGTGAAAAATACAGGAACATCAAACCGGCACAAGGAAACACATTGAGAAACCAGAGGAAAAGATTCTCCTGCAACAATATCAATTTTTGCTAGATGAACCAAATTTTCTCCACATGCTCTGTTCTGAGAAAAAATTGTGTGTGAAAGCCGTCCTTCATCAATCTTGTTGGGAACACACAGTTTCTTTTCAGTTGCAAACAGCACTCCATACATATATATGGGGAGGTACTCGCTCCAAACCTATTTTACATTGAAAATAGCGGGAATTTCAAACAGGCACTGGGAAAAACACTGAGAATTATGAGCAAAAGTTAATCCTACATCCCTTTCCATTTCTGCTAGATTAACGAACGTTTCTCCACATGCTCAGTTCTGAGAGATAAGTGTGTGTGAAATCCGTACTTCAACGAGATTGTTGGGAAAAATAGTTTCTTTTAATTTGCAATCGGTACTCTTTACATATATATGGGGTTACACTCGCACCAACTCGATTTTACAGTAAAAACTTCAGGAACTTCAAACCGGCACATCGAAAAACACAGAGAATCAAAGTAAAAGTTTCTACTGCAACCAGTTCCCTTAGAGCTAGATGAAAAATATTCTCTCCACATGCTCAGTTCTGAGAGATAATTGTGAGTGAATGCCGATCTTCACGTAGCTTGTTGGGAACACGAAGTATCTTTTCAGTTGCAAACTAAACTCCATTACATATATATGGGGAGGTAATAGTTCCAACTCAGTTGTATAGTGAAAACTACAGGAACTTCAAACCAGCACTAGGAAACACACTGAGAAACCAGAGTAAAATTATTCCATGCCACCTTTTCTTTTTTCTAGATGTATGAACGTCTCTCCACATGCTCAGTTCTGAGAGATAATAGTGTGTGAAAGCCGTTCTTCAGCTAGCTTGTTGGGAACACATATTTCTTTTCAGTTGCAAACTGCAATCCATACATATATATGGGGAGTTACTCGCTCCAACTGGGATTTACAGTGAAAACTGCAGGAACTTCAAACCGGCACTAGGAATCAAAATGTGAATCCAGAGCAAAAGTTTCTCCTGCATGCCATTCCCTTTGTGCTACATGAATGAACTTCTATCAACATGCTAATTTCTGAGAGATAATTGTGTGTGAAAGCCGTCCTTCACCTAGCTTGTTGGGAACACATATTTCTTTTCAGTTTCAAACTGCACTCCAAACATATATACGGGGAGGTAGTCGCTCCAAATCTTTTTTACAGTGTAAACTATAGGAAATTCAAACCGGCACTAGGAAACACACTAAGAAACCAGAGCAATTGTTTCTCCTGCAACCCTTTCTCTTTGTGCTAGATGAATGAACGTTTCTCCACATGCTTGGTTCTGAGAGATGAGTGTGTGTGAAAAACGTCCTTCACCAACTTGTTTCGAAAAAAATTTTCTTTTCTGATAGAAACTGTACTCCATACATATATATGGGGAGGTACTCGCTCCAAGACGGTTTTACAATGAAAACTGCAGGAACTTCAAACAAGCACTAGGAAACACAGTGAGAATCCAGAGCAAAGGTTTCTCCTGCAAACCGTTCCCTTTGTGCTAGATGAACAAATGTCTCTCCACATGCTCAGTTCTGATAGATAAGTGTGTGGAAGCTGTCCTTCACCTATCTTGTTGGGAACACAAATTAATTTTAAGTTGCAAAATGCACTCAATATATATATATGTTGAGGTACTCGATCCAAGTCGGTTTTACAGTGAAAACTGCAGGAACCTCAAACCGGCAGTAGGAAACACACTGTGATAGCAAGAAATTGTTTTCCCTGCAACACGTTCCCTTTGTGCTACATGAACGAACGTCTCTCCACATGCTCAGTTCTGAGAGAAAAGTGTGTGTGAAAGCCGTCCTTAACCTAACTTGTTGTGAACACAACGTTTCTTTTGAGTTGCAAACTGCAGTCCATAAATATATATGTGGAAGTACTCGCTCCAACTCTGTTTTCCAGTGAAAACTGCAGGAACTACAAACCGGCACCAGGAAACACAATGAGAATCTAGAATATAAATTTCACCTGACACCGGTTCTCTTTGTGCAACATGAACGTACGTCTCTCCACATGCTCATTACTGAGGGATAATTGTGTGTGAAAGCAGACCTTCACCTAGCTTGTTGGGAACACAAGGTTTATTTAAGTTGGAAATTGTACTCCATACATATATATAGGGAAGTACCCACTAGAACTCGCTTTTAAAGTGAAAACTGCAGGAATTTCAAACCGGCACTAGGAAACACACTGAGAAACCAGAGTAATAGTTTCCCTGCAAAACATTACCTTTGTGCTAGATGAATGAATGTCTCTCTACATGCTCAGTTCTGTGGGATAAGTTTGTGTGAAAGCCGTCCTTCACCTAGATTGATGGGAACAGAAATTTACTATTCATTTGCAATCGGTACACTTATATATATATGTTGTGATACTCGAACCAACTCGGTATTACAGTGTAAACTGCAGGAACTTCAAACCGGCACCAGGAAACACACAAAGAAACAGAGTAAATGTTTCCCCTGCATTCCAATCCTTTAGTGCTAGATGAACGAACGTCTCTCCACATGCTAAGTTCTGAGAGAAAAGTGTATGTGAAAGCCGTCCTTCACCTATCTTGTTGGGAACACAAAGATTCTTTTCAGTTGCAAACAGCACTCCATACATATATATGGGGAGGTACTCGCTCCAACTCGGGTTTCCAGTGTAAACTGCAGGAAATTCAAACAGGCACTTGGAAACACACTGAGAAACCAGAGCAAATGATTCCCCTGCAACCCTTTCTCTTTGTGCTAGATGAACGAAAGTTTCTCTACATGCTCAGTTCTGAGAGATAATTGTGTGTGAAAACCGTACTTCACCGAGCTTGTTGGGAAAACAAAATTTCTTTAGAAAGCAAAATGTATTCCATACATATATATGGGGAAGTACTCGCTCCAACTTGGGTTTACAGTGTAAACTGCAGGCAATTCAAACCGGCACTAGGAAAAACACTGATAAACCAAAGCAAAAGTTTCTCCTAAAACAATTTCAATTTGTGCTAGATGAACGAAATTATCTCCACATGCTCAGTTCTGAGATATAAGTGTGTGTGAAAGCAGTCCTTCATATATCTTGTTGGGAACACAAAGATCCTTTTCAGTTCCATACTACAATCCATATATTTATATATGAGGAGGTACCATCTCGAACACGCATTTACAGTGAAAACTGCAGGAAATTCAAACCGGCACTAGGAAACACACTGAGAAACCAGAGTAAATGTTACTCGTACAACAATTTCTCTTTGTGCTAGATGAATGAACGTCTATCCACATGCTCATTTCTAGGAGAAATTTTGTGTGAAAATCTTTCTTCACCTAACTTGTTGGAACACAATGTCTCTTTTCAGTTGTAAACTGCACTCCGTACAAGTACATGGGGAGGTACACGCTCCAACTCTTTTTTACAGTGTAAACTATAGGAAATTCAAACCGGCACTAGGAAACACACTAAGAAACCAGAGCAAATGTTTCTCATGCAACCCTTTCTCTTTGTGCTAGATGAATGAACTTTTATCCACATGATTTGTTCTGAGATATGAGTGTGTGTGAAAACCGTCCTTCACCAAGTTGTTTCGAAAAAAACGTTTCTTTTCTGATACAAACTGTACTCCGTACATATATATCGGGAGGTACTCGCTCTAAGACGATTTTACAATGAAAACTGCAGGAACTTCAAACCGGCACTAGGAAACACACTTTGAAAGCAGCGTAAAAGATTTCCCTGCAAATTGTTTCTTTATGCTATATGAACGAACGTTTCTCCACATGCTCAGTTCTGAGAGATATGTGTGAGTGAAAGCCGTACTTCAACTAGCTTGTTGAGAACACAAATTACTTTTCAGTTGCAAACAGATTTCCATACATATATATGGGGAGGTAAAAGCTCCAAGCCGGTTTTGAGGTGAAAACTGCAGGAAATTCAAGCCGGCATAAGGAAATACACTTAGAAACCAGAGCAAATGTTTCTCCTGCAACCCGTTCCATTTGTGCTAGATGAACGAAAGTCTCTCCACATGCTCAGTTCTGAGAGATATGTGTGTGTGAAAGCCTACCTTCACCTAGCTTGTTGGGAACACAAAGTTTTTTTTAATATGCAAACTACACTCCATACATATATATGGGGAGGTAATCCCTCCAGGTCGGTTTTACAGTGAAAACTGCAGGAACATCAAACCGGCACTAGGAAACACATTGAGAAAACAGAGGAAAAGATTCTCCTGCAACAATTTCAATTTGTGCTAGATGAACCAAATTTTCTCCACATGATCAGTTCTGAGATAAAGTGTGTGTGAAAGCCGTCCTTCATCTATCTTGTTGGGAACAGAAAGTTTCTTTTCAGTTGCAAACTACAATCCATACATATATATGAGGAGGTACCTTCTCGAACGCGCATTTACAGAGAAACTGCAGGAAATTCAAACCGGCACTAGGAAACACACTAAGAAACCAGATCAAATGATTCCCCACCAACCCTTTCTTTTTGTGCTAGATGAACGAGCGTTTCTCTACATGCTCAGTTCTGAGATATAAGTGTGTGTGAAAACCGTACTTCACCTAGCTTGTTGGGTAAACAAAATTTCTTTACATACCAAAATATTTTCCATACATATATATGGGGAAGTATTCGCTCCAACTCAGGTTTACAGTGTAAACTGCAGGAAAATCAACCCGGCACTAGGAAAAACACTGATAAACCAGAGCAAACGTTTCTCTTAAACAATTTCAATTTGTGCTATATGAACGAAATTACCTCCACATGCTCAGTTCAGAGATATAAGTGTGTGTGAAAGCAGACCATCATCTATCTTGTTGGGATCACAAAGATTCTTTTCAGTTGCAAACTACAATCCATACATTTATATGAGGAGGTACCCTCTTGAACACGCATTTACAGTGAAATAGCAGGAATTTCAAATCGGCACTAGGAAACACACTGAGAAACCAGAGTAAATGTTACTCGTACAACAATTTCTCTTTGTGCTAGATGAATGAACGTCTATCCACATGCTAAGTTCTAGGAGAAATTTTGTGTGAAATTCTTTCTTCACCTAAATTGTTGGAACACAAAGTTTCTTTTCAGTTGCAAACTGCACTCCATACAAATACATGGGGAGGTACACGCTCCAACTCTTTTTTACAGAGTAAACTATAGGAAATTCAAAGCGGCACTAGGAAACACATTAAGAAACAAGAGCAAATGTTTCGCTTGCAACCCGTTCTCTTTGTGCTAGATGAATGAACTTTTCTCCACATGCTAGTTTCTGAGAGATGAGTGTGTGTGAAAACCGTCCTTCACCAAGTTGTTTCGAAAAAAACGTATCTTTTCTGATATAAACTGTACTCCGTACATATATATCGGGAGGTACTCGCTCCAACACGGTTTTACAATGAAAACTGCAGGAACTTCAAACCGGCACTAGGAAACACACTTTGAAAGCAGCATAAAATATTTCCCTGCAAATTGTTTCGTTTATGCTATATGAACGAACGTTTATCCACATGCTCAATTCTGAGAGATATGTGTGAGTGAAAGCCGTACTTCAACTAGCTTGTTGAGAACACAAATTACCTTTCAGTTGCAAAATGAACTCCATACATATATATGGGGAGGTAAAAGCTCCAACCCGGTTTTGAGGTGAAAACTGAAGGAACATCAAACCGGCACAAGGAAACACACATAGAAAACAGAGCAAAATTTTCTCCTGCAACCCGTTCCATTTGTGCTACATGAACGAACATCTCTCCACATGCTTAGTTCTGAGAGATATGTGTGTTTGAAAGCCGACCTTCAACTAGCTTGTTGGGAACACAAACTTTCTTTTCAGTTGCAAAGAGCAATCCATAAATATATATATGGGGAGGAACTCGCTCCAACTCGGGTTTGCAGTGTAAACTGCAGGAACTTCAAACCGTCACTAGGAAACTCACTTAGAAACCAGTGTAATAGTTTCTCCTTCAAACCTTTCCATTTGTGCTAGATGTACGAACGTCCCTCCACATGCTCAGTTATGAGATATAAGTGTGTGTGAAAGCTGTCCTTCACCTAGCTTGTTGGGAACACAAAGTTTCTTTTCAGATGCAAACCTCACTCCATACATATATATGGGGAGGTAATCCCTCCAAGTCGGTTTTACAGTGAAAACTGCAGGAACATCAAACCAGCACTAGGAAACACATTGAGAAAACAGAGGAAAAGATTCTCATGCAACAATATCAATTTGTGCTAGATGAACCAAATTTTCTCCAAATGCTCTGTTCTGAGAGATATCTGTGTGTGAAAGCCGACCTTCACCTAGCTTGTTGGGAACACAAAGTTTCTTTTCTGATGCCAACTACACTCCATATATATATATCGGGAGGTAAACCCTCCAAGTCGGTTTTACAGTGAAAACTACAGGAACATCAAACCGGCACTAGGAAACACATTGAGAAAACAGAGGAAAAGATTCTCCAGTAACAATTTCAATTTGTGCTAGATTAACCAAATTTTCTCCACATGCTCAGTTCTGAGATAAAAGTGTGTGTGAAAGCCGTCCTTCATCTATCTTGTTGGGAACACAAAGTTTCTTTACAGTTGCAAACAGCGCTGCATACATTTATATGGGTAGGTACTCGCTCCAACTCGGGTTTACAGTGTAAACTGCAGGAAATTCAAACCGGCACTAGGAAACACATTAAGAAACAAGAGCAAATGTTTCGCTTGCAACCCGTTCTCTTTGTGCTAGATGAATGAACTTTTCTCCACATGCTAGTTTCTGAGAGATGAGTGTGTGTGAAAACCGTCCTTCACCAAGTTGTTTCGAAAAAAACGTATCTTTTCTGATATAAACTGTACTCCGTACATATATATCGGGAGGTACTCGCTCCAACACGGTTTTACAATGAAAACTGCAGGAACTTCAAACCGGCACTAGGAAACACACTTTGAAAGCAGCATAAAATATTTCCCTGCAAATTGTTTCGTTTATGCTATATGAACGAACGTTTATCCACATGCTCAATTCTGAGAGATATGTGTGAGTGAAAGCCGTACTTCAACTAGCTTGTTGAGAACACAAATTACCTTTCAGTTGCAAAATGAACTCCATACATATATATGGGGAGGTAAAAGCTCCAACCCGGTTTTGAGGTGAAAACTGAAGGAACATCAAACCGGCACAAGGAAACACACATAGAAAACAGAGCAAAATTTTCTCCTGCAACCCGTTCCATTTGTGCTACATGAACGAACATCTCTCCACATGCTTAGTTCTGAGAGATATGTGTGTTTGAAAGCCGACCTTCAACTAGCTTGTTGGGAACACAAACTTTCTTTTCAGTTGCAAAGAGCAATCCATAAATATATATATGGGGAGGAACTCGCTCCAACTCGGGTTTGCAGTGTAAACTGCAGGAACTTCAAACCGTCACTAGGAAACTCACTTAGAAACCAGTGTAATAGTTTCTCCTTCAAACCTTTCCATTTGTGCTAGATGTACGAACGTCCCTCCACATGCTCAGTTATGAGATATAAGTGTGTGTGAAAGCTGTCCTTCACCTAGCTTGTTGGGAACACAAAGTTTCTTTTCAGATGCAAACCTCACTCCATACATATATATGGGGAGGTAATCCCTCCAAGTCGGTTTTACAGTGAAAACTGCAGGAACATCAAACCAGCACTAGGAAACACATTGAGAAAACAGAGGAAAAGATTCTCATGCAACAATATCAATTTGTGCTAGATGAACCAAATTTTCTCCAAATGCTCTGTTCTGAGAGATATCTGTGTGTGAAAGCCGACCTTCACCTAGCTTGTTGGGAACACAAAGTTTCTTTTCTGATGCCAACTACACTCCATATATATATATCGGGAGGTAAACCCTCCAAGTCGGTTTTACAGTGAAAACTACAGGAACATCAAACCGGCACTAGGAAACACATTGAGAAAACAGAGGAAAAGATTCTCCAGTAACAATTTCAATTTGTGCTAGATTAACCAAATTTTCTCCACATGCTCAGTTCTGAGATAAAAGTGTGTGTGAAAGCCGTCCTTCATCTATCTTGTTGGGAACACAAAGTTTCTTTACAGTTGCAAACAGCGCTGCATACATTTATATGGGTAGGTACTCGCTCCAACTCGGGTTTACAGTGTAAACTGCAGGAAATTCAAACCGGCACTAGGAAACACACTAAGAAACCAGAGCAAATGATTCCCCTGCAACCCTTTCTCTTTGTGCTAGATGAACGAACGTTTCTCTACATGCTCATTTCTGAGAGATAATTGTGTGTGAAAAACGTACTTCACCTAGCTTGTTGGGAAAACAAAATTTCTTTAGAAAGCAAAATGTATTCCATACATATATATGGGGAACACCTCGCTCCAACTCTGGTTTACAGTGCAAACTGCAGGAAATTCAAACCGGCACTAGGAAAAACACTGATAAACCAGAGCAAATTTTCTCCTAAAACAATTTCAAATTGTGCTAGATGAACGAAATTATCTCCACATGCTCAGTTCTGAGACATAACTGTGTGTGAAAGCAGAACTTCATATATCTTGTTGGGAACACAAAGATTCTTTTCAGTTGCAAACTACAATCAATACATATATATGAGGAGGTACCCTCTCGAACACGCATTTACAGTGTAAACTGCAGGAACTTCAAACCGTCACTAGGAAACTCACTGAGAACACAGAGTAATAGTTTCTCCTTCCAAACTTTCCATTTGTGGTAGATGTAGGAACGTCCCTCCACATGCTCAGTTCTGAGAGATAAGTGTGTGTGAAAGCCGTCCTTCAGCTAGCTTGTTGGGAACACAAAGTTTCTTTTCAGATGCAAACTACACTCCATACATATATATGGGGAGGTAATCCCTCCAAGTCGGTTTTACAGTGAAAACTACAGGAACATCAAACCGGCACTATGAAACACATTGAGAAACCAGAGGAAAAGATTCTCCTGCAACAATATCAATTTGTGCTAGATGAACCAAATTTTCTCCACATGCTCAAATCTGAGAGATATGTGTGTGTGAAAGCCGACCTTCACCTAGCTTGTTGGGAACACAAAGTTCCTTTTCAGTTGCAAACAGCAATCCATAAATATATATATGGGGAGGTACTCGCTCCAACTCGGTTTTACAGTGTAAACTGCAGGAACTTCAAACCGTCACTGGGAAACTCACTGAGAAACCAGAGTAATAGTTTCTCTTTCCAACCTTTCCATTTTTTTGCTAGATGTATGAACGTTCCTCCACATGCTCAGTTCTGAGAGATAAGAGTGTGTGAAAGCCGTCCTTCACCTAGCTTGTTGGGAACACAAAGTTTCTTTTCAGATGCAAACTACACTCCATACATATATATGGGGATGTAATCACTCCAAGTCCGTTTTACAGAGAAAACTACAGGAACATCAAACCGGCACTAGGAAACACATTCAGAAACCAGAGGAAAAGATTCTCCTGCAACAATATCAATTTTTGCTAGATGAACCAAATTTTCTCCACATGCTCAGTTCTGAGAAAAAAGTGTTTGTGAAAGCCGTCCTACATCAATCTTGTTGGGAACACAAAGTTTCTTTTCAGTTGCAAACAGCACTCCATACATATATATGGGGAGGTACTCGTTCCAAATCTATATTACAGTGAAAACAGAGGGAATTTCAAACCGGCACTGGGAAAAACACTGAGAATTCTGAGCAAAAGTTAATCCTACATCGCTTTCCATTTCTTCTAGATTAACGAACGTTTCTCCACATGCTCAGTTCTGAGAAATAAGTGTGTGTGAATTCCGTACTTCAACGAGATTGTTGGGAAAAATAGTTTCTTTTCATTTGCAATCGGTACTCTTTACATATATATGGGGTTACACTCGCACCAACTCGATTTTACAGTATAAAATTCAGGAACTTCAAACCGGCACAAGGAAACACACAGAGAATCAAAGTAAAAGTTTCTCCTGCAACCAGTTCCCTTAGAGCTAGATTAAAAAACTTCTCTCCACATGCTCAGTTCTGAGAGATAATTGTGAGTGAATGCCGACCTTCAAGTAGCTTGTTGGGAACACAAAGTTTCTTTTCAGTTGCAAACTAAACTCCATACATATATATGGGGAGGTAATCGTTCCAACTCGGTTGTATAGTGAAAACTCAGGAACTTCAAACCAGCACTAGGAAACACACTGAGAAAACAGAGTAAAATTATTCCATGCCACCTTTTCTTTTTTCTAGATGTATGAACGTCTCTCCACATGCTCAGTTCTGAGATATAAGTGTGTGTGAAAGCAGACCTTCATCTATCTTGTTGCGAACACAAAGATTCTTTTCAGTTGCAAACTACAATCCATACATATATATGAGGAGGTACCCTCTCGAACACGCATTTACAGTGAAAACTGCAGGAATTTCAAACCGGCACTAGGAAACACACTGAGAAACCAGAGTAAATGTTACTCGTACAACAATTTCACTTTTTGCTAGATGAATGAACGTCTATCCTCATGCTCATTTCTAGGAGAAATTTTGTGTGAAAATCGTTCTTCACCTAACTTGTTGGAACACAAATATTCTTTTCAGTTGCAAACTGCAATCCATAAAAATACATGGGGTGGTACACGCTCCAACTCTTTTTTACAGTGTAAACGATAGGAAATTCAAACCAGCACTAGGAAACACACTAAGAAACCAGAGCAAATGTTTCTCGTGCAACCCTATCTCTTTGTGCTAGATGAATGAACGTTTCCCACATGCTTGCTTCTGAGAGATGATTGTGTGTGAAAACCGTCCTTCACCAAGTTGTTTCGAAAAAAACGTTTCTTTTCTGATACAAACTGTACTCCATACATATATATGGGGAGGTACTCGCTCCAAGACTGTTTTACAATGAAAACTGCAGGAAATTCAAACAAGCACTAGGAAACACACTGAGAAACCAGAGCAAATGTTTCTCCTGCAAACCGTTCCTTTGTGCTAGATGAACAATTGTCTTTCCACATGCTCAGTTCTGAGAGATAATTGTGTGGAAGCTGTCCTTCACTTATCTTGTTTTGCACACAAATTAATTTTAAGTTGCAAAATGCACTCAATATATATATATGTTGAGGTACTCGATACAAGTCGGTTTTACAGTGAAAACTCTAGGAAATTCAAACCAGCACTAGGAAACACACTGTGAAACCAAGAAATTGTTTTCCCTGCAACACGTTCCTTTTGTGCTACATGAACGAACGTCTCTCCACATGCTCAGTTCTGAGAGAAAGTGTGTGTGAAAGAAGTACTTCACCTAACTTGTTGAGAACACATCTTTCTTTTGAGTTGCAAACTGCAGTCCATAAATATATATGTGGAGGTACTCGCTCCAACTCTGTTTTACAGTGAAAACTGCAGGAACTACAAACCAGCACCAGGAAACCCAATGAGAATCCAGAATATAAATTTCTCCTGACACCGGTTCTCTTTGTGCAATATGAACGTACGTCTCTCCACATGCTCATTACTGAGGGATAATTGTGTGTGAAAGCAGTCCTTCACCTAGCTTGTTGGGAACACAAGGTTTATTTAAGTTGGAAATTGTACTCCATACATATATATAGGGAAGTACCCACTCGAACTCGCTTTTACAGTGAAAACTGCAGGAATTTCAAACCGGCACTAGGAAACACACTGAGAAACCAGAGTAAAAGATTCCCTGCAAACCATTACATTTGTGCTAGATGAATGAACGTCTCTCTACATGCTCAGTTCTGCGGGATAAGTTTGTGTGAAAGCCGTCCTTCACCTAGATTGTTGGGAACAGAAATTTACTTTCCATTTGCAATCGGTACACTTATATATATATATATGTTGTGATACTCGCACCAACTCGGTAATACAGTGTAAACTGCAGGAACTTCAAACCGGCACCAGGAAACACACCAAGAAACAGAGTAAATGTTTCCCCTGCATTCCAATCCTTTAGTGCTAGATGAAAAAACGTCTCTCCACATGCTCAGTTCTGAGAGAAAAGTGTATGTGAAAGCCGTCCTTCACCTAGCTTGTTGGGAACACAAAGTTTCTTTTCAGATGCAAACTACACTCCATACATATATATGGGGAGGTAATCCCTCCAAGTCGATTTTACAGTGAAAACTAGAGGAACATCAAACCGGCACTAGGAAACACATTGAGAAAACAGAGAAAAGATTCTCCTGCAAAAATTTCAATTTTTGCTAGATGAACCAAATTTTCTCCACATGCTCAGTTCTGAGATAAAAGTGTGTGTGAAAGCCGTCCTTCATCTATCTTGTTGGGAACACAAAGTTTCTTTTCATTTGCAAAGAGCACTCCATACATATATATGGGGAGGTACACGCTCCAACTCGGGTTTACAGTGTAAACTGCAGGAAATTCAAAGCAGCACTAGGAAACACATTTTGAAAGCAGCGTAAAAGATTTCCCTGCAAATTGTTTCCTTTAGGCTATATGAATGAAAGTTTCTCCACATGCTCATTTCTGAGAGATAAGTGTGAGTGAAAGCCGTACTTCAACTAGCTTGTTGAGAACACAAATTACTTTTCAGTTGCAAACTGATCTCCATACTTATATATGGGGAGGTAATAGCTCCAACCCGGTTTTGAGGTGATAACTGCAGGAACTTCAAACCGGCATAAGGAAACACACTTAGAAACCAGAGCAAAAGTTTCTCCTGCAACCCGTTCCTTTTGTGCTAGATGAACGAATTTCTCTCCACATGCTCAGTTCTGAGAGATATGTGTGTGTGAAATCCGACCTTCACCTAACTTGTTGGGAACACAAAGTTTCTTTTCAGTTGCAAACAGCAATCCATAAATATATATATGGGGAGGTACTCGCTCCAACTCGTGTTTACAGTGTAAACTGCAGGTACTTCAAACCGTCACTAGGAAACTCACTGAGAAACCAGAGTAATAGTTTCTCCTTGAAACATTTCCCTTTGTGCTAGATATACGAACGTCTCTCCACATGCTCAGTTCTGAGAGGTAAGTGTGTGTGAAAGCCGTCCTTCACTTATCTTGTTGGGAACACAAAGAATCTTTTCAGATGCAAACCTCACTCCATACATATATATGGGGAGGTAATCCCTCCAAGTCGGTTTTACAATGAAAACTACAGGAACATCCAACCGGCACTAGGAAACACATTGAGAAACCAGAGGAAAAGATTCTCATGCAACAATATCAATTTGTGCTAGATGAACCAAATTTTCTCCAAATGCTCTGTTCTGAGAGATATCTGTGTGTGAAAGCCGACCTTCACCTAGCTTGTTGGGAACACAAAGTTTCTTTTCTGATGCCAACTACACTCCATATATATATATCGGGAGGTAAACCCTCCAAGTCGGTTTTACAGTGAAAACTACAGGAACATCAAACCGGCACTAGGAAACACATTGAGAAAACAGAGGAAAAGATTCTCCAGTAACAATTTCAATTTGTGCTAGATTAACCAAATTTTCTCCACATGCTCAGTTCTGAGATAAAAGTGTGTGTGAAAGCCGTCCTTCATCTATCTTGTTGGGAACACAAAGTTTCTTTTCAGTTGCAAACAGCACTGCATACATTTATATGGGTAGGTACTCGCTCCAACTCGGGTTTACAGTGTAAACTGCAGGAAATTCAAACCGGCACTAGGAAACACACTAAGAAACCAGAGCAAATGATTCCCCTGCAACCCTTTCTCTTTGTGCTAGATGAACGAACGTTTCTCTACATGCTCATTTCTGAGAGATAATTGTGTGTGAAAACCGTACTTCACCTAGCTTGTTGGGAAAACAAAATTTCTTTAGAAAGCAAAATGTATTCCATACATATATATGGGGAACATCTCGCTCCAACTCTGGTTTACAGTGCAAACTGCAGGAAATTCAAACCGGCACTAGGAAAAACACTGATAAACCAGAGCAAAGTTTCTCCTAAAACAATTTCAAATTGTGCTAGATGAACGAAATTATCTCCACATGCTCAGTTCTGAGACATAACTGTGTGTGAAAGCAGAACTTCATATATCTTGTTGGGAACACAAAGATTCTTTACAGTTGCAAACTACAATCAATACATATATATGAGGAGGTACCCTCTCGAACACGCATTTACAGTGTAAACTGCAGGAACTTCAAACCGTCACTAGGAAACTCACTGAGAACACAGAGTAATAGATTCTCCTTCCAAACTTTCCATTTGTGGTAGATGTAGGAACGTCCCTCCACATGCTCAGTTCTGAGAGATAAGTGTGTGTGAAAGCCGTCCTTCAGCTAGCTTGTTGGGAACACAAAGTTTCTTTTCAGATGCAAACTACACTCCATACATATATATGGGGAGGTAATCCCTCCAAGTCGGTTTTACAGTGAAAACTACAGGAACATCAAACCGGCACTATGAAACACATTGAGAAACCAGAGGAAAAGATTCTCCTGCAACAATATCAATTTGTGCTAGATGAACCAAATTTTCTCCACATGCTCAAATCTGAGAGATATGTGTGTGTGAAAGCCGACCTTCACCTAGCTTGTTGGGAACACAAAGTTCCTTTTCAGTTGCAAACAGCAATCCATAAATATATATATGGGGAGGTACTCGCTCCAACTCGGTTTTACAGTGTAAACTGCAGGAACTTCAAACCGTCACTGGGAAACTCACTGAGAAACCAGAGTAATAGTTTCTCTTTCCAACCTTTCCATTTTTTTGCTAGATGTATGAACGTTCCTCCACATGCTCAGTTCTGAGAGATAAGAGTGTGTGAAAGCCGTCCTTCACCTAGCTTGTTGGGAACACAAAGTTTCTTTTCAGATGCAAACTACACTCCATACATATATATGGGGAGGTAATCACTCCAAGTCCGTTTTACAGAGAAAACTACAGGAACATCAAACCGGCACTAGGAAACACATTCAGAAACCAGAGGAAAAGATTCTCCTGCAACAATATCAATTTTTGCTAGATGAACCAAATTTTCTCCACATGCTCAGTTCTGAGAAAAAAGTGTTTGTGAAAGCCGTCCTACATCAATCTTGTTGGGAACACAAAGTTTCTTTTCAGTTGCAAACAGCACTCCATACATATATATGGGGAGGTACTCGTTCCAAATCTATATTACAGTGAAAACAGAGGGAATTTCAAACCGGCACTGGGAAAAACACTGAGAATTCTGAGCAAAAGTTAATCCTACATCGCTTTCCATTTCTTCTAGATTAACGAACGTTTCTCCACATGCTCAGTTCTGAGAAATAAGTGTGTGTGAATTCCGTACTTCAACGAGATTGTTGGGAAAAATAGTTTCTTTTCATTTGCAATCGGTACTCTTTACATATATATGGGGTTACACTCGCACCAACTCGATTTTACAGTATAAAATTCAGGAACTTCAAACCGGCACAAGGAAACACACAGAGAATCAAAGTAAAAGTTTCTCCTGCAACCAGTTCCCTTAGAGCTAGATTAAAAAACTTCTCTCCACATGCTCAGTTCTGAGAGATAATTGTGAGTGAATGCCGACCTTCAAGTAGCTTGTTGGGAACACAAAGTTTCTTTTCAGTTGCAAACTAAACTCCATACATATATATGGGGAGGTAATCGTTCCAACTCGGTTGTATAGTGAAAACTCAGGAACTTCAAACCAGCACTAGGAAACACACTGAGAAAACAGAGTAAAATTATTCCATGCCACCTTTTCTTTTTTCTAGATGTATGAACGTCTCTCCACATGCTCAGTTCTGAGATATAAGTGTGTGTGAAAGCAGACCTTCATCTATCTTGTTGCGAACACAAAGATTCTTTTCAGTTGCAAACTACAATCCATACATATATATGAGGAGGTACCCTCTCGAACACGCATTTACAGTGAAAACTGCAGGAATTTCAAACCGGCACTAGGAAACACACTGAGAAACCAGAGTAAATGTTACTCGTACAACAATTTCACTTTTTGCTAGATGAATGAACGTCTATCCTCATGCTCATTTCTAGGAGAAATTTTGTGTGAAAATCGTTCTTCACCTAACTTGTTGGAACACAAATATTCTTTTCAGTTGCAAACTGCAATCCATAAAAATACATGGGGTGGTACACGCTCCAACTCTTTTTTACAGTGTAAACGATAGGAAATTCAAACCAGCACTAGGAAACACACTAAGAAACCAGAGCAAATGTTTCTCGTGCAACCCTATCTCTTTGTGCTAGATGAATGAACGTTTCCCACATGCTTGCTTCTGAGAGATGATTGTGTGTGAAAACCGTCCTTCACCAAGTTGTTTCGAAAAAAACGTTTCTTTTCTGATACAAACTGTACTCCATACATATATATGGGGAGGTACTCGCTCCAAGACTGTTTTACAATGAAAACTGCAGGAAATTCAAACAAGCACTAGGAAACACACTGAGAAACCAGAGCAAATGTTTCTCCTGCAAACCGTTCCTTTGTGCTAGATGAACAATTGTCTTTCCACATGCTCAGTTCTGAGAGATAATTGTGTGGAAGCTGTCCTTCACTTATCTTGTTTTGCACACAAATTAATTTTAAGTTGCAAAATGCACTCAATATATATATATGTTGAGGTACTCGATACAAGTCGGTTTTACAGTGAAAACTCTAGGAAATTCAAACCAGCACTAGGAAACACACTGTGAAACCAAGAAATTGTTTTCCCTGCAACACGTTCCTTTTGTGCTACATGAACGAACGTCTCTCCACATGCTCAGTTCTGAGAGAAAGTGTGTGTGAAAGAAGTACTTCACCTAACTTGTTGAGAACACATCTTTCTTTTGAGTTGCAAACTGCAGTCCATAAATATATATGTGGAGGTACTCGCTCCAACTCTGTTTTACAGTGAAAACTGCAGGAACTACAAACCAGCACCAGGAAACCCAATGAGAATCCAGAATATAAATTTCTCCTGACACCGGTTCTCTTTGTGCAATATGAACGTACGTCTCTCCACATGCTCATTACTGAGGGATAATTGTGTGTGAAAGCAGTCCTTCACCTAGCTTGTTGGGAACACAAGGTTTATTTAAGTTGGAAATTGTACTCCATACATATATATAGGGAAGTACCCACTCGAACTCGCTTTTACAGTGAAAACTGCAGGAATTTCAAACCGGCACTAGGAAACACACTGAGAAACCAGAGTAAAAGATTCCCTGCAAACCATTACATTTGTGCTAGATGAATGAACGTCTCTCTACATGCTCAGTTCTGCGGGATAAGTTTGTGTGAAAGCCGTCCTTCACCTAGATTGTTGGGAACAGAAATTTACTTTCCATTTGCAATCGGTACACTTATATATATATATATGTTGTGATACTCGCACCAACTCGGTAATACAGTGTAAACTGCAGGAACTTCAAACCGGCACCAGGAAACACACCAAGAAACAGAGTAAATGTTTCCCCTGCATTCCAATCCTTTAGTGCTAGATGAAAAAACGTCTCTCCACATGCTCAGTTCTGAGAGAAAAGTGTATGTGAAAGCCGTCCTTCACCTAGCTTGTTGGGAACACAAAGTTTCTTTTCAGATGCAAACTACACTCCATACATATATATGGGGAGGTAATCCCTCCAAGTCGATTTTACAGTGAAAACTAGAGGAACATCAAACCGGCACTAGGAAACACATTGAGAAAACAGAGAAAAGATTCTCCTGCAAAAATTTCAATTTTTGCTAGATGAACCAAATTTTCTCCACATGCTCAGTTCTGAGATAAAAGTGTGTGTGAAAGCCGTCCTTCATCTATCTTGTTGGGAACACAAAGTTTCTTTTCATTTGCAAAGAGCACTCCATACATATATATGGGGAGGTACACGCTCCAACTCGGGTTTACAGTGTAAACTGCAGGAAATTCAAAGCAGCACTAGGAAACACATTTTGAAAGCAGCGTAAAAGATTTCCCTGCAAATTGTTTCCTTTAGGCTATATGAATGAAAGTTTCTCCACATGCTCATTTCTGAGAGATAAGTGTGAGTGAAAGCCGTACTTCAACTAGCTTGTTGAGAACACAAATTACTTTTCAGTTGCAAACTGATCTCCATACTTATATATGGGGAGGTAATAGCTCCAACCCGGTTTTGAGGTGATAACTGCAGGAACTTCAAACCGGCATAAGGAAACACACTTAGAAACCAGAGCAAAAGTTTCTCCTGCAACCCGTTCCTTTTGTGCTAGATGAACGAATTTCTCTCCACATGCTCAGTTCTGAGAGATATGTGTGTGTGAAATCCGACCTTCACCTAACTTGTTGGGAACACAAAGTTTCTTTTCAGTTGCAAACAGCAATCCATAAATATATATATGGGGAGGTACTCGCTCCAACTCGTGTTTACAGTGTAAACTGCAGGTACTTCAAACCGTCACTAGGAAACTCACTGAGAAACCAGAGTAATAGTTTCTCCTTGAAACATTTCCCTTTGTGCTAGATATACGAACGTCTCTCCACATGCTCAGTTCTGAGAGGTAAGTGTGTGTGAAAGCCGTCCTTCACTTATCTTGTTGGGAACACAAAGAATCTTTTCAGATGCAAACCTCACTCCATACATATATATGGGGAGGTAATCCCTCCAAGTCGGTTTTACAATGAAAACTACAGGAACATCCAACCGGCACTAGGAAACACATTGAGAAACCAGAGGAAAAGATTCTCATGCAACAATATCAATTTGTGCTAGATGAACCAAATTTTCTCCAAATGCTCTGTTCTGAGAGATATCTGTGTGTGAAAGCCGACCTTCACCTAGCTTGTTGGGAACACAAAGTTTCTTTTCTGATGCCAACTACACTCCATATATATATATCGGGAGGTAAACCCTCCAAGTCGGTTTTACAGTGAAAACTACAGGAACATCAAACCGGCACTAGGAAACACATTGAGAAAACAGAGGAAAAGATTCTCCAGTAACAATTTCAATTTGTGCTAGATTAACCAAATTTTCTCCACATGCTCAGTTCTGAGATAAAAGTGTGTGTGAAAGCCGTCCTTCATCTATCTTGTTAGGAACACAAAGTTTCTTTTCAGTTGCAAACAGCACTGCATACATTTATATGGGTAGGTACTCGCTCCAACTCGGGTTTACAGTGTAAACTGCAGGAAATTCAAACCGGCACTAGGAAACACACTAAGAAACCAGAGCAAATGATTCCCCTGCAACCCTTTCTCTTTGTGCTAGATGAACGAACGTTTCTCTACATGCTCATTTCTGAGAGATAATTGTGTGTGAAAACCGTACTTCACCTAGCTTGTTGGGAAAACAAAATTTCTTTAGAAAGCAAAATGTATTCCATACATATAAATGGGGAACATCTCGTTCCAACTCTGGTTTACAGTGCAAACTGCAGGAAATTCAAACCGGCACTAGGAAAAACACTGATAAACCAGAGCAAATTTTCTCCTAAAACAATTTCAAATTGTGCTAGATGAACGAAATTATCTCCACATGCTCAATTCTGAGACATAACTGTGTGTGAAAGCAGAACTTCATATATCTTGTTGGGAACACAAAGATTCTTTTCAGTTGCAAACTACAATCAATACATATATATGAGGAGGTACCCTCTCGAACACGCATTTACAGTGTAAACTGCAGGAACTTCAAACCGTCACTAGGAAACTCACTGAGAACACAGAGTAATAGTTTCTCCTTCCAAACTTTCCATTTGTGGTAGATGTAGGAACGTCCCTCCACATGCTCAGTTCTGAGAGATAAGTGTGTGTGAAAGCCGTCCTTCAGCTAGCTTGTTGGGAACACAAAGTTTCTTTTCAGATGCAAACTACACTCCATACTTATATATGGGGAGGTAATCCCTCCAAGTCGGTTTTACAGTGAAAACTACAGGAACATCAAACCGGCACTATGAAACACATTGAGAAACCAGAGGAAAAGATTCTCCTGCAACAATATCAATTTGTGCTAGATGAACCAAATTTTCTCCACATGCTCAAATCTGAGAGATATGTGTGTGTGAAAGCCGACCTTCACCTAGCTTGTTGGGAACACAAAGTTCCTTTTCAGTTGCAAACAGCAATCCATAAATATATATATGGGGAGGTACTCACTCCAACTCGGTTTTACAGTGTAAACTGCAGGAACTTCAAACCGTCACTGGGAAACTCACTGAGAAACCAGAGTAATAGTTTCTCTTTCCAAACTTTCCATTTTTTTGCTAGATGTATGAACGTTCCTCCACATGCTCAGTTCTGAGAGATAAGAGTGTGTGAAAGCCGTCCTTCACCTAGCTTGTTGGGAACACAAAGTTTCTTTTCAGATGCAAACTACACTCCATACATATATATGGGGAGGTAATCACTCCAAGTCCGTTTTACAGTGAAAACTACAGGAACATCAAACCGGCACTAGGAAACACATTCAGAAACCAGAGGAAAAGATTCTCCTGCAACAATATCAATTTTTGCTAGATGAACCAAATTTTCTCCACATGCTCAGTTCTGAGAAAAAAGTGTTTGTGAAAGCCGTCCTACATCAATCTTGTTGGGAACACAAAGTTTCTTTTCAGTTGCAAACAGCACTCCATACATATATATGGGGAGGTACTCGTTCCAAATCTATATTACAGTGAAAACAGAGGGAATTTCAAACCGGCACTGGGAAAAACACTGAGAATTCTGAGCAAAAGTTAATCCTACATCGCTTTCCATTTCTTCTAGATTAACGAACGTTTCTCCACATGCTCAGTTCTGAGAAATAAGTGTGTGTGAATTCCGTACTTCAACGAGATTGTTGGGAAAAATAGTTTCTTTTCATTTGCAATCGGTACTCTTTACATATATATGGGGTTACACTCGCACCAACTCGATTTTACAGTATAAAATTCAGGAACTTCAAACCGGCACAAGGAAACACACAGAGAATCAAAGTAAAAGTTTCTCCTGCAACCAGTTCCCTTAGAGCTAGATTAAAAAACTTCTCTCCACATGCTCAGTTCTGAGAGATAATTGTGAGTGAATGCCGACCTTCAAGTAGCTTGTTGGGAACACAAAGTTTCTTTTCAGTTGCAAACTAAACTCCATACATATATATGGGGAGGTAATCGTTCCAACTCGGCTGTATAGTGAAAACTCAGGAACTTCAAACCAGCACTAGGAAACACACTGAGAAAATAGAGTAAAATTATTCCATGCCACCTTTTCTTTTTTCTAGATGTATGAACGTCTCTCCACATGCTCAGTTCTGAGATATAAGTGTGTGTGAAAGCAGACCTTCATCTATCTTGTTGCGAACACAAAGATTCTTTTCAGTTGCAAACTACAATCCATACATATATATGAGGAGGTACCCTCTCGAACACGCATTTACAGTGAAAACTGCAGGAATTTCAAACCGGCACTAGGAAACACACTGAGAAACCAGAGTAAATGTTACTCGTACAACAATTTCACTTTTTGCTTGATGAATGAACGTCTATCCTCATGCTCATTTCTAGGAGAAATTTTGTGTGAAAATCGTTCTTCACCTAACTTGTTGGAACACAAATATTCTTTTCAGTTGCAAACTGCAATCCATAAAAATACATGGGGTGGTACACGCTCCAACTCTTTTTTACAGTGTAAACGATAGGAAATTCAAACCAGCACTAGGAAACACACTAAGAAACCAGAGCAAATGTTTCTCGTGCAACCCTATCTCTTTGTGCTAGATGAATGAACGTTTCCCACATGCTTGCTTCTGAGAGATGATTGTGTGTGAAAACCGTCCTTCACCAAGTTGTTTCGAAAAAAACGTTTCTTTTCTGATACAAACTGTACTCCATACATATATATGGGGAGGTACTCGCTCCAAGACTGTTTTACAATGAAAACTGCAGGAAATTCAAACAAGCACTAGGAAACACACTGAGAAACCAGAGCAAATGTTTCTCCTGCAAACCGTTCCTTTGTTCTAGATGAACAATTGTCTTTCCACATGCTCAATTCTGAGAGATAATTGTGTGGAAGCTGTCCTTCACTTATCTTGTTTTGCACACAAATTAATTTTAAGTTGCAAAATGCACTCAATATATATATATGTTGAGGTACTCGATACAAGTCGGTTTTACAGTGAAAACTCTAGGAAATTCAAACCAGCACTAGGAAACACACTGTGAAACCAAGAAATTGTTTTCCCTGCAACACGTTCCTTTTGTGCTACATGAACGAACGTCTCTCCACATGCTCAGTTCTGAGAGAAAGTGTGTGTGAAAGAAGTACTTCACCTAACTTGTTGAGAACACATCGTTTCTTTTGAGTTGCAAACTGCAGTCCATAAATATATATGTGGAGGTACTCGCTCCAACTCTGTTTTACAGTGAAAACTGCAGGAACTACAAACCAGCACCAGGAAACCCAATGAGAATCCAGAATATAAATTTCTCCTGACACCGGTTCTCTTTGTGCAATATGAACGTACGTCTCTCCACATGCTCATTACTGAGGGATAATTGTGTGTGAAAGCAGTCCTTCACCTAGCTTGTTGGGAACACAAGGTTTATTTAAGTTGGAAATTGTACTCCATACATATATATAGGGAAGTACCCACTCGAACTCGCTTTTACAGTGAAAACTGCAGGAATTTCAAACCGGCACTAGGAAACACACTGAGAAACCAGAGTAAAAGTTTCCCTGCAAACCATTACATTTGTGCTAGATGAATGAACGTCTCTCTACATGCACAGTTCTGCGGGATAAGTTTGTGTGAAAGCCGTCCTTCACCTAGATTGTTGGGAACAGAAATTTACTTTCCATTTGCAATCGGTACACTTATATATATATATGTTGTGATACTCACACCAACTCGGTAATACAGTGTAAACTGCAGGAACTTCAAACCGGCACCAGGAAACACACCAAGAAACAGAGTAAATGTTTCCCCTGCATTCCAATCCTTTAGTGCTAGATGAAAAAACGTCTCTCCACATGCTCAGTTCTGAGAGAAAAGTGTATGTTAAAGCCGTCCTTCACCTAGCTTGTTGGGAACACAAAGTTTCTTTTCAGATGCAAACTACACTCCGTACATATATATGGGGAGGTAATCCCTCCAAGTCGATTTTACAGTGAAAACTACAGGAACATCAAACCGGCACAAGGAAACACATTGAGAAACCAGAGGAAAAGATTCTCCTGCAAAAATTTCAATTTGTGCTAGATGAACCAAATTTTCTCCACATGCTCAGTTCTGAGATAAAAGTGTGTGTGAAAGCCGTCCTTCATCTATCTTGTTGGGAACACAAAGTTTCTTTTCATTTGCAAAGAGCACTCCATACATATATATGGGGAGGTACTCGCTCCAACTCGGGTTTACAGTATAAACTGCAGGAAATTCAAAGCAGCACTAGGAAACACATTTTGAAAGCAGCGTAAAAGATTTCCCTGCAAATTGTTTCCTTTAGGCTATATGAATGAAAGTTTCTCCACATGCTCATTTCTGAGAGATAAGTGTGAGTGAAAGCCGTACTTCAACTAGCTTGTTGAGAACACAAATTACTTTTCAGTTGCAAACTGATCTCCATACTTATATATGGGGAGGTAATAGCTCCAACCCGGTTTTGAGGTGATAACTGCAGGAACTTCAAACCGGCATAAGGAAACACACTTAGAAACCAGAGCAAAAGTTTCTCCTGCAACCCGTTCCTTTTGTGCTAGATGAACGAATTTCTCTCCACATGCTCAGTTCTGAGAGATATGTGTGTGTGAAATCCGACCTTCACCTAACTTGTTGGGAACACAAAGTTTCTTTTCAGTTGCAAACAGCAATCCATAAATATATATATGGGGAGGTACTCGCTCCAACTCGTGTTTACAGTGTAAACTGCAGGTACTTCAAACCGTCACTAGGAAACTCACTGAGAAACCAGAGTAATAGTTTCTCCTTGAAACATTTCCCTTTGTGCTAGATATACGAACGTCTCTCCACATGCTCAGTTCTGAGAGGTAAGTGTGTGTGAAAGCCGTCCTTCACTTATCTTGTTGGGAACACAAAGAATCTTTTCAGATGCAAACCTCACTCCATACATATATATGGGGAGGTAATCCCTCCAAGTCGGTTTTACAATGAAAACTACAGGAACATCCAACCGGCACTAGGAAACACATTGAGAAACCAGAGGAAAAGATTCTCATGCAACAATATCAATTTGTGCTAGATGAACCAAATTTTCTCCAAATGCTCTGTTCTGAGAGATATCTGTGTGTGAAAGCCGACCTTCACCTAGCTTGTTGGGAACACAAAGTTTCTTTTCTGATGCCAACTACACTCCATATATATATATCGGGAGGTAAACCCTCCAAGTCGGTTTTACAGTGAAAACTACAGGAACATCAAACCGGCACTAGGAAACACATTGAGAAAACAGAGGAAAAGATTCTCCAGTAACAATTTCAATTTGTGCTAGATTAACCAAATTTTCTCCACATGCTCAGTTCTGAGATAAAAGTGTGTGTGAAAGCCGTCCTTCATCTATCTTGTTAGGAACACAAAGTTTCTTTTCAGTTGCAAACAGCACTGCATACATTTATATGGGTAGGTACTCGCTCCAACTCGGGTTTACAGTGTAAACTGCAGGAAATTCAAACCGGCACTAGGAAACACACTAAGAAACCAGAGCAAATGATTCCCCTGCAACCCTTTCTCTTTGTGCTAGATGAACGAACGTTTCTCTACATGCTCATTTCTGAGAGATAATTGTGTGTGAAAACCGTACTTCACCTAGCTTGTTGGGAAAACAAAATTTCTTTAGAAAGCAAAATGTATTCCATACATATATATGGGGAACATCTCGCTCCAACTCTGGTTTACAGTGCAAACTGCAGGAAATTCAAACCGGCACTAGGAAAAACACTGATAAACCAGAGCAAATTTTCTCCTAAAACAATTTCAAATTGTGCTAGATGAACGAAATTATCTCCACATGCTCAATTCTGAGACATAACTGTGTGTGAAAGCAGAACTTCATATATCTTGTTGGGAACACAAAGATTCTTTTCAGTTGCAAACTACAATCAATACATATATATGAGGAGGTACCCTCTCGAACACGCATTTACAGTGTAAACTGCAGGAACTTCAAACCGTCACTAGGAAACTCACTGAGAACACAGAGTAATAGTTTCTCCTTCCAAACTTTCCATTTGTGGTAGATGTAGGAACGTCCCTCCACATGCTCAGTTCTGAGAGATAAGTGTGTGTGAAAGCCGTCCTTCAGCTAGCTTGTTGGGAACACAAAGTTTCTTTTCAGATGCAAACTACACTCCATACTTATATATGGGGAGGTAATCCCTCCAAGTCGGTTTTACAGTGAAAACTACAGGAACATCAAACCGGCACTATGAAACACATTGAGAAACCAGAGGAAAAGATTCTCCTGCAACAATATCAATTTGTGCTAGATGAACCAAATTTTCTCCACATGCTCAAATCTGAGAGATATGTGTGTGTGAAAGCCGACCTTCACCTAGCTTGTTGGGAACACAAAGTTCCTTTTCAGTTGCAAACAGCAATCCATAAATATATATATGGGGAGGTACTCGCTCCAACTCGGTTTTACAGTGTAAACTGCAGGAACTTCAAACCGTCACTGGGAAACTCACTGAGAAACCAGAGTAATAGTTTCTCTTTCCAACCTTTCCATTTTTTTGCTAGATGTATGAACGTTCCTCCACATGCTCAGTTCTGAGAGATAAGAGTGTGTGAAAGCCGTCCTTCACCTAGCTTGTTGGGAACACAAAGTTTCTTTTCAGATGCAAACTACACTCCATACATATATATGGGGAGGTAATCACTCCAAGTCCGTTTTACAGTGAAAACTACAGGAACATCAAACCGGCACTAGGAAACACATTCAGAAACCAGAGGAAAAGATTCTCCTGCAACAATATCAATTTTTGCTAGATGAACCAAATTTTCTCCACATGCTCAGTTCTGAGAAAAAAGTGTTTGTGAAAGCCGTCCTACATCAAACTTGTTGGGAACACAAAGTTTCTTTTCAGTTGCAAACAGCACTCCATACATATATATGGGGAGGTACTCGTTCCAAATCTATATTACAGTGAAAACAGAGGGAATTTCAAACCGGCACTGGGAAAAACACTGAGAATTCTGAGCAAAAGTTAATCCTACATCGCTTTCCATTTCTTCTAGATTAACGAACGTTTCTCCACATGCTCAGTTCTGAGAAATAAGTGTGTGTGAATTCCGTACTTCAACGAGATTGTTGGGAAAAATAGTTTCTTTTCATTTGCAATCGGTACTCTTTACATATATATGGGGTTACACTCGCACCAACTCGATTTTACAGTATAAAATTCAGGAACTTCAAACCGGCACAAGGAAACACACAGAGAATCAAAGTAAAAGTTTCTCCTGCAACCAGTTCCCTTAGAGCTAGATTAAAAAACTTCTCTCCACATGCTCAGTTCTGAGAGATAATTGTGAGTGAATGCCGACCTTCAAGTAGCTTGTTGGGAACACAAAGTTTCTTTTCAGTTGCAAACTAAACTCCATACATATATATGGGGAGGTAATCGTTCCAACTCGGTTGTATAGTGAAAACTCAGGAACTTCAAACCAGCACTAGGAAACACACTGAGAAAACAGAGTAAAATTATTCCATGCCACCTTTTCTTTTTTCTAGATGTATGAACGTCTCTCCACATGCTCAGTTCTGAGATATAAGTGTGTGTGAAAGCAGACCTTCATCTATCTTGTTGCGAACACAAAGATTCTTTTCAGTTGCAAACTACAATCCATACATATATATGAGGAGGTACCCTCTCGAACACGCATTTACAGTGAAAACTGCAGGAATTTCAAACCGGCACTAGGAAACACACTGAGAAACCAGAGTAAATGTTACTCGTACAACAATTTCACTTTTTGCTAGATGAATGAACGTCTATCCTCATGCTCATTTCTAGGAGAAATTTTGTGTGAAAATCGTTCTTCACCTAACTTGTTGGAACACAAATATTCTTTTCAGTTGCAAACTGCAATCCATAAAAATACATGGGGTGGTACACGCTCCAACTCTTTTTTACAGTGTAAACGATAGGAAATTCAAACCAGCACTAGGAAACACACTAAGAAACCAGAGCAAATGTTTCTCGTGCAACCCTATCTCTTTGTGCTAGATGAATGAACGTTTCCCACATGCTTGCTTCTGAGAGATGATTGTGTGTGAAAACCGTCCTTCACCAAGTTGTTTCGAAAAAAACGTTTCTTTTCTGATACAAACTGTACTCCATACATATATATGGGGAGGTACTCGCTCCAAGACTGTTTTACAATGAAAACTGCAGGAAATTCAAACAAGCACTAGGAAACACACTGAGAAACCAGAGCAAATGTTTCTCCTGCAAACCGTTCCTTTGTGCTAGATGAACAATTGTCTTTCCACATGCTCAGTTCTGAGAGATAATTGTGTGGAAGCTGTCCTTCACTTATCTTGTTTTGCACACAAATTAATTTTAAGTTGCAAAATGCACTCAATATATATATATGTTGAGGTACTCGATACAAGTCGGTTTTACAGTGAAAACTCTAGGAAATTCAAACCAGCACTAGGAAACACACTGTGAAACCAAGAAATTGTTTTCCCTGCAACACGTTCCTTTTGTGCTACATGAACGAACGTCTCTCCACATGCTCAGTTCTGAGAGAAAGTGTGTGTGAAAGAAGTACTTCACCTAACTTGTTGAGAACACATCTTTCTTTTGAGTTGCAAACTGCAGTCCATAAATATATATGTGGAGGTACTCGCTCCAACTCTGTTTTACAGTGAAAACTGCAGGAACTACAAACCAGCACCAGGAAACCCAATGAGAATCCAGAATATAAATTTCTCCTGACACCGGTTCTCTTTGTGCAATATGAATGTACGTCTCTCCACATGCTCATTACTGAGGGATAATTGTGTGTGAAAGCAGTCCTTCACCTAGCTTGTTGGGAACACAAGGTTTATTTAAGTTGGAAATTGTACTCCATACATATATATAGGGAAGTACCCACTCGAACTCGCTTTTACAGTGAAAACTGCAGGAATTTCAAACCGGCACTAGGAAACACACTGAGAAACCAGAGTAAAAGATTCCCTGCAAACCATTACATTTGTGCTAGATGAATGAACGTCTCTCTACATGCTCAGTTCTGCGGGATAAGTTTGTGTGAAAGCCGTCCTTCACCTAGATTGTTGGGAACAGAAATTTACTTTCCATTTGCAATCGGTACACTTATATATATATATGTTGTGATACTCGCACCAACTCGGTAATACAGTGTAAACTGCAGGAACTTCACACCGGCACCAGGAAACACACCAAGAAACAGAGTAAATGTTTCCCCTGCATTCCAATCCTTTAGTGCTAGATGAAAAAACGTCTCTCCACATGCTCAGTTCTGAGAGAAAAGTGTATGTGAAAGCCGTCCTTCACCTAGCTTGTTGGGAACACAAAGTTTCTTTTCAGATGCAAACTACACTCCATACATATATATGGGGAGGTAATCCCTCCAAGTCGATTTTACAGTGAAAACTACAGGAACATCAAACCGGCACTAGGAAACACATTGAGAAAACAGAGAAAAGATTCTCCTGCAAAAATTTCAATTTTTGCTAGATGAACCAAATTTTCTCCACATGCTCAGTTCTGAGATAAAAGTGTGTGTGAAAGCCGTCCTTCTTCTATCTTGTTGGGAACACAAAGTTTCTTTTCATTTGCAAAGAGCACTCCATACATATATATGGGGAGGTACACGCTCCAACTCGGGTTTACAGTGTAAACTGCAGGAAATTCAAAGCAGCACTAGGAAACACATTTTGAAAGCAGCGTAAAAGATTTCCCTGCAAATTGTTTCCTTTAGGCTATATGAATGAAAGTTTCTCCACATGCTCATTTCTGAGAGATAAGTGTGAGTGAAAGCCGTACTTCAACTAGCTTGTTGAGAACACAAATTACTTTTCAGTTGCAAACTGATCTCCATACTTATATATGGGGAGGTAATAGCTCCAACCCGGTTTTGAGGTGATAACTGCAGGAACTTCAAACCGGCATAAGGAAACACACTTAGAAACCAGAGCAAAAGTTTCTCCTGCAACCCGTTCCTTTTGTGCTAGATGAACGAATTTCTCTCCACATGCTCAGTTCTGAGAGATATGTGTGTGTGAAATCCGACCTTCACCTAACTTGTTGGGAACACAAAGTTTCTTTTCAGTTGCAAACAGCAATCCATAAATATATATATGGGGAGGTACTCGCTCCAACTCGTGTTTACAGTGTAAACTGCAGGTACTTCAAACCGTCACTAGGAAACTCACTGAGAAACCAGAGTAATAGTTTCTCCTTGAAACATTTCCCTTTGTGCTAGATATACGAACGTCTCTCCACATGCTCAGTTCTGAGAGGTAAGTGTGTGTGAAAGCCGTCCTTCACTTATCTTGTTGGGAACACAAAGAATCTTTTCAGATGCAAACCTCACTCCATACATATATATGGGGAGGTAATCCCTCCAAGTCGGTTTTACAATGAAAACTACAGGAACATCCAACCGGCACTAGGAAACACATTGAGAAACCAGAGGAAAAGATTCTCATGCAACAATATCAATTTGTGCTAGATGAACCAAATTTTCTCCAAATGCTCTGTTCTGAGAGATATCTGTGTGTGAAAGCCGACCTTCACCTAGCTTGTTGGGAACACAAAGTTTCTTTTCTGATGCCAACTACACTCCATATATATATATCGGGAGGTAAACCCTCCAAGTCGGTTTTACAGTGAAAACTACAGGAACATCAAACCGGCACTAGGAAACACATTGAGAAAACAGAGGAAAAGTTTCTCCAGTAACAATTTCAATTTGTGCTAGATTAACCAAATTTTCTCCACATGCTCAGTTCTGAGATAAAAGTGTGTGTGAAAGCCGTCCTTCATCTATCTTGTTGGGAACACAAAGTTTCTTTTCAGTTGCAAACAGCACTGCATACATTTATATGGGTGGGTACTCGCTCCAACTCGGGTTTACAGTGTAAACTGCAGGAAATTCAAACCGGCACTAGGAAACACACTAAGAAACCAGAGCAAATGATTCCCCTGCAACCCTTTCTCTTTGTGCTAGATGAACGAACGTTTCTCTACATGCTCATTTCTGAGAGATAATTGTGTGTGAAAACCGTACTTCACCTAGCTTGTTGGGAAAACAAAATTTCTTTAGAAAGCAAAATGTATTCCATACATATATATGGGGAACATCTCGCTCCAACTCTGGTTTACAGTGCAAACTGCAGGAAATTCAAACCGGCACTAGGAAAAACACTGATAAACCAGAGCAAAGTTTCTCCTAAAACAATTTCAAATTGTGCTAGATGAACGAAATTATCTCCACATGCTCAATTCTGAGACATAACTGTGTGTGAAAGCAGAACTTCATATATCTTGTTGGGAACACAAAGATTCTTTTCAGTTGCAAACTACAATCAATACATATATATGAGGAGGTACCCTCTCGAACACGCATTTACAGTGTAAACTGCAGGAACTTCAAACCGTCACTAGGAAACTCACTGAGAACACAGAGTAATAGTTTCTCCTTCCAAACTTTCCATTTGTGGTAGATGTAGGAACGTCCCTCCACATGCTCAGTTCTGAGAGATAAGTGTGTGTGAAAGCCGTCCTTCAGCTAGCTTGTTGGGAACACAAAGTTTCTTTTCAGATGCAAACTACACTCCATACTTATATATGGGGAGGTAATCCCTCCAAGTCGGTTTTACAGTGAAAACTACAGGAACATCAAACCGGCACTATGAAACACATTGAGAAACCAGAGGAAAAGATTCTCCTGCAACAATATCAATTTGTGCTAGATGAACCAAATTTTCTCCACATGCTCAAATCTGAGAGATATGTGTGTGTGAAAGCCGACCTTCACCTAGCTTGTTGGGAACACAAAGTTCCTTTTCAGTTGCAAACAGCAATCCATAAATATATATATGGGGAGGTACTCGCTCCAACTCGGTTTTACAGTGTAAACTGCAGGAACTTCAAACCGTCACTGGGAAACTCACTGAGAAACCAGAGTAATAGTTTCTCTTTCCAACCTTTCCATTTTTTTGCTAGATGTATGAACGTTCCTCCACATGCTCAGTTCTGAGAGATAAGAGTGTGTGAAAGCCGTCCTTCACCTAGCTTGTTGGGAACACAAAGTTTCTTTTCAGATGCAAACTACACTCCATACATATATATGGGGAGGTAATCACTCCAAGTCCGTTTTACAGTGAAAACTACAGGAACATCAAACCGGCACTAGGAAACACATTCAGAAACCAGAGGAAAAGATTCTCCTGCAACAATATCAATTTTTGCTAGATGAACCAAATTTTCTCCACATGCTCAGTTCTGAGAAAAAAGTGTTTGTGAAAGCCGTCCTACATCAATCTTGTTGGGAACACAAAGTTTCTTTTCAGTTGCAAACAGCACTCCATACATATATATGGGGAGGTACTCGTTCCAAATCTATATTACAGTGAAAACAGAGGGAATTTCAAACCGGCACTGGGAAAAACACTGAGAATTCTGAGCAAAAGTTAATCCTACATCGCTTTCCATTTCTTCTAGATTAACGAACGTTTCTCCACATGCTCAGTTCTGAGAAATAAGTGTGTGTGAATTCCGTACTTCAACGAGATTGTTGGGAAAAATAGTTTCTTTTCATTTGCAATCGGTACTCTTTACATATATATGGGGTTACACTCGCACCAACTCGATTTTACAGTATAAAATTCAGGAACTTCAAACCGGCACAAGGAAACACACAGAGAATCAAAGTAAAAGTTTCTCCTGCAACCAGTTCCCTTAGAGCTAGATTAAAAAACTTCTCTCCACATGCTCAGTTCTGAGAGATAATTGTGAGTGAATGCCGACCTTCAAGTAGCTTGTTGGGAACACAAAGTTTCTTTTCAGTTGCAAACTAAACTCCATACATATATATGGGGAGGTAATCGTTCCAACTCGGTTGTATAGTGAAAACTCAGGAACTTCAAACCAGCACTAGGAAACACACTGAGAAAACAGAGTAAAATTATTCCATGCCACCTTTTCTTTTTTCTAGATGTATGAACGTCTCTCCACATGCTCAGTTCTGAGATATAAGTGTGTGTGAAAGCAGACCTTCATCTATCTTGTTGCGAACACAAAGATTCTTTTCAGTTGCAAACTACAATCCATACATATATATGAGGAGGTACCCTCTCGAACACGCATTTACAGTGAAAACTGCAGGAATTTCAAACCGGCACTAGGAAACACACTGAGAAACCAGAGTAAATGTTACTCGTACAACAATTTCACTTTTTGCTAGATGAATGAACGTCTATCCTCATGCTCATTTCTAGGAGAAATTTTGTGTGAAAATCGTTCTTCACCTAACTTGTTGGAACACAAATATTCTTTTCAGTTGCAAACTGCAATCCATAAAAATACATGGGGTGGTACACGCTCCAACTCTTTTTTACAGTGTAAACGATAGGAAATTCAAACCAGCACTAGGAAACACACTAAGAAACCAGAGCAAATGTTTCTCGTGCAACCCTATCTCTTTGTGCTAGATGAATGAACGTTTCCCACATGCTTGCTTCTGAGAGATGATTGTGTGTGAAAACCGTCCTTCACCAAGTTGTTTCGAAAAAAACGTTTCTTTTCTGATACAAACTGTACTCCATACATATATATGGGGAGGTACTCGCTCCAAGACTGTTTTACAATGAAAACTGCAGGAAATTCAAACAAGCACTAGGAAACACACTGAGAAACCAGAGCAAATGTTTCTCCTGCAAACCGTTCCTTTGTGCTAGATGAACAATTGTCTTTCCACATGCTCAGTTCTGAGAGATAATTGTGTGGAAGCTGTCCTTCACTTATCTTGTTTTGCACACAAATTAATTTTAAGTTGCAAAATGCACTCAATATATATATATGTTGAGGTACTCGATACAAGTCGGTTTTACAGTGAAAACTCTAGGAAATTCAAACCAGCACTAGGAAACACACTGTGAAACCAAGAAATTGTTTTCCCTGCAACACGTTCCTTTTGTGCTACATGAACGAACGTCTCTCCACATGCTCAGTTCTGAGAGAAAGTGTGTGTGAAAGAAGTACTTCACCTAACTTGTTGAGAACACATCTTTCTTTTGAGTTGCAAACTGCAGTCCATAAATATATATGTGGAGGTACTCGCTCCAACTCTGTTTTACAGTGAAAACTGCAGGAACTACAAACCAGCACCAGGAAACCCAATGAGAATCCAGAATATAAATTTCTCCTGACACCGGTTCTCTTTGTGCAATATGAACGTACGTCTCTCCACATGCTCATTACTGAGGGATAATTGTGTGTGAAAGCAGTCCTTCACCTAGCTTGTTGGGAACACAAGGTTTATTTAAGTTGGAAATTGTACTCCATACATATATATAGGGAAGTACCCACTCGAACTCGCTTTTACAGTGAAAACTGCAGGAATTTCAAACCGGCACTAGGAAACACACTGAGAAACCAGAGTAAAAGATTCCCTGCAAACCATTACATTTGTGCTAGATGAATGAACGTCTCTCTACATGCTCAGTTCTGCGGGATAAGTTTGTGTGAAAGCCGTCCTTCACCTAGATTGTTGGGAACAGAAATTTACTTTCCATTTGCAATCGGTACACTTATATATATATATGTTGTGATACTCGCACCAACTCGGTAATACAGTGTAAACTGCAGGAACTTCAAACCGGCACCAGGAAACACACCAAGAAACAGAGTAAATGTTTCCCCTGCATTCCAATCCTTTAGTGCTAGATGAAAAAACGTCTCTCCACATGCTCAGTTCTGAGAGAAAAGTGTATGTGAAAGCCGTCCTTCACCTAGCTTGTTGGGAACACAAAGTTTCTTTTCAGATGCAAACTACACTCCATACATATATATGGGGAGGTAATCCCTCCAAGTCGATTTTACAGTGAAAACTACAGGAACATCAAACCGGCACTAGGAAACACATTGAGAAAACAGAGAAAAGATTCTCCTGCAAAAATTTCAATTTTTGCTAGAT
The DNA here is from genome assembly GCF_048773025.1 of Camelus bactrianus. Classification (NCBI taxonomy): domain Eukaryota; kingdom Metazoa; phylum Chordata; class Mammalia; order Artiodactyla; family Camelidae; genus Camelus; species Camelus bactrianus. Next base: position 21,219,976 of record NC_133554.1, read on the forward strand.
GAACCAAATTTTCTCCACATGCTCAGTTCTGAGATAAAAGTGTGTGTGAAAGCCGTCCTTCATCTATCTTGTTGGGAACACAAAGATTCTTTTCATTTGCAAAGAGCACTCCATACATATATATGGGGAGGTACACGCTCCAACTCGGGTTTACAGTGTAAACTGCAGGAAATTCAAAGCAGCACTAGGAAACACATTTTGAAAGCAGCGTAAAAGATTTCCCTGCAAATTGTTTCCTTTAGGCTATATGAATGAAAGTTTCTCCACATGCTCATTTCTGAGAGATAAGTGTGAGTGAAAGCCGTACTTCAACTAGCTTGTTGAGAACACAAATTACTTTTCAGTTGCAAACTGATCTCCATACTTATATATGGGGAGGTAATAGCTCCAACCCGGTTTTGAGGTGATAACTGCAGGAACTTCAAACCGGCATAAGGAAACACACTTAGAAACCAGAGCAAAAGTTTCTCCTGCAACCCGTTCCTTTTGTGCTAGATGAACGAATTTCTCTCCACATGCTCAGTTCTGAGAGATATGTGTGTGTGAAATCCGACCTTCACCTAACTTGTTGGGAACACAAAGTTTCTTTTCAGTTGCAAACAGCAATCCATAAATATATATATGGGGAGGTACTCGCTCCAACTCGTGTTTACAGTGTAAACTGCAGGTACTTCAAACCGTCACTAGGAAACTCACTGAGAAACCAGAGTAATAGTTTCTCCTTGAAACATTTCCCTTTGTGCTAGATATACGAACGTCTCTCCACATGCTCAGTTCTGAGAGGTAAGTGTGTGTGAAAGCCGTCCTTCACTTATCTTGTTGGGAACACAAAGAATCTTTTCAGATGCAAACCTCACTCCATACATATATATGGGGAGGTAATCCCTCCAAGTCGGTTTTACAATGAAAACTACAGGAACATCCAACCGGCACTAGGAAACACATTGAGAAACCAGAGGAAAAGATTCTCATGCAACAATATCAATTTGTGCTAGATGAACCAAATTTTCTCCAAATGCTCTGTTCTGAGAGATATCTGTGTGTGAAAGCCGACCTTCACCTAGCTTGTTGGGAACACAAAGTTTCTTTTCTGATGCCAACTACACTCCATATATATATATCGGGAGGTAAACCCTCCAAGTCGGTTTTACAGTGAAAACTACAGGAACATCAAACCGGCACTAGGAAACACATTGAGAAAACAGAGGAAAAGATTCTCCAGTAACAATTTCAATTTGTGCTAGATTAACCAAATTTTCTCCACATGCTCAGTTCTGAGATAAAAGTGTGTGTGAAAGCCGTCCTTCATTTATCTTGTTGGGAACACAAAGTTTCTTTTCAGTTGCAAACAGCACTGCATACATTTATATGGGTAGGTACTCGCTCCAACTCGGGTTTACAGTGTAAACTGCAGGAAATTCAAACCGGCACTAGGAAACACACTAAGAAACCAGAGCAAATGATTCCCCTGCAACCCTTTCTCTTTGTGCTTGATGAATGAACGTTTCTCTACATGCTCATTTCTGAGAGATAATTGTGTGTGAAAACCGTACTTCACCTAGCTTGTTGGGAAAACAAAATTTCTTTAGAAAGCAAAATGTATTCCATACATATATATGGGGAACATCTCGCTCCAACTCTGGTTTACAGTGCAAACTGCAGGAAATTCAAACCGGCACTAGGAAAAACACTGATAAACCAGAGCAAAGTTTCTCCTAAAACAATTTCAAATTGTGCTAGATGAACGAAATTATCTCCACATGCTCAGTTCTGAGATATAAGTGTGTGTGAAAGCAGACCTTCATCTATCTTGTTGCGAACACAAAGATTCTTTTCAGTTGCAAACTACAATCCATACATATATATGAGGAGGTACCCTCTCGAACACGCATTTACAGTGAAAACTGCAGGAATTTCAAACCGGCACTAGGAAACACACTGAGAAACCAGAGTAAATGTTACTCGTACAACAATTTCACTTTTTGCTAGATGAATGAACGTCTATCCTCATGCTCATTTCTAGGAGAAATTTTGTGTGAAAATCGTTCTTCACCTAACTTGTTGGAACACAAATATTCTTTTCAGTTGCAAACTGCAATCCATAAAAATACATGGGGTGGTACACGCTCCAACTCTTTTTTACAGTGTAAACGATAGGAAATTCAAACCAGCACTAGGAAACACACTAAGAAACCAGAGCAAATGTTTCTCGTGCAACCCTATCTCTTTGTGCTAGATGAATGAACGTTTCCCACATGCTTGCTTCTGAGAGATGATTGTGTGTGAAAACCGTCCTTCACCAAGTTGTTTCGAAAAAAACGTTTCTTTTCTTATACAAACTGTACTCCATACATATATATGGGGAGGTACTCGCTCCAAGACTGTTTTACAATGAAAACTGCAGGAAATTCAAACAAGCACTAGGAAACACACTGAGAAACCAGAGCAAATGTTTCTCCTGCAAACCGTTCCTTTGTGCTAGATGAACAATTGTCTTTCCACATGCTCAGTTCTGAGAGATAATTGTGTGGAAGCTGTCCTTCACTTATCTTGTTTTGCACACAAATTAATTTTAAGTTGCAAAATGCACTCAATATATATATATGTTGAGGTACTCGATACAAGTCGGTTTTACAGTGAAAACTTTAGGAAATTCAAACCAGCACTAGGAAACACACTGTGAAACCAAGAAATTGTTTTCCCTGCAACACGTTCCTTTTGTGCTACATGAACGAACGTCTCTCCACATGCTCAGTTCTGAGAGAAAGTGTGTGTGAAAGAAGTACTTCACCTAACTTGTTGAGAACACATCTTTCTTTTGAGTTGCAAACTGCAGTCCATAAATATATATGTGGAGGTACTCGCTCCAACTCTGTTTTACAGTGAAAACTGCAGGAACTACAAACCAGCACCAGGAAACCCAATGAGAATCCAGAATATAAATTTCTCCTGACACCGGTTCTCTTTGTGCAATATGAACGTACGTCTCTCCACATGCTCATTACTGAGGGATAATTGTGTGTGAAAGCAGTCCTTCACCTAGCTTGTTGGGAACACAAGGTTTATTTAAGTTGGAAATTGTACTCCATACATATATATAGGGAAGTACCCACTCGAACTCGCTTTTACAGTGAAAACTGCAGGAATTTCAAACCGGCACTAGGAAACACACTGAGAAACCAGAGTAAAAGATTCCCTGCAAACCATTACATTTGTGCTAGATGAATGAACGTCTCTCTACATGCTCAGTTCTGCGGGATAAGTTTGTGTGAAAGCCGTCCTTCACCTAGATTGTTGGGAACAGAAATTTACTTTCCATTTGCAATCGGTACACTTATATATATATATGTTGTGATACTCGCACCAACTCGGTAATACAGTGTAAACTGCAGGAACTTCAAACCAGCACCAGGAAACACACCAAGAAACAGAGTAAATGTTTCCCCTGCATTCCAATCCTTTAGTGCTAGATGAAAAAACGTCTCTCCACATGCTCAGTTCTGAGAGAAAAGTGTATGTGAAAGCCGTCCTTCACCTAGCTTGTTGGGAACACAAAGTTTCTTTTCAGATGCAAACTACACTCCATACATATATATGGGGAGGTAATCCCTCCAAGTCGATTTTACAGTGAAAACTAGAGGAACATCAAACCGGCACTAGGAAACACATTGAGAAAACAGAGAAAAGATTCTCCTGCAAAAATTTCAATTTTTGCTAGATGAACCAAATTTTCTCCACATGCTCAGTTCTGAGATAAAAGTGTGTGTGAAAGCCGTCCTTCATCTATCTTGTTGGGAACACAAAGTTTCTTTTCATTTGCAAAGAGCACTCCATACATATATATGGGGAGGTACACGCTCCAACTCGGGTTTACAGTGTAAACTGCAGGAAATTCAAAGCAGCACTAGGAAACACATTTTGAAAGCAGCGTAAAAGATTTCCCTGCAAATTGTTTCCTTTAGGCTATATGAATGAAAGTTTCTCCACATGCTCATTTCTGAGAGATAAGTGTGAGTGAAAGCCGTACTTCAACTAGCTTGTTGAGAACACAAATTACTTTTCAGTTGCAAACTGATCTCCATACTTATATATGGGGAGGTAATAGCTCCAACCCGGTTTTGAGGTGATAACTGCAGGAACTTCAAACCGGCATAAGGAAACACACTTAGAAACCAGAGCAAAAGTTTCTCCTGCAACCCGTTCCTTTTGTGCTAGATGAACGAATTTCTCTCCACATGCTCAGTTCTGAGAGATATGTGTGTGTGAAATCCGACCTTCACCTAACTTGTTGGGAACACAAAGTTTCTTTTCAGTTGCAAACAGCAATCCATAAATATATATATGGGGAGGTACTCGCTCCAACTCGTGTTTACAGTGTAAACTGCAGGTACTTCAAACCGTCACTAGGAAACTCACTGAGAAACCAGAGTAATAGTTTCTCCTTGAAACATTTCCCTTTGTGCTAGATATACGAACGTCTCTCCACATGCTCAGTTCTGAGAGGTAAGTGTGTGTGAAAGCCGTCCTTCACTTATCTTGTTGGGAACACAAAGAATCTTTTCAGATGCAAACCTCACTCCATACATATATATGGGGAGGTAATCCCTCCAAGTCGGTTTTACAATGAAAACTACAGGAACATCCAACCGGCACTAGGAAACACATTGAGAAACCAGAGGAAAAGATTCTCATGCAACAATATCAATTTGTGCTAGATGAACCAAATTTTCTCCAAATGCTCTGTTCTGAGAGATATCTGTGTGTGAAAGCCGACCTTCACCTAGCTTGTTGGGAACACAAAGTTTCTTTTCTGATGCCAACTACACTCCATATATATATATCGGGAGGTAAACCCTCCAAGTCGGTTTTACAGTGAAAACTACAGGAACATCAAACCGGCACTAGGAAACACATTGAGAAAACAGAGGAAAAGATTCTCCAGTAACAATTTCAATTTGTGCTAGATTAACCAAATTTTCTCCACATGCTCAGTTCTGAGATAAAAGTGTGTGTGAAAGCCGTCCTTCATCTATCTTGTTAGGAACACAAAGTTTCTTTTCAGTTGCAAACAGCACTGCATACATTTATATGGGTAGGTACTCGCTCCAACTCGGGTTTACAGTGTAAACTGCAGGAAATTCAAACCGGCACTAGGAAACACACTAAGAAACCAGAGCAAATGATTCCCCTGCAACCCTTTCTCTTTGTGCTAGATGAACGAACGTTTCTCTACATGCTCATTTCTGAGAGATAATTGTGTGTGAAAACCGTACTTCACCTAGCTTGTTGGGAAAACAAAATTTCTTTAGAAAGCAAAATGTATTCCATACATATATATGGGGAACATCTCGCTCCAACTCTGGTTTACAGTGCAAACTGCAGGAAATTCAAACCGGCACTAGGAAAAACACTGATAAACCAGAGCAAATTTTCTCCTAAAACAATTTCAAATTGTGCTAGATGAACGAAATTATCTCCACATGCTCAATTCTGAGACATAACTGTGTGTGAAAGCAGAACTTCATATATCTTGTTGGGAACACAAAGATTCTTTTCAGTTGCAAACTACAATCAATACATATATATGAGGAGGTACCCTCTCGAACACGCATTTACAGTGTAAACTGCAGGAACTTCAAACCGTCACTAGGAAACTCACTGAGAACACAGAGTAATAGTTTCTCCTTCCAAACTTTCAATTTGTGGTAGATGTAGGAACGTCCCTCCACATGCTCAGTTCTGAGAGATAAGTGTGTGTGAAAGCCGTCCTTCAGCTAGCTTGTTGGGAACACAAAGTTTCTTTTCAGATGCAAACTACACTCCATACTTATATATGGGGAGGTAATCCCTCCAAGTCGGTTTTACAGTGAAAACTACAGGAACATCAAACCGGCACTATGAAACACATTGAGAAACCAGAGGAAAAGATTCTCCTGCAACAATATCAATTTGTGCTAGATGAACCAAATTTTCTCCACATGCTCAAATCTGAGAGATATGTGTGTGTGAAAGCCGACCTTCACCTAGCTTGTTGGGAACACAAAGTTCCTTTTCAGTTGCAAACAGCAATCCATAAATATATATATGGGGAGGTACTCGCTCCAACTCGGTTTTACAGTGTAAACTGCAGGAACTTCAAACCGTCACTGGGAAACTCACTGAGAAACCAGAGTAATAGTTTCTCTTTCCAACCTTTCCATTTTTTTGCTAGATGTATGAACGTTCCTCCACATGCTCAGTTCTGAGAGATAAGAGTGTGTGAAAGCCGTCCTTCACCTAGCTTGTTGGGAACACAAAGTTTCTTTTCAGATGCAAACTACACTCCATACATATATATGGGGAGGTAATCACTCCAAGTCCGTTTTACAGTGAAAACTACAGGAACATCAAACCGGCACTAGGAAACACATTCAGAAACCAGAGGAAAAGATTCTCCTGCAACAATATCAATTTTTGCTAGATGAACCAAATTTTCTCCACATGCTCAGTTCTGAGAAAAAAGTGTTTGTGAAAGCCGTCCTACATCAATCTTGTTGGGAACACAAAGTTTCTTTTCAGTTGCAAACAGCACTCCATACATATATATGGGGAGGTACTCGTTCCAAATCTATATTACAGTGAAAACAGAGGGAATTTCAAACCGGCACTGGGAAAAACACTGAGAATTCTGAGCAAAAGTTAATCCTACATCGCTTTCCATTTCTTCTAGATTAACGAACGTTTCTCCACATGCTCAGTTCTGAGAAATAAGTGTGTGTGAATTCCGTACTTCAACGAGATTGTTGGGAAAAATAGTTTCTTTTCATTTGCAATCGGTACTCTTTACATATATATGGGGTTACACTCGCACCAACTCGATTTTACAGTATAAAATTCAGGAACTTCAAACCGGCACAAGGAAACACACAGAGAATCAAAGTAAAAGTTTCTCCTGCAACCAGTTCCCTTAGAGCTAGATTAAAAAACTTCTCTCCACATGCTCAGTTCTGAGAGATAATTGTGAGTGAATGCCGACCTTCAAGTAGCTTGTTGGGAACACAAAGTTTCTTTTCAGTTGCAAACTAAACTCCATACATATATATGGGGAGGTAATCGTTCCAACTCGGTTGTATAGTGAAAACTCAGGAACTTCAAACCAGCACTAGGAAACACACTGAGAAAACAGAGTAAAATTATTCCATGCCACCTTTTCTTTTTTCTAGATGTATGAACGTCTCTCCACATGCTCAGTTCTGAGATATAAGTGTGTGTGAAAGCAGACCTTCATCTATCTTGTTGCGAACACAAAGATTCTTTTCAGTTGCAAACTACAATCCATACATATATATGAGGAGGTACCCTCTCGAACACGCATTTACAGTGAAAACTGCAGGAATTTCAAACCGGCACTAGGAAACACACTGAGAAACCAGAGTAAATGTTACTCGTACAACAATTTCACTTTTTGCTAGATGAATGAACGTCTATCCTCATGCTCATTTCTAGGAGAAATTTTGTGTGAAAATCGTTCTTCACCTAACTTGTTGGAATACAAATATTCTTTTCAGTTGCAAACTGCAATCCATAAAAATACATGGGGTGGTACACGCTCCAACTCTTTTTTACAGTGTAAACGATAGGAAATTCAAACCAGCACTAGGAAACACACTAAGAAACCAGAGCAAATGTTTCTCGTGCAACCCTATCTCTTTGTGCTAGATGAATGAACGTTTCCCACATGCTTGCTTCTGAGAGATGATTGTGTGTGAAAACCGTCCTTCACCAAGTTGTTTCGAAAAAAACGTTTCTTTTCTGATACAAACTGTACTCCATACATATATATGGGGAGGTACTCGCTCCAAGACTGTTTTACAATGAAAACTGCAGGAAATTCAAACAAGCACTAGGAAACACACTGAGAAACCAGAGCAAATGTTTCTCCTGCAAACCGTTCCTTTGTGCTAGATGAACAATTGTCTTTCCACATGCTCAGTTCTGAGAGATAATTGTGTGGAAGCTGTCCTTCACTTATCTTGTTTTGCACACAAATTAATTTTAAGTTGCAAAATGCACTCAATATATATATATGTTGAGGTACTCGATACAAGTCGGTTTTACAGTGAAAACTCTAGGAAATTCAAACCAGCACTAGGAAACACACTGTGAAACCAAGAAATTGTTTTCCCTGCAACACGTTCCTTTTGTGCTACATGAACGAACGTCTCTCCACATGCTCAGTTCTGAGAGAAAGTGTGTGTGAAAGAAGTACTTCACCTAACTTGTTGAGAACACATCTTTCTTTTGAGTTGCAAACTGCAGTCCATAAATATATATGTGGAGGTACTCGCTCCAACTCTGTTTTACAGTGAAAACTGCAGGAACTACAAACCAGCACCAGGAAACCCAATGAGAATCCAGAATATAAATTTCTCCTGACACCGGTTCTCTTTGTGCAATATGAACGTACGTCTCTCCACATGCTCATTACTGAGGGATAATTGTGTGTGAAAGCAGTCCTTCACCTAGCTTGTTGGGAACACAAGGTTTATTTAAGTTGGAAATTGTACTCCATACATATATATAGGGAAGTACCCACTCGAACTCGCTTTTACAGTGAAAACTGCAGGAATTTCAAACCGGCACTAGGAAACACACTGAGAAACCAGAGTAAAAGATTCCCTGCAAACCATTACATTTGTGCTAGATGAATGAACGTCTCTCTACATGCTCAGTTCTGCGGGATAAGTTTGTGTGAAAGCCGTCCTTCACCTAGATTGTTGGGAACAGAAATTTACTTTTCATTTGCAATCGGTACACTTATATATATATATGTTGTGATACTCGCACCAACTCGGTAATACAGTGTAAACTGCAGGAACTTCAAACCGGCACCAGGAAACACACCAAGAAACAGAGTAAATGTTTCCCCTGCATTCCAATCCTTTAGTGCTAGATGAAAAAACGTCTCTCCACATGCTCAGTTCTGAGAGAAAAGTGTATGTGAAAGCCGTCCTTCACCTAGCTTGTTGGGAACACAAAGTTTCTTTTCAGATGCAAACTACACTCCATACATATATATGGGGAGGTAATCCCTCCAAGTCGATTTTACAGTGAAAACTAGAGGAACATCAAACCGGCACTAGGAAACACATTGAGAAAACAGAGAAAAGATTCTCCTGCAAAAATTTCAATTTTTGCTAGATGAACCAAATTTTCTCCACATGCTCAGTTCTGAGATAAAAGTGTGTGTGAAAGCCGTCCTTCATCTATCTTGTTGGGAACACAAAGTTTCTTTTCATTTGCAAAGAGCACTCCATACATATATATGGGGAGGTACACGCTCCAACTCGGGTTTACAGTGTAAACTGCAGGAAATTCAAAGCAGCACTAGGAAACACATTTTGAAAGCAGCGTAAAAGATTTCCCTGCAAATTGTTTCCTTTAGGCTATATGAATGAAAGTTTCTCCACATGCTCATTTCTGAGAGATAAGTGTGAGTGAAAGCCGTACTTCAACTAGCTTGTTGAGAACACAAATTACTTTTCAGTTGCAAACTGATCTCCATACTTATATATGGGGAGGTAATAGCTCCAACCCGGTTTTGAGGTGATAACTGCAGGAACTTCAAACCGGCATAAGGAAACACACTTAGAAACCAGAGCAAAAGTTTCTCCTGCAACCCGTTCCTTTTGTGCTAGATGAACGAATTTCTCTCCACATGCTCAGTTCTGAGAGATATGTGTGTGTGAAATCCGACCTTCACCTAACTTGTTGGGAACACAAAGTTTCTTTTCAGTTGCAAACAGCAATCCATAAATATATATATGGGGAGGTACTCGCTCCAACTCGTGTTTACAGTGTAAACTGCAGGTACTTCAAACCGTCACTAGGAAACTCACTGAGAAACCAGAGTAATAGTTTCTCCTTGAAACATTTCCCTTTGTGCTAGATATACGAACGTCTCTCCACATGCTCAGTTCTGAGAGGTAAGTGTGTGTGAAAGCCGTCCTTCACTTATCTTGTTGGGAACACAAAGAATCTTTTCAGATGCAAACCTCACTCCATACATATATATGGGGAGGTAATCCCTCCAAGTCGGTTTTACAATGAAAACTACAGGAACATCCAACCGGCACTAGGAAACACATTGAGAAACCAGAGGAAAAGATTCTCATGCAACAATATCAATTTGTGCTAGATGAACCAAATTTTCTCCAAATGCTCTGTTCTGAGAGATATCTGTGTGTGAAAGCCGACCTTCACCTAGCTTGTTGGGAACACAAAGTTTCTTTTCTGATGCCAACTACACTCCATATATATATATCGGGAGGTAAACCCTCCAAGTCGGTTTTACAGTGAAAACTACAGGAACATCAAACCGGCACTAGGAAACACATTGAGAAAACAGAGGAAAAGATTCTCCAGTAACAATTTCAATTTGTGCTAGATTAACCAAATTTTCTCCACATGCTCAGTTCTGAGATAAAAGTGTGTGTGAAAGCCGTCCTTCATCTATCTTGTTAGGAACACAAAGTTTCTTTTCAGTTGCAAACAGCACTGCATACATTTATATGGGTAGGTACTCGCTCCAACTCGGGTTTACAGTGTAAACTGCAGGAAATTCAAACCGGCACTAGGAAACACACTAAGAAACCAGAGCAAATGATTCCCCTGCAACCCTTTCTCTTTGTGCTAGATGAACGAACGTTTCTCTACATGCTCATTTCTGAGAGATAATTGTGTGTGAAAACCGTACTTCACCTAGCTTGTTGGGAAAACAAAATTTCTTTAGAAAGCAAAATGTATTCCATACATATATATGGGGAACATCTCGCTCCAACTCTGGTTTACAGTGCAAACTGCAGGAAATTCAAACCGGCACTAGGAAAAACACTGATAAACCAGAGCAAAGTTTCTCCTAAAACAATTTCAAATTGTGCTAGATGAACGAAATTATCTCCACATGCTCAATTCTGAGACATAACTGTGTGTGAAAGCAGAACTTCATATATCTTGTTGGGAACACAAAGATTCTTTTCAGTTGCAAACTACAATCAATACATATATATGAGGAGGTACCCTCTCGAACACGCATTTACAGTGTAAACTGCAGGAACTTCAAACCGTCACTAGGAAACTCACTGAGAACACAGAGTAATAGTTTCTCCTTCCAAACTTTCCATTTGTGGTAGATGTAGGAACGTCCCTCCACATGCTCAGTTCTGAGAGATAAGTGTGTGTGAAAGCCGTCCTTCAGCTAGCTTGTTGGGAACACAAAGTTTCTTTTCAGATGCAAACTACACTCCATACTTATATATGGGGAGGTAATCCCTCCAAGTCGGTTTTACAGTGAAAACTACAGGAACATCAAACCGGCACTATGAAACACATTGAGAAACCAGAGGAAAAGATTCTCCTGCAACAATATCAATTTGTGCTAGATGAACCAAATTTTCTCCACATGCTCAAATCTGAGAGATATGTGTGTGTGAAAGCCGACCTTCACCTAGCTTGTTGGGAACACAAAGTTCCTTTTCAGTTGCAAACAGCAATCCATAAATATATATATGGGGAGGTACTCACTCCAACTCGGTTTTACAGTGTAAACTGCAGGAACTTCAAACCGTCACTGGGAAACTCACTGAGAAACCAGAGTAATAGTTTCTCTTTCCAACCTTTCCATTTTTTTGCTAGATGTATGAACGTTCCTCCACATGCTCAGTTCTGAGAGATAAGAGTGTGTGAAAGCCGTCCTTCACCTAGCTTGTTGGGAACAGAAAATTAATTTTAAGTTGCAAAATGCACTCAATATATATATATGTTGAGGTACTCGATCCAAGTCGGTTTTACAGTGAAAACTGCAGGAACTTCAAACCGGCACTAGGAAACACACTGTGATAGCAAGAATTTGTTTTCTCTGCAACACATTCCCTTTGTGCTACATGAACGAACGTCTCTCCACATGCTCAGTTCTGAGAGAAAAGAACACAACGTTTCTTTTTAGTTGCAAACTGCAGTCCATAAATATATATGTGGAGGTACTCGCTCCAACACTGTTTTACAGTGAAAAATGCAGGAACTAGAAACCGGCACCAGGAAACACAATGAGAATCCAGAATATAAATTTCTCCTGACACCGGTTCTCTTTGTGCAAGATGAACGTACGTCTCTCCACATGCTCATTACTGAGGGAAAATTGTGTGTGAAAGCAGTCCTTCACCTAGCTTGTTGGGAACACAAGGTTTCTTTAAGTTGGAAATTGTACTCCATATATATATATAGGGAAGTACCCACTCGAACTCGCTTTTACAGTGAAAACTGCAGGAATTTCAAACCGGCACTAGGAAACACACTGAGAAACCAGAGTAAAAGTTTCCCTGCAAACCATTACATTTGTGCTAGATGAATGAACGTCTCTCTACATGCTCAGTTCTGCGGGATAAGTGTGTGTGAAAGCCGTCCTTCACCTAGATTGTTGGGAACAGAAAGTTACTTTTCATTTTCAATCGGTACACTTTACAGATATATGTTGTGATACTCGCACCAACTCGGTATTACAGTGTAAACTGCAGGAACTTCAAACCGGAACCAGGAAACACACAAAGAAACAGAGTAAATGTTTCCCCTGCATTCCAATCCTTTAGTGCTAGATGAACGAACGTCTCTCCACATGCTCAGATCTGAGAGAAAATTGTATGTGAAAGCCACACTTCACGTAGCTTGTTGGGAACACAAAGTTTCTTTTCAGCTGCATACAGCACTCCATACATATATATGGGGAGGTAAAAGCTCCAACACGGTTTTGAGGTGAAAACTGCAGGAACTTCAAACCGGCACAAGGAAACACACTTAGAAACCAGAGCAAAAGTTTCTCCTGCAACCCGTTCCATTTGGGCTAGATGAACGAACGTCTCTCCACATGCTCTGTTCTGAGAGATATGTGTGTGTGAAATCCGACCTTCACCTAGCTTGTTGGGAACACAAAGTTTCTTCTCAGTTGCAAACAGCAATCCATAAATATATATATGGGGAAGTACTCGCTCCAACTCGGGTTTACAGTGTAAACTGCAGGAACTTCAAACCGTCACTAGGAAACTCATTGAGATACCAGAGTATTAGATTCTCTTTCAAACCTTTCCATTTTTGCTAGATGTACGAAAGTCTCTCCACATGCTCAGTTCTGAGAGATAAGTGTGTGTGAAAACAGTACTTCATCTATCTTTTTGGGAACACAAATTTTCTTATCAGTTGCAAACAGCACTCCATATATATATATGGGGAGGTACTCGCTCCAACTCGGGTTTACAGTGTAAACTGCAGGAAATACAAACCGGCACTAGGAAACACACTAAGAAACCAGAGCAAATGATTCCCCTGCAACCCTTTCTCTTTGTGCTAGATGAACGAACGTTTCTCTACATGCTCAGTTCTGAGAGATAAGTGTGTGTGAAAACCGTACTTCAACTAGCTTGTTGGGAAAACAAAATTTCTTTAGAAAGCAAAATGTATTCCATACATATATATGGGGAAGTACTCGCTCCAACTCGGGTTATAGAGTAAACTGCAGGAAATTCAAACCGGCACTAGGAAAAACACTGATAAACCAGAGCAAAAGTTTCTCCTAAAACAATTTCAATTTGTGCTAGATGAACGAAATTATCTCCACATGCTCAGTTCTGAGATATAACTGTGTGTGAAAGCAGACCTTCATCTATCTTGTTGGGAACACAAAGATTCTTTTCAGTTGCAAACTACAATCCATACATATATATGAGGAGGTACCCTCTCGAACACGCATTTACAGTGAAAACTGCAGGAAATTCAAACCGGCACTAGGAAACACACTGAGAAACCAGAGTAAATGTTACTCGTACAACAATTTCTCTTTGTGCTAGATGAATGAACGTCTATCCACATGCTCATTTCTAGGAGAAATTTTGTGTGAAAATCGTTCTTCACCTAACTTGTTGGAACACAAAGTTTCTTTTCAGTTGCAAACTGCACTCCATACAAATACATGGGGAGGTACACGCTCCAACTCTTTTTACAGTGTAAACTATAGGAAATTCAAACTGGCACTAGGAAACACACTAAGAAACCAGAGCAAATGTTTCTCGTGCAACCCTATCTTTTTGTGCTAGATGAATGAACATTTCCCACTGCTTGATTCTGAGAGATGAGTGTGTGTGAAAACCGTCCTTCGACATGTTGTTTCAAAAAAAACGTTTCTATTCTGATTCAAACTGTACTCCATACATATATATGGGGAGGTACACGCTTCAAGACGGTTTTACAATGAAAACTGCAGGAACTTCAAACCGGCACTAGGAAACACACTTTGAAAGCAGCGTAAAATATTTCCCTGCAAATTGTTTCTTTATGCTATATGAACGAACGTTTCTCCACATGCTCAGTTCTGAGAGATAAGTGTGAGTGAAAGCCGTACTTCAACTAGCTTGTTGAGAACACAAATTACTTTTCAGTTGCAAACTGATCTCCATACATATATATGGGGAGGTACACGCTCCAACTGGGATTTACAGTGAAAACTGCAGGAACTTCAAACCGGCACTACGAATCAAACTGTGAATCCAGAGCAAATGTTTCTCCTGCATACCGTTCCCATTGTGCTAGATGAATGAACTTCAATCCACATGCTCATTTCGGAGAGATAATTGTGTGTGAAAGCCGTCCTTCACCTAGCTTGTTGGGAACACATATTTCTCTTCAGTTTCATACTGCATTCCATACATATATACGGGGAGGTTGTCGTTCCAACTCTTTTTTACAGTGTAAACTATAGGAAATTCAAACCGGCACTAGGAAACACACTAAGAAATCAGAGCAATTGTTTCTCCTGCAACCCTTTCTCTTTGTGCTAGATGAATGAACGTTTCTCCACATGCTTGGTTCTGAGAGATGAGTGTGTGTGAAAAACGTCCTTCACCAACTTGTTTCGAAAAAAACTTTCTTTTCTGATACAAACTATACTCCATACATATATAAGGGGAGGTACTCGCTCCAAGATGGTTTTACAATGAAAACTGCAGGAACTTCAAACCGGCACTAGGAAACACACTGAGAAACCAGAGCAAAAATTTCCCCTGCAAAAAGTTCCATTTGTGCTAGATGAACAAATGTCTCTCCACATGCTCACTTCTGAGAGATAAGTGTGTGGAAGCTGTCCTTCACCTATCTTGTTGGGAACACAAATTAATTTTAAGTTGCAAAATGCACTCAATATATATATATGTTGAGGTACTCGATCCAAGTCGGTTTTACAGTGAAAACTGCAGGAACTTCAAACTGGCACTAGGAAACACACTGTGATAGCAAGAAATTGTTTTCTCTGCAATACATTCCCTTTGTGCTACATGAACGAACGTCTCTCCACATGCTCATTTCTGAGAGAAAAGTGTGTGTGAAAGCCGTCCTTCACCTAACTTGTTGTGAACACAAAGTTTCTTTTGAGTTGCAAACAGCAGTCCATAAATATATATGTGGAGGTACTCGCTCCAACTCTGTTTTACAGTGAAAAATGCAGGAACTACAAACCGGCACCAGGAAACACAATGAGAATCCAGAAAATAAATTTCTCCTGACACCGGTTCTCTTTGTGCAACATGAACGTACGTCTCTCCACATGCTCATTACTGAGGGATAGTTGTGTGTGAAAGCAGTCCTTCACCTAGCTTGTTGGGAACACAAGGTTTCTTTAAGTTGGAAATTGTACTCCATACATATATATAGGGAAGTACCCACTCGAACTTGCTTTTACAGTGAAAACTGCAGGAATTTCAAACCGGCACTAGGAAACACACTGAGAAACCAGAGTAAAATTTTTCCTGCAAACCATTAGATTTGTGCTAGATGAATGAAAGTCTCTCTACATGCTCTGTTCTGCGGGATAAGTGTGTGTGAAAGCCGTCCTTCACCTAGATTGTTGGGAACAGAAAGTTACTTTTCATTTTCAATCGGTACACTTTACATATATATGTTGTGATACTCGCACCAACTCGGTATTAGAGTGTAAACTGCAGGAACTTCAAACCGGAACCAGGAAACACACAAAGAAACAGAGTAAATGTTTCCCCTGCATTCCAATCCTTTAGTGCTTGATGAACGAACGTCTCTCCACATGCTCAGTTCTGAGAGAAATGTGTATGTGAAAGCCGTACTTCATGAAGCTTGTTGGGAAAACAAAGTTTCTTTTCAGTTGCAAACAGCCCTCCATACATATATATGGGGAGGTAAAAGCTCCAACACGGTTTTGAGGTGAAAACTGCAGGAACTTCAAACTGGCACAAGGAAACACACTTAGAAACCAGAGCAAAAGTTTCTCCTGCCACCCGTTCCATTTGGGCTAGATGAACGAACGTCTCTCCACATGCTCAGTTCTGAGAGATATGTGTGTGTGAATTCTGACCTTCACCTAGCTTGTTGGGAACACAAAGTTTCTTTTCAGTTGCAAACAGCAATCCATAAATATATATATGGGGAAGTACTCGCTCCAACTCGGGTTTACAGTGTAAACTGCAGGAACATCAAACCGTAACTAGGAAACTCATTGAGAAATCAGAGTATTAGTTTCTCGTTCAAACCTTTCCATTTTTGCTAGATGTACGAACGTCTCTCCACATGCTCAGTTCTGAGAGATAAGTGTGTGTGAAAACCGTACTTCATCTATCTTGTTGGGAACACAAAGTTTCTTTTCAGTTGCAAACAGCACTTCATACATATATATGAGGAGGTACTCGCTCCAACTCGGGTTTACAGTGTAAACTGCAGGAAATTCAAACCGGCACTAGGAAACAAACTAAGAAACCAGATCAAATGATACACCTGCAACCCTTTCTCTTTCTGCTAGATGAACGAAATTTTCTCTACATGCTCAGTTCGGAGAGATAAGTGTGTGTGAAACCGTACTTCAACTAGCTTGTTGGGAAAACAAAATTTCTTTAGAAAGCAAAATGTATTCCATACATATATATGGGGAAGTACTCGCTCCAACTCTGGTTTACAGTGTAAACTGCAGGAAATTCAAACCGGCACTAGGAAAAACACTGATAAACCAAAGCAAAAGTTTCTCCTAAAACAATTTCAACTTGTGCTAGATGAACGAAATTATCTCCACATGCTCAGTTCTGAGATATAACTGTGTGTGAAAGCAGACCTTCATCTATGTTGTTGGGAACACAAAGATTCTTTTCAGTTGCAAACTACAATCCATACATATATATGAGGAGGTACCCTCTCGAACACGCATTTACAGTGAAAACTGCAGGAAATTCAAACCGGCACTAGAAAACACACTGAGAAACCAGAGTAAATGTTACTCGTACAACAATTTCTCTTTGTGCTAAATGAATGAACGTCTATCCACATGCTCATTTCTAGGAGAAATTTTGTGTGAAAATCGTTCTTCACCTAACTTGTTGGAACACAAAGTTTCTTTTCAGTTGCAAACTGCACTCCATACAAATACATGGGGAGGTACAAGCTCCAAATATTTTTTACACTGTAAACTATAGGAAATTCAAACCGGCACTAGGAAACACACTAAGAAACCAGAGCAAATGTTTCTCGTGCAACCCTATCTCTTTGTGCTAGATGAATGAACGTTTTCCACATGCTTGGTTCTGAGAGATGAGTGTGTGTGAAAACCGTCCTTCACCAAGTTGTTTCAAAAAAAACTTTTCTTTTCTGATACAAATTGTACTCCATACATATATATGTGGAGGTACACGCTCTAAGACGGTTTTACAATGAAAACTGCAGGAACTTCAAACCGGCACTAGGAAACACACTTTGAAAGCAGCGTAAAATATTTCCCTGCAAATTGTTTCCTTAATGCTATATGAACGTAATTTTCTCAACATGCTCAGTTCTGTGAGATAAGTGTGAGTGAAAGCCGTACTTCAACTAGCTTGTTGAGAACACAAATTACTTTTCAGTTGCAATCTGATCTACATACATATATATGGGGAGGTACACGCTCCAACTGAGATTTACTGTGAAGACTGCAGGAACTTCAAAATGGCACTAGGAATCAAACTGTGAATCCAGAGCAAATGTTTCTCCTGCATACCGTTCCCTTTGTGCTAGATGAATGAACTTCAATAAACATGCTCAGTTCTGATAGATAAGTGTGTGTGAAAGCCGTACTTCAACGAGATTTTTGGGAAAAATAGTTTCTTTATATTTGCAATCGGTACTCTTTACATATATATGGGGTTATACTCCCACCAACTCGATTTTACAGTAAAAAATATGGAACTTCAAACCGGCACAAGGAAACACACAGAGAATCAAAGTAAAAGTTTCTCCTGCAACCAGTTCCCTTAGAGCTAGATGAAAAAACTTCTCTCCACATGCTCAGTTCTGAGAGATAAGTGTGAGTGAATGCTGACCTTCATGTAGCTTGTTGGGAACACAAAGTTTCTTTTCAGTTGCAAACTAAACTCCATACATATATATGGGGAGGTAATCGCTCCAACTCGGTTGTATAGTGAAAACTACAGGAACTTCAAATCAGCACTAGGAAACACACTGAAAAATCAGAGTAAAATTATTCCTTGCCACCTTTTCTTTATTGCTAGATGTATGAACGTCTCTCCACATGCTCAGTTCTGAGAGATAAGTGTATGTGAAAGCCGTCCTTCAGCTAGCATGTTGGGAACACATATTTCTTTTCAGTTGCAAACTGCAATCCATACATATATATGGGGATGTACACGCACCAACTGGGATTTACTGTGAAAACTGCAGGAACTTCAAACCGGCACTACGAATCAAACTGTGAATCCAGAGCAAATGTTTCTCCTGCATACCATTCCCTTTGTGCTAGATGAATGAACTTCAATCCACATGCTCATTTTTGAGAGATAATTGTGTTTGAAAGCCGTCCTTCACCTAGCTTGTTGGGAACACATAGTTCTTTTTAGTTTCATACTGCATTCCATACATATATACGGGGAGGTAGTCGTTCCAACTCTTTTTTACAGTGTAAACTATAGGAAATTCAAACCGGCACTAGGAAACACACTAAGAAACCAGAGCAATTGTTTCTCCTGCAACCCTTTCTCTTTGTGCTAGACGAATGAACGTTTCTCCACATGCTTGGTTCTGAGAAATGAGTGTGTGTGAAAAACGTCCTTCACCAACTTGTTTCGAAAAAAATTTTCTTTTTGATACAAACTGTACTCCATACATATATATGGGTAGGTACTCGCTCCAAGACGGTATTTCAATGAAAACTGCAGGAACTTCAAACCGGCACTAGGAAACACACTGAGAAACCAGAGCAAAAGTTTCTCCTGCAAACAGTACCATTTGTGCTAGATGAACAAATGTCTCTCCACATGCTCAGTTCTGAGAGATAAGTGTGTGGAAGCTGTCCTTCACCTATCTTGTTGGGAACAGAAAATTAATTTTAAGTTGCAAAATGCACTCAATATATATATATGTTGAGGTACTCGATCCAAGTCGGTTTTACAGTGAAAACTGCAGGAACTTCAAACCGGCACTAGGAAACACACTGTGATAGCAAGAATTTGTTTACTCTGCAACACATTCCCTTTGTGCTACATGAACGAACGTCTCTCCACATGCTCAGTTCTGAGAGAAAAGAACACAACGTTTCTTTTTAGTTGCAAACTGCAGTCCATAAATATATATGTGGAGGTACTCGCTCCAACACTGTTTTACAGTGAAAAATGCAGGAACTAGAAACCGGCACCAGGAAACACAATGAGAATCCAGAATATAAATTTCTCCTGACACCGGTTCTCTTTGTGCAAGATGAACGTACGTCTCTCCACATGCTCATTACTGAGGGAAAATTGTGTGTGAAAGCAGTCCTTCACCTAGCTTGTTGGGAACACAAGGTTTCTTTAAGTTGGAAATTGTACTCCATACATATATATAGGGAAGTACCCACTCGAACTCGCTTTTACAGTGAAAACTGCAGGAATTTCAAACCGGCACTAGGAAACACACTGAGAAACCAGAGTAAAAGTTTCCCTGCAAACCATTACATTTGTGCTAGATGAATGAACGTCTCTCTACATGCTCAGTTCTGCGGGATAAGTGTGTGTGAAAGCCGTCCTTCACCTAGATTGTTGGGAACAGAAAGTTACTTTTCATTTTCAATCGGTACACTTTACAGATATATGTTGTGATACTCGCACCAACTCGGTATTATAGTGTAAACTGCAGGAACTTCAAACCGGAACCAGGAAACACACAAAGAAACAGAGTAAATGTTTCCCCTGCATTCCAATCCTTTAGTGCTAGATGAACGAACGTCTCTCCACATGCTCAGATCTGAGAGAAAATTGTATGTGAAAGCCATACTTCACGTAGCTTGTTGGGAACACAAAGTTTCTTTTCAGCTGCATACAGCACTCCATACATATATATGGGGAGGTAAAAGCTCCAACACGGTTTTGAGGTGAAAACTGCAGGAACTTCAAACCGGCACAAGGAAACACACTTAGAAACCAGAGCAAAAGTTTCTCCTGCCACCCGTTCCATTTGGGCTAGATGAACGAACGTCTCTCCACATGCTCTGTTCTGAGAGATATGTGTGTGTGAAATCCGACCTTCACCTAGCTTGTTGGGAACACAAAGTTTCTTCTCAGTTGCAAACAGCAATCCATAAATATATATATGGGGAAGTACTCGCTCCAACTCGGGTTTACAGTGTAAACTGCAGGAACTTCAAACCGTCACTAGGAAACTCATTGAGATACCAGAGTATTAGTTTCTCTTTCAAACCTTTCCATTTTTGCTAGATGTACGAAAGTCTCTCCACATGCTCAGTTATGAGAGATAAGTGTGTGTGAAAACCGTACTTCATCTATCTTTTTGGGAACACAAATTTTCTTATCAGTTGCAAACAGCACTCCATATATATATATGGGGAGGTACTCTCTCCAACTCGGGTTTACAGTGTAAACTGCAGGAAATACATACCGGCACTAGGAAACACACTAAGAAACCAGAGCAAATGATTCCCCTGCAACCCTTTCTCTTTGTGCTAGATGAACGAACGTTTCTCTACATGCTCAGTTCTGAGAGATAAGTGTGTGTGAAAACCGTACTTCAACTAGCTTGTTGGGAAAACAAAATTTCTTTAGAAAGCAAAATGTATTCCATACATATATATGGGGAAGTACTCGCTCCAACTCGGGTTTACAGAGTAAACTGCAGGAAATTCAAACCGGCACTAGGAAAAACACTGATAAACCAGAGCAAAAGTTTCTCCTAAAACAATTTCAATTTGTGCTAGATGAACGAAATTATCTCCACATGCTCAGTTCTGAGATATAACTGTGTGTGAAAGCAGACCTTCATATATCTTGTTGGGAACACAAAGATTCTTTTCAGTTGCAAACTACAATCCATACATATATATGAGGAGGTACCCTCTCGAACACGCATTTACAGTGAAAACTGCAGGAAATTCAAACCGGCACTAGGAAACACACTGAGAAACCAGAGTAAATGTTACTCGTACAACAATTTCTCTTTGTGCTAGATGAATGAACGTCTATCCACATGCTCATTTCTAGGAGAAATTTTGTGTGAAAATCGTTCTTCACCTAACTTGTTGGAACACAAAGTTTCTTTTCAGTTGCAAACTGCACTCCATACAAATACATGGGGAGGTACACGCTCCAACTCTTTTTACAGTTTAAACTATAGGAAATTCAAACTGGCACTAGGAAACACACTAAGAAACCAGAGCAAATGTTTCTCGTGCAACCCTATCTCTTTGTGCTAGATGAATGAACGTTTCCCACATGCTTGATTCTGAGAGATGAGTGTGTGTGAAAACCGTCCTTCGACATGTTGTTTCAAAAAAAACGTTTCTATTCTGATTCAAACTGTACTCCATACATATATATGGGGAGGTACACGCTTCAAGACGGTTTTACAATGAAAACTGCAGGAACTTCAAACCGGCACTAGGAAACACACTTTGAAAGCAGCGTAAAATATTTCCCTGCAAATTGTTTCTTTATGCTATATGAACGAACGTTTCTCCACATGCTCAGTTCTGAGAGATAAGTGTGAGTGAAAGCCGTACTTCAACTAGCTTGTTGAGAACACAAATTACTTTTCAGTTGCAAACTGATCTCCATACATATATATGGGGAGGTACACGCTCCAACTGGGATTTACAGTGAAAACTGCAGGAACTTCAAACCGGCACTACGAATCAAACTGTGAATCCAGAGCAAATGTTTCTCCTGCATACCGTTCCCTTTGTGCTAGATGAATGAACTTCAATCCACATGCTCATTTCGGAGAGATAATTGTGTGTGAAAGCCGTCCTTTACCTAGCTTGTTGGGAACACATATTTCTCTTCAGTTTCATACTGCATTCCATACATATATACGGGGAGGTTGTCGTTCCAACTCTTTTTTACAGTGTAAACTATAGGAAATTCAAACCGGCACTAGGAAACACACTAAGAAATCAGAGCAATTGTTTCTCCTGCAACCCTTTCTCTTTGTGCTAGATGAATGAACGTTTCTCCACATGCTTGGTTCTGAGAGATGAGTGTGTGTGAAAAACGTCCTTCACCAACTTGTTTCGAAAAAACTTTCTTTTCTGATACAAAATGTACTCCATACATATATATGGGGAGGTACTCGCTCCAAGATGGTTTTACAATGAAAACTGCAGGAACTTCAAACCGGCACTAGGAAACACACTGTGATAGCAAGAAATTGTTTTCTCTGCAACACATTCCCTTTGGCTACATGAACGAACGTCTCTCCACATGCTCAGTTCTGAGAGAAAAGTGTGTGTGAAAGCCGTCCTTCACCTAACTTGTTGTGAACACAACGTTTCTTTTGAGTTGCAAACTGCAGTCCATAAATATATATGTGGAGGTACTCGCTCCAACTCTGTTTTACAGTGAAAAATGCAGGAACTACAAACCGGCACCAGGAAACACAATGAGAATCCAGAATATAAATTTCTCCTGACACCGGTTCTCTTTGTGCAACATGAACGTACGTCTCTCCACATGCTCATTACTGAGGGATAATTGTGTGTGAAAGCAGTCCTTCACCTAGCTTGTTGGGAACACAAGGTTTCTTTAAGTTGGAAATTGTACTCCATACATATATATAGGGAAGTACCCACTCGAACTCGCTTTTACAGTGAAAACTGCAGGAATTTCAAACCGGCACTAGGAAACACACTGAGAAACCAGAGTAAAATTTTTCCTGCAAACCATTACATTTGTGCTAGATGAATGAAAGTCTCTCTACATGCTCTGTTCTGCGGGATAAGTGTGTGTGAAAGCCGTCCTTCACCTAGATTGTTGGGAACAGAAAGTTACTTTTCATTTTCAATCGGTACACTTTACATATATATGTTGTGATACTCGCACCAACTCGGTATTAGAGTGTAAACTGCAGGAACTTCAAACCGGAACCAGGAAACACACAAAGAAACAGAGTAAATGTTTCCCCTGCATTCCAATCCTTTAGTGCTAGATGAACGAACGTCTCTCCACATGCTCAGTTCTGAGAGAAAAGTGTATGTGAAAGCCGTACTTCATGTAGCTTGTTGGGAAAACAAAGTTTCTTTTCAGTTGCAAACAGCCCTCCATACATATATATGGGGAGGTAAAATCTCCAACCCTATTTTGAGGTGAAAACTGCAGGAACTTCAAACTGGCACAAGGAAACACACTTAGAAACCAGAGCAAAAGTTTCTCCTGCCACCCGTTCCATTTGGGCTAGATGAACGAACGTCTCTCCCCATGCTCAGTTCTGAGAGATATGTGTGTGTGAATTCCGACCTTCACCTAGCTTGTTGGGAACACAAAGTTTCTTTTCAGTTGCAAACAGCAATCCATAAATATATATATGGGGAAGTACTCGCTCCAACTCGGGTTTACAGTGTAAACTGCAGGAACATCAAACCGTAACTAGGAAACTCATTGAGAAACCAGAGTATTAGTTTCTCCTTCAAACCTTTCCATTTTTGCTAGATGTACAAACGTCTCTCCACATGCTCAGTTCTGAGAGAAAAGTGTGTGTGAAAGCCGTCCTTCACCTAACTTGTTGTGAACACAACCTTTCTTTTGAGTTGCAAACTGCTGTCCATAAATATATATGTGGAGGTACTCACTCCAACCCTGTTTTACAGTGAAAAATGCAGGAACTACAAACCGGCACCAGGAAACACAATGAGAATCCAGAATATAAATTTCTCCTGACACCGGTTCTCTTTGTGCAACATGAACGTACGTCTCTCCACATGCTCATTACTGAGGGATAATTGTGTGTGAAAGCAGTCCTTCACCTAGCTTGTTGGGAACACAAGGTTTCTTTAAGTTGGAAATTGTACTCCATACATATATATAGGGAAGTACCCACTCGAACTCGCTTTTACAGTGAAAACTGCAGGAATTTCAAACCGGCACTAGGAAACACACTGAGAAACCAGAGTAAAATTTTTCCTGCAAACCATTACATTTGTGCTAGATGAATGAAAGTCTCTCTACATGCTCTGTTCTGCGGGATAAGTGTGTGTGAAAGCCGTCCTTCACCTAGATTGTTGGGAACAGAAAGTTACTTTTCATTTTCAATCGGTACACTTTACATATATATGTTGTGATACTCGCACCAACTCGGTATTAGAGTGTAAACTGCAGGAACTTCAAACCGGAACCAGGAAACACACAAAGAAACAGAGTAAATGTTTCCCCTGCATTCCAATCCTTTAGTGCTAGATGAACGAACGTCTCTCCACATGCTCAGTTCTGAGAGAAAAGTGTATGTGAAAGCCGTACTTCATGTAGCTTGTTGGGAAAACAAAGTTTCTTTTCAGTTGCAAACAGCCCTCCATACATATATATGGGGAGGTAAAATCTCCAACCCTATTTTGAGGTGAAAACTGCAGGAACTTCAAACTGGCACAAGGAAACACACTTAGAAACCAGAGCAAAAGTTTCTCCTGCCACCCGTTCCATTTGGGCTAGATGAACGAACGTCTCTCCCCATGCTCAGTTCTGAGAGATATGTGTGTGTGAATTCCGACCTTCACCTAGCTTGTTGGGAACACAAAGTTTCTTTTCAGTTGCAAACAGCAATCCATAAATATATATATGGGGAAGTACTCGCTCCAACTCGGGTTTACAGTGTAAACTGCAGGAACATCAAACCGTAACTAGGAAACTCATTGAGAAACCAGAGTATTAGTTTCTCCTTCAAACCTTTCCATTTTTGCTAGATGTACAAACGTCTCTCCACATGCTCAGTTCTGAGAGAAAAGTGTGTGTGAAAACCGTACTTCATCAATCTTGTTGGGAACACAAATTTTCTTTTCAGTTGCAAACAACACTCCATAC